>NW_027361728.1:82697500-83352500 GCF_039654945.1 Dendrobates tinctorius | reverse complement strand
ACGTGACATTTGCAATTTCCAGACATGTAGCAGATGCATTATTGGTGCCAGCTGTTTGAGTTTTATTGCTGCCAGAACCAAAGAAAGACACTGGTGTTTTAAGAATTAATTGTATCGATTTGTTCCTCTCAAACTTCATTTTACAGACATGAGATAAAGGCTCGAAAAAATCAATGCTCTTCAAGAGGAAGAACTATAGGTCTTAAAACATTACCAATACGTCTGCTTCACAGGTTAATAGGTTAACAGAGGTATCAGGGATATTTTCTTTTCTTTAAAAGTTTGAGGTTAAATGTGTATTTGACGTTAACATTTACTATAGGGCGTAAAATCCTTTTTTGTATCATCTGCTCAACCTTATGTCGGAAGGACAAAAGTGCAATCTGGTGGGGTGTGCAAATAGGAGGTATGGAAAGTAACTAACGTGCAAATTTCAATTACAAAAGGCTAGACTTCTAATGGTAATCTGTTTTCCCTTGGTCAGAACAGCAGCACAACAATAGGGCAATTCTGTCCCTGTGTACTAATAGGACAGATGGAATTTTTAATTAATCTAATTAAGCTGTAATAAACAGATTCATACATAGAAATTATAGGGTCCCATTGAGAAACTTCTGATTGGGCCCTCTGTCCCCCCAAAATAATTATTCACTGGAGTAGGTATGGTCACAGCATATAGGCGCAGTCACAGAATGTACATGAATTGCACACTTACGCACTAATTTTGCAATTATTGATGCCCAATAGTGTACTCAATCTATCCTCTATCATGGCCCAATAGTTTTATGCCTCCAAAATTGCCCTCACACAATATGATACCCCCTAGTGACATTCCCCACAAATCCCCCTAAAAGCAAAGTATGATGACTGCATAGTGCCCCCAGCAAAGTACGATGCTGCCCCAGTTACCATTAGGCCCCCGTCACACATAGCGACGCACCAGCGATCCCGACAACAATATGAACTTGTCAGGATCGCTAGTGTGTCGCTACATGATCGCTGGTGAGCTGCCAAACAGGCAGATCTCAGCAGCGATCAGGACAGTGACACGCGGGTAACAAGCGATGAACATCGCTTTGTTACCCTCAGTGTATGTTAGATACCAGTGCACTGGTGCAGGGAGCTGGTAACCAAGGTAAACATCAGATTTCTAAGCGCCGCGCGGCACTTAGAAACCCGATGTTTACCTTGGTTACCAGCTCCAGCTCGCTGATCGCTGGTCTCCCGCCTGCCACACGCAGCGATGTGTGCTGGCCAGCGGGAGACCAACGATCAAAAATATGTCCAGGCCATTCCAGCATGATCAGCGATACCCGGCAGGGGGGCCGGTCGCTGATACCTGTCACACACACAGATCTCGCTGGTGAGATTGCTGTTGCGTCACAAAACTTGTGACTCAGCAGCGATCTCGCTAGCGAGATCGCTGTTTGTGACGGGGGCTTAAGACATGATAACCTCACTGTGGCCCCATACAGTATGATATGATGTTCCCAGAGCCCTTCCATACAGCATGATGCCCCCACAGTGACCTCAGAAAGTATGATACCATCAGCCCACTCCCATAGTATGATGACCCACGCAGTAGAATGCTCTTCATAGCCCCCTACACACAGCATGAACTTATCACAGTTCAATGTTCCCACTGTTCTTCACAAAGTATGTTAACCTCCACACAATATGGTGTTCCCAACACACAGCATGATGCCCTGAGGCTCTGCACAATAGGCGCAATCTAGTGATATTATCGTGACTTCCTCGCTGATGCTCAGATGCCTTGTCTTTATTATAAGAGAGAAACTAGAGAGAGAGACTTGTGCTGCTATTAGAAAGCAGATTAACATTAAAAATCTATGTTCCTCTTATGTCCTAAACAGCAGGACAACAATGGGGATTTAGCAAGAATAAACCCCATAGATAGGGACCTCTTGTCAAACTCAAAATTGAATGCAAAAAGCCATTTTTGGCTAAGAACAAAAAATTCAGAATATACTGGTGGATTAATATTTTATGTGAGCTTAAGATGCCCAACAAATCTTAATCAGTGGGATGAGCCTCAGGGCTCATTCAGATAAGAATATTAAAAATTTGCATGCTGTTCATATGCAAAACAGATGGCATAGGTGTAAGCAGGAGACCGAATGAAACGCACACAGAAAGCATGAGGCGGAACAGAAAATGAATGATTTCTTTCTTTCTGATACAGCGGGAATTCACAGTGGTCAGGGAACAGTTAATAATATGAAACAGCGTAAACAGCAGTAAACCATACAACAGGAAATATACAATGAATTTAAGAATACAATTAGGATAATGGAAAAATCTCTCAGTAATTATACTTGTCTCCTTCCTACACCCATTCCTGGGGGGTTATTGTGTTACCTCTTCCTACAACACTGGCCCTAGCGGGTCATAGGGTTTTCTCACTAGGCCGACCCCTGTACCGTACGTTACATACAATGCAGCTGATCGGGTCCCGCACATGAATTTGCTCCCCCTGCAACTCTTCTGGTGCCGGATAGTTCTGCATGTTTTTTTTCCAGCCAGCAGATGGCTGTCTTTCCTCACTGATGTCATATCACGCAGGGGCTCTTCAGGAGTACCAACCCTTCCTCTTACATTGCGACAGAACCAAAGCAAGTCAATGTGGTAATTCACTATGACCGATGGTCTGCATGTAAAATCCATTACAGCATGCTCAACTTTGATTTGTTTTTCGGATCAATCATGAATATTAACAGTTAAGTTAATGTGCGCCCAAAACAGATTACATACGGGTTACCATCTGCATGTCATGAATATTTCACAGATGCATTGCAATTTCTAAGATTGGAAACTGCCGATAATTATATTTCTAAATGTTGATGTATAAAATGGATGCTATGTGTTACTGAAAAGCTGGCACTCAGATGGCATACTAAAAGCATGAGAATGACTGCATGAAAAATCATCTGTTCTTTCTGGATGAAAAATGGATAATTTTGCATATCATCTTCTGAACCCGGCCTAAGGCTGCATTCACACATCTATCTGAACCTATTTTTTTCTGAGATAGCACATCCACCTGTAGAGTTGAATGAATCTATTTACTCGTGTGAAAATCTATGAGATCTGTGAAACTCAGAACCAACCCTACTGTGATCTGAGTTTGTAGATCAGACTTGGTAATTAAAGTCGATGTGGATCCATGAAATACAAATGCAAATCAGAATGTTTCCAATCTGCCTTTGTTTTACTCCCATGTTTCAATTAAGTTACCGAGATCCTATCCAAATATGTAGTTGGTGTAATGATATTAGCAAATACCACCAATTAGAAATGTAGTATAGTTTTTTTGATTTGCTATGTCTCTTTCCTCGTGTGCTGGCATTGCAGGACCTTAGGTATTCATGGTTGCGACCACTAGCAACTAGCTAACTGACACTATATTAGTGGTCGTAACTAGAGTTGAGCGACTTTTGGTTTTTTAGGGTCGCGTTTCGTTTCGTGAAACCCGACTTTTCCAAAAGTCGGGTCGAGCAAGATCGTCCGATTATAGGGAAAAGTCGGGGTCGTCCCGAAACACGAAACCCAATGTAAGTCAATGGGGAATAAAAGTCGGCAGTGAGAGGAGGACAGGAAACACACCTACAGTGCCCATTTGAATGCCAAAAGCATCAATTCTTCTTACTTAAGCTTGTCAACCTTAATTAACTTCATAATACAAGTTACGCACTGAAAAATGGGGGTTATTTGGCTAAA
Organism: Dendrobates tinctorius; assembly: GCF_039654945.1. NCBI lineage: Eukaryota > Metazoa > Chordata > Amphibia > Anura > Dendrobatidae > Dendrobates > Dendrobates tinctorius. The sequence continues at coordinate 83,348,762 of NW_027361728.1, read as the reverse complement.
GTTGTGGGGGGGAGGGCTGGCTGCAGGTTTTCATGTGCCCTGGGCGAAAGAGCGCCCCTTTAACACATACCACAACTCATCATGCTCCGATACGGCAGAGAAATAGCGGTATAGTACAATGAAAAATACCTCACTTTTTACATCTCATGACGAGGCCCATCTATTTCTCCATACAGAATCATTGGTCCCATATAATGTTTGAAACAGTATATGATGAGCTCCACATAATGCTACAGTATATGTTGGTCCCCATGATGAAGCTCCACTGTCTTATGGGCCCAAATAATGCTCCAAACATAATGGGCCCCATTTCTAATGCTCTAGTGTATAATGGGCCCTGTAAATGCTGCTCCAGTGTCTGATGTCCACCTTTGGAATGTTCCAGTGTATGGTGGGCCCCATCTATCATTCTCCAGAGTATAGTGCTCCCCAAAAATTGCTGTCCCAACATTGAAAACAATCAAATAAGTCTCCTCGCTAGGGAATCCCTGTACTTCTCTGGATTCCTCGTCGTCCCCATCTTCCATCTCACTGCACAGTATTTCAACTTTGCAAGTGCTGTGATCCTGGGCAAGCAGGGGGGGCCCACTCGTTGGCGACGGCACTGGCACAGGGCCCCTGATAGTACGGTGGTGTGTCTGATGGCGGGTGGGCCGAACCTGCACTTTCATCTGCAGCTTCCTCTTTGTCACCGTGTAAGATGGAACTGTATATGGGAAGGGTAACCTGAGTTTCATCAGGGTCAGATTCAGGTCGTGTAGCGTGCGAGGGGATTGTAGTGGTCTGGGTCAATGTACCAGCAGTTTCATCGAGCAGTGGCTGGGCATCAGTGCACTTGTGTCGCCCCCAGGAGTACGGTCGCCACAGTGGCATTACCTTATTCCTAGGGAGTGTGATGTCATGCTTGGGAGCAACGAAGGATCTCTCTAGCAGGTTAACTGATTGGGCGGCGTTATTCCCACGAGTCATGACCCTCCAAACAGCGTTCATGAAGGCAAAGTGTTTGTTTTACGTGGGCAGTATGGTTGCAAAGCTGAACCTTAAAGGAATGTCCAGAAGGGCACCACCAGGAGTGGAGCCTACGGTTAAATTCGACTCCACTTGGGAAACCTCAACCATGCCAGCTACAGAACAGATGCACACATTGCAAGCTTAATTCCGTTAACGAACGAGACTCCGTCATGCCCCGCGGTCCGAGTCCGGCTTACTAGAGGGACACGTGAGGCTCTGGCACATGAGATTGGCCAATAACTGGTGTGTCATGCCCTTACATGTCCGTGGCTGCATGTGCGCTACACTGAAAAGGCCAGCGTTTGTCGCTTACGGGTGCAGATAACCCGCTGAACAACGTTAGTGATGGGGATCACTGATTACAATTATTACCCGCGAACGATGATTTCCCAGTAAGTGCAGGTCAACCGCAGTTCCGGAATTAGGCCTAACCGTAATTCCTGAAAAAATTAAAAACTTATGTGTGCAAACCACAGGTGCTGTAGCTTGCTTAACAGCTCGCCAGCCGTTCTCACGCCCAGTATGGATTACACGTGATTGCACAAAGGTGAGAAAGGGTACCGTATCCCCAGATAACATGTATGGATAGCGTACACATTCAAAATATATGTCTATACATCAGGAGGCAGGCTCAGACGGTGTTAGGCCCAGTATGGATTGCATGTGATTGCACAAAGGTTAGAAAGGGTACCGTATGCCCAGATAACATGTATGGATAGCGTACACATTCAAAATATATGTCTCAGGAGGCAGGCTCAGATGGTGTCAGGCCCAGTATGGATTGCACGTGATTGCACAAAGGTTAGAAAGGGTACCGTATCCCCAGATAACATGTATGGATAGCGTACACATTCAAAATATATGTCTCAGGAGGCAGGCTCAGATGGTGTTAGGCCCAGTATGGATTGCACGTGATTGCACAAAGGTTTGAAAGGGTACCGTTTCCCCGGATAACATGTATGGATAGCGTACACATTCAAAATATATGTCTCAGGAGGCAGGCTCAGATGGTGTTAGGCCCAGTATGGATTGCACGTGATTGCACAAAGGTTAGAAAGGGTACCGTATCCCCAGATAACATGTATGGATAGCGTACACATTCAAAATATATGTCTATACATCAGGAGGCAGGCTCAGACGATGTCAGGCCCAGTATGGATTGCACGTGATTGCACAAAGGTTAGAAAGGGTACCGTATCCCCGGATAACATGTATGGATAGCGTACACATTCAAAATATATGTCTCAGGAGGCAGGCTCAGACGGTGTTAGGCCCAGTATGGATTGCACGTGATTGCACAAAGGTTAGAAAGGGTACCGTATCCCCAGATAACATGTATGGATAGCGTACACATTCAAAATATATGTCTCAGGAGGCAGGCTCAGACGGTGTCAGGCCCAGTATGGATTGCACGTGATTGCACAAAGGTTAGAAAGGGTACCGTATCCTCAGATAACATGTATGGATAGCGTACACATTCAAAATGTATGTCTCAGGAGGCAGGCTCAGATGGTGTTAGGCCCAGTATGGATTGCACGTGATTGCACAAAGGTTAGAAAGGGTACCGTATCCCCAGATAACATGTATGGATAGCGTACACATTCAAAATATATGTCTATACATCAGGAGGCAGGCTCAGACGGTGTCAGGCCCAGTATGGATTGCACGTGATTGCACAAAGGTTAGAAAGGGTACCGTATCCCCAGATAACATGTATGGATAGCGTACACATTCGAAATATATGTCTCAGGAGGCAGGCTCAGACGGTGTCAGGCCCAGTATGGATTGCACGTGATTGCACAAAGGTTAGAAAGGGTACCGTATCCCCAGATAACATGTATGGATAGCGTACACATTCAAAATATATGTCTCAGGAGGCAGGCTCAAATGGTGTTAGGCCCAGTATGGATTGCACGTGATTGCACAAAGGTTAGAAAGGGTACCGTATCCCCGGATAACATGTATGGATAGCGTACACATTCAAAATATATGTCTCAGGAGGCAGGCTCAGACGGTGTTAGGCCCAGTATGGATTGCACGTGATTGCACAAAGGTTAGAAAGGGTACCGTATCCCCAGATAACATGTATGGATAGCGTACACATTCAAAATATATGTCTCAGGAGGCAGGCTCAGACGGTGTTAGGCCCAGTATGGATTGCACGTGATTGCACAAAGGTTAGAAAGGGTACCGTATCCCCAGATAACATGTATGGATAGCGTACACATTCAAAATATATGTCTCAGGAGGCAGGCTCAGACGGTGTCAGGCCCAGTATGGATTGCACGTGATTGCACAAAGGTTAGAAAGGGTACCGTATCCTCAGATAACATGTATGGATAGCGTACACATTCAAAATGTATGTCTCAGGAGGCAAGCTCAGATGGTGTTAGGCCCAGTATGGATTGCACGTGATTGCACAAAGGTTAGAAAGGGTACCGTATCCCCAGATAACATGTATGGATAGCGTACACATTCAAAATATATGTCTCAGGAGGCAGGCTCAGACGGTGTTAGGCCCAGTATGGATTGCACGTGATTGCACAAAGGTTAGAAAGGGTACCGTATCCCCGGATAACATGTATGGATAGCGTACACATTCAAAATATATGTCTCAGGAGGCAGGCTCAGACGGTGTTAGGACCAGTATGGATTGCACGTGATTGCACAAAGGTTAGAAAGGGTACCGTATCCCCAGATAACATGTATGGATAGCGTACACATTCAAAATATATGTCTCAGGAGGCAGGCTCAGACGGTGTTAGGCCCAGTATGGATTGCACGTGATTGCACAAAGGTTAGAAAGGGTACCGTATCCCCAGATAACATGTATGGATAGCGTACACATTCAAAATATATGTCTCAGGAGGCAGGCTCAGATGGTGTTAGGCCCAGTATGGATTGCACGTGATTGCACAAAGGTTAGAAAGGGTACCGTATCCCCAGATAACATGTATGGATAGCGTACACATTCAAAATATATGTCTATACATCAGGAGGCAGGCTCAGACGGTGTCAGGCCCAGTATGGATTGCACGTGATTGCACAAAGGTTAGAAAGGGTAACGTATCCCCAGATAACATGTATGGATAGCGTACACATTCAAAATATATGTCTCAGGAGGCAGGCTCAGACGGTGTTAGGCCCAGTATGGATTGCACGTGATTGCACAAAGTTTAGAAAGGGTACCGTATCCCCAGATAACATGTATGGATAGCGTACACATTCAAAATATATGTCTCAGGAGGCAGGCTCAGACGGTGTTAGGCCCAGTATGGATTGCACGTGATTGCACAAAGGTTAGAAAGGGTACCGTATCCCCGGATAACATGTATGGATAGCGTACACATTCAAAATATATGTCTCAGGAGGCAGGCTCAGACGGTGTTAGGCCCAGTATGGATTGCACGTGATTGCACAAAGGTAAGAAAGGGTACCGTATCCCCAGATAATATGTATGGATAGCGTACACATTCAAAATATATGTCTCAGGAGGCAGGCTCAGACGGTGTTAGGCCCAGTATGGATTGCACGTGATTGCACAAAGGTTAGAAAGGGTACCGTATCCCCAGATAACATGTATGGATAGCGTACACATTCAAAATATATGTCTATACATCAGGAGGCAGGCTCAGACGGTGTCAGGCCCAGTATGGATTGCACATGATTGCACAAAGGTTAGAAAGGGTACCGTATCCCCAGATAACATGTATGGATAGCGTACACATTCAAAACATATGTCTCAGGAGGCAGGCTCAGACGGTGTCAGGCCCAGTATGGATTGCACGTGATTGCACAAAGGTTAGAAAGGGTACCGTATCCCCAGATAACATGTATGGATAGCGTGCACATTCAAAATATATGTCTCAGGAGGCAGGCTCAGATGGTGTTAGGCCCAGTATGGATTGCACGTGATTGCACAAAGGTTTGAAAGGGTACCGTTTCCCCGGATAACATGTATGGATAGCGTACACATTCAAAATATATGTCTCAGGAGGCAGGCTCAGACGGTGTCAGGCCCAGTATGGATTGCACGTGATTGCACAAAGGTTAGAAAGGGTACCGTATCCCCAGATAACATGTATGGATAGCGTACACATTCAAAATATATGTCTCAGGAGGCAGGCTCAGATGGTGTTAGGCCCAGTATGGATTGCACGTGATTGCACAAAGGTTTGAAAGGGTACCGTTTCCCCGGATAACATGTATGGATAGCGTACACATTCAAAATATATGTCTCAGGAGGCAGGCTCAGACGGAGTCAGGCACAGCATGGATTTGACGGCCCAGATTACACAGCGGAGGAGCAGGGAGAGGTAAAGATTGCAAATGCTGGGGCCCTGCCCAAGCAAGGGGGGCCCACTCGTGGGTGTCGGTACTGGCACTGGGCCCCTCATAGTACGGCGGTGTGTCTGACGGCGGGTGTGCACCACCACCGTCAGAGACACTTGATTGCACTATGAGGGACCCTGTGCCAGTGCCCGCGCCCAAGAGTCGGCCTACCCACCTGTCCAGGGCAACGGCACTCGCACGGTGTCGTGCGCTAGGTGGTGACCCCGGCCATGGGGGGGGAGGCAGCACAGTTAGGGAGTTTTAGAAAGTGGCATATGTTGATGTTGGACATTCAGCTGATGCAAAAGGCGAAATAGGTGAAGTCCCAGGAAGAGGTGGACCAAAGCAAGCCATTTTTCTGTCACCCTATGTGTCATCAGGGGAAGGTGGGACAAAATCCTTGGAAACCCATGCATGGTTCATTTTAATGAAGGTTAGATCATCCACATTTTGGGTTGACAGACGGGTCCTTTTTTCTGTCAGGATTGATCCAGCTGCACTGAAGACTCTTTCCGATAGCACACTTGCAGCTGGGCAAGCGAGCTCCTGTAAGGCATATTGGGCCAATTCAGGCCAGGTGTCCAGTTTAGCGGCCCAATAGTCAAAGGGGAATGACCTGTGTGGGAGAACATCGATATGGGAGGAAAAGTAGTTTGTAACCATAGTTGACAACTGCTGTCTCCTGTCACTTTCCATCGATGCAGTATTACCAGTTGTGTGAGCGGTATTTGAAAAATCAGTCCACAACATTGTCATGAAACCCCTGTCTCCAACGCCACTTCTGCTGTGTGCACCACGAACACCTCTGCCAAGCTGCCCCCGGCCCGTACGGCTCATGTGAGAACCATCACCGCTGCTGTGTGCTGGGAATGCCTCAAGCAACCGATTTACCAGAGTTGCTTGTTTATTAGCCAATATTAGGTCAAGGTTCTCCTGTGGCATGATGTTTTGTAATTTGCCTTTATAGCGTGGATCCAGGATGCTGGCCAACCAGTAGTCGTCATCGTTCATCATTTTGGCAATGCGGGGGTCCCTTTTTAGGATCTGCAAGGCATAATCTGACATGTGGGCCAATGTTCCAATGTTCCCGGTGTCAATGATGCACTGCGAGTGCTGGGTGGAGGAGCACTTTCTGGCAAATCCACATCCCTCCAGTTACGCACAAACCCTGTACCAGACCTTGCCACGCCAACATTTTCACTTGCCCCATGAGATGCATCCTCCTCCCCTAAGTAATCATCCCCATCATCATCCTCCTCCTCCTCTTCTTCCTCCACCTCGTCCAGGAGAGGTCCCTGAGCAGACAATGGCTGAATGTCATCAAGGATTCCCTCCTCCGCTTCCTCCTCATCAACATTGGCTGCAGACGCCTGCTCCTTAAGGTGCGTCAAAGTTTGCATGAGCAGACGCATAAGTGGGATGCTCATGCTTAGGATGGCGTCGTCTGCGCTTACCAGCCGTGTGCATTCCTCAAAACACTGAAGGACTTTACAGAGGTCTTTCAGCTTCGACCACTGCACACCTGTCAACTCCATGTCTGCTCTCAAAGTGCCTGGCCGTGTATCCTCCCACAAATGCATTATGGCCTGCCTCTGCTCGCACAGCCGCTCCACCATGTGCAGGGTGGAGTTCCACCTTGTTGCAATGTCGATAATGAGGCGGTGGTTGGGAAGGTGGAGCAATCGCTGCAGCTTCTGCATACGAACGGAGTGTACAGGCGACCGGCGGATGTGCGCGCACAGTCTTCGCACCTTCTGGAGCAGGGCTGTTAACTCCGGATAATTTTTGAGGAAGCACTGCACCACCAGGTTCAAGGTGTGAGCCAAGCAAGGTATGTGGCTGAGTTTTGAAAGGGCTATGGCTGCCACAAAATTACGGCCGTTATCACTAACTACCTTGCCTGCCTCAAGATGTACACTGCCCAGCCATGACTCAGTTTGTCGCTTCAAGTACTCGGCCAGCACCTCGGCGGTGTGTCTGTCGCCCAAACACATCATCTGCAACACAGCCTGCTGAGGCTTTCCACTAGCTGCTCGATAGGGGGACACATCGTGTGCAACAGTGGCAGCTGCAGATGGAGTGCTCGTACGACTGCGCTCTGTGGACGAGCTTTCGCTTCTGGAGGAGGAGGAGGAGGAGGGTCGAACGCCTACAGCCAACTGCTTCCTATACCGTGGGCTAGGCAGCACTGTCCCACCACCGCTGTCCCCTGTGGACCCTGCATCCACCACATTAACCCAGTGCGCAGTGATGGACATGTAACGGCCCTGGCCATGCCGACTGGACCATGCATCAGTTGTGAGGTGCACCTTTCCGCTCACTGACTGCTTGAGTGCATGGACAATGCGGTCTTTCACATGATGGTGGAGGGCTGGGATGGCTTTGCGAGAGAAGAAGTGGCGACTGGGTAGGTCATAGCGTGGTACTGCATAGGCCACGAGTTCGCGGAAAGCTGTGCTTTCCACCAACCGAAAGGGCATCATCTCAAACGAGATTAGTTTGGCAATGTGGGCGTTCAAACCCAGTGTACGCGGATGAGAGACTGAGTACTTTCTTGACCTACTCATAGTGTCTGGGAGGGTGAGCTGGACTTGAGAGCTGCATATGGTGGAAGTAGCAGTGGACAGGGCGGACTGAGAGAGGGTTGATGATGGTGATGGAGTTGGTGTTCTTTCTGATGGCCTAGAATCAGTCTTTCGTTGATATAACAGTGGGATTCCCTGACTGCTGTGGCCTTGCAACGACACCTCAACATTTGCTGCTGTGATAACCGGTGGGCTTACAGTGGGGGAAACAATGTAGCATTGCTGACTACCTTAGTTGTGATCAGTTGCACATGTGGCACTTGAGGTTTGGTGTTGTGTCCACGCTTGCAAGTGCATGCTGGTTAAATGTCTAAGCATGCAACTGGTATTCAAATTTTTCAGATTTTTCCCTCGGCTAAAGGTCTTTGCGCACTTCTTACAGATAACCTTGGCCTGATCATGAGGATTTTGTTCAAAAAAGTGCCACACTGCACTCTTCCTACTTTGGCAGACATTTTGCGGCCTAGCACGCTGTGATCTTTTGACCCTCTGGACAAGCTGTCCAGCAACTCTTTTGATGTTTGGAACCTGTCTTTGGGTGCTACGGGCTTGCCAGATAACAGCTGTTGCGATGTCGATGTCTGCTGTGGATGCTCCTCATCTGAGCTATTGGAAGCAGCACCCTCTTCCCCCAATGGATGCCAATCTGGGTCAACAACTGGGTCATCCATCACCTCCTCTTCTATGTCATGTGCACCTTCCTCTGTGTCACCGTGTATGGTGGTATAGTGTGCGGGAAGGGGCACCTGAGTCTCATCAGGGTCAGAATCTGGCTCTGTACACTGCGAGGACAATGTAGTGCTCTGAGTGAATGTACCAGCAGAATCCATCAGCGGCTGTGCATCAGTGCACTCCATGTCAGATTCATCTTGGCCTGGGTAATTCACCATTTGACTTGATAATCCAGGCATGGTATGTGAAAACAGCTCCATGGAGTAATCAGTAGTATGGCCTGCGTCATCCTTCAATCTTGGTTGGGGTGAAGGACACAAGGAAAGGTGTGGTTCATGAACATGAGCCTCCAATGACGACTCAGTGCTTTTACTTTTTACAACTGAAGAAGAGGAGGCGATAGAGCTGGAGGCTGAGTCAGCAATGTAAGACAAAACTTTTTCCTGATGCTCTGGCTTTAAAAGCGGTTTGCCAACTCCTAGAAAACTAAGCGTTCGAGGCCTTATGTAGCCAGACGATGACGCAGGCTCAACACCTCCTGCATTCGGTCCTATTTTGCTCTTGCCACTACCATCAGATCCACCACCAACACCATCATTACCAGCTGCCAACCCCCGCCCAATTCTACGGCCTCTTCCACCAGCCTTCCTCATTTTTGGTAGAAATGTAGACAAAATCCAACAAACTATATAGTAATGTAAAACAAGGTACAAAGTGCCTATAGGACAGGGGAGATTTTGAATTTCTGCAGACACTTGTGGACACTGGACACTTTTGGATTGTGTGAGGCCCAATGAATATCTGAGCGCTATGTGACAGGCTCGATGGCACAGCTGTGACCAAAGTGAGGAGAGGATAAGGGAGATTTTGAATCTCTGCACACACTTTTGGACACTGGACACTTTTGGATTGTGTGAGGCCCAATGAATATCTGAGCGCTATGTGATAGGCTCGATGGCACAGCTGTGACCAAAGTGACGAGAGGATAAGGGAGATTTTGAATCTCTGCACACACTTTTGGACACTGGACACTTGTGGATTGTGTGAGGCCCAATGAATATCTGAGCGCTATGTGACAGGCTCGATGGCACAGCTGTGACCAAAGTGACGAGAGGATAAGGGAGATTTTGAATCTCTGCACACACTTTTGGACACTGGACACTTGTGAGTTGTGTGAGGCCCAATGAATATCTGAGCGCTATGTGACAGGCTCGATGGCACAGCTGTGACCAAAGTGACGAGAGGATAAGGGAGATTTTGAATCTCTGCACACACTTTTGGACACTGGACACTTGTGGATTGTGTGAGGCCCAATGAATATCTGAGCGCTATGTGACAGGCTCGATGGCACAGCTGTGACCAAAGTGACGAGAGGATAAGGGAGATTTTGAATCTCTGCACACACTTTTGGACACTGGACACTTGTGGATTGTGTGAGGCCCAATGAATATCTGAGCGCTATGTGACAGGCTCGATGGCACAGCTGTGACCAAAGTGACGAGAGGATAAGGGAGATTTTGAATCTCTGCACACACTTTTGGACACTGGACACTTGTGGATTGTGTGAGGCCCAATGAATATCTGAGCGCTATGTGACAGGCTCGATGGCACAGCTGTGACCAAAGTGACGAGAGGATAAGGGAGATTTTGAATCTCTGCACACACTTTTGGACACTGGACACTTGTGGATTGTGTGAGGCCCAATGAATATCTGAGCGCTATGTGACAGGCTCGATGGCACAGCTGTGACCAAAGTGACGAGAGGATAAGGGAGATTTTGAATCTCTGCACACACTTTTGGACACTGGACACTTGTGGATTGTGTGAGGCCCAATGAATATCTGAGCGCTATGTGACAGGCTCGATGGCACAGCTGTGACCAAAGTGACGAGAGGATAAGGGAGATTTTGAATCTCTGCACACACTTTTGGACACTGGACACTTGTGGATTGTGTGAGGCCCAATGAATATCTGAGCGCTATGTGACAGGCTCGATGGCACAGCTGTGACCAAAGTGACGAGAGGATAAGGGAGATTTTGAATCTCTGCACACACTTTTGGACACTGGACACTTGTGGATTGTGTGAGGCCCAATGAATATCTGAGCGCTATGTGACAGGCTCGATGGCACAGCTGTGACCAAAGTGACGAGAGGATAAGGGAGATTTTGAATCTCTGCACACACTTTTGGACACTGGACACTTGTGGATTGTGTGAGGCCCAATGAATATCTGAGCGCTATGTGACAGGCTCGATGGCACAGCTGTGACCAAAGTGACGAGAGGATAAGGGAGATTTTGAATCTCTGCACACACTTTTGGACACTGGACACTTGTGGATTGTGTGAGGCCCAATGAATATCTGAGCGCTATGTGACAGGCACGATGGCACAGCTGTGACCAAAGTGACGAGAGGATAAGGGAGATTTTGAATCTCTGCACACACTTTTGGACACTGGACACTTGTGGATTGTGTGAGGCCCAATGAATATCTGAGCGCTATGTGACAGGCTCGATGGCACAGCTGTGACCAAAGTGACGAGAGGATAAGGGAGATTTTGAATCTCTGCACACACTTTTGGACACTGGACACTTGTGGATTGTGTGAGGCCCAATGAATATCTGAGCGCTATGTGACAGGCTCGATGGCACAGCTGTGACCAAAGTGACGAGAGGATAAGGGAGATTTTGAATCTCTGCACACACTTTTGGACACTGGACACTTGTGGATTGTGTGAGGCCCAATGAATATCTGAGCGCTATGTGACAGGCTCGATGGCACAGCTGTGACCAAAGTGACGAGAGGATAAGGGAGATTTTGAATCTCTGCACACACTTTTGGACACTGGACACTTGTGGATTGTGTGAGGCCCAATGAATATCTGAGCGCTATGTGACAGGCTCGATGGCACAGCTGTGACCAAAGTGACGAGAGGATAAGGGAGATTTTGAATCTCTGCACACACTTTTGGACACTGGACACTTGTGGATTGTGTGAGGCCCAATGAATATCTGAGCGCTATGTGACAGGCTCGATGGCACAGCTGTGACCAAAGTGACGAGAGGATAAGGGAGATTTTGAATCTCTGCACACACTTTTGGACACTGGACACTTGTGGATTGTGTGAGGCCCAATGAATATCTGAGCGCTATGTGACAGGCTCGATGGCACAGCTGTGACCAAAGTGACGAGAGGATAAGGGAGATTTTGAATCTCTGCACACACTTTTGGACACTGGACACTTGTGGATTGTGTGAGGCCCAATGAATATCTGAGCGCTATGTGACAGGCTCGATGGCACAGCTGTGACCAAAGTGACGAGAGGATAAGGGAGATTTTGAATCTCTGCACACACTTTTGGACACTGGACACTTGTGGATTGTGTGAGGCCCAATGAATATCTGAGCGCTATGTGACAGGCTCGATGGCACAGCTGTGACCAAAGTGACGAGAGGATAAGGGAGATTTTGAATCTCTGCACACACTTTTGGACACTGGACACTTGTGGATTGTGTGAGGCCCAATGAATATCTGAGCGCTATGTGACAGGCTCGATGGCACAGCTGTGACCAAAGTGACGAGAGGATAAGGGAGATTTTGAATCTCTGCACACACTTTTGGACACTGGACACTTGTGGATTGTGTGAGGCCCAATGAATATCTGAGCGCTATGTGACAGGCTCGATGGCACAGCTGTGACCAAAGTGACGAGAGGATAAGGGAGATTTTGAATCTCTGCACACACTTTTGGACACTGGACACTTGTGGATTGTGTGAGGCCCAATGAATATCTGAGCGCTATGTGACAGGCTCGATGGCACAGCTGTGACCAAAGTGACGAGAGGATAAGGGAGATTTTGAATCTCTGCACACACTTTTGGACACGGGACACTTGTGGATTGTGTGAGGCCCAATGAATATCTGAGCGCTATGTGACAGGCTCGATGGCACAGCTGTGACCAAAGTGACGAGAGGATAAGGGAGATTTTGAATCTCTGCACAAACTTTTGGACACTGGACACTTGTGGATTGTGTGAGGCCCAATGAATATCTGAGCGCTATGTGACAGGCTCGATGGCACAGCTGTGACCAAAGTGACGAGAGGATAAGGGAGATTTTGAATCTCTGCACACACTTTTGGACACTGGACACTTGTGGATTGTGTGAGGCCCAATGAATATCTGAGCGCTATGTGACAGGCTCGATGGCACAGCTGTGACCAAAGTGACGAGAGGATAAGGGAGATTTTGAATCTCTGCACACACTTTTGGACACTGGACACTTGTGGATTGTGTGAGGCCCAATGAATATCTGAGCGCTATGTGACAGGCTCGATGGCACAGCTGTGACCAAAGTGACGAGAGGATAAGGGAGATTTTGAATCTCTGCACACACTTTTGGACACTGGACACTTGTGGATTGTGTGAGGCCCAATGAATATCTGAGCGCTATGTGACAGGCTCGATGGCACAGCTGTGACCAAAGTGACTACAGGATAAGGGAGATTGGATTGCTTTTAAAAAAGCAGTTTGCGGAGCAGTGGGTAAACAGCAATGCCAGCCTGTCAGGAAGCCTTAAAAGGCAGCCCAACAACCAACACCACTGATACACCACAATATAGCCTCCCCTTGCACTGCACACACAGTGACTTGTGTGTTGTGCAGGCCAAATCGCTAGCAGCAGAAGCAGTTTTTTTGCCTTCTTCCCTGCCTAACGCTCTCCCTACAGAATCAGCAGCAACCTCTCCCTATACTGAGATCGGCAGAAATAAGATGGCGGTCGGCGTGCACGCCCTTTTATACCCCCTGTGACGCCCACCAAAGCAAGCCAATCACTTGCATGCCCTTCTGAAAGATGGTGGTGACCCCTGCCTATGTCATCACGTTGCCCACAGTGTCCGTGGATCCTGATTGGCTGTAAAAGAGCACAAAACAAACTTTTGAAACGCGACTTTGGCGCGTAAGTCGCCGACCTCGTGGCCGACCTCATCCTAGGGTCGGGTTTCGTTTCATGAAACCCGACTTTGACAAAAGTCGGCGACTTTTGAAATTTTTTTGACCCGTTTCGCTCCACTCTAGTCGTAACCATGGATACCTAAGGTCCTGCAATGACTGCACATGAGGAAAGAGACATAGTGAAGCAGAAAAACTATACTACATTTCTAATTGGAGGTATTTGCTAATATTAGGGTTTTTCAGGGGTCTTGTTACTGGCTCTTAGAACAAACATGTCTTTAGTGAAAAAAAATGAGAAAAAAACAGATGCAATATGGATGCAATTAGAATGATATCTGAGAAAAATAGTCAACTTTTGACAGTTGGTAAAATTCACATGGATATGTAATTAAAGCCTGGGTTCAGCCTATGTAGGGTCGGTGGGGCGAGCTGGGGGGGTGGTCCCTCTTCTTACCACTCAGAGAAGAAACAGAGACAAGATGGAGGCAGGTACTGGGTACAACAGGTCCAAGTTTATTTCTGCGCGCCGTCCGTCTGACGGCCCTCGCAACACATCGCCATATCGCTCTCTCTCGGCCCTCCGCATCCAGAGCCGCTTCACGGCACAGCACAGTACCTCACTCATGGCCCTTTATATCTAGAGCCGATTCACACACCGTGTTTCTCGCTGGGGACGTATATATACGTCCTGTCCTTTCTCCTTTCCTGACGTAGTTACAGCTTCCGACACTGTGGCTGCCCTAAGCCAAATCACCAACAGTCCGTTCACTGGTCAGACGTCGTACTCTACACGGTGTGCCTATTCCCTTTTAACTCGTCTCTGTTGCGGTGTATCTGTCAGGACCACCCCCCTGTTGTTCTCTCTCCTCAGTCCCCCTTGTCTGGATTCACCTCACAGTGCACAGACTGTAGCAGTCCTCCTGTCACTGGAGCTCCCCCTGGGGACTGGAACCTTCTGGAACCCTCCCTCAGTATTTATAGCTAACCCGGTTCCTTGAAACTGTCACTGTCACCACGCCCCCCATGACCAACGGTTTCTAAAGCCCTAAGCTGATGTCAAGTCCTTTGCTCACACTCCTCCCTGCCATCTAATGGTCAACCCAAGGTACTGCACGTCCACTACACTTTCCTAGCTGTTTCCCCACTGTAATAACTGACACCTACCTACACTGTGCAAACCTTTCCTTCTTCTCTCTGACTAGTCCGTCCATCAGTCAGGTCACCTTCCCTACACTCCCCCTTCCTTTGTCCATTGTCGTCCTCGACAATCATCATCCCTGCCTTTGTCGTTCTGAAGCTACACCTACATTCTGTTGTCGGACCAGCTGTTGAGCCAAACCCACTATCTGTGGGGGCCGAACCATACTGGGAGCTCTATGCTCTGAGCAGCCTACTGCTACTCACCAGCGCGCACGCCACATGACAACGTCTTTCAAATTGGGCTAGGTACACCCATACTCTCTCTATGGCGTGTACCTTCCCCTACTCTCCCCTACTGTCACCTTCCACTATTCGGTGCGCCATGATCGAGGTCTCTTACCTTCCAGATCATTACCAGCGCCCGCCTTCCTCCTTCAGGGGTGTCCGTGGTGTTGGGGACCTGACCTAGGACGGCTGTCTTTCTCACGTCTTCCAACTCATTTTCCCTTCTTTCAATTACATGTCATGGTCGGCGTCCCGGTCTCCCAGACCTCCTCAACTCTTAGATCCCTACCGGATCTCACACTTTCCTTTGGTCCCGCAGACCTTCCCTTACCCGGACCTGTTGCATATTACCTTGGCATATTATACATCAAACAACTTTATAATAGCACAAGTACCCATTTTTATAATTTTTTTTTCATTTTCTCTTGCTTTTAAAACCAAAATATAACAATCATAACATTGCATGTCTTCTTTCTCCTCCCCCTTCCTTGGACATATGCACTCCCTCGCTTGTTGACACCCCACTCTGTCAGATTTTATGCAACCAACAACTTTAACTTCTTATACAACTGTCACAACGGTGCAACGAAATTTCGAGAGTTCAAACCACTCCCAGACGGCTGGCAGCGAGGGGCCCCACAGCCGTGGAGCGCCCGGGGTATAGGGAGTGTCCTAGGAGTTCTTACTATGGGGGTTCACGGTCCTCTGGCTCAGCAACCACAGCTACCGCGTAGTAGCCACGGGGGCAGTTCTCCTTGTAGTACGACACCCAGTCCCTTTCATGTAGAGCCCAGCCGTGACGAATAGATGCCACATTAATATAGACCTTTTGTCCAGTCTCATCCCGGATAAAACCGTATCCTCTAGCAATGTTGGTGTATACCAGCCGTCCCCGGGATCTTTCCACCGCCATGCCAGCCTCCCCCTTTGAGTGGAGCAGGCTCCATACCTCCTGCTCCCAAACTTTCTTTTGCTTGATCACCTCCGCGACCCAAACGGAGGGTGCCGAGCCAGTCCCAGAGTCCGGTGGGCGGGACTTCGCTGTAAAAGCGCGTGGGGCAGAGGCGGCTGATGAAGTCTGCGGCCCAGCAGCCGCTGGGGCCAGGTGGCGGGTGAGAACAGCCGGGTCCTTGAGGGCTGGAATCACAGGGCCCACTAAGTCGGCCGCAGTCGACTCCAGCAGCGGCATAACCGCGGCCTCAGGACAGGCCGCATCCACTACTTCCAATGGAGCCGGAGTAACGGCCGGTTCCAACGACACAGCTGCTATCAGCAGGGGGAACGCAGCAGCGTCCTTTTTAGATGACTTCCACACTGGCGGCACCAGGCGGGGTACCTCAGGGACTTGAGGAGGGGCCTCGCTCAACTCTGCATACACCACCGGGCCCGATGTACCAAGGCCTTCCGGTGCGCAGGGGGCAGCGTGCTGCGGCGGAATGATGAGGGCCGCTGGCGGAGGCACTGGTGGTGCCGGGGGTACTCTCACCTTCCCCGGCGCTGCGGCCTCCATCACATCAATACGTGGCTTCACCCGCAGCCTCCGTCCCTCGCTCCACTGCCTCTCTAGGCGGCCGATGCCCCGACACCTGCAGAGTCTCATACCGTCTGTTGGGCAGCACTCGAATGGCATCAGACAGCCGCAGCCAAGTTTTTCTTCTGTGCCACTCCCTCTGTGATGTGAGGTGTCGGCAGGCCTCTCCACCCTCCTGTCAGGGTCCAATATATGGAAGCGTCGATCTCCAGGCACATACTGCTTCCTTTTGGGGTACGTTGGAGGGGTCCCAGTCCATTCTGAACAACAGCAAACACCCGGACCTCTCCTCCGCGCTGAAGCAACAGCGCCAAACTGCACAGTACCTGGTACCGCCCCGGATCCTCTGCTGGCCACACAGATCCGCCACAGCGCTCCCAATTTGTATTCCACAGGTAGGTAATTTGTAATCCACAGGTAATTGTAATCCAAACAGAGTAGTCCAAGTCCTTTTCCATTCTTTAAGGCAGGCCTGCCGCAGAAGATGATGTATTAGCGGCGGCGATCCTGCCGACTACGCCAAATGTAGGGTCGGTGGGGCGAGCTGGGGGGTGGTCCCTCTTCTTACCGCTCAGAGAAGAAACAGAGACAAGATGGAGGCAGGTACTGGGTACAACAGGTCCAAGTTTATTTCTGCGCGCCGTCCATCTGACGGCCCTCGCAACACATCGCCATATCGCTCTCTCTCGGCCCTCCGCATCCAGAGCCGCTTCACGGCACAGCACAGTACCTCACTCATGGCCCTCTATATCTAGAGCCGATTCACACACCGTGTTTCTCGCTGGGGACGTATATATACGTCCTGTCCTTTCTCCTTTCCTGACGTAGTTACAGCTTCCGACACTGTGGCTGCCCTAAGCCAAATCACCAACAGTCCGTTCACTGGTCAGACGTCGTACTCTACACGGTGTGCCTATTCCCTTTTAACTCGTCTCTGTTGCGGTGTATCTGTCAGGACCACCCCCCTGTTGTTCGCTCTCCTCAGTCCCCCTTGTCTGGATTCACCTCACAGCGCACAGACTGTAGCAGTCCTCCTGTCACTGGAGCTCCCCCTGGGGACTGGAACCTTCTGGAACCCTCCCTCAGTATTTATAGCTAACCCGGTTCCTTGAAACTGTCACCACGCCCCCCATGACCAACGGTTTCTAAAGCCCTAAGCTGATGTCAAGTCCTTTGCTCACACTCCTCCCTGCCATCTAATGGTCAACCCAAGGTACTGCACGTCCACTACACTTTCCTAGCTGTTTCCCCACTGTAATAACTGACACCTACCTACACTGTGCAAACCTTTCCTTCTTCTCTCTGACTAGTCCGTCCGTCAGTCAGGTCACCTTCCCTACACCTACACTAGAGTAGGCTCTTGAAAAAAAGAGGTGGATAAGAGAGTTAAGCAATAATAGTCTAATGGCCTAAATAATCCATCCATCCAAAATAAAATGGATGGGCATTTAACCTTTCCTTCTCCAGGAGACCAAATAAATACATTCTCAGCCTTTCTGATCTCCAAGCTAATACAGTACCCAATGTGGCAATCTTGACGAATGAACCCATCCAAACTGATGCATGTGATGCGCCCCAGAGGCCGTGAGATACTCGATAGCGAGCCTGTTAACTTCAATGGGAAATGTCACAGTGGCAGTGACCCGGTCCGTGGCCTCAGGCGGTCATGTAAAAGGGGAGTATTGA
The DNA here is from genome assembly GCF_039654945.1 of Dendrobates tinctorius. NCBI lineage: Eukaryota > Metazoa > Chordata > Amphibia > Anura > Dendrobatidae > Dendrobates > Dendrobates tinctorius. Next base: position 83,330,565 of record NW_027361728.1, on the reverse strand, counting down.
TTAGGGATAAAGTTTGTGTAGTGATTCGTGACGCCAGTTGGAGTGTTCGACTGTAGTATAGCCGGCACTGCAGATGATCCCTGGGGAAGTAGATGGTGATGTCTTTGCAGATGTTAAACCCTCTCCAACCAGGGCTGACCCCCAGAGATTGTGATGGAAGTAGAAGGCATGGAGTAATAAGGCCGGAGACAAGGAAAGTCACTTTATCATTTACTGTAGTTCAGGTGCAGTTCAGAGGAGATATTATAACTCTAACCAGGTTACAATCTGCTCTGGAGAATGGGAATTATCCTTCCTCTGCCGTGACTCAGTGTAAGCTTCCTGCTAATCTAATCCCTTCAGGGACCAAGGCTTCCCAGAGTATGGAACTTCTAGTATAGCCTCTACTCACTGTGTATTTCTCTGCTGGCAACTTGCAGCTTGGATCTTTGAGAAGCTCACGTTCCTTCTTGTACAATCCTCACTGATCCTAGTTTGCTGCTGTAATCCTAGTGAAAACACTGTGATGTTGGTTGTATAAACTCACACAGTCTCTGAGCTTACCACCCTTCTCTGAAAGCATGGATGGCCTAGGGGCTGATTCCCTGATGCTTCTTATTAGCTTTACTCCTGGAGGGACCACATGTCATCATGGCTCCCAAGAGCGTTCTTCCTCCTTCTTTACTGAACAACAACTTTCGACTTCTCCCCCTTCCAGTTAGGGCATGTCTGCAAAGCTCTAAGCTTCAGACAAGTAAGGGAGTGAGGTGAATTGTATGTGTTGTGGTCTCTAGCAAAGAAAGCATAACTCCCGTTGCTTACAAAACACATAAAAAACAGTACATATTTAACCCTTTTGTGGCGGTAAAGACGTAGGGCGCCACACATGTCAAATTTTGGAGGAGGACACCATTGTCTACTATCATGTAGGGATATAATATGGTCTCTGAAACTTTAATATTGATGTTGACCCTTCCTCCTCACCAACTGTTGCCAAAACCTAAAGCAAAAAGCGAAAAAAAAAGAACTGTAATATAAGTTGATATGCACACAACGTGTAGGCGAATGTTCACACTCGCCACTAAAAATACAAAACCCAACATAGAAATAAAATGGGCAAATACCATGCAGTACCTAAATTAATAGCAACAGTGCATGAAAATAACATAGGGTACTTAACCCCTTAATGACCAGATGTATTTTTGTTTTTGCATTTTCATTTTTTGCCCCCCTTCTTCCTAGAACCTTAGCTTTTTTATTTTTTGATCAAAATTACTATGTGGGGGCTTGTTTTTTGCTGGACGAGTTGTCCTTTAGACCAACACCATTGGTTTTAACATATCATGTACTGGAAAACGGGAAAAAAAATTCCACGTGCGATGAAATTGACAAAAAAGTGCAATCCCACAGCTTTGTTTTTTTTTACCATCTGCACTAAATGCTAAAACTGACCTGCCATTATGATTCTCCAGGTCATTACAAGTACATTGACACCAAACATGTCTAGGTTCTTGTTTATTTAAGTTGTGAAAAAAAATTCCAATGTTTGTTAAAACAAAAAAAATTGCACGATTTTCTAATAACTGCAGCGTCTCCAGTTTTCGTGATCACAGGTTGGGTCAGGGCTTATTTTTTACGTGACGAGCTGACGTTTTTAATGATACCATTTTGGTGCAGATACAATCTTTTGATCGCCTGTTATTGCATTTTAATACATTTTTGCTTCGACCAAAAAACATAATTCTGATGTTTTTACTTTTTTTGTCGTTACGTCATTTAACGATCAGGTTAATTCTTTTTATATTGATAGATCGCGTGATTCATCATGCGGCGATACCAAATATGTGTATGTTTTTTTTATTGTTTTATTTTATTTTTAATGGGGCGAAATAGAGGTGATTTGAACTTTTATTTTTTTTATTTTTTTAATATTTTTAAAAACTTTTTTTAACTTCTTGCATGTTTCAATAGTCTACAGACTGTATGTAGCAGATCGTCTGTATGTAGCAGAAAAGCTCCCTTGCTATGAGCGCCGACCACCAGACGGCGCTCATAGCAATCCGGCTATGACAACTATAGAGGTCTGATGGAGACCTCTGTTTGTCATGCCAACCCATCAGTCACCCGCAATCACGTGACGGGGTCACCGATGGGTGGAATGTCTGGTTTGCTTGCCGGAACTGTGAGTTAAATGCCTCTTTCAGAGGTTAACAGTGGCATTTAACTAGTTAACGGCCACAGGTGGATCTCGATTCCACCCTCGGCTGTGGCGGGCACACGTCAGCTGTATACATTAGCTGTCATGTGCCTGGAAAGGTGCAGGCTCAGCGCCGAAGCCCGCACCAAATAGTGGAAGTCCGACATTGGCGTACCATTACGCCCGATGTCGGTAAGGGGTTAAAGCGAAGCTGTCTGCAGGATTTTGCTCAGTAAATTACAGACACTTTCAGGTTATTTTTTTTTTTTCACCATACAATATGATGTGCAGTATGTAAAATAGGGGACAGGTCACTGAGGGATCAGTGACCTGTCATAATCCCAGAAGGATGAATATGTAAGCAGAGCACCACATAAAGCCCCACACACAGCCCCGCTCCAGAGCACGAGAATCTCATTAACTGAAAACTACAAATACAGATTAAACAACAACCACAAGACTGATTTCATTAATCAAGGTATACTGAGTGCAATCCTACTGACAGGTTCGCTTTAACATTGTTTTGATCGAAAAATGTAAAAGCTATCCCACCACATCACGGTGACCCTACTTGCAACAGTCCTGACCTCTAGTATTAAATCCTTACCAAATGTTACCATTTATGTCAAGTGACATAAATATGAATAATGGCCGAGCAGGACCAAGGCCCCGACTAATGTACACCAATGGGGAGCTATATAAATGTAATGTCCAGCTCAATCAAATACCAATTTATATTCCCGTTCATTTCTTTTGGTTTGTGCTGTGGTGTAGTGACCACTGTGTCCGCTAGGGGGCGCTGTGTGGATGTCTGAGGAGAGAGGATGAATGGCAGAGTCATGAATGACCATTATGTATCTCAAGGTGGGTGGCCTTGAGATGGAGACTGATGTGTATGTTGATCAGCAATGATACTGCTGACGTGTTGTCAATGTGTCAGGGAGAAGTCTCCAGGTAACTGGGGAGACAGGCGGACCGAGTTACCTACATACCCACCCAGGGTGTGTGTGTAAGAACGCTGTTGCAAAGTGTGTGTGAAGGGTTCAAGGACCTGTGATGAGGTCATGGCCATGTGACCCGGTGGGCGTGGCTATGGACCATATAAGGTGGCCAGGGTAGGTCACATGTGGTGAATGCAGGGACCCGGTTGGTCCATTGTTGAAGGTCCCGCTGGGAGATGGGGCTGTTATGAATGAGTCACCGTAGGAGGCAAAAACAGAAATGCTAGCTAAGTCCAGAAAACCAGAGAAGTTGGCAGCTATCGGATTGCAGACCCCTGAACCTATCAACACAACTAGCAGTAGCCGTGGGGGGTTCCTACGATGCCCTAGACCCCTCGATCACAGCCGGAGGACTACATAGCCTAAAGACAGAAAGGGAAATCTAAACTGCCCCAGAGCAGACCCCAAAGCAAAAGGCAGCCCCCAACATATAATGACGGTGAGGCAAGAAGAAAGAACACTAACACAGACAGAAAGATAGACTGAGCAAAGACGGGGCCCAAGCTAACTGGATAGGAAAGGACAGGAAGGCTGCTGTCTGCAATCCGTGAAAAACCCTATGAAAATAAGAGCCAACAAACTGACAGTGAAAAAAGGCCCTGAAGACGCTAAGCTTCAAAAAGCTATGTCAGTACTCAGGAATATTCTGAAGACAGAGCAACCGGCAAAAGGAGATTCAGCTCACCCCAGCAGGGAATGGCAGAATCCAGAAAAGCAAGGAAAACAAAAACAAAACACAAATGCTAACAGGCAAAGCAGAAAACTTAGCTTTAGAGGAGCAGGAATCAGACTGGTCTCAAAGAAGTCCACAGAGAAATCACCCGCAGGGCAGAAGGGCGTCGGCAGCCTTATATCCAGTCCGTGACTCCACTCAGCCAGTCATCATCATTAGGCTCAGGTGCCTGATAATCAGGCTCATTACCTTCCTTTACCAGAATAGGGAGTTCACCAGACCTCAGTGATGAAGGGGAAAATGAACTCACAACATGGGGCCTCCTGGCTAACAGCAAGTGAAGTGGCTGTGTGTAATGGCTGCCAGCATCTGAGAATTCCCAGGGGAACGAATGAACGTCTGGAGTATGAAGCAGCCATGAGGAGACCCTGACAGGGTGAGATAACTTGGTGGCTAGAAAGCCTGCATATTGAAAATTGCATAACCTGTATGACTACAGGGTAACAGAGCGGAGCTCTGGCATGGATGCTATTCTGTTTAATTGAACTTTATGTTATGGCTGTGGGTTTATGGTGCCTGAATAAACCGCATGGAGTTATTGTTTTATGGAAAACCCGTGCCGGACGTAATTATTTGGCTGCCAAGCGAGTGATCCCCTATGTGAATGACAGCACTACCTCACAATTGGTGGAGATTGCAAAGGGCAATTATTGTAGCCTTGCTGCTGGGAGCAACGGAAGAGGACTGCAAAATTCAGTGGCTAAGGGCAACGCTGAGCCAGGAGGGCTGACGGTCGAGAAAGCCGTGTAATATGCTGACTGGCCACTTGTGTGAGCAGAGCCTGTGACGGCCTGCATTTGGGGAAGCCACTGTCCAGCTGTGGTTCTGGAACCGTGGGGCGGCCTAGTGAGTAAGGCACTGTCCGGATCGGTGAGCCCAGTGCGGCCGCTTCCCCAGGAGAAAGAGACTGGTGATTGCTAGCGTGCCTCTGCGGAGAAGAGGTACCCGAGGACCTGTGTGGCTGACACAGGTAACGGACAGGTGTTCGTGTGGCAATGACCTGGGTCAGTGAGTAAGACTGTGTACCTGGAGGGTTCGGTGAGGAAAGGTCCTGGAGGGTCAGTGTTGGGAGATTCTAGGAGAAAGAATCAGATCCCGGGAGCATGTGGTATGACCTTGGACCTGGTGAGGCGCGAGTGTTGGGCAGTGTCAGGCAGAGACGGATGTCCTGAAGAGCACCCGCTGAGCCTCTGGACCTGGTGAGGCCGGTGTGTGGGGAGACCCTGGGAGGAGGGTCGCTCCCTGAATCGCACCCGGTGCGCCCTGTGTGTTGGACGGTCTCAGGCGGAGACGGAACATCCTGAATAGCACACAGAACACGTGAGTTTTGTGTGGTGTGTTTTTTTTTCTTTTCTCCACTCAGCCTGCGGTGGCTCAGTGGGAGTCAAGAAGGTGACAAGTGGCTTCCTGTAACTCGGCGGGGTTACGAAGGGGACAAGCGGCTTCCTGTAACTCGGTGGGGTTACGAAGGGGACACCGGCTCCCGGTAACTCGGCGGGGTTACGAAGGTGACACCAGCAGCTGTGTGTGAACGGCAGCCGGTGGTGTCGAAGATCGGTGACAGCAGGAGCTGTGGTGGTGCCAACAAGGACTTTTGTGGTATCGTAAGAGACATAAACTGTGTGGTGTGAACTGTGGTCTGAGAAGACCGGTATAACGGACATGGGGAAATCCCGAAAGGGGGCAGTGGCCCAAATGGGGGTGGTAGACCAAAAGGGGGTGGAGTCCCAAATTGGGGTGGTAGCCCAAAAGGGGGTGAAGTCCCAAATTGGGGTGGTAACCCAAAAAGAGGTGGAGTCCCAGAGGTGGGCAGTGACCCAAATTGGTGTGGTGGTCCAGAAAGGGGCCGGTGTGTGTATGTTGTTTCCAGAATGTGGGATATTCTTTCTGGATGATGACAGACCGCAAGTGTGTACTGTGATGCGGCACCGTCTCGGGACGGTTGAACTCAAAGAATGAGGTGATTCTGGTAGGAACTCCTCTCACTTTCTGTCTGACCGAGAAAGTGGTCCAGGTTCGCTGTAAACATGGGGTCACGGTGAACTGTGCGTTAGACAGAGTAATGTTTGAGGGGATCAGAGGCAGTGAGTGCCAAGGTGGCAGTATACCACCACACTTAGTGTATGCCTTGGAGTGGGGCCGGGACTTTGTCAGGTTTGATGACATACCCCTGGAGGGTGGAGACGTTCCTATGGTTGGGCTAACCGATACTAAGATGGTGACGGCTCCTGACGTGGAGAGGTCAGAGGTAGAAGTGACCGGTAAAAGGGGTAGGTCGGCCCAATGGACGGACCTGACATCTCGTGACAGGACTGACATTGACCTGGTCGATAAGACAGCTGGAGAATTTGCACGGTTAATGGATAACTGGAGAGATTGCTCGGCAGGTCTGGGTGACTCCGACTCTGGGGGTCTCTGAGAGAGACAGGGAGCGCAGACTAGAGGAGCTAGAAAATGAAGTCTCTGAGCTCAAAGGTCTCATGGTAACGTGGCAAGGACTGAATAAGGCCCTCAGAGAAGAGTTAGAAGAACATGTTAAACGATAAAGAGTCTTGAGACAAACGGCCGAGCACAGGGTCGAGGAGCTCGAGAAAGAAGTCTTGGAGCTCAGAGGTCACCTGTCCACCTGGCAAAGTGTGAACAAGACCCTTAGGGAAGAGATGGAAGAACTCAAAGAAACTGTAAGAGATCTTCGGCAGGAGAGGAAGTTGGATGAAGACTTACCGCGGGTGAGTGTGAGTGACAACAAGACGGAACTGCCAGTATCAATCGTGGCAAAGGGTCATGAAGAGGTAAACTCTTGTGAAGTTTGTGAGCTAAGGACTGAAGAAGACAGTCACCCGGTCGGGTCAACTGTAGTGAGGGAAGTGTCCGTGGTAAAGCCAGAGTCTTCAGTCCAGGAAGAGAGCAAGACCACGACCTTCAAATCTGTAATCGAGGTACTCAAAGACTTGCAAGAAGCCTGTGCGGAGGAAGGTGTACATGAGGCTTTCAAAGTGGCGGTCAAGGCATGTAAGGTGCACTGGGCACCTGAGACTCAGCAGTTGGTGATAATATCAGTCAGGGAAGATACAGCAAACCGGATAGCTGTCCTGAAAGAGAAGCATTTACAATGTCTCCATGCCAAACAGCTGGTCAGGCAGAGTAATATGAGTTAGCGAAGGAGGCTATGGATCGGCTGGGTATGCGGAAAGATGTGGTTCCGGTACCCAAAGCTCTGATTGAGAGAATCGTTGGAAGACTCGGGAAGGTAAGGCAAGACCTTGTCAATATCTCCGGTGTGGTGAGGTTGAGGATCCCTCCTGAGGATGAAGACCAGGTATCCAGTGAAGTGGGTAGGATTCGCATCATGGTGGTTGGCTCCGTGGAGAGCCTGATAGACTTTCGGATGCTCGTGGAGTATCGAGTGGGGTACCTGCAAGAGATTGAGCAGTTGAGGCGGGACCGTCGGTGAATCAATAAAGAGGTATGGAACACGAGGTGGTGGCCACCTTCAACCCAAGATGTAAGGACCCGAATGGTTCCTCCAAGAAGTGACATGGCAGATGGCCGAAGAATGTCAGCAAGTGGTAGTTCAACTGGCAGGATGACGTTGAGAGACCATAGTTCCTGTGAGACGCTGAATGAGTCAGACTCAGGCCAGACAGTAGGCGTAACTAAGACTTATGAACATACTGACCGGGGGAGCTGGTCGGGGAACGGAACAAACAGGGAGAGGAATGTGGTGACTAAACAGTGTCTGATGACGCAGACAGGCTGTGACTGGAGGGCCAAAGATCAGGGCCAATATTCTGACCGCTGGGGACGAGGGAGACCTAACGTAGGAATGAGGCCGTATGACAGATGGAGATGGTTCTCTCGACCTGGGGGGCAAGGTGTAGTGAGTGCCCGGTCTCGAGATCCTGGGGTTATGCTGTGTGTTCAACCCCACAGGTTTGAACAGAGGGGTGTTATGATTGAGTCACTGAGGAGGAAAAAACAAAACACAAGCTCAGCCCAGAAAATCAGAGAGGTTGGAAACTAGCGGATTGCAGACCCCTAATCCTATCATAATAATAATAATAATCTTTATTTTTATATAGCGCTAACATATTCCGCAGCGCTTTACAGTTTGCACACATTTTCATCACTGTCCCCGATGGGGCTCACAATCTGAATTCCCTATCAGTATGTCTTTGGAGTGTGGGAGGGAACCGGAGTACCCGGAGGAAACCCACACAAACACGGGGAGAACATACAAACTCCTTGCAGATGTTGTCCTTGGTGGGATTCGAACCCAGGACCCCAGCGCTGCAAGGCTGCAGTGCTAACCACTGAGCCACCGTGCTGCCCTATCACACAACTAACAGTAGCCGTGGAGTGTTCCTACGGTGATCCTAGACACCTCGTCACAGCTGGAGAGCTAAATAAGCCTAAAGAGAGAAAAGGGGAAAACTGACTGCCCCAGAGCAGACCCCAAAGCAATAGGCAGCCCCCAACATATAATGACGGTGAAACAAGATGAAAACACTAACACAGATAGGAAGATAGGTTGAGCAAACGATGGGGCCCAAGCTAACTAAAAAGGACAGGACAGAAACCTGCTGTCTGCAATCCGAGAAAACCCTGCTAAAAATATTAAAAACACAACTGATAAGCAAAAAGGACCCTGAAGTCACTAGACTTCAAACTCTATATCAGCACTCAGAATATTCTGAAAGCAGAGCAAAAGAGAACACTGATCAAGGAAGAATCCAGCACACCCCCAGCCGGGAATGGCTGAACTCAAAAAACAAGGTAAGCAAAACCAAAACTACTAAGTTCAATAGCAGAGAAAAAACTTATCTTTGGGAAGCAGGAATCAGTCTGGTCTCCAAGAATCCAGCAGAGAAATCACCAGCCACTCAGAAGTGCGTCGGCTGCCTTATATCCAGTCTGAAGTTCCTGATATCCAATCACAATCCACCTGATCAGGTGGTTGGTTTCTTTCATCCAAATCAGCCTCACTACCTTCCTTCACCAGAAGAGGGAGTTCCTCGGACACAGAAGGTGAATGAACAGATGAGCTCACAACAGAGGGGGGAGGTATGTGGTGTAGTGACCACTGTGTCCGCTAGGGGGCACTGTGTGGATGTCCGAGGAGAGAGGATGAATGGCAGAGTCATGAATGACCATTATGTATCTCAAGGTGGGTGGCCTTGAGATGGAGACTGATGTGTGTGTTGATCAGCAGTGATACTGCTGACGTGTTGTGTCAATGTGTCAGGGAGAAGTCTCCAGGTAACTGGGGAGATTGGCGGGCCGAGTTACCTACAAACTGTCAGGAACACTGCTCTACACTCGCTCACTGAGCCAGTGCGCATGTCCTGAGTACAAAAACAGTGCTCAAAGATACCTGTGGAGCAGGCCAGCAGCGGTGACAATGCGTGCTTCAAACTATCAGGACCTGAAGCATGTGACTGCTGGGGGCGTGGCCTAAGCTCCACAGAGCTAAGAGCTGCAGGGAAACTCCTAGAAAGGTAACTACGGGACAAGTTACCAAGGGGCATAGACAGGGGCGGAAACGAGATCAAGCCGGGGTCAATGCATGAGATAGTAGGACAGTACCAAAGGGTTAGACAGAGCGGATAGTCAGGACGTAGCAATAGATCAGAAAACCAGAACGGGCAATAGACGGTACAATAAGGGCAAACGGTAGCGGAGTAACAATAGCCAAGCCTGGAGGTCAAAACCAGAGAAGACAATAGTACCTAAAATGTGAGACGGAGTTCAGAGTGAGGGGACAGGCCCAGTCATACATGGGAATCAAACAAGCAATGCAGTACACGCAAACCAGGGGGGTCGGTCAGACACACAGCCAGAATAACAGTATAGCTGACAGAGAATGCTAGTCTGAAGTGAGTATAAATACCCCTCCCAGATCCAAAGAGAGGCCGGCAAAAGTTAACCCTCTGAGAACAGGACATTAACCCATGTCCTAACCATGGCACAAACCCACCCAGGGGGTGTGTGTAAGAACGCTGTTGCAAAGTGTGTGTGAAGGGTTCAAGGACCTGTGATGAGGTCATAGCCATGTGACCTGGTGGGCGTGTCTACGGACCATATAAGGTGGCCAGGGTAGGTCACATGTGGTGAATGCAGGGACCTAGTTGGTCCGTTGTGGAAGGTCCCGCTGGGAGATGGGGCTTCCTGGCTAACAGCATTTGAAGTGGCTGTGTGTAATGGCTGCCAGCATCTGAGAGTTCCCAGGGGAACGAATGAACGTCTGGAGTATGAAGCAGCCATGAGGAGACCCTGACAGGGTGAGATAACTTGGTGGCTAGAAAGTCTACAGATTGAACATTGCATAACCTGTATGACTACAGAGTGGAGCTCTGGCATGTACGCTATGCTGTTTAAATGAACTTTATGTTATGGCTGTGGGTTTATGGTGCCTGAATAAACCGCATGGAGTTATTGTTTTATGGAAAACCCGTGCCGGACGTGATTATTTGGCTGCCAAGTGAGTGATCCCCTATGTGAATGACAGCGCTACCTCACAGTGCCCTCTGTGCAGCTAAGGGTATGGCCTCACCTTTCTTTGAGCTGGACATTACGTTTACACAGTTTCCCATTCCCAGAACGATGAATGCCCAAAAAGTGTTTTTTTATTCACTACGGGGGTTGGGTCTTTGGAAACATTAAAGTATAGTAGTTCTCCCTGGCATTTACATTTGGCAAAGTATATAGATGCAGTATGTTCTTAGCATAAGCAGCACTAGATATGGGCAGTCATGTTCCTATGGACACAGGTAGAAAGTAATAAATATAAACACCCCTTCCTTGTCACATCCATTGGTGTTAAATGGAATTATTGGATTTGGGCAATCAATTGTTAGTACTGTTCCCTTAAAAAGAAACAGCCCACATGGCCAAGAACTACTAGCTGTAATCAATAGGAAACACTTGTATTGAATGTTAAATTCTCAAATTCTCCTGCAACACCATGAATGGGGAAATTAAAAAGGACCTGTCAGCTACTCAGATATATTAGTTTTCATAAATTCATGCATTGCTAAAGAAATAACAAATATTAGTATACTGAGTTGTATTATTTCTCTGTCGCTCCTCATGGAATGTTTGAAAAAACTGACATCCTATTGTCAACATGATGTGTGCGGTGGATTGTAGTGGCCATATGAGGCTTTGATGGTAGTCCATTGTGTATAGCCACTGTAAGACGTTAGATACCATGCTTGTAAGTTTACTGCTTGAGCTCAACTGGTGTGGAGTCTAATAATCAACTTTAATCACTGTGCAAGTAATTTCAATGCTAATAGGATTTTTTGCTGCTAATAATTATAGATCCATAGTTTTGTCAGCTAGCACGTGACTTTCTACTATTACTATTCTAATAAATGGGACAGTTGAAGACAATTCTGCAACAAATCTGATGCATGTGAATAAGAGGCTCCTCTCCTCTAGGAAGGCTTTTCTTTAAATTTTGGAAGTTGGCAGCATGCATTTATATCACAATGTGAGTATATTCCCTGTCCACATTGAGTTTCTGCAGTAAGTTCAGGAATTCTGGAATTAATTTTATAGCATCTTAATAATGAGGGGAATATTAAGTTGACATCTCATACAACCCAGACTGCTTTCGATTTCTTAGATCATAGCATCTCTGTGAATTTGAATGGACGAATACATACCACGATCCATTGCAAGAAGACAAGAATGAATGCATTGTTAAATGCACAATCTGCCCACCCAGCACATGTACAGAATTTGGGCTATACCCACGGGTCAGTTCATTAGGGCAAGATGGATCTGTGATCAGGAAGATGATTCAAGATGAAGATTCCTCCTACGTGGCTACAAGAGGAAATATATTGATACCGTCCATCAACGTACAAAACAATCAGATAGTCAGTATCATCTTATGCCAAAATACAAAAAATTAATCTACAGAAGTAACCAGATTTATTACCAATTGTCACTCTAGGTGGAATGAAATGTCCTTGGCTATATCTACATTTTGGCCTATTCTGAAATATGATCCGACTCTGTTTTCATTTTTACCAGACAAACCTCGTCTTCCTGCCAAAGGTGGGAAAACCCTACATGATATGTCAGTACACAGCCACCATAGATCAGCTCCCTCCTAATTTATTTTTGTTTCAAAAGGTCCAAATTGGGATGTTGGAACTGTGGGAATTGCAAATAATTCTCTGATTCAGGAAATGAATGGGATTTCGAAATCCTGCAATTCAAAAATTGTAGGACATATTTCATCGCCTATACATGTGGTCAAAATTGTTGGTACCTCTCATTTAATGACAGAAAAACTAACAATGGTCACACAAATAACTTGAATCTGACAAAAGTAATAATAAATCAAAAATCTATGAAAACCAACAAATGAAAGTCAGACATTGCTTTTCAACCATGCTTCCACAGAATTAAAAAAAATAAAACTCATGAAATAGGCCTGGACAGAAATGATGGCACCCCTGAAAATAATGTGACAAAAGGAACATGTCAAATCAAGGTGTGTCCACTAATTAGCATCACAGGTTTCTGCAATCTTGGAATCAGTGAGTGGGCCTGTATAGAGGGCTACAGATACTCACTGTCCTGTTTGGTGACATGGTGTGTATCACACTCAACATGGACCAGAGTAAGCGAAGGAAAGAGTTGTCTCAGGAAATTAGAAAGAAAATTATAAGGTAGACAAACATGTTAAAGGTAAAAGTTATAAGACCATCTCCAAGCAGTTTGATGTTCCTCTGATTACAGTTGCACATATTATTTAGAAATTTAAGTTCCTTGGTACTGTAGCCAACCTCCATGGATGTGGCCACAGGAGGAAAATTGATGACAAATCAAAGAGGCAGATAATATGAATGGTAACAAAAGAGCCAAGAAAAACTTCTAAACAGATTAAAGGTGAACTTCAAGCTCAAGGAACATCAGTGTCAGCTCACACCATCCATCGTTGTATGAGCCAAAGTGGACTTCATGGGATACGACCAAGGAGGACACCATTTTTGAAAAAAATCATAAAAAAGCCAGACTGGAATTTGTCAATCTACATGTTGACAAGCCACAAAGCTTCTGGGAGAATTTGGCAAGGCATATCAGCTCGTTGTTCACAGACAGAAAAATGAAGCATATCAAGAAAAGAACACTGTCCCTACTGTGAAACATGGAGGAGACTGTTATGTTCTGGGGATGTTTTGCTGCATCTGGCACAGGGTGTCTAGAATCTGTGCAGGGTACAATGAAATCTCAAGACTATCAAGGGATTCTAGAGAGAAATGTGCTGCCCAGTGTCAGAAAGCTTGGTCTCAGTCGCAGGTCATGGGTCTTGCAACAGGATAATGACCCAAAACACACAGCTAAAAACACCCAAGAAGTGGCCTTCTATGAGCCCTGACCTAAATCCTATTGAGTATCTTTGGAAAGAGCTGAAACATGCCGTCTGGAAAAGGCAACCTTCAAACACAAGACAACTGGACAGTTTGCTCTTGAGGAGTGGGCCAAAAAACCTGTCGAGAGGTGCAGAAGTCTCATTGACAGTTACAGGAATCATTTGATTGCAGTGATTGCCTCAAAAGGTTGTGCAACAAAATATTAAGTTAAAGGTACCATCATTTCTGTCCAGGCTTATTTCATGAGTTTTATTTGTCTTTTAAAACCTGTGGAAGCATGGTTGAAAAGCAATGTCTGACTTTCATTTGTTACTTTTCATAGTTTTTTTTATTTATTATTACTTTTGTCAGATTCAAGTTATTTCTGTCACCATTGTGGGTTTTTCTGTCATTAAACGAGGGATACCAACAATTTTGACCACGTGTGTATTTGGCTATCTGCACTTGTAGATTGTATTACGGGAGCATGACAAAGCCATAATTTAGAGTACAGATTCTTGAGCACATTAAAAGCATTAAAGCAGCAGAGAGGATGTTACAGGATGAAGCTGATGCCATTGCAAAACTAAAACCTTTGGCGAGACTTTTTAGGGAATTTCATCCACATCAAGGACATCTAATCTGTTTTAGAGGGATTGATCGCCTATATCCGGGCAATAGAAGAGGGAACTTGTCTAAAAAATTAGCACAGTTAGAATGTAAGTGGATTATGTAGCTCAAATGCATGAAACCCAAAGGTTTGAACGAACAATGGGGCTTTTACAGTTTCCTATAGATCCGCTGTCTCTTCTTTTATAGTTGGTGGTGTTCTATATTTTTATATTTAGGAATCCTTTATAATAAGTATATTATCATTTCAAGATATGCTGTCTTACAGTTTTTAAGTAAATCTTTGTTCTTTCTCTTCTCTTTGGGGGGATTTTCGTATCATAATTCATAAACTATGTTCTTTTTCAGGGTATACTGCTTATTCATATATAAACCTATTTTTAAATGGAACCTGTCACCTGTTTTGGATGCTATAAGATGCTATAATGCTGTAGATAAGCCCCGATCCGATCTGAAAGATAAGAAAAATAACTTTTATTACACCCACCTGGGGGGGCGGTCCGGTCTAATGGGTGTCGCAGGTCTGGGTCCGGCGCCTCCCATCTTCTTGAGATGTCGCCCTCCTGCTTGTGTCGTGGCTCCCTGGCATTGCACTCCTGCGCAGGCGTACGTATCTGCCCTGTTGAGGGCAGAGCAAAGTACTGCAGTGCGTAGGCGCCAGGAAAGGTCAGAGAGGCCCAGTGCCTACGCACTGCAGTACTTTGGACCTGCCCCCCTGGTGAGTATAATAAAACTTATTTTTCTTATCTTTCAGGTTGGACCAGGGGCTTATCTACAGCATTATAGAATGCTGTAGATAAGCGACTTGGCAGCATGTCATGAATGGCATCATGCCCTTTAGTGATGTGTGCACTGTCCACCGCTCTGGATATGATCGCCATGCACATTCGTGAATGGCTTCGCCCAGTACTATCGTTTTTCTCTTTGGAAATTATGCACAGCTATAGATATACTATATATACTCACCTCCACCCCACTCCCTAATGTAGCGGCAGCGAAACAGCATTGAAATGAGGGGGTTGTGGTGTGTCCTTGCATACATTGTTTATGAAATTCATTCATAGGTTCTTCAATATTGCAATTTGACTTGTTCAATCTTTATACAAATCATAAATTCTAAGCAATTATTTTTGGAGTTTTATGTGTAAATTACGTCTCACAGCTCACAGCACTTTACATGTGCTATCTAGGATGGCATTTTTGCATCCTAGTAATAATTGGTTTCATGTTAAGTTGCAAGTTTCTCAGTATTAAAGTATTTATTTAATATGTTGTCATTGAACAATTATTATAATTTAATTAAATTTGTGGTGTAATTGCCCATAGTGAGCTATTTATGCATTCATTATCTTTCTGAAGGTATATATAATTGGAATAATGCTTTGAATTTATGTTTATTTCTTACTTCATTGTCATTTCCTTTCCTCTCCTGAGCTGTTTTTTAAATAAATATATATTTTTTAACATGTCCTTGTCTTTTTTGTTGTTTTTCTGTTATCTATCAACAAATATAGCATTTATTGTGATTGTTCAATTATTTATTTTCGCCCTCTTTTGAATACTTGTTTGGGGTTTCTCTTCATTTTTTGGTATTGTAGGGTACACCTATAATTTATTGTTGACATTTCCTTCTTTTATGTGATTCGTTCAGGGATTCTGCCTACATTCCCTTAAAACTGGGATTCAGATGAACCCACGATCGAGCCACAGTCTGCTATGACACGAGCAAAGTTCAAGCGAACTCCATTTGTGCTTTTTTATCCAGAAAATGTCTCTCTTAACCCCTTCATGACCCAGCCTATTTTGACCTTAATGACCTGGCCATTTTTTGCAATTCTGACCAGTGTCCCTTTATGAGGTAATAACTCTGGAACGCTTCAACGCATCCTAGCGATTCTGAGATTGTTTTTTCGTGACATATTGGGCTTCATGTTAGTGGTAAATTTAGGCCGATAATTTTTGCGTTTATTTGTGAAAAAATCAGAAATTTGGCGAAAATTTTGAAAATTTCGCAATTTTCAAATTTTGAATTTTTATTCTGTTAAACTAGAGAGTTATGTGACACAAAATAGTTACTATATAACATTTCCCACATGTCTACTTTACATCAGCACAATTTTGGAAGCAAAATATTTTTTGTTAGGAAGTTATAAGGGTTAAAAGTTGACCAGCGATTTCTCATTTTTACAACAAAATTTACAAAACCATTTTTTTTATGGACCACCTCACATTTGAAGTCACTTTGAGGGGTCTATATGGCAGAAAATACCCAAAAGTGACACCATTCTAAAAACTGCACCCCTCAAACTACTCAAAACCACATTCAAGAAGATTATTAACCCTTCAGGTGTTTCACAACAGCTAAGGCAATGTGGAAGGAAAAAATGGACATTTTAATTTTTCCAACACAAATTTCCTTTCAGCATCAATTTTTTCATTTTCACATGGGCAACAGGATAAAATGGATCCTAAAATTTGTTGGGCAATTTCCCCTGAGTACACCGATACCTCACATGTGGTCATAAACCACTGTTTGGGCGTACGGCAGGGCTCAGATGGGAAGGAGCACCATTTGACTTTTTGAATGGAAAATATGCTGGAATATTTAGCGGTTGCCATGTCGCGTTTGGAGAGTCGCTGTGTGCCTAAACACTGGAGCTCCCCCACAAGTGACCCCATTTTGGAAACTAGACCCCCCAAGGAACTTATCTAGATGCATAGTGATCACTTTGAACCCCCAGGTGCTTCTCAAATTGATCTGTAAAAAAAAAAAAAGTACTTTTTTTTCACAAAAATTATCTTTTAGCCTCAGTTTTTTCATTTTCACATGGGCAACAGGATAAAATGGATCCTAAAATTTGTTGGGCAATTTCTCCTGAGCACACCAATACCTCATATGTGGTCATAAACCACTGTTTGGGTGCAGGGCAGTGCCCGGAAGGGAAGGAGCGCCATTTGACTTTTTGAATGGAAAATTAGCTCCAATCATTATCGGACACCATGTCGCGTTTGGAGAGCCCCTGTGTGCCTAAACATTGGAGATCCCCCACAAGTGACCCCATTTTGGTAACTAGACCCCTTAAGGAACTTATCTAGATGTGTAGTGAGCACTTTGAACCCCCAAGTGCCTCACAAAAGTTTATAACATAGAGCAGTGAAAATAAAAAATCATTTTTTTTTCCTCAAAAATGATTCTTTAGCACGCTATTTTTTATTTTCACAAGGGTAACAGGAGAAATTGGACCACAAAAGTTGTTGTCCAGATTGTCCTGAGTACGCTGGTACCCCATATGTGGGGGGGGCACTGTTTGGGTGCATGGCAGGGCGCAGAAGGGAATGAGCGCCATTTGACTGTTTGAAATGAAAATTGGCTCCAATCGTTAGCGGACACCATGTCGTGTTTGGAGATCCCCTGTGTGCCTAAACTTTGGAGCTCCCCCACAAATGACCCCATTTTGGAAACTAGACCCCCTAAGGAACTTATCTAGATGCATAGTGAGCACTTTGAACCCCCAGGTGATTCACAGAAGTTTATAATGCAGAGCAGTGAAAATAAAAAATCTTTTTTTTTTCCTAAAAAAAATTTTTTAGTCTGCAATTTTTTATTTTCACAAGGGTACCAGGATAAATTGGACCCCAAAAGTTGTTTTCCAGTTTGTCCTGAGTACGCTGGTACCCCATATGTGGGGAGAGACCACTGTTTGGGCACACGTCAGGGCTCGGAAGGGAAGTAGTGACATTTTGAAATGCTGACTTTGATGGAATAGTCTGCGGGCATCATGTTACATTTGCTGAGCCCCTGTGTGCCTAAACAGTAGAAACCCCCACAAGGGACCCCATTTTGGAAACAAGACCCCCCAAGGAACTTATCTAGATGTGTGGTGAGCACCTTGAACCCCAAGTGCTTCACAGAAGATTGTAACGCAGAGCCGTGAAAATAAAAAATCATTTTTTTCCCTCAAAAAAAATGATTTTTAGCCCGCAATTTTTTTTTTCACAAGGGTAACAGGAGAAATTGGACCCCAAAAGTTGTTGTCTAGTTTGTCCTGAGTACGCTGATACCCCATATGTGGGGGATCACCACTGTATGGGCACACGTCAGGGCTCGGAAGGGAAGTAGTGACGTTTTGGTATGCAGACTTTGATGGAATGGTCTGCGGGCATCATGTTACATTTGCAGAGCCCTTGATGTTCCTAAACTGTGGAAACCCCCCACAAGTGACCCCATTTTGGAAACTAGACCCCATAAGGAACTTGCCTAGATGTGTGGTGAGCACCTTGAACCCCGAAGTGCTTCACAGAAGATTGTAACGCAGAGCCATGAAAATAAAAAATCTTTTTTTTTCCTCAAAAAATGAAATTTTAGCTCGCAATTTTTTATTTTCACAAGGGTCACAGGAGAAATTGGACCCCAAAAGTTGTTGTCCAGTTTGTCCTGAGTACGCTGGTACCCCATATGTGGGGGGAAACCACTGTTTGGGCACACGTTGGGTCTCAGCAGGGAAGTAGTGACATTTTGAAATGCTGATTTTGATGGAATGGTCTGCGGGCGCCATGTTACATTTGCTGAGCCCCTGTGTGCCTAAACAGTAGAAACCTCCCACAAGTGACCCCATTTTGGAAACTAGACCCCCCAGGGAACTTATCTAGATGTATGGTGAGCACCTTGAACCCCCAAGTGCTTCACAGAACTTTATAACGCAGAGCCGTGAAAATAAAAAATCATTTTTTTCCCTCAAAAAAAATGATTTTTAGCCCGCAATTTTTTTTTTCACAAGGGTAACAGGATAAATTGGACCCCAAAAGTTGTTGTCCAGTTTGTCCTGAGTACGCTGATACCCCATATGTGTGGGGGAACCATTGTTTGGGCACACGTCAGGGCTCGGAATGGAAGTAGTGACGTTTTGAAATGCAGACTTTGATGGAATAGTCTGCAGTTGTCATTACATTTGCAGAGCCCCTGATGTGCCTAAACAGTGGAAACCCCCCCACAAGTGACCCCATTTTGGAAACTAGACCTTCCAAGGAACTTATGTAGATGTATGGTGAGCACTTTCAACCCCCAAGTGCTTCACAGAAGTTTATAATGCAGAGACATGAAAATGAAAAAAACATTTTTTTTCCACAAAAATAATTTTCTAGCCCCCAATTTTTTATTTTCCCAAGGGTAACATGAGAAATTAGACCCCAAAAGTTGTTGTGCAATTTTTCCTGAGTACGCTGATACCCCATATGTGGGGGTAAACCACTGTTTGGGCACACGTCGGGGCTTGGAAGGGAGTGAGCACCATTTGACTTTTTGAACGCAAAATTGGCTGGAATCAAAGGTTGCACCATGTCGCGTTTGGAGACCCCCCCTGATGTGGCTAAACAGTGGAAACCCCTCAATTCTAACTCCAACCCTAACCCCAACACACCCCTAACCACAACCCTAACCCCAACACATCCCTAACCCTAATCCCAACCCTAACCCTAACCCCAACACACCCCTAAACCCAACACTAACCATGACACTAACCACAAGCCTAACCCTAATTCTAACCCTAACCCTCTTTTCAACCCTATCCCTCTTTTCAACCCTAACCCTCTTTCCAACCCTAACCCTCTTTCCAACCTTAACCCTCTTTCCAACCCTAACCCTCTTTCCAACCCTAACCCTCTTTCCAACCCTAACCCTCTTTTCAACCCTAACCCTCTTTCCAACCCTAACCCTCTTTCGAACCCTAACCCTCTTTCCAACCCTAACCCTAACCCTCTTTCCAACCCTAACCCTCTTTCCAACCCTAACCCTAACCCTCTTTCCAACCCTAACCCTCTTTCCAACCCTAACCCTAACCCTCTTTCTAACCCTAACCCTAACCCTCTTTCCAACCCTAACCCTAACCCTGATGGAAAAATAAAAATAAAAATATTTTCTTTATTTTACTAGTTCTTCCTACCTATGGGGGTGATAATCGGGGGGTTCATTTACTTTTTATTTCATTTTGATCACTCTGAGAGTGATCAAAATGAAATAATGGAATCTGCAGCCGGCAGATTCGGGTGGGCGCACTGCGCATGCGCCCGCCATTTTCTAAGATGGCGGCGCCCATGAACCGGACCCGCCGGACAGCGGGAGCGACGGGGGGACTTGCAAGGTGCCGGGGGCGGTGAGAGTGGGTGAGGGGGGATCGGAAGCTGGCGGGGAGCGAAGGGAATGGGAGGGGGGGCAGATGATGACAGCGGCGGCAGATCGCCGCTGTCATTCAGTGGTAGGGGGGGCGATCGCTGGTGGGGGGGTCAAATCGGTGTCTCCAGCCATGTCCGATGCTACTGCAGCATCGGCCATGGCTGGATTGTAATATTTCATCAATTTTCATTGATGAAATATTACTATCGCTCCGATTGGCTGTTTCACTTTTAACAGCCAATCAGAGCGATCGTAGCCACGTGGGGGCGAAGCCACGCCCCCTGTGGTGAATTACAAAGCCCCCTGTATCTGCGGGTCAGGTGACCTTTCATTGACCCCGGTCACCTGACCCACAGGGGGGCTTTGAATTCATGACACAGGGTATGCGTCATAGGTCGGATTGGCACCGACTTTCATGACGCATACGCTGTGTCACAGGTCGGGAAGGGGTTAATTTCTGGCCACCCCAACTCGGTCTGTCCTGTAAACCACATTTTTGATAGCTCAGCCATAGTAGCACCATTTTCTTTGGATTTGAGCAGAGTATGTTTCCTCACCCTAGATTATTGGTTGTTCCAAATATATTTGTTCATTTGAAAGGTGAGTTTCTGTATGGACTGCATTGAGAGAGGTAAAGGTACATTTCTATAAAAGAACAATACCTTTGGGAGGCAGAACATTTTATACAGAACTATTCTACCCATCCATGTGGCTGGGGTCTTTGACAGTTCTCCCAACTTGAGCTCAAGAGATTGCAAAAGACATTCAGTGTTCACCTTGCCCATGTGTGTGAGATTACCTGTGAGCCATATTCCGAGATATGGTATCTTAGTACAGTCCCAATTAAAAGGGTATCTTTCTCTTAGTTGCTGTTTAATGGGTGCTGGAATGAAAAGTGACAAAACATTAGTTTTCTTTATGTTAAGCTTATAATATGAGACTGATCCGAACAGATCAATGATGTCCCAAGTCTGTTTCAAAGAGGCAACAGGGTCTGTCAATGTGAGGATGATGTCATCCGCGTAAAGATTTATTTTGTGCTCTGTATCTCCCAACTGGATACCCCTTATCTTACCCGAGTCCCTTATCATTTGAGCCAAAGGCTCCAGACTCAGAATGAAAATAATTGGGGACAGGGGGCAACCCTGTCTTGTCCCATTTGTTATAGAAAATTTTTCAGACATGGTACTATTGACCAGTACAGAGGCAGACGGCTGAGAGTAGAGAGCACGAATTTCCTTTATCATCTCCCCCCCAAGCCCATTTTCTCAAGTACTGCGAAATCTGTTGCCTAACAAAGAGCCACTACTATACATATCTTATTTTCTCCTGCACAGGAAAGAGATTACAAATATAGAGAACCCAATACTTAGAGCTTCTATGATTTGCTGGTCACACATGTGCAGGAGTAAATTTAATGCTTACACTCATTCGACTAAAAAGTTGAGAATTCCTTTTTTGTCGCCTGTCAGAATCTCTTTGAGACCATTGTTTGACAGCTGGACAAAATTCTCCATTATGTTTGTTGATGATTTACTTGATAACAATAGAGTCATACCTTTTGAACTGGTTAAAACCAAGTATGGAGTCCCCAATACTGAATACATGACATATCTCCTGCTCAAAGAGGAGTATGACAGGTATAAGACAAATTTCTGTGGAGTGGTCATGATTAACCCCTTTCTGCCATCCGACGTACTATCCCGTCCATGGGACCTGGGCCCCTATGCCCATGGACGGGATAGTACGGCGGCGCGATCAGCGGCGCCCACGTGGTGAGCGCCGCTGATCGCGGCCGGGTGTCAGCTGATTATCACAGCTGACACCCGGCACAATGTGTCAGGGGCGGTCACGGACCGCCCCCGACACGTTAACCCCTTGCAAACCATGATCAAACATGATCGCGGTGTACCGGGGGTTAAAGGGAAGCATCGGCAGGGAGGGGGCTCCCTCCGTGCTTCCCTGAGCCCCCCACGGCAGCGCAATGTGCAGCGCTGCTGCGGGGGGCTCCTTTCCTCCAGGCCCCCGAATCCAAGATGGCGACGGGGGCCTGAGGAAGCTGGCTTCCTCAGTGCCTGCAAAGCGCAGGCATGAGGAAGCCTTCTGCAGTGCCTGTGTCAGATCGCTGATCTGTCACAGTGATCTGTGATGTGACAGATCAGCGATCTGTCACAGGACAGTGATGTCCCACCTGGGACTATTTAATAAAGTAAAAAAAAGAATAAAAAAAAGTGTTAAAATAATTTTAAAAAAAATCGCCAAATAAATTAGAAAAAAAAAAAAATATTCCCCCAATAAATCCATTTTTTGGAAATAATAAAAAAACAATAAAAGTACACATATTAGGTATCGCCGTGTCCGTAATGACCCACCCTATAAAACTGTCCCATTAGTTAACCCCTTTAGCGAACCCCTTAAAAAATAAAAATAAAAAACGAAGCAAAAAATAATGATTTATTATCATACCGCCAAACAAAAAGTGTAATAACGCGCGATCAAAAAGACGCATATAAATATCCATGGTACCACTGAAAACGTCATCTTATCCCACAAAAAACGAGCTGCCACACAGCATCATCAGCGAAAAAATTAAAAAGTTATAGCTCGCAGAATAAAGCGATGCAAAAATAATTATTTTTTATATAAAATAGTTTTCATTGCATAAAACCGACAAAAACATAAAAAAACGACCTAAATGAGGTATCGCTGTAACCGTACTGACCAGAAGAATAAAACCGCTTTATCAATTTTACCGCACGCGGAACGGTGTAAACGCACCCCCCCAAAAGAAATTCATGAAATGCTGGTTTTTGTTCATTCTGCGTCACAAAAATAGGAATAAAAAGCGATCAAAAAATGTCACATGCCCGAAAATGGTACCAATAAAAACGTCAACTCGTCCCGCAAAAAATAAGACCTCACATGACTCCGTGGGTCAAAATACGGAAAAATTATAGCTCTCAATATGTGGTGATGCAAAAACTATTTTTACAATAAAAAGCGTCTTTTAGCGTGCGACAGCCGCCAAACATAAAAACCGCCATAAATAGTAAATCAAACCCCCCGATATCACCCCCTTAGTTAGAGAAAAATAATAAAATTAAAAAAAAGTATTTAACTCCATTTTCCCATTAGGGTTAGGGTTAGGGCTAGGGTTAGGGCTAGGGTTAGGGTTAGGGCTAGGGTTAGGGTTAGGGCTAGGGTTAGGGCTAGGGTTAGGGCTAGGGTTAGGGCTCAGATTAGGTTTAGGGGTATGTTGGGGTTAGGGTTGGAGTTATAATTGGGGGGTTTCCACTGTTTGGGCACATCAGGGGCTCTCCAAATGCAACATGGCGTCTGATCTCAATTCCAGCCAATTCTGAGTTGAAAAAGTCAAATGGTGCTCCTTCCCTTCCAAGCTCTGCCATGCGCCCAAACAGTGTTTTACCCCCACATGTAGGGTATCAGCCTACTCAGGACAAATTGCAAAACAATTTTTGGGGTCCAATTTCTCCTGTTACCCTTAGGAAAATAAAAAATTGGGGGCAAAAATATCATTTTTGTGGAAAAAAATGATTTTTTTATTTTCACGTCCGAGTGTTATAAACTTCTGTGAAGCACTTGGGGGTTCAAAGTGCTCACCACACATCTAGATAAGTTCCGTGGGGGGTCTAGTGTCCAAAATGGGGTCACTTGTGGGGAGTTTCAATAGTTTAGGTACATCAGGGGCTCTCCAAACGCACATGACACCCGCAGACACACGGCGGAGGTACTGGGCGACTACTTTCAGCGACAAACTGAGTCATGGCTGGGCAGTCTACATCTTGAGGCAGGCAAGGTAGTTAGTGATAACGGCCGGAATATTGTGGCAGCCATAGCCCTTTCAAAACTCAGACACATACCTTTTTGGAAATAATAAAAAAACAATAAAAGTACACATATTAGGTATCGCCGTGTCCGTAATGACCCACCCTATAAAACTGTCCCATTAGTTAACCCCTTTAGCGAACCCCTTAAAAAATAAAAATAAAAAACGAAGCAAAAAATAATGATTTATTATCATACCGCCAAACAAAAAGTGTAATAACGCGCGATCAAAAAGACGCATATAAATATCCATGGTACCACTGAAAACGTCATCTTATCCCACAAAAAACGAGCTGCCACACAGCATCATCAGCGAAAAAATTAAAAAGTTATAGCTCGCAGAATAAAGCGATGCAAAAATAATTATTTTTTATATAAAATAGTTTTCATTGCATAAAACCGACAAAAACATAAAAAAACGACCTAAATGAGGTATCGCTGTAACCGTACTGACCAGAAGAATAAAACCGCTTTATCAATTTTACCGCACGCGGAACGGTGTAAACGCACCCCCCCAAAAGAAATTCATGAAATGCTGGTTTTTGTTCATTCTGCGTCACAAAAATAGGAATAAAAAGCGATCAAAAAATGTCACATGCCCGAAAATGGTACCAATAAAAACGTCAACTCGTCCCGCAAAAAATAAGACCTCACATGACTCCGTGGGTCAAAATACGGAAAAATTATAGCTCTCAATATGTGGTGATGCAAAAACTATTTTTACAATAAAAAGCGTCTTTTAGCGTGCGACAGCCGCCAAACATAAAAACCGCCATAAATAGTAAATCAAACCCCCCGATATCACCCCCTTAGTTAGAGAAAAATAATAAAATTAAAAAAAAGTATTTAACTCCATTTTCCCATTAGGGTTAGGGTTAGGGCTAGGGTTAGGGCTAGGGTTAGGGTTAGGGCTAGGGTTAGGGTTAGGGCTAGGGTTAGGGCTAGGGTTAGGGCTAGGGTTAGGGCTCAGATTAGGTTTAGGGGTATGTTGGGGTTAGGGTTGGAGTTATAATTGGGGGGTTTCCACTGTTTGGGCACATCAGGGGCTCTCCAAATGCAACATGGCGTCTGATCTCAATTCCAGCCAATTCTGAGTTGAAAAAGTCAAATGGTGCTCCTTCCCTTCCAAGCTCTGCCATGCGCCCAAACAGTGTTTTACCCCCACATGTAGGGTATCAGCCTACTCAGGACAAATTGCAAAACAATTTTTGGGGTCCAATTTCTCCTGTTACCCTTAGGAAAATAAAAAATTGGGGGCAAAAATATCATTTTTGTGGAAAAAAATGATTTTTTTATTTTCACGTCCGAGTGTTATAAACTTCTGTGAAGCACTTGGGGGTTCAAAGTGCTCACCACACATCTAGATAAGTTCCGTGGGGGGTCTAGTGTCCAAAATGGGGTCACTTGTGGGGAGTTTCAATAGTTTAGGTACATCAGGGGCTCTCCAAACGCACATGACACCCGCAGACCATTCCATCAAAGTCTGCATTCCAAAACGTCACTGCTTCCCTTCCGAGCCCCGACGTGTGTCCATACAGTAGTTTTCTCCCACATATGGGGTGTCAGCGTACTCAGGCCAAATTGGACAACAACTTTTGGGGGTCCAATTTCTCCTGTTACCCTTGGGAAAATGAAAAAATTGGGGACTAATTGATCATGTTTCTGGAAAAAATACGATTTTTTTATTTTCATGCCCTGGCATTATAAACTTCTGTGAAGCCCTTGGGGGTTCAAAGTGCTCACCTCACATCTAGATAAGTTCCTTAGTGGGTCTAGTTTTCAAAATGGGGTCATTTGTGGGGGGTTTCCACTGTTTAGGTACATTAGGGGCTCTCCAAAGGCAACATGACACCCGCAGACCATTCCATCAAAGTCTGCATTCCAAAACGTCACAACTTCCCTTCTGAGCCCCGACGTGTGCCCATACAGTAGTTTTCTCCCACATATGGGGTATCAGCATACTCAGGACAAATTGGACAACAACTTTTGGGGTCCAATTTCTCCTGGTACCCTTGGGAAAATTAAAAAATGGTGACTAAAAGATCATGTTTGTGGAAAAAATACAAATTTTTTATTTTCACGCCCGGGCGTTATAAACTTCTGTGAAGCACTAGGGGGTTCAAAGTGCTCACCACACATCTAGATAAGTTCCTTGGGGGGTCTAGTTTACAAAATGGTGTCATTTGTGGGGGGTTTCCACTGTTTAGGTACATTAGGGGCTCTCCAAAGGCAACATGACACCCGCAGACCATTCCATCAAAGTCTGCATTCCAAAACGTCACTACTTCCCTTCCGATCCCCGACGTGTGCCCATACAGTAGTTTTCTCCCACATATGGGGTATCAGCATACTCAGGACAAATTGGACAACAACTTTTGGGGTCCAATTTCTCCTGGTACCCTTGGGAAAATAAAAAAATGGTGACTAAAAGATCATGTTTGTGGAAAAAATACGAATTTTTTATTTTCACGCCCGGGCATTATAAACTTCTGTGAAGCACTGGGGGGGTCAAAGTGCTCACCACACATCTAGATAAGTTCCTTAGGGGGTCTAGTTTCCAAAATGGTGTCATTTGTGGGGGGTTTCCACTGTTTTGGTACATCAGGAGTTTTCCAAACGCGACATGGTGTCCGATCTCAATTCCAGCCAAAAACGTCAAATGGCGCTGCTTCCCTTCCGAGCTCTGCCATGCGCCCAAATAGTGGTTTACCCCCACATGTGGGGTATCAGCGTACTCAGGACAAATTGCACAATAACTTTTAGGGTCCTGTTACCCTTGGAAAAGTAAGAATTGAGGGTGAAAAGATCATTTTTGTGGAAAAAATATGATTTTTTAATTGTATGGCTTTATGTTATAAACTTCTGTGAAGCCCATGGGGGTTCAAAGTTCTCACCACACATCTAGATAAGTTCCTTAAGGGGTCTAGTTTCCAAAATGGTGTCATTTGTGGGGGGTTTCCACTGTTTTGGTACATCAGGGGTTTTCCAAACGCGACATGGTGTCCGATCTCAATTCCAGCCAAAAACGTCAAATGGCGCTGCTTCCCTTCCGAGCTCTGCCATGCGCCCAAATAGTGGTTTACCCCCACATGTGGGGTATCAGCGTACTCAGGACAAATTGCACAATAACTTTTAGGGTCCTGTTACCCTTGGAAAAATAAGAATTGAGGGTGAAAAGATCATTTTTGTGGAAAAATATTTTTTAATTGTATGGCTTTATGTTATAAACTTCTGTGAAGCCCATGGGGTTTCAAAGTTCTCACCACACATCTACATAAGTTCCTTAGGGGGTCTAGTTTCCAAAATGGTGTCATTTGTGGGGGGTTTCCACTGTTTTGGTACATCAGGGGTTTTCCAAACGCGACATGGTGTCCGCTCTCAATTCCAGCCAAAAACGTCAAATGGCGCTGCTTCCCTTCCGAGCTCTGCCATGCGCCCAAATAGTGGTTTACCCCCACATGTGGGGTATCAGCGTACTCAGAACAAGTTGCACAATAACTTTTAGGGTCCTGTTACGCTTGGGAAAATAAAAATTGGGGTGAAAAGATCATTTTTGTGGAAAAAATATGATTTTTTAATTGTACCGCTGTACGTTATAAACTTCTGTAAAGCCCTTGTGGGTTCAAAGTTCTCACCACATATCTAGATAAGTTCCTTGGGGTCTAGTTTCCAAAATGGGGTCACTTGTAGGGGGTTTCCACTGTTTAGGTACATCAGGGACTCTCCAAACGTGACATGGCGTCCAATCTGAATTCCAGCCAATTTTGCGTTGAAAAAGTCAAACGGCGCTCCTTCCATTCTGAGCTCTGCCATGCACCGAAACAGTGGTTCCCCCCCACATATCAGGTATCTGCGTACTCAGGACAAATTGCACAATAACTTTTGCAGTCCAATTTCTCCTGTTACCCTTGGTAAAATAAAAAAAATTGAACCTGAAGTATTTTTTTTATGAAAAAAAGTTAGATGTTCATTTTTTTTTAAATATTCAAAAAAATTCCTGTGACGCACCTAAAGGGTTAATAAACTTCTTGAATGTGGTTTTGAGCACTTTAAGGGGTGCAGTTTTTAGAATGGTGTCACTTTTGGGTATTTTCTATCATATAGACCCCTCAAAGTGGCTTCAAATGTGATGTGGTCCTAAAAATAAAATGGTGTTGTAAAAATGAGAAATCTCTGGTCAACTTTTAACCCTTATAACTTCCTAACAAAAAAAAATTTTGGTTCCAAAATTGTGCTGATGTAAAGTAAACATGTGGGAAATGTTAGTTATCAAGTTTTTTGTGTGCCGTATCTCTGTGATTTAAGGGCATAAAAATTCAAAGTTGGAAAATTGCAAAATTTTCAAAATTTTCGCCAAATTTCCGTTTTTCTCACAAATAAACGCAAGTTATTTGAATGAAATTTTACCACTATTATGAAGTACAATATGTCACGAGAAAACAGTGTCAGAATCACCAGGATCCATGGAAGCATTCCAGAGTTATGACCTCATAAAGTTACAGTGGTCAGAATTGTAAAAATTGGCCCGGTCATGAACGTGCAAACCACCCTTGGGGGTGAAGGGGTTAATCATACTATTTACAATGTTTTAAATCACACACCTCCCAGCCACAAGAGTTCCTTAAAACCCTTATACACTACTCTAACTAACAAATATACCTTTTCCAATAAAGGATGCTTTGAGAAGTGGGAAACCACTTTCCAGAAACAAATACAAATTCCCCAATGGACAACATCATTCAAAATAGCGGCAAAAGCCACAAAATGGATGAATATTCTTGAGACTCATTATAAGCTGGTCCATAGATACTATCTCACTCCAAATCGACTCAGACACTTTGGAGGAGGGGGGTCTGGTCTATGTGGGCGCGGATGTGGATCACAAGCTGACTTGCTTCATGTGTTCTGGGGATGCCCTATTCTAAAGGTACTGTATATTGGCTCAAGGTTTTTCAATTAATCTCGATTATATGTAATTGGCATGTTCACCCACACCCAGCTCTAGCCTTGTTACTCATTGGAATCTACAGGTTTAAAAAAGAAAAATTTTTGGTCGCTCATATCCTCATGTCTGCTGTCTATCTAATAGCAAAAGGTTGGAACAACAAGCAACCACCTGATGTTGTTACATTGATTATGTTGGTCGATAAACATTATACATATGAAAAAATTCATTATATTAATAATCTATCAATAAAATTATTTGGAGATAGATGGAATAAATGGATTGAACTTAAATCTAAAATAGAAAATGTATTCATATCTTGAACCCTTTTTCTCCCTTCTCCCTTTTCCTTACTCACATCATACTCAAAACTTCATATTTCCAGATGCCCGCCGGTGCTTATACACTTGCCTATTGGTTCGATTTGTTTTATTGTTGTTCACATTCATCTCTAGTGTCCATGTCTTTGATACATGAAAGAAAATTGTATTATATTGTATAGCTTTGATATACAATGTTCAAATGCCATATGGAAATGATTCACACTATATGAATGTATGTTTTATATTTCTGTTTTTTTTTGAAAACTCTAATAAAAACATTGTTTAAGAAAATGTCTCTCTTTTCAGATGGGCACAGAAACTCCATTTGATACGTTTCTTTGCTCATCTAAAATGATGGACACTTCCATGAATAAGGACTGAGTCGCAGTCCGACACTCGTGGGAAATTCGTCAAATTATCATTTGGATGCACTAGACTAGAGGATGTCATCTTTTTAAATATGTTGGAATTAAAAATCTCATTTTTTGGAACCTACAGCTGGAGGATTTTCTTATTTGGATTTACCTGTTACTACATTGATCGGGAGAGGATTCCTCCATGCTGAGGACTACAGTGGTCTTGTTTTGGGTGAGCTGGTTTCATTTCCATGTTTACTGGCTGGCTGTTTGCTTACATCCTTGCAACAACTTTGAAAATGTTGCATCATTTTAATGGAAGGAAATTGGTGGCCCGGAGACATCTGGCAGCACAGTCATGCAATATGCATCAATGTTATAGAAAGCCATACAGACAAACCCATGATGAGTGGACCCCACCACCTGGACTGATGTATTTTTTGAATCAGGACCTGACTGCAGTTGGTAAGCCGGATAACTAGTGAGAGAGCCATGGAAATGTATGCAAAGCACTACAGGTATGTAGAAAGCATAGAGGATTATTCCAGCTGAGCTGAGTGCTTGCATTTCCATGTAAATTATTTGAGTTCATTTTTGAATGCAGGTGAACCACAGGGGAGTCTGACAAGCCACATTCTTAATAGTATAGTTGCTTTGGAGACCAAATACCAATTTAAATCTTTTAGTCCTAGTTTACAGCAGAGTAAGCATTTCCAGCACAGGTAATCCAAGGCTCCAAATTCTGTGAATACCTCAACAACACCCCCTAGTGGTGTGATATTGGAAAACACAGCGCTGAGTGATTACTGACTCATCTCAATGCTATTATTGTATGTTATTTTTTAGGAAAAGCCATTTGTGTAATCATAGTGAGTGATATGCTTAGATGGTAGGCAATGATTACAGCACACAGTAATAGCATTGACATTTTACCGAACATCTTCTTAACAGTAATATCTCATATAGTGGTGCAATTTCCTATTTAAATGCTTATGTGGTCAAGTGAAGTATTAGGTAATTTTTGTAAAGTATAGAAATCTCATCCTTAGCCTTTCCACACTGCATTTTGTCAAATTACATAAATCAATGGAAAAAATATTAGTAAATTTATGTACATGTTATCAACTTGTCTTTATTGAAGATGACTTTGGCTACATACCAAGTGAAGTGTGTCACTCCTCCTGCAGTCTCATGAATAGGTGGACCTTGATCACAGACCATGCACAGACTACACTTTTGCATGTCAATTGTACAATTAGCAGAAATCTTGGGCTCAGGGTTGGACTGGGGTGTCTGGGATCCACAGTTGGAATGGACTCTAGGAGCCCACCCTACAGCTATATGCAAATACCTGCTAGCCGTTATCCCCGTAGCATCGACTGTAAAACACAGGCAGCTTCTGCACATCTACTGTGCGCCACCATAACTGAGAGATACAGTTACCGTAGTTTGCATTAATGGTGTTCTTTGATGAAAACAAGTTATCACCGCTCTACAGGATAAGTAGGTGATTACTTATCGATCAGTGAAATCTGACCATTGGAAAACTCACTGATCAGAAGAATGGGGATCTGTTATCCTTGACAGGGCACTTTTATACCTATTTCATCCTCATTTTAAAATGGAGCGGCAGATGGGATGTCTGACTGCAGCTCCTTTCATCCTCTTTGGGGACTTCCAGAAACAGCCAAGTGCAGTCCCTTAGGGAATGAATGGATCAGTGGTTGAGTCGTACATGCTGCTCCATACTAATGGGAAAGTTGCACATTTTGCAAATCGGTACAGGTCCGAGCAGTTGGTGTAACAATTATATGGGTACTATGGAATCTGATTGCGTGGGATAATATGACACTGAGATCAAAGTTGATGCAAGTAAGTATATTTAACAAGTGTAACAAAACTAACAGGGCACTTCCTGCTATCGTAATGCAAACACAGCACAATATGGAATGATGCAAGTAAAGCAAAACTAACAGAGCACTTCCTGACATTGTAACGAAAACACAGCTCAATCTAGAAATGTCCAGAGTAACTGAAGAGCGGGGCGCGACCGCTAATATAACCAGTCCAACAGTAAAATAACGCAGGTGTGTACAAGGCACTAAACATAGGAGGAGTCCAGCAGAAAGTATGTGAATAAGCACATCGCATTTAATGAGTCAGTCCAGCGATATTAAGAATGAGCACACACACAGCACTAAAGTGTAGAAGTCCAGCAATCATAAAGGTGGGAATGCACTCTGCACTTAAACGTAGGAGACCATCATTATATAGAAGTGGCATTAAGCAGAGAAGGTCACTATGTGTACCTTTTGGACTGTAAGTCCTGCACAACTCCCACACAGCAGCCCACACAAACACAGACCTAGAGGAGAAGATGATGTCAGGATTCCTTACAGGCCACAGCAGTTCTAGGGGTGAATAGCTCCAACTAGAAGTCCAGACACTAGTTAAGCTCAGACAGCATCAGTGAGATGCCCAGAGGACTGTGGGCAGCAGAACAAGGAGAGGCAAAGCACCGAGTAACGAGCAGCAGCAGGGAGTCCACCAGCAGAACAGCAGGAGCTCAGAAGCCAACAGCAACAAAATACCAAGGCAAAGAGGAGCACACAACCTGTACTTAAATAATCAGGACAGACAGGAAGTTCCATGGCAAGGCGAGATACAAGACTCTACCTTGGATCAAGGAAAACAGGCACAACGGAAAGTCCGGAATCCTTACAGTTGGACCACTAGCAATCAATAACTAATCACTTGTCTTTTGGCCACATTCACATTGTCAGTATTTGGTCAGTATTTTACATCAGTATTTATAAGCCAAAACCAGAAGTGGAACAATCAGAGGAAAAGTATTATAGAAACACGTCACCACTTCTGTATTTATCACCCATTTCTGGTTTTGGCTTACAAATACTGAGGCAAAATACTGATCAAATTTTGAATGTGTGAACATGGCTTTAGGATAGGTTATTACTTGCTTTCACTGTTGAACCACTGTAAGTGCATATTTGCTACCTTGTAATATTCACTGGACAAGGATGGGTTAAACATCCATGTATTTAATATCTATTGGAAATAAAAAAAATCTTCTACTTATTGATATCAGAGAGAACACGTGACCTCCATACACAACATTGTCACCTACAGTATACCTAGACAAATAATAACACATACAAGGAGCAAATAGCACCACACCGTAACCAGACTACATATTATCACCACACAGTGACCAAACAATACCACATAGAGCGGAGAAATACTGTCAAATCATGACCAGGCCACATATTACCACCATATAGTGACCGAATAATACCACATACAGGAGATAAATACGGCCACATCATGACCAGACCATACCACATATTATCACCACAGTGACCAAATAATTAATACCACATACAGGGGACAAATACCACCACACCATGACCAGATCACATATTATCACCACATAGTGACCGAGTAATACCACATACAAGAGAGAAATACCAACACGCCATGACCATATCATATATTATCACCACATAGTGACCGAATACTAAAATACTGATCATTTTTAAAAACCACAATACCAATAACACTAATATTACCTTTGGTGACATTATACACAAGGAGCGCTGTATCAGTATACAGGTCAGTGATCACCAGTGAAATTATACACAGGAACTCTGAACAAAGTATACAGTATATAGTGTCAGTGTACAGGTGAAACAGTGATAACCAGTGACATTATACACAGGAGCTTTCTATATAGTGTACAGATAATACAGTGACCCCTGGTGAAATTATACACAGGAGCTCTATATATAGTATACAGTGTATAGTGACAGTGTACAGGTAATGATACAGGAAAGATGCATATCTTTGTACCGTGTTAGCCAGTAGATAGAAAAATATTCAGAATTGAGAGTCCTCAGTGGTTGATACCTTTTAATGGCTAACTGAAAAGATGGTAACACATTGCAAGCTTTCGAGACTACTTAGGTCTCTTCATCAGGCATAGACTAATACAAAATCTGAAGAGTCACATATTTATGCACAATACAGCACAGAAAAAATGCAATAGATGAGACAAGAGATGTGAAGCAGAATGGTAACACACTGACTTACCAGTGATGTCTGTAGTTGGAGTAATTCATCTTCGCTTTTCTTCTTTATCCAGTGCAGACCACCATCACTTCTTCCATCTAGGATTTGTCTCTGCAGAAAATAAGACAGTTATTTATAGCTGATCACTTCCAGAGCACATTCCCTAACTTCTACACTATGTCAGATGAAGAAAAAAGCGACATATTGCCGCCCTGCACAGTGACAGGACCCCTTTATTTTATTTCCCTATACTGGGCCCCTTGATGTTGCCCCCATCCTGGATCCTTATATCCACTTTAATAAGGCCCCTTTATTTAATAATATCCCAATAATGGGCCCCTTCCAGTAATAATGTCCCCATCCAGGGGCTCCTTCACATTCAATATATTTAACAAAGTGTATGTTGTCAGTGTACAGGTTGCATACTAACCTGTTGTGAGTTCATTTTCCCCTTCGTCACTGAGGTCTGGTGAACTCCCTATTCTGGTAAAGGAAGGTAATGAGCCTGATTATCAGGCACCTGAGTCTAATGAGGATGACTGGCTGAGTGGAGTCACTGACTGGATATAAGGCTGCCAACGCCCTTCTGCCCCGCGGGTGATTTCTCTGTGGACTTCTAGGACACCAGTCTGATTCCTGCTTCCCTAAAGCTAAGTTTTCTGCTTTGCCTGTTTGCATTTATGTTTTGTTTTTGTTTTCCTTGCTTTTCTGGATTCTGCCATTCCCTGCTGGGATGAGCTGAATCTCCTTTTGCCGGTTGC
The DNA here is from genome assembly GCF_039654945.1 of Dendrobates tinctorius. Lineage (NCBI taxonomy): Eukaryota > Metazoa > Chordata > Amphibia > Anura > Dendrobatidae > Dendrobates > Dendrobates tinctorius. Next base: position 83,296,168 of record NW_027361728.1, on the reverse strand, counting down.
TCTGTCTTCAGAATATTCCTGAGTACTGACATAGCTTTTTTGAAGCCTAGCGTCTTCAGGGCCTTGTTCAATGTCAGTCTGTTGGCTCTTATTTTCATAGGGTTTTTCACGGATTGCAGACAGCAGCCTTCCTGTCCTTTCCTATCTAGGTAGTTTGGGCCCCGTCTTTGCTCTGTCTATCTTTCTGTCTGTGTTACTGTTTTCATCTTGCTTCACTGTCATTATATGTTGGGGGCTGCCTATTGCTTTGGGGTCTGCTCTGGGGCAGTTTAGATTTCCCCTTTCTTTCTTTAGGCCTATTTAATTCTCTGGCTGTGATCGAGGGGTCTAGGGCATCGTAGGAACCCCCCTCGGCTACTGTTAGTTGTTGTGATAGGATCAGGGGTCTGCAATCCGATAGCTGCCAACCTCTCTGGTTTTCTGGACTTAGCTAGCAGTTCTGTTTTTGTCTCCTACGGTGACTCAATCATAACAGAATCACCCGCCATACCGCAGATCCTAGGGTACTCAATAGCAGGAAAGAATTGTGTTTAAAAAAAAAAAAAAAGGTGTGTGTATATTCTTTCCTCTATATCTCTGAGGCCGTAGGGGGAATTTTTTTTTCTCTCAATGGAGATAAAGCAATTGTCTGATCGTGTGGAGCAGCTCGCTGCGGAAGTGCGGGAAATTTCCGCCTACCTTGCTCGTTCGCATGCTGTTGAACCAAAGATCCCTACACCTGATGTATTTTTTGGGGATCGATCTAAATTTTTGAGTTTCAAAAATAATTGTAAATTATTTTTTGCCTTGAAGCCTAACTCGTCAGGGAGCTCCGCGCAGCAGGTTAAAATTGTCATCTCTTTGCTGCATGGCGATCCCCAGGATTGGGCGTTTTCTTTGAAACCAGATGATCCTATTCTGACTAATGTGAACGCATTCTTTCAAGCTTTGGGGTTGTTGTATGACGAACCTAATGCTATTGATCAGGCTGAAAAGACCCTGTTGGCATTGAACCAGGGTCGAGATTCTGCAGAGCTGTACTGTCAAAAGTTCCGAAAGTGGGCGGTCCTTACTACCTGGAATGATAATGCCTTGGCTTCTCTCTTTCGGAAGGGTTTGTCAGAAGCCGTAAAAGATACTATGGTGGGATTTCCTGTTCCCTCTGGTCTGGACGATTCTATGTCATTAGCCATTCAGGTTGATCGGCGTTTACGTGAACGCAGGATTGCACGAGAGGTGTTGCCACCGGTTGAACAGACGTCTGAACGTATGCAATGTGATAGAGTTTTGTCTAAGGCGCAACGTCAGGAGTTCAGAAGGCATAATAATCTGTGTTTTTTCTGTGGAGATGCCTCGCATATTATTTCTGTTTGTCCTAAACGAGAGAAACGCTTTGCACACACGTTTTCTGTTGGTGGTGTTCAACCTAAGTTTCTTCTGGCAATTACTCTGATCTGCTCCCTGTCCACATTTTCCGCCAAGGCTTTTGTGGATTCGGGAGCAGCGCTAAACCTAATGGACTTGGATTTTGCTAAACGTTGTGGATTTCCGATGACACCTCTGCAGACGCCTATCCCTTTGAGGGGGATTGATGCTACTCCTTTGGTTAAAAATAAACCTCAGTTTTGGACCCATGTGGTCATGCGGGTCGCGCCAGACCATCAAGAAAATTGCAGATTTTTGGTGTTGCATGATCTGCATGATGCCGTTGTTCTGGGGTTTCCCTGGTTGCAAATTCATAATCCAGTTTTGGATTGGAAGTCTGTGTCTGTGGTGAGTTGGGGTTGTCGGTGTGCCTTTAGTGAGGCTCCGGTTTTTTCCACCTCTCCTCAGTCGCATGATGTTCCTGACTATTTGGCGGACTTTTATGATGTATTTAGTGAGAATGAGTCTGCGTCCTTGCCTCTTCATAGGAGTTATGACTGTGCTATTGAACTAAGCCCGGGGTGTAAATTTCCCAAGGGTCGGCTCTTCAATTTATCTGTACCCGAGCACGAGGCTATGCGGTCCTATATTAAGGAGGCGTTGGAGAAGGGTCATATTAGACCATGCTCTTCACCCTTAGGTGCCGGGTTTTTTTTTATGGCCAAAAAGGATGGTTCTTTAAGGCCTTGTATTGATTATCGTGCCCTCAATAAAATTACTATTAAATATCAGTATCCGTTACCCCTGATTTCAGATCTATTCTCTAGAGTTAGAGGTGCTTGCTGGTTTACCAAGCTTGAACTCAGGGGGCGTATAATCTTATCCGCATTAAGCAGGGGGATGAATGGAAGACGGCGTTTAATACTACGGAGGGACATTTTGAGTACCTGGTGATGCCTTTTGGGCTCACTAATGCCCCTTCTGTCTTCCAGTGCTTCATGAACGATATTTTCCGAGACTTTGTCGATAAATTTTTGATTATCTATCTGGATGATATTTTGATCTTCTCCAAGGATTGGGATTCTCAAGTGGAACATATTCGGACTGTGTTCCGGATCTTGAGGGAGAATTCCCTGTATGTGAAAGGATCAAAATGCCTTTTTGGAGTACAGAGGATTTCATTTTTGGGATTTATTTTGTCTCTGTCAGCTATTGAAATGGACCCGGCCAAGGTACAGGCCATTTATGATTGGGTTCAGCCCACTTCTTTGAAGGCACTCCAGAAGTTTTTGGGTTTTGCTAATTTTTATCGGAAATTTATAGCAAAATTTTCTAGTATTGCCAAGCCATTGACTGATCTGACTAAGAAGGGTGCTGATGTATTGAATTGGTCTCCGGAGAGGCTGTTGCTTCCTTTCAGGAGCTGAAGCGAAGATTTACCTCCGCCCCGGTTTTGCGGCAACCTGATGTCTCACTCCCCCGTTCCAGGTAGAGGTGGATGCTTCTGAGATTGGTGCAGGAGCTGTTTTGTCCCAAAAGGATCCTGTAACAACTAAAATGAATCCCTGTGCTTTCTTTTCCCGAAAGTTCTCTCCATCTGAATGTAACTATGATGTGGGAATCGGGAACTGTTGGCCATGAAATGGGCATTTGAGGAGTGGAGACATTGGTTGGAGGGAGCTAAACATCAAGTTGTGGTCCTCACTGACCACAAGAATTTGATTTACCTAGAGTCGGCTAAACGCTTGAACCCTAGACAGGCTAGGTGGGCCTTGTTTTTTACACGTTTTGATTTTGTGGTCTCTTTTCTTCCTGGAACTAAGAATGTCAAGGCAGACGCCCTCTCTAGGAGTTTCTTTGCTGATTCTCCTGTGGTGACCAAGCCTGCTACCATCTTAGGCGAAGGGGTAGTTCTTTCTGCCATCTCGCCCGATTTGAGACTTGCTCTGCAAGAGTTCCAGGAGGACAAACCTGAGCGTTGTCCCAGTGGAAAGTTGTATGTTCCTGACCAGTGGAAGAAGAGAGTGATGTCTGAAGTTCATTGCTCTGCATGCATTGGCTGGTCATCCAGGTATTTTTGGTACTAGAGATCTGGTGAGTCACTCTTTTTGGTGGCCCACCTTGTCTCATGATGTCAGGAATTTTGTGCAGTCCTGTGGGACTTGCTCCAGGTCTAAATCTTGTTCTCGCTCTAGTGGGTTGTTGATGCCTTTGCAGGTCCCCAGGAGGCCATGGACCCATATTTCAATGGATTTCATCTCTGATATGCTGGTCTCTCAAAGAATGACTGTTATTTGGGTGATTTGTGATAGGTTCTCTAAGATGGTTCATCTTGTACCACTCCCTAAGTTGCCATCTTCCTCTGAGTTGGTGCCCCTGTTTTTGCAACAGGTGGTTCGCTTGCACGGGATTCCTGAGAACATTGTATCTGACAGAGGAGTTCAGTTTGTGTCTAGATTTTGGAGGACTTTCTGTTCCAAGCTGGGAATTCAGTTGTCCTTCTCCTCTGCTTTTCACCCTCAGACCAATGGGCAGACAGAGAGAACAAACCAGACCTTGGAGTCGTATTTGAGATGTTTTATTTCCGCTGATCAGGATGATTGGGTTTCATTTTTGCCCTTGGCCGAATTTGCTTTAAATAATAGAGCTAGTTCTGCCACTTTGATGTAACCTTTTTTGGTAACTTTGGGTTTCATCCTCGATTTTCTTCAGGGCAGGTGGAGCCTTCTGCCTGCCCAGGTGTTGACACTGTGGTGGAGAGAATGCACCAGATCTGGGACCAAGTGGTGGATAAGTTATCTCTCTCGCAGGAATAGGCCCAGCGGTTTTCCAATCGACATAGGACCATTGATCCCCAGTTTAAGATTGGTGATATGGTGTGGTTATCATCAAAAAATATTGCTATGAAGGTGGCTTCTCCTAAGTTTAAGCCTAGATTTATTGGACCTTACAAGATTTTGGAGATTATTAATCCGGTCTCTTTTCGTTTGGCTCTTCCTGTCACATTTAAAATCCATAATGTGTTCCATAAGTCCTTGTTGAAGAGGTTTATTGAACCAGTTGTTCCTGGGGTGGCACCTCCAGACCCTGTATTGGTTGAAGGTAACATGGAATATGAGGTAGAGAAAATACTGGATTCCTGTCTGGCTAGACGGAGACTCCAGTATTTGGTTAAGTGGAAGGGTTATGGTCAGGAGGATAATTCCTGGGTCTCTGCCTCTGATATTCATGCCAAAAGATTGGTGCGTGCCTTTCATCGGGCTCACCCTGATTGCCCTGGTGGCGTGGTTGAGGGTTCGGTGACCCCTCCTCAAGGGGGAGGTACTGTTGTGAGTTCATTTTCCCCTTCGTCACTGGGGTCTGCTGAACTCCCTATTCTGGTAAAGGAAGGTAATGAGCCTGATTATCAGGCACCTGAGTCTAATGAGGATGACTGGCTGAGTGGAGTCACTGACTGGATATAAGGCTGCCGACGCCCTTCTGCCCTGCGGGTGATTTCTCTGTGGACTTCTAGGACACCAGTCTGATTCCTGCTTCCCTAAAGCTAAGTTTTCTGCTTTGCCTGTTTGCATTTATGTTTTGTTTTTGTTTTCCTTGCTTTTCTGGATTCTGCCATTCCCTGCTGGGATGAGCTGAATCTCCTTTTGCCGGTTGCTCTGTCTTTAGAATATTCCTGAGTACTGACATAGCTTTTTTGAAGCCTAGCGTCTTCAGGGCCTTGTTCACTGTCAGTCTGTTGGCTCTTATTTTCATAGGGTTTTTCACAGATTGCAGACAGCAGCCTTCCTGTCCTTTCCTATCTAGGTAGTTTGGGCCCCGTCTTTGCTCTGTCTATCTTTCTGTCTGTGTTAGTGTTTTCATCTTGCTTCATTGTCATTATATGTTGGGGGCTGCATATTGATTTGGGGTCTGCTCTGGGGCAGTTTAGATTTCCCCTTTCTTTCTTTAGGCCTATTTAATTCTCCGGCTGTGATCGAGGGGTCTAGGGCATCGTAGGAACCCCCCATGGCTACTGTTAGTTGTTGTGATAGGATCAGGGGTCTGCAATCCGATAGCTGCCAACCTCTCTGGTTTTCTGGACTTAGCTAGCAGTTCTGTTTTTGCCTCCTACGGTGACTCAATCATAACACTAACCCACCAGTGATGTCTGTTGTTTAAGTAATTCATCTTCGCTTTTCTTCTTCATCCAGTGCAGACCACCATCACTTCTTCAAGCCAGGACTCGTCTTTGCAGAAAATAAGACAGTTATCTATAGCTGATTGCTTTCAAAGGGACATTCCCCACTTTGTTCTCCCACTTCTACACTACGTCAGATGAAGAAAAACAGCAACATAGTGCGGCCATGCACAGTAACAGGACCCACCTTTTGTTTCCCCCCATGGAAGACAGTATCCTCAAAAGTAAATTAAATTGCAGCAGTAATAATATTCCATGATTGCCCCTACAGTAATTATGTCCCCACTTGCTACCATAAACCAATAATGTATGTTCCTCACCCTGACCCCCATACAGTAATTATGTCAACCCTTTATTTAATAAGGTCCCAAATCCTGGCCCTTTTATTTAATGTCACCATCCTGGGACTGTTATGATTGAGTCACCGTAGGAGGCAAAAACAGAAATGCTAGCTAAGTCCAGAAAACCAGAGAAGTTGGCAGCTATCGGATTGCAGACCCCTGAACCTATCAACACAACTAGCAGTAGCCGTGGGGGGTTCCTACGATGCCCTAGACCCCTTGATCACAGCCGGAGAATTAAATAGGCCTAAAGAAAGAAAGGGGAAATTTAAACTGCCCCAGAGCAGACCCCAAAGCAATAGGCAGCCCCCAACATATAATGACGGTGAAGCAAGATGAAAATACTAACACAGACAGAAAGACAGACTGAGCAAAGAGGGGCCCAATCTAACTAGATAGAAAAGGACAGGAAGGCTGCTGTCTGCAATCCGTGAAAAACCCTATGAAAATAAGAGCCAACAAACTGACAGTGAAAAAGGCCCTGAAGACGCTAGACTTCAAAAAGCTATGTCAGCACTCAGGAATATACTGAAGACAGAGCTACAGGCAAAAGGAGATTCAGCTCACCCCAGCAGGGGATGGAAGAATACTGAAAAGCAAGGAAAACAAAAAACAAAACAAAAAGGCAAACAGCCAAAACAGAAAACTTAGCTTTAGGGGAGCAGGAATCAGACTGGTGTCTTAGAAGTCCACAGAGAAATCACCCGCAGGGCAGAAGGGCGTCGGCAGCCTTATATCCAGTCTGTGACTCCACTCAGCCAGTCATCCTCATTAGACTCAGGTGCCTGATAATCAGGCTCATTACCTTCCTTTACCAGAATAGGGAGTTCACCAGACCCCAGTGACGAAGGGGAAAATGAACTCACAACAGTACCTCCCCCTTGAGGAGGGGTCACCGAACCCTCAACCACGCCACCAGGGCGATCAGGGTGAGCCCGATGAAATGCACGCACCAATCTTTTGGCATGAATATCAGAGGCAGAGACCCAGGAATTATCCTCCTGACCATAACCCTTCCACTTAACCAAATACTGGAGTCTCCGTCTAGCCAGACGGGAATCCAGTATTTTCTCTACCTCATATTCCATGTTACCTTCAACCAATACAGGGTCTGGAGGTGCCACCCCAGGAACAACTGGTTCAACAAACCTCTTCAACAAGGACTTATGGAACACATTATGGATTTTAAATGTGACAGGAAGAGCCAAACGAAAAGAGACCGGATTAATAATCTCCAAAATCTTGTAAGGTCCAATAAATCTAGGCTTAAACTTAGGAGAAGCCACCTTCATAGCAATATTTTTTGATGATAACCACACCATATCACCAATCTTAAACTGGGGACCAATGGTCCTATGTTGATTGGAAAACCGCTGGGCCTTTTCCTGGGAGAGAGATAACTTATCCACCACTTGGTCCCAGATCTGGTGCATTCTCTCCACCACAGTGTCAACACCTGGGCAGGCAGAAGGCTCCACCTGCCCTGAAGAAAATCGAGGATGAAACCCAAAGTTACCAAAAAAAGGTTACATCAAAGTGGCAGAACTAGCTCTATTATTTAAAGCAAATTCGGCCAAGGGCAAAAATGAAACCCAATCATCCTGATCAGCGGAAATAAAACATCTCAAATACGACTCCAAGGTCTGGTTTGTTCTCTCTGTCTGCCCATTGGTCTGAGGGTGAAAAGCAGAGGAGAAGGACAACTGAATTCCCAGCTTGGAACAGAAAGTCCTCCAAAATCTAGACACAAACTGAACTCCTCTGTCAGATACAATGTTCTCAGGAATCCCGTGTAAGCGAACCACCTGTTGCAAAAACAGGGGCACCAACTCAGAGGAAGATGGCAACTTAGGGAGTGGTACAAGATAAACCATCTTAAAGAACCTATCACAAATCACCCAAATAACAGTCATTCTTTGAGAGACCGGCATATCAGAGATGAAATCCATTGAAATATGGGTCCATGGCCTCCTGGGGACCGGCAAAGGCATCAACAACCCACTAGAGCGAGAACAAGATTTAGACCGGGAGCAAGTCCCACAGGACTGCACAAAATTCCTGACATCATGAGACAAGGTGGGCCACCAAAAAGAGCGACTCGCCAGATCTCTAGTACCAAAAATACCTGGATGACCAGCCAATGCAGAGCAATGAACTTCAGACATCACTCTCTTCTTCCACTGGTCAGGAACATACAACTTTCCACTGGGACAACGCTCAGGTTTGTCCTCCTGGAACTCTTGCAGAGCAAGTCTCAAATCGGGCGAGATGGCAGAAAGAACTACCCCTTCGCCTAAGATGGTAGCAGGCTTGGTCACCACAGGAGAATCAGCAAAGAAACTCCTAGAGAGGGCGTCTGCCTTGACATTCTTAGTTCCAGGAAGAAAAGAGACCACAAAATCAAAACGTGTAAAAAACAAGGCCCACCTAGCCTGTCTAGGGTTCAAGCGTTTAGCCGACTCTAGGTAAATCAAATTCTTGTGGTCAGTGAGGACCACAACTTGATGTTTAGCTCCCTCCAACCAATGTCTCCACTCCTCAAATGCCCATTTCATGGCCAACAGTTCCCGATTCCCACATCATAGTTACATTCAGATGGAGAGAACTTTCGGGAAAAGAAAGCACAGGGATTCATTTTAGTTGTTACAGGATCCTTTTGGGACAAAACAGCTCCTGCACCAATCTCAGAAGCATCCACCTCTACCTGGAACGGGGGAGTGAGACATCAGGTTGCCGCAAAACCGGGGCGGAGGTAAATCTTCGCTTCAGCTCCTGAAAGGAAGCAACAGCCTCTCCGGAGACCAATTCAATACATCAGCACCCTTCTTAGTCAGATCAGTCAATGGCTTGGCAATACTAGAAAATTTTGCTATAAATTTCCGATAAAAATTAGCAAAACCCAAAAACTTCTGGAGTGCCTTCAAAGAAGTGGGCTGAACCCAATCATAAATGGCCTGTACCTTGGCCGGTTCATTTCAATAGTTGACGGAGACAAAATAAATCCCAAAAATGAAATCCTCTGTACTCCAAAAAGGCATTTCGATCCTTTGACATACAGGGAATTCTACCTCAAGATCCGGAACACAGTCCGAATATGTTCCACATGAGAATCCCAATCCTTGGAGAAGATCAAAATATCATCCAGATAGATAATCAAAAATTTGTCGACAAAGTCTCGGAAAATATCGTTCATGAAGCACTGGAAGACAGAAGGGGCATTAGTGAGCCCAAAAGGCATCACCAGGTACTCAAAATGTCCCTCCGGAGTATTAAACGCCGTCTTCCATTCATCCCCCTGCTTAATGCGGATAAGATTATACGCCCCCCTGAGGTCAAGCTTGGTAAACCAGCAAGCACCTCTAACTCTAGAGAATAGATCCGAAATCAGGGGTAACGGATACTGATATTTAATAGTAATTTTATTGAGGGCACGATAATCAATACAAGGCCTTGAAGAACCATCCTTTTTGGCCACAAAAAAAAACCGGCACCTAAGGATGAAGAGGATGGTCTAATATGACCCTTCTCCAATGCCTCCTTAATATAGGACCGCATAGCCTCGTGCTCAGGTACGGATAAATTGAAGAGCCGACCCTTGGGAAATTTACACCCCGGGCTTAGTTCAATTGCACAGTCATAACTCCTATGAGGAGGCAAGGACGCAGACTCATTCTCACTAAATACATCATAAAAGTCCGCCAAATAGTCAGGAACATCATGCGACTGAGGAGAGGTGGAAAAAAACGGAGCGTCACTAAAGGCACACCGACAACCCCAACTCACCACAGACACAGATTTGCAATCCAAAACTGGATTATGAATTTGCAACCAGGGAAACCCCAGAACAACGTCATCATGCAGACCATGCAACACCAAAAATCTGCAATTTTCTTGATGGTCTGGGGCGACCCGCATGACCACCTGGGTCCAAAACTGAGGTTTATTTTTAGCCAAAGGAGTAGCATCAATGCCCCTCAAAGGGATAGGCGTCTGCAGAGGTGTCATCGGAAATACACAAAGTTTAGCAAAATCCAAGTCCATTAGGTTTAGCGCTGCTCCCGAATCCACAAAAGCCTTGGCGGAAAATGTGGACAGGGAGCAGATCAGAGTAATTGCCAGAAGAAACTTAGGTTGAACACCACCAACAGAAAACGTGTGTGCAAAGCGTTTCTCTCGTTTAGGACAAACAGAAATAATATGCGAGGCATCTCCACAGAAAAAACACAGCTTATTATGCCTTCTGAACTCCTGACGTTGCGCCTTAGACAAAACTCTATCACATTGCATAGGTTCAGATGTCTGTTCAACCGGTGGCAACACCTCTCGTGCAATCCTGCGTTCACGTAAACGCCGATCAACCTTAATGGCTAATGACATAGAATCGTCCAGACCAGAGGGAACAGGAAATCCCACCATAGTATCTTTTACGGCTTCTGACAAACCCTTCCGAAAGAGAGAAGCCAAGGCATTATCATTCCAGGTAGTAAGGACCGCCCACTTTCGGAACTTTTGACAGTACAACTCTGCAGAATCTCGACCCTGGTTCAATGCCAACAGAGTCTTTTCAGCCTGATCAATAGCATTAGGCTCGTCATACAACAATCCCAAAGCTTGAAAGAATGTGTTCACATTAGTCAGAATAGGATCATCTGGTTTCAAAGAAAACGCCCAATCCTGGGGATCGCCACGCAGCAAAGAGATGACAATTTTAACCTGCTGCGCGGAGCTCCCTGACGAGTTAGGCTTCAAGGCAAAAAATAATTTACAATTATTTTTGAAACTCAAAAATTTAGATCGATCCCCAAAAAATACATCAGGTGTAGGGATCTTTGGTTCAACAGCATGCGAACGAGCAAGGTAGGCGGAAATTCCCCGCACTTCCGCAGCGAGCTGCTCCACATGATCAGACAATTGCTTTATCTCCATTGAGAGAAAAAAAAAATTCCCCCTACGGCCTCAGAGATATAGAGGAAATAATATACACACACCTTTTTTTTTTTTTTTTCTTTTTTAAACACAATTCTTTCCTGCTATTGAGTACCCTAGGATCTGCGGTATGGCGGGTGATTCTGTTATGATTGAGTCACCGTAGGAGGCAAAAACAGAAATGCTAGCTAAGTCCAGAAAACCAGAGAAGTTGGCAGCTATCGGATTGCAGACCCCTGAACCTATCAACACAACTAGCAGTAGCCGTGGGGGGTTCCTACGATGCCCTAGACCCCTCGATCACTGCCGGAGAATTAAATAGGCCTAAAGAAAGAAAGGGGAAATCTAAACTGCCCCAGATCAGGCCCCAGAGCAATAGGCAGCCCCCAACATATAATGACGGTGAAGCAAGATGAAAATACTAACACAGACAGAAAGACAGACTGAGCAAAGAGGGGCCCAATCTAACTAGATAGAAAAGGACAGGAAGGCTGCTGTCTGCAATCCGTGAAAAACCCTATGAAAATAAGAGCCAACAAACTGACAGTGAAAAAGGCCCTGAAGATGCTAGGCTTCAAAAAGCTATGTCAGCACTCAGGAATATACTGAAGACAGAGCTACAGGCAAAAGGAGATTCAGCTCACCCCAGCAGGGGATGGAAGAATACTGAAAAGCAAGGAAAACAAAAAACAAAACAAAAAGGCAAACAGCCAAAACAGAAAACTTAGCTTTAGGGGAGCAGGAATCAGACTGGTGTCCTAGAAGTCCACAGAGAAATCACCCGCAGGGCAGAAGGGCGTCGGCAGCCTTATATCCAGTCTGTGACTCCACTCAGCCAGTCATCCTCATTAGACTCAGGTGCCTGATAATCAGGCTCATTACCTTCCTTTACCAGAATAGGGAGTTCACCAGACCCCAGTGACGAAGGGGAAAATGAACTCACAACATGGGACCCTTTATGTTGCCCTCATCCTGGACCCCTATGTCCACTTTAATAATGTTCCCATCCAGGACCCCTTTATTTAATAGTGTCCCCATCTTGGGCCCTTTTATTTAATAATATCCCCATCCTGTGCCCCTTCCAGTAGTAATATCCCCATCCTGGGTCCCTTCCAGTAATAATGTCCCTGTCTTGGACCCCATCCAGCAATAATATCCCCACCCTGGGCCCCTTTATTTAATACTAGATGGAGGCCTCATGCTATCACATCGGGAGGACGGTAATGTCACGATGGGGGCAGGCTTTGCAGCGTTGAGCATCTCTCCCCCATGTGTTCACCTACCTGTCCACTCTATTTTTCCCCATGTGCTGACTTCTCCTGTCTGTGCTCTCTTCTTTGACCTGTCTACCCCATGTGCTATCCCCCTTGTCTGCTGTCTCTTTCCTTCCTGTGCTGTGTACTCCCCTCATGTGCTGTCCCATTGGAGCTGTCTCCCCCTGTTCTCTGTCTATCTCACCCCTGTGTCTGACATGTACAGAACATACCACAGTTCCTGGGCAGGGGAGGAAGCAAAAGATAATACTGACATTACAGCAGGAGATCGCAGAGGATACATTTTGTGAGGTAAAATATTGTTTAAAAACAGTCAGTGAAATATTTTACCTCACAAAATGAATCCCCTGTGATCCCCTGCTGTAATGTCAGTATTCTCTTTTGCTTCCTCCCCAGCCCAGGAGATGTGGTATGCTCCGTACACAGTCAGACACATACAATTTTTAAAATGAACTTTCGCTCATGGGAAAACCCCTTTAATGTGACCGGCTTCCTCTGCCTGTAGACACGTCGCACATCTGCCACCGGGATCAGACGAATGATTCATTGCGCCTGCGTGGAATTCGTGCAGGCGCAGTGCGACAGTGTTCTGCTGGTGGTACCACACAAGAGTCTGCATGAGTGTGTGAGTAAGAGTGTGATAGTGTGAGAGTGTGTGAGAGTGTGTGACTGTGTGAGACTGTGAGTGTATGTGTGTGGTTCATAAGGCGTAGAGTGTGTGTGTGGTGCGACGGTATTCCACTGGTGGTACCACGCAATAAGTTGGTACCAGCAGCAGTTTCCATATTGAGACACTGTAACAACTCTGCTGGCATCGCTGCATGGCCTCCCATTCCCCACTCACCAACTTTCTTACTGCTCCAGGCCATGCTGTGATTTCTGTCTGCTGCCAGCTCCATGTTCTGCCTCCTGTTTGCTCTGTGCATGTTTCCTGGCTGGGTGCATAGGGGGGTGGTGCCAGAACTCTCTGGTTCTTATGGAGTCAGGGTGCACCTGTCTAATGTGTCCTTGACCAATTACCAAGAGCCCTCTAGTATTTAGGGCAGCTCCACCCACTGGAACCTTGCCTGTGCAATGTGTTTACTCAGTTAGTGTCTTGCTACTGATCTGCCAGGTCTTGCTCTATGTTTCTCCTTCTCTGGAGGCATTACTCCTAGCTTTGCTTTGTGCTTATCTGTCTGCACTCCAGGAGGCAGAATATCCTAGTCTCTGTGTCTTTGTCCTAGCTTTGTCTTGTACCTGTCTTGCCGCCCTCCAGGAGGTAGTATTTCCTGGTCCCTGTGCTGTTGCTCCTAGCCTTGCTTTGTATCTGTGTATACTCTGGTCCCTGTTTCCTTGGTTCTGTTCCTTGCCTCACGCTATTACCTTGCCTGAACTCTGTCCTACCTCTGTCTGTCATTCTCCTTGTCTTTGGCTTCTTTCCTTGCTGTGTCTTTCCTTGTGTTCCCTCTCTCTGCTTAGTTCTGGTTTTGCTGCTGCAGAACCTCTTGTGGCTCTGCCTGTACTCCGCACTCTTGTGGCTCTGCCTGTACCCCGCACTCTTGTGGCTCTGCCTGTACTCCGCACTCTTGCAGTGCTCTGCCTGTACTACACACTCTTGCGGCTCTGCCTGTACTCTGCACTCTTGCAGCCTTGTGGCTCTCCACCTCCTGTGTGAACAGGTCTCTACCTGTTCCTCCATACACTATTACTTCCTGCCAGTACCAGCACCTGTTGTGTGAACAGGACCCTACCCATTCCATAGACCACTCCTGCCTGTCCTGTGTCTTAGCCGTGCCTGCCTGCCCTGTGTCTTAGCCGTGCCTGCCTGCCCTGTGTCTTAGCCATGCCTGTCTGCCCTGTGTCTTAGCCGTGCCTGCCTGCCCTTTGCCTTAGCCGTGCCTGCCTGCCCTGTATCGTAGCCATGCTTGCCTGCCCTGTGTCTTAGCCATGCCTGCCCGTGTCTCAAGCCATGCCTGCCTGCCAGTGTCTCAAGACGTGCCCGCCTGCCAGTGTCTCAAGCCATGCCCGCCTGCCAGTGTCTCTGCCGTGTCCACCAGCCCATATCCCTGCTGTGCCCACTAGCCCATGTCTCTGCCGCATGCCTGCCAGCCCATATCTCTGCCGTGCCCGCCTGCCAGTGTCTCAGCCGTGCCACCATCTCCCCAAGTGGGATCAGCAGCCACAGCCAGATACCACCCAGGAGTGGCACCTGGCAGCTGCCTGTCGCACAAGCCTGACCTCACCATCAGAGGCTCCAATGAAAACCAAGGCAGCTGCCTTAGTCACGCCCCTTCCAGGGTAGTCTGGTTTGTGGCACAGTGGGCTACAATGCTCTTGCTCACTCCCACCAGTCAGGGCGTGAGCGTGACAGACACCCATCACTTGGGTATCACAATATGGTGGTCGGTGAACTTCCTCCGCTTGGAATTCTGGGATACGGTGACATCTGGACAAAACAGGAAATGAAAATATTACAAGGCAATTATATAAATAGACTAGATCCCAACCATTGCCCCTTTTCTGTTGCCATCATCCTGGACCCCTATGTCCTTTTTAATAAGGTGCCCATCATGGGCCATTTTATTTAATAATGTCCCCATCCTAGGCTCCTTCATTTAATAAAATCCCCATCCTGGGTCCCTTCCAGTAATAGTATCCCCACCCTGGGCCCCTTCCAGTTATAATGTCACCATCCATGGCCCCTTCCAGTAATAATTTCTCCACCCTTGGCCCCTTTCAGTAATAAATTTCCCATCCTGGGGACATTTAATTAATAATGTCCCCATCCTGGGCCACTTTATTTAATGTCCCCATCGTAGGCCATTATGTCACCTCCTCCTGGGCCTCTGTGTTGCCCCTATCCTGGGCCCCTATGTCCACTTTAATAATGTCCTCATACTTGGCCCCTATGTCATCCTCTATTTCCACTACCCTACCCAATCACAAAGAGGGGAAATCTTCTCACCTTCTTGGGTTCCCCGACATCCTTTTGCGGCTTCATATTTGGCATGGTCATTAAAATGGCTGCAGACTGCAGCTGTGACAGGGCGCTCTCCTCTGTGACATGCCATGCCCTGACGTTTTCATGGGACCCTGGCGAAAGAGTCTCAGTTGCCAACATTAATGCCACGATTCATGCTGCACAGAAAAGAAACATAGGTATAATACAATTTCACTTCTTACATTACATGAGTGATATCTATTGTACATTCTACAATAGCTCAGAAACTGAAGAATCCTCACAACACACAGAGTGACTGCAGACTTATAATTTTAGACCAGACAGTATAGTCCTCCATTCTGTATTATAGGCACCACATAGTCATCTATACAGCATTATGGGCATCACATAGTCATCCATACAGTATTTTGGGTGCCGCATAGTCCTCCGAACAGAATTATGAACATCGCATAGTCCTCCGTATGGTTTTATGGGCACCACATAGTCCTCCAAACAGAATTATGGGCACAACATAGCCCTCCATACATAATTATGGTCACCACATAGTCCTCTATACAGTAATATGGACACCACATAGTCCTCCATACAGTATTATGGGCACCATGTAGTCCTCCAAACAAAATTATGGACACCACATAGTCCTCCATACAGTATTATGGGCAACACACAGTCCTTAATTCAGAATTATGAGCACTGCATGTTCCTCCATACAGTATATTGGGCCCATATGTTGCTACATACAGTATAATTGACCTCATATATTGCTCCATGCAGTATAATGGGCCCCATATAATGCTCCATAGAGCATAATGGGTCCCATATATTGTTACATACAGTATAATGACCCCATGACCCCACACAGTGCTTCATACATTATAGTGGCACCATCTATTGCTCCATACAGAATAATGGGCCCCATATAATGCTGCATACAGTATGTATTACTCCATACAGTATATAATGGCCCCATATATTACTCCGTGCAGTATAATGGGCCCCATGTATTGCTCCATACAGTATTTAATGCTCCCATATGGTACACCATACAGAATATAATTGCCCCCATATAATGCTCTATGCAGTATAATGAGCCCCATATAATGCTTCATACAATATAATGGGCCCCATATAATGCCCCATACAGTATAATAGGCCCATATATTGCTCTATACAGTATAGTGGGCCCCATATTATACTCCATACAGTTTAATGGGCACCATATGTTGTTCAATACAAAATGATGAGCCCCATATATTGCTCCATACAGAATAATGTCCCAATATATTACTCCATACAGTATAATTAGCCCCATATATTACTCCATACAGTATAATTGGCTTCATATATTGTTCCATACAGTATATAATGGCTCCATATATTGCTCCATACAGTATAATACCCCCACATATTGCTCCATATAAAATAATGGCCCTCATAGATTGCTCCATTCAGTATAATGGGTCCCATATAATGATCAAGAGGAAGAAAAAAAAAAAATTGATCCAGCTGGAGACGGAGGTGGCTGCAATTAACAAAGCTTTATTGGACAACTTAAAAATATGTTGGTTCTAAAAAATTTCTTATAGCAAACACCAAGCACACCAGTGAGGAGGATCAACGCGTTTCAACTAAAAAATAGTCTTAGTCATGACTAAGACTATTTTTTAGTTGAATCGCGTTGATCCTCCTCACTGGTGTGCTTGGTGTTTGCTATAAGAAATTTTTTAGAACCAACATATTTTTAAGTCTCCGTCTCCAGCTGGATCAATTTTTTTTTTCTTCCTCTTGCTCCTAATTCATGTGGATGCTCACCAC
The DNA here is from genome assembly GCF_039654945.1 of Dendrobates tinctorius. NCBI lineage: Eukaryota > Metazoa > Chordata > Amphibia > Anura > Dendrobatidae > Dendrobates > Dendrobates tinctorius. The sequence continues at coordinate 83,279,347 of NW_027361728.1, read as the reverse complement.
AGTCCGTGCTGGGCGTTGGCAGGCTTGGGGATTGCTTTGCAGACGGGTAAGCTGACTAAACTTTTTTTTACTTATCCATATAATGATCCATACAGTATAATGGGCCCCATATAATGCTGCATACAGTATAATGGCCCCATATATTGCTGCTTACATTATAATGGCCCCATATATTGCTTCATACAGTATATAATGGCCCTCATATATTGCTCCATACAGGATAATGGGCCACATATAATGCTCCCTACAGTATAATGAGCCCATATAATGCTCCATAAAGTTCAATGGGCCCCACATAGTGCTCAATACAGTATATAATTGCCCCCATATAATGCTCTGTACAGTATAATGGCCTCATATAATGCCCCATACAGTATAATGGGCCCCTTGTATTGCTCCATACAGTATTTAATGCTCCCATATGGTACTCCATACAGTATATAATGGCCCCATATAATGCTCCATAGAGTATAATGGGCCCTATATATTGCTCCATACAGTATATAATGACCCCTCCCATATAATGCTCCATACAATATAATGCCTCCACATAATGCTCCATACATTAAAAAATCAAATATTCCCCTCTCCAGTTCCCTACATGTCTGGTCTCTTCAGCGATTTCTGACTCTTTACACAGCTCAGCACAGAGGACGCTCTGTAGTGACGTCATAGGAGAGTGATTTGTGTCTCTCTCATACACTAAAGTGAGAGAAGAAGAGATGAGCAATGTCAGAATTCAGGAGAGTCATTTGTGTGCTCTCTCATACAATGAATGGATAGCAGAGAAGATTAGCAATGTTAAAATCTAGGAGAGTGATTTGTGTGCTCTCTCCTACACAAAAGTGAAAACACAGACAAGCAATTTCAGAAGCGAGGCAAGAGTGATTTGTTTGCTCTCTTGCTGTCTATAAAATCATTGAGATTAGCCTGCTGTTCATTTTAGGACTTTTATCTAATCTCACTGATCAATACCAGAGAAAAGCAATAATTATTATCTAATTCTTAATGGTAAAAAACTGTCAGAAGGAAAAAAAAATAAACCAGCTGAAAATGCAAAAAAAAAAATAAAAAATTTTCATGAATGTTGAATTAGAAAATACCTCTTTCTGATGGATGTGTCCCTTTAATTGCTACAGTCATGGCCAAAAGTATTGACACCCCTGCAATTCTGTCAGATAATACTCAGTTTCTTCCTGAAAATGATTGCAAACACAAATTCTTTGGTATTATTATCTTCATTTAATTTGTCTTAAATGAAAAAACACAAAAAGAATTGTCCTAAAGCCAAATTGGATATAATTCCACACCAAACATAAAAAAGAGGGTGGACAAAAGTATTGGCACTGTGCGAAAAATCATGTGATGCTTCTCTAATTTGTGTAATTAACAGCACCTGTAAGTTACCTGTGGCACCTAACAGGTGTTGGCAATAACTAAATCACACTTGCAGCCAGTTGACATGGATTAAAGTTGACTCAACCTCTGTCCTGTGTCCTTGTGTGTACCACATTGAGCATGGAGAAAAGAAAGAAGACCAAAGAACTGTCTGAGGACTTGAGAAACCAAATTGTGAGGAAACATGAGCAATCTCAAGGCTATAAGTCCATCTCCAAAGACCTGAATGTTCCTGTGTCTACCGTGCGCAGTGTCATCAAGAAGTTTAAAGCCCATGGCACTCTGGCTAACCTCCCTAGATGTGGCCGGAAAAGAAAAATTGACAAGAGATTTCAATGCAAGATTGTGCGGATGTTGGATAAAGAACCTCCACTAACATCCAAACAAGTTCAAGCTGCCCTGCAGTCCGAGGGTACAACGGTGTCAACCCGTACTATCCGTCGGCATCTGAAAGAAAAGGGACTGTATGGTAGGAGACCCAGGAAGACTCCACTTCTTACCCCGAGACATAAAAAAGCCAGGCTGGAGTTTGCCAAAACTTACCTGAAAAAGCCTAAAACATTTTGGAAGAATGTTCTTTGGTCAGATGAGACAAAGTAGAGCTTTTAGGGCAAAAGCATCAACATAGAGTTTACAGGAGAAAAAAGAGGCATTCAAAGAAAAGTACATGGTCCCTACAGTCAAACATGGCGGAGGTTCCCTGATGTTTTGGGGTTGCTTTGCTGCCTCTGGCACTGGACTGCTTGACCGTGTGCATTGCATTATGAAGTCAGAAGACTACCAACAAATTTTGCAGCATAATTTAGGGCCCAGTGTGAGAAAGCTGGGTCTACCTCAGAGGTAATGGGTCTTCCAGCAGGACAATAACCCAAAACACACTTCAAAAAGCACTAGAAAATGGTTTGAGAGAAAGCACTGGAGACTTCTAAGGTGGCCAGCAATGAGTCCAGACCTGAATCCCATAGAACACCTGTGGAGAGATCTAAAAATGGCAGTTTGGAGAAGGCACCCTTCAAATATCAGGGACCTGGAGTAGTTTGCCAAAGAAGAATGGTCTAAAATTCCAGCAGAGCATTGTAAGAAACTCATTGATGGTTACCGGAAGCGGTTGGTCGCAGTTATTTTGGCTAAAGGTTGTGCAACCAAGTATTAGGCTGAGGGTGCCAATACTTTTGTCCGGCCCATTTTTGGAGTTTTGTGTGAAATGATCAATGTTTTGCTTTTTGCTTCATTCTCTTTTGTGTTTTTTCATTTAAGACAAATTAAATGAAGATAATAATACCAAAGAATTTGTGTTTGCAATCATTTTCAGGAAGAAACTGAATATTATCTGACAGAATTGCAGGGGTGTCAATAGAATCATAGAATCATAGAATCATAGAATCATAGAATCGTAGAGTTGGAAGGGACCTCCTGGGCCATCTGGTCCAACCCCCTGCTCAAAGCAGGATTCGCTAAATCATCCCAGTCAGATGTCTGTCCAGCCTCTGTTTGAAGACTTCCATTGAAGGAGAACTCACCACTTCTCGTGGCAGCCTGTTCCACTCATTGATCACTCTAACTGTCAAAAAGTTTTTTCTAATATCTAATCTGTGTCTCTTCCCATTCAGTTTCATCCCATTGCTTCTAGTCTTTCCTTGTGCAAATGAGAATAAAGTTGATCCTTCTACAATGTGACAGCCCTTTAGATATTTGTAGACAGCTATTAAGTCTCAGTCTTCTCTTTTGCAAACTAAACATTCCCAAATCCTGCAACCTTTCCTCATAAGACAGGGTTTGCAGACCGGTCACCATTCTGGTCGCTCTTTTCTGAACTTGCTCCAGTTTGTTGATGTCTTTTTTAAAATGTGGTGCCCAAAACTGGACACAATATTCCAGATGAGGTCTGACCAAAGAGGAGTAGAGGGAAATAATGACTTCACGTGATCTAGACTGTATGCTTCTGTTAATACATCCTAGAATTGCATTTGCCTTTTTTGCTGCTGCATCACACTGTTGACTCATATTCAGTCTGTGATCTATTAGTATACCCAAGTCTTTTTCACATGTGCTGTCACTTAGCCCTATTCCTCCCATTCTATATATGCTTTTTTCATTTTTATTGCCCAGATGTAGTACTTTGCATTTCTCCCTGTTAAAAACCATTCTGTTAGTTGCTGCCCACTTCTCCAGTTTATTTAAATCTTTTTGAATCCTCTCTCTCTCTTCTCTAGTATTAGCTATCCCTCCTAGCTTTGTGTCATCAGCAAATTTAATCAGTTTACCCTCAATTCCTTCATCTAAATCGCTGATAAAGATGTTGAACAATACAGGGCCCAGGACAGAGCCCTGTGGTACCCCACTTGAGACATTCTTCCAACTGGATGTGCAGCCATTTACGACCACTCTTTGGGTCCGATCACTAAGCCAGTTATGAATCCACCTAACAGTTGCCTTGTCCATTCCATACTTAGTCATTTTTTCAATAAGGATTGTATGAGAGACTTTGTCAAATGCTTTGCTGAAGTCAAGATATACTATATCTACAGCATTTCCTTGATCCACCCAATCAGTGATACCGTCATAGAAGGAAATTAAGTTAGTCTGACATGACTTATTAGTTAGAAACCCATGCTGACTCTGTTTAATCACTTCATTCTTATCCAGGTATTGACATACATGTTGTTTAATAATTTGTTCAAAGATCTTTCCTGGTATAGAAGTCAGACTCACCGGCCTATAGTTGCCTGGGTCCACCTTCTTCCCCTTTTTGAAGATAGGAACAACATTTGCTCTTCTCCAGTCTTCTGGCACTTCTCCTGTTCTCCAAGAATTTTCAAAGATTATGGAGAGGGGTTCAAAAATTTCTTCTGCTATCTCCTTCAGTACTCTGGGGTGTAATTCATCTGGACCTGGAGACTTGAATTCATTTAGGTTAGCTAAGTGTTTCCTCACTATCTTTCTGTTTATAGATATCCTGGATTCTTCTATTCCCTTAATAGGACAGTGAATAACAGTTGATGTTGCATTTCCTTTCTGAGAGAAAACAGATGCAAAATAGGAATTTAAAAGTTCAGCCTTCTCAACATCCTGTCTTACCATTTCATCATTTTCATCCTGTAAAAATCCTATAGCATCTTTGACTTTTCTTTTACTTTTGACATATCCCCAAAATCCTTTATTATTGCTTTTGACATCTCTTGCAAGCCTCAGTTCATTTTCAGCTTTAGCTAATCTGATTTGTGCCCTGCAGGTTCTGCAGACAGCATTATATTCTTCTTTAGATATGCCTCCCTCTTTCCATTTTATAAACATTTTTTTCTTCCTTTTTAGCATGTGCTTAAGTTCTGTGTTCATCCATCCTGGTTTCCTTAAATGCTTCCTATTCTTCCCTCTTTTCGGAATTGTTAACAACTGTGCTTTGAGAATTTCATTTTTCAAGATTTCCCATCCTTCCTGGACATTTTTGTCTTTAAGGATATCCAGCCATTGGATCCCTCCAATTCTCTTTCTGAATCCCTTAAAATCTGCCTTTCTGAAATCTAACCTTGACGTCTGAGTCTTCACAGGTCTTCCACCTCTAGTAATCCAAAATTCTAAAATAGCATGGTCGCTACCTCCTAGGGTCCCAGCCACTTTTACCTCCTCAACCATTTCCTCCCTGTTTATAAGGATTAGATCCAAGGTAGCAGTTCCCCTTGTTTTCTCCCTTACCTTTTGGAAGATAAAGTTGTCAGCAAGAGAGGATAAGAATTTCCTTGACCTGTTAGTTTTGCCTGAGAGAGATTCCCAACAAATGTCTGGATAGTTGAAATCTCCCATGACAACTATGTCATATTTTTTGGAGAACTTGGCCATCTGATGCATAAAGAGTTCATCTATATCTTCGGCTTGCACAGGCGGCCTGTAGTAAATGCCTACAATGGTGTCCTTTCCATTGTTCTGTCCTTGTATTCTTACCCAAACAGTTTCCACAGAACTCCCAGTCTCTGAAGCTTCAATCTCTGTGCAGATATACGCGTTTCGAACATACAATGCGACACCCCCTCCTCGTTTATCAAGTCTGTTTCTTGCAAATAAGTTGTATCCTTCTAGTCTTGTATTCCAATCATGTGTATTGTCCCACCAAGTTTCAGTGATTCCAATTACATCATATTTCTGTTCCTGTGTTAGTAGTTCCAATTCTCCTTGTTTGTTGCCCATGCTTTGTGCATTAGTATAGAAACATTTTAGTTTGTGATTGGTTTCTCTTTCTCCAATATTTTTATTAATTAGATTCTTTCGTCTTTGTTCTTCCTTTCCACTTCTAATAGCAGAGTTCTCAATAGCATTTGTCAGGTGTATGGCTTTTTCTGGTCTTTTGCTTCCCTTCCCATGTTGTTCTAGTTTAAAGCTCTCCTTACAAGTGTAGCAAGGCGACTTCCAAATACATGCTTTCCAGTCTTCGTAAGGTGCACCCCATCTCTAGCAAGTAGTCCATCGTATAAGTAGTTCACTCCGTGATCCAGAAATCCAAATCGTTGCTGACGGCACCATCGACGTAGCCAGTTGTTCACCTGCAGAATCTTATTCCACCTCCTTGTTCCATGGCCATCCACTGGGAGGATGGAAGAGAAGACCACCTGCGCTCCCAGTTCTTTCACTTTCTTGCCTAAGTCTTCAAAGTCTCTGCAGATGGTTTCCAGGTCGTTTCTTGCGGTGTCATTTGTCCCCACATGTAGTAGCAGGAATGGGTAGTCATCTGTAGGTCTGAAGAGTCCTGATATCCTGTCAGACACATCTTTAATTTTTGCACCTGGAAGACAGCACATTTCTCTTGTAGTTATATCCGGTCTGCAGATAGCGGCCTCTGTTCCTCTCAGCAGGGAATCCCCCATGACCACCACTCTCCGTTTCTTCTTCACAACATTTTTCTTTCTCCATCCAGGAGGACTCTGAGGGCGTACAAGGTTGCTGTTTGTTGGCAAAGTCTTATCCTGATGTATTTCTTCATCGTTTTCCTGCGTGAGAGCCTGGTACTGGTTCCTGAGCAGTATGGGTGCTGACTGCCTCCTGATCCTCCTGCTTCTCTGGGTCACATGTCTCCATTCCTCTGTTTCTTCAGGTGCACTTCGAATTTCTTCTCTTTCTGTAACATGAAGAGATAATTGTGCTCTGTCCAAGAACTCTTCACCTTCCCTAATGATCTTCAACGTAGCTAACCTCTCTTCGAGATTTTGCAACTTTTCCTCCAACAGGGACACAAGCTTGATTTGTGGCATGTGAAGTTTGGCTTTTCCACTGGTAAATCTGTGAACATGTAGCAAGAAATGCAGCTCACCAAATGGCTCCTGGCCTCTTCCATCTTGAGATTTCTTAAAAACGATGAAAGATGAGCCAAATTCCTATCGGCGCGCGGTTTTTCCAATTTCCTCTTTTCAGCTGCAACGGCCAAAACCCAGTGATCGTTGAGCTCGCGGAGACTCTTCACTTATCCCAGAAGGCACTGGGAATATGCAAATGATCTCCTCAAGACTCTTCCCCTGGTTTTCCGATTTCCTCTTTTCAGCTGCAACGGCCAAAACCCAGTGATCGTTGAGCTCGCGGAGACTCTTCACTTATCCCAGAAGGCACTGGGAATATGCAAATGATCTCCTCAAGACTCTTCCCCTGGTTTTCCGATTTCCTCTTTTCAGCTGCAACGGCCAAAACCCAGTGATCGTTGAGCTCGTGGAGACTCTTCACTTATCCCAGAAGGCACTGGGAATATGCAAATGATCTCCTCAAGACTCTTCCCCTGGTTTACTTTTGGCCATGACTGTATATACCACCTGTCACTACTAAAGCTGGAATTTGCTGCTACAATTGTGGTCTACTTTTGATCCAATGAGTTTTTGCACCATTATTTTCATGGCATTTCCTCAGGATGATAGCAAATAATAAGACAGACATACAAATATTAAAGACCTTAGAACCTACATATGTTTCCACACTTACCTACATTTTTAGTATCCCGTTTTATAAATTAAACAAAACGATGTCGAATTTCGAGTTAAAGGTCTATCCTTTTGCCCAACCAATAAACCAAGTCTATCTGAATTATTCAATTAATCTCAACCAATTCACAACAAAATAAAAAGACATTACATCTTAAAAAAAGATATCTTTAGCAGGACAAGAAAGGGGAGAGCATCTCACCTACAACTTCACTCAAAACCCATTCTTACTCTGTTGCCTAATTGGGGGACACAGAACCGTGGGTGTTATGCTGCTGTCCACTAGGAGGCGACACTATGCATAATCTGAAAAAGATTAACTTTGGCTCCTCCTCTGCAGTATACACCCCTGGACGGCGTCAGCCTTCTCCAGTTTTTGCTTAGTGTCGCAAGGAGGCACACCTAAGATTTTTTTTTTTTTTACTCCGTTTTTTCCTTGATTTTTTTCAACGGATTACAGATGAAGAAAAACGGGTCTCCAGCGAGACTCCCGGCATGGCTCCCTCCTCGGTCCCCTATCAAGGGGTACCTGGTTTAGGTCGAGATGGCTCTTCCCAATGTCGCTCCTTCCCCAGTCCCTCGGGTACTGGTTCGAAGTCGAGACCCCCCTCCTTCCCCAGTTCCCTTGGGCTCTGGGTTGAGGTCAAGGATAGGATAAAGCCCCCTGATGGTGACAGCAGCACCCTCCCTAATCCCCCTCTGGGGGCATTAGGTTGAGACACGGCAGGTAGGGCCTGTACCAGGCACCATTCGGCCACTTACAAGTCCAGGGACCCCAGCCCAGCTGCGGGCTCCTGATGGGACTGGGGGAGGTGCAGGCAGGCATGGCACTTGTCAGAGACAGGGCTCCCTGCGCCCGTCTCTGCGGCAGCACCAGCTGCATAGCGCCTCAAAGGGACCCCCCACAGAGCCCAGGTTGCGCTTATGACCCGAACGCTAGCCTACCATTCAATCCGGGGGGTCTGGTTTGAATCCGACCCCCCCCGGACAACCGCGCCGTCCTGGAGCCCTTCTGGGCATGAGGCATCAAATTTAGGCCACGGCTTCGGCCTAGCCGAAGTCGCCGCCTTATTCCCACCCCCCGACCTGCCCCCCCAAATGATCAAAATGACACTCTGCAGTGTCATAGAAGGGGCGGATCGAGACAGGAAGGGCGCGCTTTTACATAGCTCCGCGCGCCCTTTTCAGCTCTCCGCCCCCTCCACTTCAGAATTCCGGTGACCATCTTGCTGCACCTGAAGACATAGCTGAAGGCAGCATAGCGGTCTCTGGGGGGCACAGGACTGGGATTTATTGGCGCTGGACCTAGGGGGCGCACCGGTGGGGTAAGATCACAGCTGGGTTCTTTGTACTCAGCTGTGAGTTCATATAACCTATAACGCTCCCCTGTTCCTTTTCCTCTGCGTAGATACCCCTGTAGGGCCTCTGCTAATCAGCCTCTAGGCACTATGTCGAGCTCAAGGAAAAGGACCAGACAAGACTGCTTTTATGCAGTCTGCACAGCCTGCAAGGCCACTCTCCCCAGCGGCAGCACGTACCCGCACTGCCGGGACTGTACCCAAAACACAGGATCAGAACCCCAAGAAGTCCGTACCAACGCTTCTGTGACCGCTACTGCGCCGAAATGGGTGATTCAGATGTCGCAGTCTATGACAGAGTCTATAGATAACCTGACCTCCACACTACTGCAGGCTCTGCAGGGTCATGTCTCGGCTATGAACGTTACCCAGCAAAGGGACATCCGGTCTCAGGGACAGGCCGCTTCCGACAGTTTGAGACGTAAGCGGACCCACAGGTCGCGTTCATCTGCGTCCTCACATAGCACTAGGTCGTCCCCCTCCAGGGAGAGACAAAGTGGCTCCAGGTCACCAAGACCGTCTCCTGATAGAGAAAGACAATGCGGATCTCCACAATGATCCCAGACCACAGAACACTTCCGCCCTAGTTCGCCCGCTAGGGAGCTCCTTAGCGATGCGCAAGACTCAGAGGGCATATGTGACTCTAACTCAGATAATGAAACAGAGAACACTCTGGTCCCTTGTCCCCCTAGCAATACGGCGCTAGTTGAGGATATAATCTCTTCCATCTTTCGGGTGCTGGACATTTCTGATCCAACCCCAGAAGCACCAGAACACAAGATTTCCTTCGAAAGTGTTCAGAAACCATCTCAGGTCTTCCCTAATCACCCGGAATTTCAAAAAATACTTTCTAAGCATTTTTCGCAGCCTGAGGAAAAATTTGCCAATCGCAAATACTTGGAAGCAAAGTACCCCTTCCCACAGAAGGACACTAAGGATTGGAAAGATCCGCCTGAAGTGGACCCCCCAGTCTCTAGGCTGGCAGCACAAACACTTCTCTCAGTGACGGACAGCTCAACCCTCAAGGACGCAGCAGACAGACAGGTAGAACGCATGGCTCGTTCAATCTTCGAAGCGGCAGGTGCCTCTCTGGCTCCCGCATTTGCTTCAGTTTGGGCAGCCAAGGCCATTATGGCCTGGGCTAATCTTTTGCAACAGGGCCTCCAAGCTTCAAACCCTCAGCTGGCGGACCAGGCGGTGCAAATTGCAGTAGTGGCAGATTACATGGTCCATGCAGAGTTGGATTCTGCAAGAGGGGTAACGGGAATAGCATCAAATGCCATCACAATCCGGCGTATTCTCTGGCTGAGAGAATGGAAGGCGGATGCGGCCTCAAAAAAGTCCCTAACAAATCTCCCGTACTTCAGTGGATGTCTTTTTGGTGAAAAGCTGGATACAATGATATCCAATGCTACCGGGGGTAAAAGTACTTCTCTCCCTCAACTGAAACCAAAACGCACGTTTAAAAGAAGTAATCAATATCGTTTCCGATCCTTTCGGAATTCTTCAGGCTGGTCCGTCTCGCGCCCAGCACAAAATCGTAACCGCTCCCCCCGCAGAGGCAACACACGGGCGGCACAGAGGCCGGACAGGAACTGGCAGTCAAAAACAAGCCAGGCAAAATCCAAAGGAGGAAAAGCTCAAACTTTCCCCTCATCATGACTCATGCCCTCCGGAAGACACCCTACTTGTAGGCGGACGACTGCCACTGTTTCAGCATGTCTGGCTGCCTATTACAGAAGACAAGTGGGTCAAGGAAATAGTGTCTTCAGGATACAAGATCGAGTTTACTACCAGCCCACCGCACAGGTTCTTTCTCTCCGTTACTCCAAAACTCCACTCAAAGCTCGAGCATTCCATCAAGCTGTTTCTTCCCTCCTGCAAGCAGGAGTCATAGTACCGGTTCCAGCAGACGAGCGCTTCCGAGGGTTCTACTCCAATCTGTTCGTGGTGCCCAAGAAGGGAGGCAGCGTCCGACCCTTACTAGACCTCAAGCAACTCAACAAGTATGTTCGAGTTTGTCACTTTCGCAAGGAATCCCTCCGGTCAATCGTTGCGTCCATGGACAAAGGAGAATATCTTGTTTCCATAGACATACAGGATGCATACCTGCATATACTGATTGCTCCCGCCCATCAGATATTTCTCAGACTCGCAATCAACCAAGACCATTACCAGTTTGTGGCCCTCCCGTTCGGTCTCGCCACCCACGGCTCCCAGAACATTTACAAAGGTCATGGCAGCTACCATGGACGTTCTACACTCCAGAGGCATAGTAGTCGTTCCATACCTGGATGACCTTCTCATCAAGGCCCCCACCCTCAAGGACTGCGAGGTCAACATCTCAATCACAATCGACACTCTGAGTCGCCTGGGATGGTTAGTCAATTTACAGAAGTCCTCGACTACCCCGAGTCAGTCTCTGGCCTTCGTGGGGATGCTATTCGATACCTCCAGGGGTCTGGTGATCCTCCCCAGGGACAAAGCACTGGCCCTCCATTTGGGAGTTCGCACTCTCCTCCGCAAGTCCCCCCGATCTCTCCGGTATGCCATGAGAGTACTTGGCAGGATGGCAGCAGCAATGGAGGCGGTACCATTTGCCCAGTTTCACCTCAGACCCCTTCAACTGGCTATCCTCAAGTCCTGGGACAGGAATCCGTTCTCCATCGACAGGGAGTTCCGGTTATCATCGAAAACCAGGAGGTCCCTGCACTGGTGGCTCAAGCCAACCTCGCTTGCAAGGGGAAAATCCTTTCTCTCCGGTCAATGGAAGGTTTTGACCACCGACGCAAGCCTTACGGGTTGGGGCGCGGTGCACCTACATCACAGAGCGCAAGGCAAGTGGTCACCAATGGAAGCGACCATGCCCATCAACATCCTGGAAATCCGGGCCATCTTCCTGGCATTGAAAGCCTTTCATCACTTGCTAGCAGACTCTCATATCAGAGTACAGTCGGACAATGCCACTGCGGTGGCATACGTGAACCATCAAGGCGGGACCCGCAGCATCCAGGCGATGAACGAAGTAACACATATCCTAGACTGGGCGGAGGATGCGAGGTCGATACTCTCTGCGGTCCACATTCCGGGTGTGGACAACTGGGAAGCCGACTATCTCAGCAGACAAGGAATGGACTCGGGGGAGTGGTCTCTCCATCCCAAAGTTTTTCGTCAGATCTGCCATCGCTGGGGGACCCCGGACGTGGATCTGATGGCATCCCATCTCAATGCCAAGGTTCCCAATTTCATGGCCAGGACACGCGATCCGCGGTCGCTCGGAGCAGATGCCCTGGTTCAGGCTGGACCCAGTTTCAGCTTCTGTACATTTTTCCACCCCTCCCCCTGATCTCCAGAGTCCTGAGGAAGATCAAACAAGAGGGAGCTCCCACCATCCTGATCGCTCCAGACTGGCCCAGGCGTACATGGTTTGCCGACGTCGTGCAACTCACAGCAGATGCTCCCTGGCGTCTCCCCACATGTCCCGACCTTCTGTCACAAGGCCCGTTCTTCCACCAGAACTCAGGGGCTCTCAATTTGACGGCATGGCCATTAAGACCTGGGTTTTGACCCAAGCAGGTTTTTCACCGGACATCGTTAAAACCATGATCAGGGCTCGAAAGCCAGCTTCAGCCAGGATTTACTATCGTGCCTGGAAGGCTTTCTTCACATGGTGCGAATCTCGTGGACAGATCCCACTCCCCTATTCTCTTCCAAAGGTCCTCGGTTTCCTTCAGTCAGGCCTTGATGCCAGGCTATCCCTGGGCTCGCTCTAGAGCCAGGTGTCAGCGCTTTCAGTGCTCTTTCAGAGGCGTATTGCAAACAAGCCGCAAGTGAGGACTTTTCTCCAAGGGGTTTCCTGATTAGTTCCCCCCTACAAACTTCCATTGGAGACGTGGGACCTCAACCTGGTCTTGACAGCATTGCAGACACCTCCTTTTGAACCCCTTAAGGAGGTCTCACTCCACCTTCTATCACAGAAGGTGGTTTTTCTGGTGGCAATCACCTCGTTACGCAGGGTGTCCGAACTTTCAGCACTTTCCTGCAGGCAACCCTTCCTGGTTTTCCATCAGGACAAGGTGGTTTTCCGTACAGTCCCATCCTTCCTTCCGAAGGTTGTGTCCTGCTTCCACCTCAATGAGGAAATCTCACTACCATCTCTATTTCCGATTCCCGTTCATAGAGTGGAGAAGGCTCTGCATACGCTTGACCTTGTCAGGGCATTGCGTATTTACGTGTCTAGGACTGCTCCCTTCCGAAAGTCTGATTCACTTTTTCTTCTTCCAGAAGTTGTTTGCAAGGGCCTACCGGCTTCCAAGGCCACCCTTGCTAGGTGGATCAAGTCCACCATACAAGAGGCTTACCGCCTTAACAATTCTCCTCTTCCGGCCGGTACCACGGCACACTCTACGCAGGCGGTAGGGGCCTCTTGGGCCATTCGGCATCAAGCCTCGGCACATCAAGTGTGTAAGGCAGCCACTTGGACTAGCCTGCACACATTTACAAAACACTACAGAGTGCATACCCAGTCCTCAGCGGATGCGAGCCTGGGTAGACGGGTCCTGCAGGCGGCAGTACCCCAAATCTAGGGGACTGTCAGCACAATTTTTGTCCACTGCTTCCCACCCAGGGACTGCTTTGGGACGTCCCACAGTTCTGTGTCCCCCAATTAGGCGACAGAGTAAAGGAGAATTTTGTGTACTCACCGTAAAATCTCTTTCTCTTAGCCTTTAATTGGGGGACACAGCTCCCACCCTGTTGCCCTTGCGGGCCGTTGTTACAGTTGGGTTCTCATATTGTTGTTTGAGCTCGTTTATAGTAGCCTTCTTACAGGCATGGTTATGTTTCTGGTATATTCCTCCTAATGCTTTTGCACAAAAGTGGAGACGGCTGACGCCGTCCAGGGGTGTATACTGCAGAGGAGGAGCCAAAGTTAATCTTTTTCAGATTATGCATAGTGTCGCCTCCTAGTGGACAGCAGCATAACACCCACGGTTCTGTGTCTCCCAATTAAAGGCTAAGAGAAAGAGATTTTACGGTGAGTACACAAAAATCTCCTTATTCTTGACACTTACACTCACGAGTCACGACCAAAAGGGTAACAATGTTTGAACTTTTGACTTTCAGGCTCCATATCTCACCATCCAGTACTGCTTTAAATGTGAGACTACCGTTATTTTATAGATAATCATCTTGACTATCTCATACATAAAATTGACTTGTAACTGTTTTGCGAATGAATAGTTATGCAGATTCTGGTCATTTCACTGCATTTTTACTGTTTAGCTCCTAAAATTCAAAATTGTTATGTTTATTATTTTGTAAATCCACCTTTTGCTTTCAGCACTGCCTGAATCCTTCTGGGTATGCGGTAGATCAGATTCAAGCATGTTTCAACCGATCTCTCTCTCTCTTCAATATGTTCCCAAGATTGGTGCTTACTGGTCGACTCACTTGGGTATACAGCTTTTCTTCAACTCTACCCACAAGTGTTCGATTGGATTCAGGTCAGGGGACTGTGGGAGCCAATCCTGCACCTTTACTTCATTGTCATTGAACCATTACTGCGCCAATCTTGATGTATGCTTCGGGTTGACATTCATCTCATTGCTTCAAATCACTCTCTTTCAATCTTACTGTCCACTTTTCGTACTTTTTTTAAACTCGAGCTGAGGCTTCTTATGATGATATTGAAGAAGAGGCTTCTTCACCTTTTTTCGAGCCACCATTCCAAACTTTTGTAACGTATGTCACGCAGTGCTTGCATGGATACATGTGATCTCACTATTACGAAGCATACGAGCCACCTTGACTGCAGTGTTAGTCACTCCAGAACTGATAGACCTTGTGATGAGATGACTTGATGACTCTGATATTTTGCCTGGACGACATTCACCTCTTGACTTTTGAATAGATGAATAGACTTTTTTTATATTCTTCCAACTGTAATGACACTCACCAGATGCAGTTTGGCAATTATCTTGGCCGAGAGACCATTATAGATGAGCTGTATGATGTTGTTTCTATTTTCTTGGAAATGTTTTTCGTGGCTGCTTCTCGATTCGAGCCAGTAACCTTTCACTTGAGAATCAGCATAATAACACACTGAGCTATTAGGGAATGTGAGAACAGATTGTAATTTGTAGCATAAAGTAAAAAAAATATTGTTCCACCACCACGAGCAGAACAGTAACAATTCAGTGACATTACATGAATCTGCATAACTAATTATATGCAAAATAGTTGCAAGTCAAACTTATGTATGAGATAACCAAGATAATTGTCTATAAAATGATAGTAATATGGCAAACTGGGAAAAGGAAGAGCGCACAATAGGGCTTTAAATGTTAAGCCAACACATAAATCAACCTGGATCTGCTCACCTGGTGGTGTTGCAACAAAGCAACATGTAACAAACGCATAGATCAGCTGCTGCAAGACACGAGTCCAAAGGACTGAGAGAAAGAACATATCCAGGTGAAGTGTCACTGGATGCGCTGTTGATAATAGAATTCCACAAATATTTCCCTTAGACACTTTATTTAAACAGGTTTAAAAAGTCAACGCGTTTCGAGGTCAACGCAGGACCTCTTCATCAGGACAAAAACCTAGTGGTTCTGGTGACGTATTCATATAGAGATGGTGGTACGTTTGACATATTGAAGTAATGATGGTTGTTCTGATGATGTATTTATCACCAGAACTATCATCAGTACGTGAATACGAAGCCAAAATAGGTCGAGTCAAGTTTCATGAAACCCAACTTTCTCAAAAGTCGAGTCGAACGAAATCGGCCGACTATCGTGAAAAGTCGAAGGTCCGACTGAAACAGGAAACCCAATGCAAGTCAATGGGGAAGCAAAGTCGGCAGGGAGTGGTTAGTAAACACACCTACATGCCAGACCGCTTTTTAAAGTGCGCGAAAACTCTCTCTCTCCCGGACGCTGCACATGTCATCTTGTTGCCCACAGTGTACGTCCTTGCTCATTGGCTTAAAAAAAAAGTCACGTGCAAGCATTCTGTGAAATCCGACTTTGGCGCTCGGGTCACCGGCCGCATGGCCGACCTCACGCTATGGTCAGGTTTCGCTCGGCGAAACCTGACTTTGGCGAAAGTCGGCGACTTTTGAATCTGACCGACCTGTTTCGCTCAACTCTAGTAAGGAGATGTTGGAAGTTGATGTTATCAGTCATTATCAGACTGCAGACCATACAGGAACAATAGTACAGATGAGACATAGTTAGCATCAACAAGTAAATATATATATCCAGGTACCTTATAGGTGACATATTTTCTGACTGAGTTGTTTCTTTCTTTTCATCTCCATCTCTCTTCTCCATCTTGTCCAGACACAATGATGACTTTTTGCATCCACATCTCTTCTTTGCAGGTTTCCCTCTTCTCCGATCCCCTGCAGCAAATCCCAACACGGTACCTTGAACATAAAAATGTTATTAAAATGCCCTATATTCATAAAAATATTTGTTTACATTATGCCCTAAATAAGCCTCCATACTGTTTACTCTTATGAGCTATAACCAACACAGTGTCAGCCATTATCAGCTAGAATTGCCACACCATCTACCCATATGAACCACAGTCTATACCATAGCTGTCCCCTGTTTTCCATTACACTCTCCATATCTCCACACTGTCCCCCCAGCATGCTAAGCTCTCTCCTTACTATGCCTCCATTTCACGCTGCCCCCATGCCTTCACTACACTCTAAGCCCTCATAATACCCACCACATTGTCCTCTCCAATCTGTCCCACCATATACTGTCTCCCTGCACAATATGATAGTCACCACAGTTGCCCATATGGTATATCCACCACAGCCCCTATGCAGTATAATGTCCCCCACAGTCTCCCATATAATATGATGTTCCCCGCAACCTCTCTTCTAATGTTCCCACAGACAGCCCCTCTTGTAATGACCCCACAGTCAGTCCCTCTTGTACTGTCCTCCGCAGCCAGCCCCTCTTGTAATGTCCAAACAGCAAGCACCTTAAAATGACCCCTTAGCAATCCTCTCTTGTGAAAGCCCCCACAGCCCCTCTTGTTATGTCTCCCCAGCCAGACCCTCTTGTAATGTTCTCACAGCCAGCCCCTTGTAATGTCTCCACAGCCAGCAACTCATAATGTTCCCACAGCCAGCCCCCCATAATTTCCCCACAGCCAGCCCCTGGTAATGTCCCCTCAGCTAGTCCCTGATAATGTTCCCACAGCCAGCACTTTGCAATGTCCTCAAAGCCAGCACATCATAATGTCAACCCAGCCGGCCTCACACAATGTTCCCACATCCAGCCTTTCATAATGTCCCCACAGCCAGCCCCTTATAATGTTGCCACAGCAAGCCCTTCATAATGTTCCCACAGCCAGTCCTTCTTATGTCCCCACAGCCGGCCCCTCTTATAATGTCACCACAGCCAGCACCTCATAATGTCCCCACAGCCATCCTCTCATGTGAAATTCCCCACAGCCTCTCTTGTTCTGTCTCCACAGCCAGACTCTTGTAATGTTCCCACATCCAGCCTTTCATAGTGTCCCCACAGCCAGCCCTTCATAATGTTGCCACAGCAAGCCCTTCATAATGTTCCCACAGCCAGTCCTTCTTATGTCCCCACAGCCGGCCCCTCTTATAATGTCACCACAGCCAGCACCTCATAATGTCCCCACAGCCATCCTCTCATGTGAAATCCCCCACAGCCTCTCTTGTTATGTCTCCACATCCAGACTCTTGTAATGTTCACACAGCCAGCCCCTTGTAATGGGTAACGCAGGACCATCATAATGTCTGAACAGCCAGCCCCAGATAATGTACCCACAGATGACTTCACATAATGTTCCCACATCCAGCCCTACATAATGTCCCCACAGACAGCCCCTCATAATCTAACCTCAGCCAGACCCTCATAATGTCCCCACAGCCAGTTAATCTTCTGCCCCCAGAGCTAGCCCCTCATAATGTTCCCACAGCCAGTCCCTCATAATGTGCCGGTGTAGGTGGAGGAGTCCCTGCTGTGTATCCGGGCCAGAACCAAGGGGGCCATCACCAAGGTTCCTAAGGAGACTGTTTCCGGGGGACACAATTGGGGGACGGACCGCAGAGACTCCTATAAAGGTTGGGGGAGGAGCTATTATAAAAGGGGCTGAGGACGCCAGCAGGAGTCAGTCAACGCAGCAGGAGAAGAGAAGCGAGGAAGCTAGAGGGCGCCAGAGAGCAAGAGCCAGAACCAGAGCAAGGAGAGCAGAGCAGCAACGGGAGAGACTGAAGGGATACTCACCGCTAACAGAAGGGAGATGGCACCGAGTCGTCCAACAGAGAGACACTGCCCGGCTCCAACTGCTCCCGCCCGCGGCAGCTGCCGCCTGACTCCACCCTGCGGGTGCGGCCCGTCCGCTCCTGCCTGCGGCAGCCGCCGCCCATCTCCAGCCCGCATGTGCAGCCTGCGCCGTCCAGAACCCGGGCAACGCCGTCACACCTCCGCCAAGAGGTGCGACGCAGAGGAACTCTTCTGGAGCCTGCTGTGTCCCCACTTCGCCGGGGCGTAGGAACGCCCGAAGTCTCCGCCAAATCCTCGTCGGCTGGGCCCAGCAGCTGATACGCCCAAGCATCATCGACCATCGCTCTGCCGGACGTCAGGGAGGATAAGTGACACGTTGTAGTTAATATTCTGGACCCGTAGTCGGCCATACCGCGTCCCTATAGTGACCGGTCTTTGCTGGGTTAGTCGTGTTTGTGTCACCAGTGTATTCTTGTTTTGATCCCTGTGAGGATAACTGCTGTTAGCTTGTTTGGTTGCTCGAGATAGCCCCTATAGGCATCTATATTTATATAAAAGTTACATCTTAAAGTTCATCCCGTCTCCCGTCTCATCACTGCATCCCGAGTGCCTGCGATTACTTCACCCACAGCCAGCACCCCTTATGTCCTCACCACCAGCCCTTCTTGTGATGGCAAGTAAAATATGAAAAATTAAAAAAAGCTGATACTCACCTAATCCAGGCTCTCTGTCCAGCGTAGCTCTGTCTCCTCTTCTGTTCCATACAGAAGTGGATGCTGCACGGTGCAATGACATCACTCCATCGTGCCAGCCAACATCCCCTGCATGTTCCATCTCCAACAGGGTGCAGACCGGAAGTGGTCTGCGATGTGCTGGAATTCCTGGCAGAGCAGGAAGCTGATACTACAGCCCCTCTGCTCCTGTCCTGGGCAGCGCTCACAGCAATTGTATTCACATTTGACAGACGTGAATACAATTGAGGGAGGGAGGGAGGGATGAGCGATGGCTGGAGCACAGGGAAAGATGGGTAAGTGGTGTCAGTGATTGACACTGCTCCGCTGTGTGCCCGCGTCCTGGTGGGCACTGTGCTGAAAGCCTGCGGCTGGAGGAAGGTGCAAGGCGGCTGCAGGCATTCAGCAATGCCTGATTTTTTACCAAAGTGCGCCCCCCTTTGGGAGGCAGGAGGCAGCGACGTAGGTAGATGACTACCCTGTCTAACCCTTGTACTGTCTCCTGATGAATTTCTTTAAGAGTTCCTTAAGATTATTAGATGGAATTTCTGCCCTGGACAAAGTTTTCTCATAACAATCATATCTGAGCCTCAGCCATAGTCTGTTCTACGTAGTCTACATCCAATATGTATGTCTGTCACAACCTCCACTTCTGTGAGGTCTTTATGTTTTAGGTTGCTAGGATGCTTTTTAGTCTCACTATTTCCTGAACTCTTGGTCTTTGTCTTTAGTTTTCATGATTGTATCTCTTTCCTGGATTTGGTGTTCTAACCCTGGTTTACATAAACATCCTGTTCGGAAATTCATAAAAGTAGTGCAAGCTTAAGGACTGTTTCTTTACAGTGTTAACATTTCAGTCTGGTAGTTGAATAACACAAGGGGGACATTTCTTTACAAATTAAAAGTTGATGAAATGCCTTTATTACCTCTGTTGAAGAAATGATGTGTAATTAAACACTGAAAACTTAAGGTCATAATCAAATAAAACCAGAGTAAAGAAAGAAAATGATACTATAGTAATGGCAATGTAAGAATATTTTAATTGCCATGATGTAATTGATGCATGAACTACTTAATACCGAGAAAAAATTAGTCTACATACATGCATACAAACTTTTGCCACACAGTCTAGAAATTATAGTACAATTATAGCCATCTGTGCACAGTAAGGTATAAAATATGAAACAGGTTTCTCTAATAAATAAAGTGAAATAAACAAAACAAATAAATGAAAATATAATAATTATGAGCGAACGTGCTCGGATAAGGTCTTCGGCATGCTCCTAAAATATGTTCGAGTCCCTAAGGCTGCATGTCTCGCGGCTGTTAAACAGCCACAACGCATGCAGGGATTGCCTAAGCGCTGGGAGACACGCAGCCACGGGAACTCACATATTTTTCGAGCACGAGGAAGACACTCGGTTACCACACAAGCATGCTTGGAAAAGACCCTATCAGAGCAAGTTCGCTCATCACTAAAAAACAAATGAACTGACAGCCAGCTTGTAAGGGTACGAGAGTGAGGTTCGTGCGATTCAGTGAAGAGCCGGAGGCAGAGAAGGGGTTAACAGAATTTACTTACACAGGTTATTGACAAACAAGGTATACTCTGCACAGGGAGGTAAGATCAACAACGAAATGTCACAGGAAGACTAAGTGCAACAACAGAATTTGAACAAAACACAATATTTGGGGGATAAGGGTGTACAAAAGAGGTAAATTATCGCTTGAAGTTCCTTTTTGGGAAGAGGCAGGAATATCTCCGGCTGACGTCATAGATCATGAACAATGTCTCTGGCTCTGTTACGGAGAAACAAAATGCACTGTCTCCCGACCATGCTGATGTATACGGACCCACTTGGCTTGAGTACGTTGGAATGTAGAACCAGTCTCTTTTGTTGATTCCTCTGGGATGGCGCAGAACACAAACAGCATGCAGGCCCGCAGACCGGGGCAGCGTGCAAACCTCGGACGTGCTCGCTATGAGCAAAGCGAGCAAAACTGTCTCTCAACGGGGGCAGGAAGGATCTGACCAGTATGGGAACATCCGGGTGCAGCTCAGTCAGGACACAGTCCGTATGTGAGTCAATCCGCAGGGGACTAAAGGATGAGACGTTAGCAGTCAGAGCAGTGGGGAGGGAGTTAACCTTCTCCTTGTTCTCCTGTCCTGTCGCCTTCCCGACAAATCTTCCTTGTTCGTGCGCTCAGCCCCTTTTATCTCCCCCATGCCTCCTGCTGTCCCTCGGCAACAGTGTTGACAGTCCCAATAGTTCTGACCCCAAAGTGTATGGGAAACCGCTGACTCTGTCCTGGCTCATCTTCTTGCACCCCCCCCTTTTCACTCGCCATTTCATGGGCGAGGCATCTTGAGAAACACTAGACTGTTGCTTGTCTATTTTAGCGACTTGCCAAATGAACTGATCCTGGTTGTAATGATTGGGGAGTTGTCCAGCCATTGTGCGTTCACAGCGACATAGATTGGAAGGAATAGTGGAGTTTTACCGTGTGACCACACCAGGTTGTCCTTGTGGAGGCAAAGTTGGGTCTGTACCCACCGTAATATTTTCTCTGGTGTCTCAGGGCCCTGACTAACAGACGTATCCTCAGGTTGCTGCTCAGGACTTTCTTTCTCTTCATTTTCCTCTGCCATGGGAGGCACCACCTCAGGAATCTCAGGTGTTTCTTCCTCTTGAATGGGGTCTTTTGAGAGACATGGTCAGAGCATACTACTGTGTACTACTCTAGTGGGAGCATTCTCTTCTCCTTCTGGATTAATCTCATATACTGGTCCTTCTGCACCGACCCAACGCTTCACTCTATAGGTCCTACTTTCCCTACTTTCCAGCTTGTCCCGTGGATGTTTTTCCCACACCAACACTCAGTCACCAACAAGATCTGTCCCCCCCAGAGGGAGCTTCTCAGGGTGCTCCAACTTCTGGAGCCGAATCTGTACTAGACAATGTCTTTGCTGGGTTAGTCGTGTTTGTGTCACCAGTGTATTCTTGTTTTGATCCCTGTGAGGATAACTGCTGTTAGCTTGTTTGGTTGCTCGAGATAGCCCCTATAGGCATCTATATTTATATAAAAGTTACATCTTAAAGTTCATCCCGTCTCATCACTGCTGGATTTATATGTTGAACAGAGTCCAACACCTGAGTGCATCTTCCTCCCACTGTGTCCAACACCTGGGTACAGCTGTCCAGCAACAGAGTCCAGCACCTGAGTGCAGCTGTCATGGTTTGAACAGGGTTCTTGCCCTGCACTCACAGGGTTAAGTGTTCGTGGCCTCTTTCTGGATCTGGGAGGGGTATTTATACTCACTCTTTACCAGGGTTCTCTGTCAGCTATACTGTTTTTCTGGTGTGTCTGACCCCTGATGTGCGTGTATTCTCCATTGCTTGTTTGCTTCCTGAGTATGACCCGGTCCGTTCCCTCACTCTGTACTCCGTTTCTCATTTCGGCACTATTGTCTTTTCCAGTTCTGACCTCCTGGCTTGGCTATCATTACTCCGTTACAATTTGTCCCTATTGTACCATCTATTGCCCGTTCTGGTTTTCTGATCTATTGCTACGTCCTGACTATCCATTCTGTCTAACCCTTTGGTACTGTATTGCTATCTCGTGCTTTGACCCGGCTAGATCTGGTTTCTGTCTCTGTCTATGCCCCTTGGTTACACTGTCCAGTAGTTACCTTTCTAGGAGTTTCCCTGCAGCTCCTGGCTCTGTGGCGCTGAGGCCAAGCCCCCAGCAGTCCTGTGAGCTTGGAGCATGCATTGTCACCACTGAGGCCCCGCTCCGCAGGTATCTTTGTGCACAGTCTTTGTACTCAGGACACGTGCACTGGCTCAGTGAGCAAGTGCAGTGCGGTGTTCCTGACATTATAGCTGACCATTTCAGTTTTTTTTTCCTCTGAAGGAAAAAAAAAAAAAGTGTGTTATCCTCATGGATCCCATACAAGCTTTGGCTGATCAGGTAAAGCACCTGACCCAAATGTTCCACAAACTTAATGTGGAACAGCGTACGATGGCAACAGTTGGTGGATACTGTGCAGGGGGCTGTCGCTGCAGGGGCTACTAGTGCTGGGGATAGAGATGTGTCATTGGCATCCCCTGAATCTCCGGTCAAATTGCCAGACGCTTTCTCAGGGGATAAAAGGGAGTTCAGGTCGTTCAGAGAAGGATGCAAGCTCTTTTTTTCTCTGAGGCCTCGCTCCTCCAGGGATGAGTTCCAGAGGGTGGGGGTCGTCATTTCCCTTCTTCGGGGCGCTCCCCAGGCATGGGCTTTCTCTCTCTCTTCCTCTGCTCCTGAATGTATGTTTGTTAATTTGTTCTTTGAGGCTCTGGGGCACATTTATGATGAGCCTGACAGAGTGCGTCTGGCAGAGGATATGTTGATGAGTGTGACACAGGGGAGGAACTCTGCTGAATGGTTCTGCTCTGAGTTCAGACGCTGGGCAGAAGAGGTCTCCTGGGATGATGCTGCCTTCCGGGGTTTGTTCTGTAGAGGCATGTCCGAACCTTTGAAAGATGCCCTAGCCCTTCATCCTCCACCGGATTCTTTGGAGGACGCTATGATCCAGGCTGTCCGCATGGACCGTAGGCTGCGGGCAAGAGGGGTCATGCTGCAGGAGACCCCTTTATTCTCCAATCTGAGAGACTCTGCATCTAGTCCTGAGCCCATGGAGGTTGGTGCTACGTCATTGGAGGAAAAAGAGAGGAGACGCCGTAGAAACAACCAATTGTGCTTTTACTGTGGATCCGCTGGACATTGGAGAAGGAACTGTCCTTCTTGCCCTTCTTCAGTGAAGCCGTCAGGAAAACGACTGAGTCTGGGTAACAATCAAGGAGGTTGCCCAGACTCCTAGGTACCCTTTTCCTCACTTACTAAAATTCTGCTTCCGGTGGAACTAGAACTTACAGGTGGTCCGGTTTGGACTACCGCCTTTGTTGACTGTGGTTCTTCTATTAATCTGATCGATGCCAAAGTTGTGACTTTTCATAAGATAGGGACAGTCAGGTTAAAAGATCCTGTTAAAATTGTGGCAATTGATTCTTCTTCTATCACCCAGGAGGGAATTTGTTTCATGACTGATACCTTTTCGCTGAAAGTGGGTTCCACTCACATGGAAAAATTGAGGTGTTTTGTTCTTAATAATCTGCCTGCTGGACTGGTACTGGGTATGCCTTGGCTTCAACGTCACAATACTACTATTGACTGGGTCACGGGGGAGATCATTCAGTGGGGTTGTATGGCTAACGGTCTATGTTGTAACTTGACAACTCTTGTCACCCCAGTAAAATCTGTGTCAGTGTCGTCTGTCGATCTGAAAGGTAATCCGGAGTACCTGAAAGATTTTGAAGACGTATTTTCTGAAAGTAAGCCTGAGGCGCTACCACCATATAGACCCTTTGATTGTGCCATTAATCTAGTCCCTGGAGCCAAGTTACCCAAGGCTTGCCTGTTCAATTTGTCCAGGCCCGAACGTCTAGCCATGAAGGAGTACATTACCGAGAGTCTCCGCAAAGGGCATAATAGGCCTTGTGTTTCACCTATGGCGGCGGGCTTCGTTTTTGTTAAGAAAAAAGATGGTGGTTTGCGGCTGTGCCTTGACTTTCAGGAATTAAACAAAATTACTGTGAAAAATGTGGGGAGGAGGACTCCCAGACAGTGAATGGGCAGGTACCCAGGGGACCGCCATCAGGGTTCCTGAGGGAACGATACTGGGAGGACAGTAAAAGGAAAGACTTGACTGAAGTTGTCAGGGAAACAGCGGGGCGGGGCAAGCATACAAGGAGCAGGGGGTGCGCTGAAGTGGCAGTTGGGAGAGAGTGTGACAGGAGGCAGGAAGCCGGGTGACTTGCAGGAACACTGACAGGAGCCTGTGAGGAGGATACTGCGCACTGACCGACAAGAGAGACGTGAGAGACTTTTATCGCAGGCCGCTCCCCGCCCCCGTTCGCAGAGAGCCACCCCCACCGCCCCCCGCCTTTGTGGGACAGATCCCTTACCTCAGGTTGCGGCTGTGACTACACGTAAAACGGCCACAGAGGCCTGAACACTGCCCCCCGGCCTTCTCTCACCACGGCGACCCTGTCATCACCGGCCTCAGAGGACGCCACCTCGTCATAGGCGAGATTAGAGGCCCATTTCCCGGCTGTGGAGGGACCCTTTTCAGAGGACGGCTACTGGTCATTTGGGGAACTGCGTCATTACCGCGCCCCACCGCCATTGTTTCTTCCGGGCCTGTTGCGCCCCACCGCCATTGTTTCTTCAGGGCCTGTTGCGCCCCACCGGCATCTTTTCTTCAGGGCCTGTTGCGCCCCACCGACATAGTTTCTTCAGGGCCTGTTGCGCCCCACCGGCATCGTTTCTACCGGGCCTGTTGTGCCCCACCGTCATCGTTTCTTCAGGGCCTGTTGCGCCCCACCGGCATCGTTTCTTCAGGGCCTGTTGCGCCCCACCGGCATCGTCTCTTCAGGGCCTGTCGAGCCCAATTTCTTCCCGGAATATCGAGGCGTCAGGGCAGCCGCATCAGCGACCTCTACGCGGCCACGCTTGTGATCCTGACAGACCCCTGGAAGGATTAGTTAACTATAGGAGATAAGGACCCCTAGTTTGGTCATACATGGCCTATAGCACCCGGGCAAATCGGGTTAGTCGCATTTACAATAAGAAAGCGTTGTTAGGATTGTTGTGTCCCTGTGTGGACTGGTTGTTGTTAATACCTTTTGTTTGCTCAATATAGCCCTAGCGGCTACAGTTTATAAAAGTTTATTCCACAAACCACACTCAGCCTCGTGTCTCGTCACTGCATCCTGTGAACCTGCTGAACCCTACAAAAATACATACCCTCTCCCCCAAATTCCTGATCTATGTAACCAACTCACTGGTGCCAAGTGGTTCTCTAAACTGGATTTACGTGGGGCATACAACCTTATAAGAGTCCGGGAAGGGGACGAATGGAAAACAGCATTCCTGATGACTGAAGGGCTGTTTGAAAACTTGGTTATGCCCTTTGGTCTCACCAACGCTCCTGCTGTTTTTCAGAATTTTATTAATGTAATATTCTCTGATTTAATTGGTCATTTTGTGGTCATCTATTTGGATGACATTCTGGTGTACTCGGTGGACAGTCAATCTCACTTGCACCATTTGCGGATGGTTCTCCTGAGACTGAGGGAGATTCATTTGTATGCCAAGATGGAAAAATGCTCATTTTTCATGCAAGAAGTATCCTTTCTGGGGTTGATTGTGTCAGGGGAGGGGTTCCGCATGGATCCTAAGAAGGTCCAGGCTGTTACAGATTGGGTGCAGCCTCATGACTTGAAAGGGTTGCAGCGATTTTTAGGCTTTGCTAACTTTTATAGGAAATTTATTAAGGGCTTCTCGCAGGTGGTAAAGCCTCTAACGGACCTCACTCTCAAGGGAGCTGATGTAAAAAAATTGGTCTGTAGCTGCAAAAAATTCTTTCATGACATTAAAAAAGTGCTTTTCTTCAGCCCCTGTATTGGTACAACCCGACCCGTCAAGACCTTCATGGAGGTTGACTCCTCGGAAGTAGGGGTGGGGGCAGTTTTGTCTCAGGGCCCTCCTACCCTTACTAATCTGAGGCCTTGCGCCTTCTTCTCTAAAAAATGTTCCTCTGCCGAGAGAAATTACGATGTCGGCAATAGAGAGTTGTTGGCGGTAAAGTTGGCTTCTGAAGAATGGAGGCATTTCCTGGAGGGGTCTATTCATCCCATTACAGTCATCACTGATCACAAAAATTTGGCCTATATCGAGTCTGCCAAGAGATTGACCCCCAGACAGGCTCAGTGGGCGCTTTTTTTTTCTCGATTTCAGTTTACCATCACATTCCGCCCGGGATCTAAAAACATCAAGGCTGATGCCTTATCCCGAAGCTTTGATTCGGTGTCCCCTCCAGAACCTCCCTCCTCCATTCTTCAGCCAGTAGTAGTGGTGGCTGAAATCTCATCTGAGTTACAGAGAGAGATTTTGGAGGCCCAGGCTCGGGCTCCGGGTGGTAAACCCCCAGGTAAATTGTCTGTACCGGAACGTTTCCGTCTCGGACTTATGCAGGAATTTCACGATTCTATGTTGAGTGCTCACCCTGGGATTGCAGCTACCCGGGGGGCAATTGCGAGGGGTTTCTGGTGGCCCTCTATGGTAACAGATATTAAAAAGTTTGTGACTGCATGTGGGGTGTGCGCTCGTTCTAAAAGTTCTCAGGTCCGGCTGGCCGGGGAGTTGGTGCCTTTGCCAATTCCGGATAGACCATGGACACATTTGTCCATGGATTTTATCACAAATCTTCCTCCTTCCTGGGGCAACTCGGTGATATGGGTGGTGGTGAATAGGTTTTCAAAACAAGCCCACTTTGTACCTCTCCCTGCGTTACCATCTGCTGAAACCCTGGCCCGTTTATTTATGTAGCATATACTTCGGTTGCATGGAGTGCCTATGAATGTGGTGTCAGACAGAGGGATACAGTTTGTAGCCAGGTTCTGGAGGGGTTTTTGCAAAAAGCTGGGGATTTCGTTGTCCTTCTCCTCTGCCTACCACCCAGAGTCTAATGGACAGACGGAGCGCACGAACCAATCGTTGGAGCAGATTCTGAGATGCTTGGCCTCTTCCAGGCAGGAGGACTGGTGTGAGGTATTGCCCATGGCAGAGTTTGCATTCAACGGTCGTGTGAGTCAATCTACTGGGAAGTCTCCCTTTCAGATCAACTATGGGTTTAACCCACATTTTGGAGAGTTTTCCCGCATGGATTCAGGTTGTCCTGGAGCTGAAGGTGCGACACAACATCTTAGAATTCTTTGGAGGGAGGTTCAGAGGAATATTTCCAAGGCCCAGGAAAACTATAAGCGGTTTGCTGACAGGAGGAGGGGGTCAGGTCCAGCATTTGCAGTAGGGGAGAAGGTGTGGCTATCTACCCGCAATATTAAGCTTAAGATACCATCTATAAAGCTGGGCCCCAAGTTTATTGGCCCATACAAAGTTGTGGAGGTTGTTAACCCAGTAGCCTACTGACTGCAGCTGCTCACCTCCTTTAAAATTTCTGATGTCTTCCACAGGTCCCTGTTAAAGCTTGTGGGGACGGTGAGAGAGGATCCCTCATCAAATGCTCCGCCAGTGCTGGTAGAGGGGCAGCTGGAGTATGAAGTAGGGCGCATTGTTGACTCCCGGTGGGTGCGCCGGAGACTCCAGTATCTGATACACTGGAAGAGGTACTCTCTGGAGGATCGGTCATGGGTTCCGGCCAGTTCGGTGCATGCCGATCATCTGGTGCGGGCTTTCCACGCCAGATACCCAGACAAGCCTGGGGGTCCAGTGGCCCCCCGTTAAGAGGGGGGTACTGTCATAGTTTGAACAGGGTTCTTGCCCTGCACTCACATGGTTAAGTGTTCGTGGCCTCTTTCTGGATCTGGGAGGGGTATTTATACTCACTCTTTACCAGGGTTCTCTGTCAGCTATACTGTTGTTCTGGTGTTTCTGACCCCTGGTGTGCGTGTATTCTGCGTTGCTTGTTTGCTTCCCGTGTATGACCCGGTTCGTTCGCTCACTCTGTACTCCGTTTCTCGTTTCGGCACTATTGTCTTTTCCGGTTCTGACCTCCTGGCTTGGCTATCGTTACTCCGTTACAGTTTGTCCCTATTGTACCGTCTATTGCCCGTTCTGGTTTTCTGATCTATTGCTACGTCCTGACTATCCATTCTGTCTAACCCTTTGGTACTGTATTGCTATCTCGTGTTTTGACCCGGCTAGATCTGATTTCTGTCTCTGTCTATGCCCCTTGGTTACACTGTCCAGTAGTTACCTTTCTAGGAGTTTCCCTGCAGCTCATGGCTCTGTGGCGCTGAGGCCATGCCCCCAGCAGTCACATGCTTCAGGTCCTTTGAGCTTGGAGCATGCATTGTCACCACTGAGACCCCGCTTCGCAGGTATCTTTACGGACAGTCTTTGTACTCAGGACACATGCACTGGCTCAGTGAGCGAGTGCAGTGCGGTATTCCTGACAGCAGCTTCCTCCCACTATGTCCAACACCTGGGTACAGCTGTCCAGCAACGGAGTCCAGCACCTGAGTGCAGCTTCCAGCAAAAGAGTCCAGTTACTGCATGCAGCTCTACACCGTAGCTGCCACTCCACCAAGCTTTGCAAGAATTCTTCACTGACACCATAGCTGCCACTCCACCATGCTTTACACTAACTCCTTGCTGACACCATAGCTACCACTCCAGGACTCTGACCGAGCTGTCCTGGACTCTCCTCAGCTCCTTCCTTCACCCAGCATGGTTGGAAAAGCCCAACAATATCACCAACGTGAGTCAGAACAACTGACACACCTTTATTGAGTAAACACACCTGTTAGTGATTCCCGTGCAATTACACTGACCACCACCGGGGGAAAACTATCTCTAAAAACACCAGTGCAATGACCCTACTGGCCACCGGGGCAAAACTATCTCTAAAAACAGCAGTGCAATGACCATACTGGCCACCGGGGGCAAAACTATCTCTAAGCACAAAGTTTAGAGAGAGGAAAAAAAAGGTTACCAGTGCTCTTATCTGACATGATCCAGCATGGATCATGACAGTAAGTTCTGCAAATGGTGATGATGTTCTCAGACCCAGGTAGACACCCCCATCCATGGGTAGTCCTCCCCCGGGTCCACCTCTAGTTCCCTGACTTCTTTCCATGTTTGGCCGAACAACAAGGAGTAGGGTGTGTAACTGCTGGTTTGGTGGACTCAATTATTGTAGATCCACACGAGCTCACACACGTACTCGGGTCACCAAGCCTTCCTATCCTTTTCCAAGATCCTTAACATCTGGATTAGAGTACGGTTAAATAGTTTGCAGGCCCATTATTTATTAGATTAGATAGGCATATTCATTTAACCTCATTATTATTGACTAGTATTGATTTATTTGAATCATGTATGTGTAGGTACGTGTGCCAACTCGGGGTGTTCCTTTTGCGCCACGAACAGACTGGAGACAGAAACTGATGTGCATTCAACAGGTCCTCTTTATTGGCCGTCCTCCCGAAGACCACAGCAACATGACAGCTTCCGTACACACAGACCTGGGTACCTTTCACTTCCTTCTCCTAAAGTGACGTCCCTTGCGGTTCTTTCACTGTGGCTGCCTTAGGCCCACCACCACAGCACTTCCCCTGGTCAAGTCCGTCTGTCTGGTACCCCGGGCTTCTACTGACCTGCGGCTATCCTGTCAGGGCCACCTCCTGACTGTCTCTCCTTCCAGTCCCTTCCGAAGTTCATCCTCCTTCCGTCTCCTCTTGAGCTGCGCTGCACTACTCCTGGGCTGGATTCCCCTTCTGGAACTCTCTCCCCCGCTTTTTATTCCCTTGCCTGGGAATTCCCCTTCCGAGTCCCCGTAACTCCGCCCACCATGACTTTGCGGTTTAAGCATTAGCTGCTAAGTCCTTTCCCTGCTTCCTTTTGTCTCCCTCTAGTGGCCAAACCTCAGTACTGCACTGTCTCCTTTTCCTGCTATTCTTTGTCTCCCTCTAGTGGCCAAAACCCGGTCCTACACAATCTCTTCCTGACTCCAGTAGTTTCCCCAAACGTATATACAAATTGTATATATACGTTGTATATTTTCATGGTGAAATAAACTTCTGCACATTTCTTCACCCGGATTGGATGCTGCTCCTCTTCATTTTCTTTTGGTTCATTGGTCAGTCCACTTACCTACATACCCCTTTCCTTTTACCATTGTTGTCCCCGACAATCTCGTACCCTTCATTTTCCCTTTTTGAACTGCCCCACCTTCTTTTGTCTAACCGGTTGTTGCGCAAAGCCCGGAGCCTTCTAGCTCTACGTGGGATGCTGAACAGAGCCGGGAGCAATCGTGCTCCAAGTAACTTACAGCTACTCGTAGGCGCGTACGCCTCTATGACAATTCCCTTTTATTGGGATAGCACCACCCGGACTCTTCAACGGGTGCTCTCCCCCACTTTTCTCACCTTCCAAATTGCTTTCCATTCTATGGTGATACGACCGAGGCTCCGGCCGACCAGGTCACTGTGTGTCCTTTACTTTGGGTATCTTTTCGCCTAGGGCCTGACCTATGGACCACTGTCTGTTCCAGTTTTACAAACCATCTTGTACCTTCAGGTACAGTATAATCATTCATGGCAAGCATTTTTTCTCTAGTTTCGCACTTTGGACCTGTTGAATCATTCTCATATAACATTTTAAACTAACTATACATAATTTCAACATGTAGTACTTTTAATAATTTTAACACTTAAACTATTTAGCAAAACATTAGCGCTCCCCCTTCCTTTGTGGAAAGCACCCCCACACATCCCTGCTGTGTCAAGACTTGGGGTATTTTACCCCAAAGGGACGCAGAACAGTCCCCATGCTGCACAACAGCGCATAGCAGTCTTGGTAGTCAGTATTCAGTGGTGCTTCAGGCCATCTCCTGATGGCTGATGTTCCGCCAACAGCAAGGAACTCCACAGTCGTGGAGTGCCCGGGATGTCTTGACTGTCCCTGGGCCCCGAGTGTCCGTAGTGCCTGAGGCCCAGGAGTCCACGTCCCCTTCATGGGGTTCCACATTCTTCAGGGTACACTATAACTGCCACGGCATAGTAACCACAGGGGCAGTATTCTTTGTAAAAGGATACCCAGTCTCCCATCTGCAGAGCCCGCCCATGCTTAATGGAGGCCGCATTGAGGTATACTTTGTGGCCAGTCTCCGCTTCTCTGATGAAACTGTAGCCCCTCTCAACATTTGTGTACACGAACTGCCCAGTACACCAAGGGACAGACATGGCTGCCTCCCCCTTTTCGTGCAGCAGCGCCCAGACCTCCCACTCTTTGACCTTCTTCTGTGAGATGACGTCCACAATCCAGACAGAGGGCCCGGTATAGATCATAGAGCTTGACGAGTAGGCCGCAGCCAGAGCCAAGAGCGGGGCAGAGGCAGCTGCGGATACCGGTGAGGAGGCCGCAGCCCGGGCCAAGAGTGGGGCAGAGGCAGCCACGGGTAACAGCGAGTAGGCCGCAGCCAGAGTCGAGAGTGGGGCAGAGGCGGCCATGGGCATCGGCGAGTAGGCCGCAGCCGGAGCCGAGAGTGGCATCGAGGTGGTCACGGATACCGGTGAGTAGGCCGCAGCCGGGGCAGAGAGTGGAATAGAGGCGGCTGCGGGCACAGGGGGGTGGGCCGCGGTTCCTCTCCGCGCCAAGGATGCAGAACAGGGCAGCACCGGGCGGAACGGCTTGGGGTCGATGGCTCGGTCATCGGTTGGTCCTGCATGGGCTGCGGATTGGTCGGGAGCCAGGGTCGCTGGATGTGGGAAGGCCGGACGGGGAGACTGGGGAGCAATATCGGGGACCTTGGGCCTAGCACCCGTATGGGGTGGGGAGGCAGGAACTGCCTGCAGTGCCGCCAGCTGGGCCACGGAGACCCTCACCTCCCCCGGCACCACGGCTTCCTTCAGGCTGCTGGGCAGCACCTCCAGGAACTGGTGCATCTGAGCGACCGGAGTGTCCGGAGTGTCGCTGGTCTCTGTCGCTCCTCCGTTGCTCCCTGTCCCATTGTCTGAGGTGCACCACTGCTCGTAATCCCACCGTTCGGCAGGACCAGCTTCCAGGCCCGAAGGTTCCGCAGAGAGAGTCGGCAATGGTTCCTTCAGCAGTTGCCCAGGCTCGACCTGTGCCGCGGGCAAGCAGACCGTCACCTCTAGTTCCACAGGTCCAGCCGTCAGCAGCTGTAGTGGGGTCCCAGGTTGGTCTTCCTCCAGGGTGGGTGTCCGGAACACCGGCAGTAACTCCCAGGCGCAGGTGACACGGTGAGCCTCGATCTCCTGATGCCATCTCCACTCCATGCATCCGAGGCCACGGCAGCTGCAGCGTTGCATTGTGTCCGATGTCC
Organism: Dendrobates tinctorius; assembly: GCF_039654945.1. Taxonomy (NCBI): domain Eukaryota; kingdom Metazoa; phylum Chordata; class Amphibia; order Anura; family Dendrobatidae; genus Dendrobates; species Dendrobates tinctorius. Next base: position 83,246,710 of record NW_027361728.1, on the reverse strand, counting down.
AGAACCTTAATGGCGCTAGGCAGCCGCACCCAGCCTTTTCACCAGGGTCTCTCCCATTCCAGGGTGGGACATTAGCCGGCCCCTCCACCCATTTTCCAGCGTTCAGTGGGAAGGGGCAGCTGTCACTTGATGTACACCGCTCCCCCCAGGGGCGGGTTCGGCATAGCCCCTGATAGTCAAATTTAGCAGCAAACTCCTGCAATTCTTTCAGGCGCTCATATGCCACAGCCATATCGGCAAAGTCCTTTTAGTTCTGGGTTCTGATTGAAGCCAGCAATCTCAAACACAGTCCAATTTTGTAATCCACAGCGGTTAATCTTCAACCCGTCCAGTTTGGGTCCTCTAAATCTTCGGCGCAGTCTCACCACTGACGTTGGTGAATTGGTGGTGATGATCCTGCTGACTACGCCACATGTAGGTACATATGTGGGACTTGAAGGTGCGCAGGATGCAGTGACAAGTCGCGAGACAAGTAGGTGCTTTCTGTAATAACATTTATAGGGCCAGAGGGAACTTTCCTCAGTCCCGGCCTGATCACCAAAAACAGGGGTAACAAGGGTTGCCCTCGCAGGGGCTCTATACAGGCACACGCAAAGCGGTAGAACACGACTACTTCCTGCAACAGCCGGTCTCTATAGGGCCGTGGTATGGCCGACTACGGGTCCTTAATTATAAAGTCAACTTAGCCGTCCAGATGTCCCTTGCCGTTCGGGTTGGTGGTCTTTCGGCGTAGTAGTTACTGGGCCCAGTTGCTGAGACGATGACGAAGTCTTCGCGCACTCCGGCGCACTGATGAAACCGGAGCCCCACAGGCTCCGGCGGGGTCCTTGGACGGTTGGGCCACAGCCGCTGGCCTGGGTCATGCGGCAGCGATGTGTGGTGGCGAAGGGCAGGCCACCTGCGCAGCTAACGGCTGCGACGGGGGGTCCATGGTCAACGGAGGCCCGGCCTCTGCTGCGGACCGGAGCGGGACAGGGATGGCCGCCGGCTGTGCTGTACTTGCCGCGGCCACTCGTGAGAACAGGGCAGCTGCTGGCAGCGGGGAACAGGCCACAGCCGCGGGCTCGGGTGGGACAGCAGCGGCCGCGGGTGACCGCGAGCAGGCCGCAGCCGCGGGGTGAGGGGGTGAGGGGAAACGGCCACGGGTTGAACTAGGGCTGCAGTGGCCGCGGGCTGGAGCGGGGCAATGAGTCCCGGATAGTCGCCTCTGTACCGTCCTTCTGGAGTCCTCGGTGAGAGTCCTCCCTGGAACTGGTGAGTCGCTCTCCCTTGCAGCCGCTCCCACTGTCTCCTGCTCTCTCTGTGTCGGTCTGCTGACTCATCGCTCCGGGAATTCCCCGCCTTCTTTATATTGGTCCCTTCCCCAGCCCATCTGTCTGTCACAGTGGTCCGTCCCTGAATCCTGTCCCCCGGGGACAGTTTCCCCCGGAACTTAGATGACGGCTCCCATGGTTCCGGCCTGGGCACTCGACGGGGGCCGTTCCTCCCACACTCCCCCGCCCTGCATACTCGCCAGTCCTCTGGCGAGGGTTTTGGTAGACTCAGGCGAGTCTTTCAGGATGCCAGTCCTTGTCGCCATACAAACTGGTCCTGTTCGTAACGTTCAGGGGTTTTGCCAGCTGTTGACCGCTCGGAGCATCGAAGCTCGGATATCGTGGAGTCTTCTGGGGTGGTGGAGGGTGGTCGCATAGTGGGTTCTGGTGGGATGTCCTGGTCTACTGGAGTGCCACTGCTGGGTCGACCCGCAGATGTGTCGGGAACCTGGAGGTTTGGTTCGAGCCACGGGGGATCGGTAGACGTACAAGGTCATAGCATGTTGCGGTGCACAACTCGAGTGAGAGGCGCGTTGTCTCCTTCTGATTGTATTTCGTACACAGGCCCGTCGGGGCTTATTCGGCGCAACACTCGGTACGGATTCACTTCCCCCCGTCGCTCTAACTTGTTTTGGGGACGTTGATCAAGTACGAGCACCCGATCCCCAGTCTGAAAGTCAATGGGTGGGGGCAGTGCTCCCCCTGGTGTTCTAGATCCTGAAGTTTCGTGTGGACGATATGGTGAAGGGTCTGCAGCCGGTGCCAGTGGTTTCGGACCCACGAGGATACCCCGGTCCAGGGTAGGGGCTCCTCCGGGTTCAACTCCACCTCCGTAATTCCTTTGCCTTCCCGTCCGAACAAAAATGAGTAGGGGGTGTAACCAGTCACTCGATGCACCCGATTGTTGTATACCCACACCAGCTCGGGGACATATTCATGCCAGCGGGCCTTGCGTCGCGCAGCATTTGGAATAGCGTGCGATTGAATAATTCGCAGGCTCCGTTTCCCTGCGGGTGGTACGGCGTAGTCCGTGACTTATCGATGCCGTAAAGATGGTGTAGCTCTTCCATGACTTTTCCTAGGAAGCATGCTCCTTGGTCCAAATGTATCCGTTGTGGACATCCGTACACTTGAATAAAGTTCCTACAAATTGCATAGGCGGCCGACTCCGCTGTTTGGTCTCGAGTGGGGGTGACCACGTCGAATTTGGTGAAATGGTCCACCATAACGAGACAATGTTCATACCCCTGATAGGCCGGACCTATAGTCAGATAATACACTGTAAGAAGCTCCAGAGGGGCTGATGTTACGATAGTTTGCACCGGGGCTCGTTGCGCGGGAGGTTTAGCGAGCTCGCATGGGCGGCAGGTTCGACAAACTTCTTCTACAGCAGCGTGAAAGCGTGGGTGGTATGCTATCTGCTGCAACCATTGTAAAGTCTTTTGAGCCCCAAAATGAGCCCCCTTGTCATGGGCTTCCCAGGCCAGTTGGTTGAGATGGGCTCCCGGCACGATCACCTGCCATATTGTAGCTGACGTGGTTCGTGACATGGCTTTTCGATATAAAAGTCCCTTTTTGATGATTAGTCTTTCCCACTGGCGCAACATTAGCAACATATCTTGGGTTAAAGCCTGTCTCTGTGAGCCCGTGGGCAATTTACCGGTGGCCACCCATCGGCGTAGGAGTCCAACTTCTGTATCTTCCTGTTGCTGCTGAATCCATTTGTCACGGGGCTGTTCCAGCATCCCTCCTAGGAGCCCTGGATGAGGCACTTCCTGCATGTTGACTGTAGGCGCGGCGGTGGTAAAGGCGACCGGTGTCTCGTCTGCTTCTAATTCCTGGGGTGGTGTGTCACATTCTGGAGAGCGCGTCGGCGTGCACATTTTCAGCACCCCGTTTGTAGATTATCTTATACTTGAATTTGGCCATCCAAGCCACCCACCGCTGTTCCAGGGCCCCCAGTTTGGCATTCTCCAAATGGGCTAACGGGTTGTTATTGGTCCGCACTGCTATTTCGGACCGATATACGCCAATACCGGGGCATCCGAGAGAGCAGCTTTGAGATCTTGAAACGCTTCCTCTTGCGGTTGCTGCCACTGGATCTTTCGCCCATTTGCCCCGGCGGGAGCCCCCTTCAGCAGGTCCTGAGGGCTCGAGCTCGGCGTGCAAAATTCTTCACGAATCGACGGCAGTAGCCGGCCAACCCCAAGAAGGCCCGCACGTCCTTTACCGTTTCGGGGGTAGGCCACCCCTGGATGGCAGCGACCTTTTCCAGGGATGGTCGGACGCCCTCTGCCGAGACGGTGTGCCCCAGATATTCGATCTGGGTGCAGAACAAGTGGCATTTCAGGGGCTTTACCTTTAACCCGTATTTCTGGAGCCGGCCGAGCACCTGCCCCAACCGCCTCAGGTGGTCCTCGAAAGTGGCGGAATAGATGATAATATTGTCCAGGTATATCAACGTGGCTTCAAAGTTGAGGTCTCCTAGACACCGCTCCATCAACCGCTGAAAAGTTCCTGGGGCGTTGGCCAGCCCAAACGGCATCCGATTGAACTCGAACAGTCCCATGGGAATGATGAATGCTATCTTGGCTCTGTCTTCCTCCGACATCGGCACCTGCCAGTACCCACTGGCCAGGTTTAGGGTTGAGAAGTACGTCGCATTCCCCAAGGTGGACAGAGACTCCTCTATGTGGGGCCATGGATACAAATCCTTGATGGTGCAGGCATTCAACTTCCGATAATCCACGCAAAAACGCAGAGTGCCATCTTTTTTCCAAACCAGGACAATAGGGGCCACCCAAGGGCTCTGGCTTTCTCGTATGACCCCCTTCCGGAGCATTTGGGCTAATAGAGTCTTCACTTCCTGGTATAGCTGCGGTGACATTTGCCAATATCGCTCCCGGATGGGGGCCGCTCCTGCCATGGGGATCCCATGCGTGATGGCCGTGGTACATCTGAAGTCGTCCTCATGGCTGGCGAAGACACTGTAAAATTGTCCGAGAAGTGTCTCTACCTGGAGAAGTTGGGCTGGCGCTGGGCCAGAAAGTTTGGCCCGCATTCTTTCCAGGATGGCTCGACCTTTCTACTGGGTCGAGGATACGGCAGTCTGTTGGGTCCGTACCGTTACTGCCCAAGGATTTTCGGGCTGCACCTTCAACTGGACCGCGGGGTCTGGCAGCATCTCCACCAATGGTCTTACTAGCTTGGCCATTTCAGCCCGGGGCGTTAGGGCGATATCCTGATCTTCCAGGCTGACACAACGTACCAAGACAGTCCCCTCCCGCACTGTGGTCAGGGAGCGGGCCACCAGGATGCCAGGGTGCAGGCGCTCCGCGTAACATGGTTCCACCTGAACCTCCACGCCCTCCAGTGGTATCGGAGCGCGGATCGGCAGAGCTACCACCGTCTGCCCCGGAGGAAGCACGAGCAGGGGGCCCGCCGGCGCGATGACCTTGCACAGCGCCTCACCCTCCTGACATTCCAGGAGCACTCACACCTCCCGCACCAACCGCTGGAAGACCTGCCCCTGGGCCGTGCGAGAACCCCAGTGGCTCAGAGTCTCTTGTGTGGGTTCATTGAGGAGGAGGTTGCCGAACTCTCGTAGTATGTTCATACCCAGAATAACCGGATGTTGGCTGTTTGTGTCTCCCTGGGTCAGGACCACTCCCCGGCGGCCGAGTGATTTGCCGTTTATTGAAATCTGCATCCAGGTTACTCCGACGACAGGAACTGGTAGCTGGTTGGTGGCTACCAACTTTATCACTGTCCCCCACTGAGGTCTCACTGCTTTGGGAAAATGCTGCCGAAAATAAGTCTCTGGCATGGTCGTAACTTGCGATCCCATATCTACTAGACATCGCACGGCACGACCTTCAATCTCTGCCCATACCACTGAGCACCGCGCGACCAGGTCTTCGTGACTTCCTCCACCCCGTGTGATGGGCTCCAGCTCCGGGCGGCATCTCCATGGCTCAGGGTCCTCTGCTCTTCTTGACCAGCGGGGCAAGTTTCCCCTGGAACATGGGCACTCTCGGGTGGAGCGTTCCAATTCTCCACAATCGTAACAGGCAAATCGTCGTGGGGACCGACTTGGGTGGGGGCCACGATAGTTCATGCCCCCTTTACCCGGCCCTGGCCGACTCCTTGTGACCGCTTTTTTGGCTTCGGCCAGTTCACTTTTAATACTCTGTATCTCTCGCATCACCTCTTGTACCCAGTGGGGTTCGCTCAGGGCTCTTACGGATGCCTCGATACTCCGAGCCATCCCCACGGGGACCATCATCTCTTGCTCCTGCTCCCGAACCCGTGCCTCCTTCCCTATCTCTGAAAAGGTCAGATGTGGATCCACCCGCAGCCGCTCTCGCAAAGCCTATCTTGTCAGGGTGTCTCGTAACCCGGTCACTAACAGGTCACGTAATGTTACGTCCACGGTCCCCACGCCGACTCCATCCTGCGAGCAGGCCGCAGCCGCGGGGTGAGGGGAAGCGGCAACGGCCGCGGGTTGAACTAGGGCTGCAGTGGCCACAGGCTGGAGCAGGGCAACGAGTCCCGGATAGTCGCCTCGGTACCGTCCTTCTGGAGTCCTCGGTGAGCGTCCACCCTGGCACTGGTGAGTCGCTCTCCCTTGCAGCCGCTCCCAATGTCTCCTGCTCTCTCTGTGTCCGTCTGCTGACTCATCGCTATGGGAATTCCCCGCCTTCTTTATATTGGTCCCTCCCCCAGCCCATCTTTCTGTCACAGTGGTCCGTCCCTGAATCCTGTTCCCCGGCGACTGTTTCCCCCGGAACCTAGATCATGGCTCCCATGGTTCCGGCCCGGGCACTCGACGGGGGCCGTTCCTCCCACACGTATGTCGACTGAGGGTGGTCCTTTTGTGCCACGAGCAGACTGGAGACAGAAACCGATGTACATTCAACAAGTCCTCTTTATTGGCCGTTCTCCCGACAACCACAGCAACATGACAGCTTCCGTACACACAGGCCTGGGTACCTTTCACCTCCTTCTCTCTCCTAAAGTGACGTCCCTCGCGCTTCTTTCACTGTGGCTGCCTTAGGTCCACCACCACAACTCTTCCCCTTGCTGAGTCTGTTCGTCTGGTACCCCGGGCTTCCTCTGTCCTGCGGCTATCCTGTCAGGGCCACACCCCTGCCTGTCTCTCCTTCCAGTCCCTTCCGAAGTTCATTCTCCTGAGCTGCGCTGCACTCCTCCTGGGCTGGATTCCCCTTCTGGAACTCTATCCCCCTCTTTTTATTCCCTTGCCTGGGAATTCCCCTTCCGAGTCCCCGTAACTCCGCCCACCATGACGTTGCGGTTTCTTAAGCATTAGCTGCTAAGTCCTTTCCCTGCTTTCTTTTGTCTCCCTCTAGTGGCCAAACCTCAGTACTGCACTGTCTCCTTTTCCTGCTATTCTTTATCTCCCCCTAGTGGCCAAAACCCGGTCCTACACAATCTCTTCCTGATTCCAGTAGTGTCCCCACACGTATATACAAATTCACGTCAAGTATATTTACTGCACATCTTTACATTTACTGTTCCTCTTCAGACAGGTCCATAGGTCTGTCCACTTCCCTACATATGTGTTCTTGTCATGGTGAGTTACTAGCAATTTATATGAGCATGTGCTTACCCTGCATCACCCTGTCCATTTTTTCCACCTGTTGGCTTTTCATTTTTTCTTTGCTATTATTATGTTGTTATTTATAACTAAATAAAATTATTATCCATCACCCTAGTTGTGTATCACATTTATAGGCTGCATAGTTAGAAAACTAGCTGGAAATGACAGTGAATTACTGTATATGAAAGCTGATGTTAAAAACGCATTGCATATGGTCAAGCAGATGTTAATTGGATGCTACTTTATAAAAATAGCATTGTACTCACATGACACTCGTCCTACTTTTCAGGAGCAACATAGGACCGATTTTATTTACGCTGATGAGTTTGAGCCCTAAGAGTGTACACCTTTATACAACTATATTGTTTTAGTTCTTTATTCTTCTTTTTACACCCCCTAAAAAATTGTTTGTTAATAGGTGACATTAAAGGTTGAACAAGTAATGAAATTATTCCTCATGGTATGATTTTCTTTAATATGACAAAACTGGCATTTTAACAGGGGTGAATAATCTTTTTATGTCTACTGGTATATCTGCAGATAAATAGCATTTTTGGAGGTAAAACATTCCAATTATCGTCCCCCATAGGCTCCCATAAACATTGTATGGTCTTAGCCCAGTGTTCCCCTAACTCAAGAGCCACTAACAGATCATGTTTTCAGGATTTTCTTAGCATTGCATAGGTGATAGAAACATCCGGCCAAGGAAATCCTGAAAACATGATCTGTTGTTGTTCTTGAGGATGAGAACTGGAGAACACTGTCTTAGCCCTCTTCAAACTACTTTATCAAGTCAAAGGGTTTTCAGGGACTAATTACTGTAAATAGCAGATAACTAGGGGCACTGGCATATATAGAATAGAGTGAGACCCATAGCAAAGACTTCCCAACATTTACAGAAAAGGGAAAAGGCTGTCCATGCCGCTAACTACACCTCTAGTCACATTCATTTACAATTTCTCTCTACCCTGGCAAGAGGAAATGTAGGTGGGGTCATAGTGACAGTGAGAGACATTGCGCAGACTACCTAGGACAGCAAGGCAAAGACCCAAATCAGGAACTGACGTGCCATATCTGTGATGGTTGGGACCCATGAATTATTATTTATTATTATATCGCCATATATTCCATGGCGCTTTACTTGTGAGGAGTATACATACAGTAATACATACAAGTACAGTAATCTTAGACAATACAAGTCACGACTGGTACAGGATGAGAGAGGACCCTACCCGTGAGGGCTCACAATCTACATCGGGATGGGTGAGGATACAGTAGGCGAGGGTAGAGCTGGTCGTGCAGCGGTTTGGTGGATCGGTGGTTACTGCAAGTTGTAGGCTTGTTGGAAGAGGTAGGTCTTCAAGATCTTTTTGAAGGTTTCCATGGTAGGCGAGAGTCTGATATGTTGTGGTAGAGTTCCAGAGTAGAGGGGATGCGCGGGAGAAATCTTGTATGCGATTGTGGGAAGAGGAGATAAGAGGGGAGTACAGAAGGAGATCTTGTGAGGATCGGAGGTTTCGTGCAGGTGAGTACCAGGAAACTAGGTCACAGATGTACGGAGGACTCAGGTTGTGGATGGCTTTGTATGTCATGGTTATGGTTTTGAACTGGAGTCTTTGGGTAATGGGGAGCCAGTACAGGGATTGACAGAGGGGAGAGGCCGGGGAATAGCGGGGGGACAGGTGGATTAGTCGGGCAGCAGAGTTAAGAAAAGATTGGAGGGGTGCGAGAGTGTTAGAGGGGAGGCCACAGAGCAGGAGGTTGCAGTAGTCAAGGCGGGAGATGATGAAGGCATGGACTAGGGTTTTTGCAGATTCTTGGTTGAGGAATGTACGGATCCGTGAAATATTTTTGAGTTGAAGTTGACAGGAAGCGGAAAGGGCTTGGATATGTGGTTTGAAGGAGAGATCAGTGTCAAGGATAACCCCGAGGCAGCGAGCTTGTGGGACTGGAGAGAGTGGGCAGCCGTTTACTTTAATGGATAGGTCTGTTGGGGGGGGTCACATGAGATGGGCGAAAGATGATTAATTCTGTTTTGTCCATATTAAGTTTTAGAAATCTAGCGGAGAAGAAGGATGAAATAGCAGACAGACATTGAGGGATTTTGCTTAGTAGGGAGGTGATATCTGGTTCAGAGATGTAGATCTGTGTGTCATCAGCATAGAGATGATACTGAAAGCCATGAGATTCTATGAGCTGTCCAAGGCCGAAGGTGTAAACGGAGAAGAGCAGGGGCCCTAGGACTGAACCTTGCAGGACTCCGACAGATAGGGAGCGCGGTGAGGAGGTGGTGTGCGAATGGGAGACGCTAAATGTCCGGTCTGCTAGGTATGACGCAATCCAAGATAGGGCCAAGTCTGTGATACCAAGAGATGAGAGGGTCTGTAGTAATAGGGAATGGTCCACTGTGTCAAAGGCAGAGGACAGGTCCAGGAGGAGGAGGACAGAGTAGTGTCGCTTGGCTTTGGTGGCTAGTAGGTCATTGGTGACCTTAGTTAGGGCGGTTTCAGTGGAGTGGTGTGGCCGGAAGCCAGATTGCAAGTGGTCAAGGAGGGAACAATAAGAGAGGTGGGAGGATAGTTCAAGATGTACGTGTTGTTCCAGTAGTTTTGAGGCATAGGGGAGAAGTGATATAGGGCGAAAGCTAGATACAGAGGATGGGTCAAGAGAGGGCTTTTTGAGGATAGGTGTGATTGAGGCATGTTTAAAGCTTGAGGGGAAAACACCAGTTGTTAGTGATAGGTTGAAGAGATGGGTTAGGGTTGGGATGAAGACTGTGGTGAGGTTTGGGATGAAGTGGGATGGGATCGGGTCAAGTGCACAGGTGGTGAGATGTGATCTTGAGAGTATATTGGAGAGTCGATCTTCTGTAATGGTGGAGAAGTTGGTTTTGGGGGAGGAGGGCAGAGCAGGTAGGAGGAAGGGCACTGGGGGTTGTTGACCAAAACTGTCTCTGATGTTATCAATCTTCTCCTTGAAAAATGAGGCAAAGTCTTCAGCTGAGATGAGTGGAGAGGGAGGAGCTGCTGGGGGGCGGAGGAGAGAATTGAAGGTGTTGAATAACTGTTTAGGGTTGTGAGACAGGGAGGATATGAGAGATGAGAAGTAGGTTTCTTTTGCTGCAGCGAGTGTGGCCTTGAAAGTAGTGAGGGACTGATTAAATGTGATGAAGTCCTCATTGGAGTGGGATTTTTTCCATCTCCGCTCAGCAGCCCTGGAAGCTCGCCTCAGTTCTTTGGTCAGACTGGTGTGCCAGGGCTGTCTGTTGATTTTGTGAGTTTTGGTATGTTTGAGAGGGGCAACTGATTCCAAAGCTACAGCTATTGTGGTGTTATATAGAGTGGCAGCGGCATCCGCATTGTGTAGGGAACTTATGTCTGTAAGAGGGAGGAGGGATTCAGACAGTGAGTGTAGATCGAGGTGTTGAAAATTTCTGCGAGGGTGTGCGAGTTTTTGAGGTGGGGATTGTGGACCTGAGGAGGAGAGGGAAGAGAATATAAGTAGGTTGTGGTCAGATTACAATGGATTACAACATAGCGTAAATGCTGCATTTTGCTGCATTTTTTAGTGTGACTTTTTATCTGCATGTTTTTAGCAGGTGTCCACACCAAAGTATGCAATAACAATATTCTCTGATTATTGTATTTTTGCTGCTTTTCTTATGTATTTTCTGACTTTATGCATCGTTGGTGCATATTTTAAACAGCGTTTTAATGTGATTTTTTATAGTGTAGAAAAGCTTTGATTATGCACTTATAAAAGCAACTGCATTATTTACATGGTTTTCAAAATGCAGTTTTTCAGGCTGTCCATGGAAGCCTATAGAGAAAAAAACACAGTTCAACAGCATCTATAGATGCACAATGACCATGAGTTTTCATGAAATCACATCTACTGTGGTTGGACAGTGAAAAGCTATAGGTTTTCTGTGCAAGTACACAGCAGAAAAAAAATCAGTATTTACATAGTTGTGTTTTTAAATGTAGAGTCAAAGATTTTCTGTACTAATAAGCATTAAAAAGGCAGATAAAAAGCAGCATAAATAAATTCAGAGTTACATTTTGTTGGCAGCAGATTATTCAGGATACTTTCCAAGTGTGTGACAACAGAGATTCTGTCATGATCCCAGTGCAGGTTTTTGAGCTGCACATCAGGGGTTAATGTCTGGAGCTCAGTGCAGGTTTTGACCTGCACACCTGGGGTTAATGATTGTGGCCTCTTTCTGGTTCTGGGAGAGCTTCTTAAACCCCTGGGAAGCTCCAATCCCTGCCAGTTATACTTTTGCCTTTGGCCGAGTGTGCTGACCTCTGTGTGCCTGTTCATTGTTATAGCTTGTTTTTATGGTTCTGACCCGGTTCTGTTTCCCGTTGTGAGTTTGCCTGTTGATTCTGTACTGTGATATCGTCTCTGTGTATGACTCATTGCCTGTGATCTGACTACTCTCTGCTCACCCCTCTTGTACCTTGCAGCTATCTCTGTGTATGACTCATTGGCTACGTCCTGACTATCCTCCCTGTCTATGCCCCTTGGTAACTTTGTCTCGCAGTTACCCTGCTAGGAGTTCTCTTGCAGCTCCTAGCTCTCTGGAGTTTAGGCCACGACCCTAGCAGTCACGTGCTTCAGGTCCTGCGACTCTGAAGCACGCATCTACTCGGCTGCTGCCCGCTCCACAGGTATCTTTGAGCACAGTTCGCTTTACTCAGGACACACGCACTGGCTCAGTGAGCAAGTTCAGTGCGGTGTTTCTGACATTATAACTGGCCTGCTATTTTTTTTTTTCTTTCCTCACTTCTGCAGCATGGACCCAATGTGTGCTTTATCTGAGCAGGTGAAATGTTTGACTCAGTCACTGCAGAAGCTTAGTTTGGAACACCAAGCTCTGGCCCAGTCCCAACGGCGGGTTGAGGACTCAGTTCAGGGGGTAAGGTGGTCTGCGGCTGCCCCCGGTGGCCCTGTGTGCAGGCAGCTGTCATCCTCATCACAGGCTGCGCTGGGTGTGTGTCTGCCTCCATTGTGTGCAGTTATGTGCCACCAACACCGCTGCCTGTGTCTCACCATGTGCAGCAGCGAAAGGATCTGTGCATGCAGCCACACTGTGTGTGTGTGTATGTACACTTATGTGTGTGTGTGTATGTACACTTATGTGTGTGTGTGTGTGTGTATGTACACTTATGTGTGTGTGTGTGTGTGTATGTACACTTATGTGTGTGTGTGTGTGTATGTACACTTATGTGTGTGTGTGTGTGTGTATGTACACTTATGTGTGTGTGTGTGTATGTACACTTATGTGTGTGTGTGTGTATGTACACCTGTGTGTGTGTGTGTATGTACACTTATGTGTGTGTGTGTGTATGTACACTTGTGTGTGTGTGTGTGTGTATGTACACTTATGTGTGTGTGTGTGTGTATGTACACCTGTGTGTGTGTGTATGTACACCTGTGTGTGTATGTCTGTGTGTGTATGTATACACCTGTGTGTGTGTGTACACCTGTGTGTGTGTGTGTACACCTGTGTGTGTATCCACCTATGTGTGTGTACACCTGTGTGTGTGTGTGTATGTACACCTGTGTGTGTGTGTATGTACACCTGTGTGTGTGTATGTCTGTGTGTGTATGTATACACCTGTGTGTGTGTGTGTGTGTGTGTACACCTGTGTGTGTGTGTACACCTGTGTGTGTATCCACCTATGTGTGTGTACACCTGTGTGTGTGTGTACACCTGTGTGTGTGTATCCACCTATGTGTGTGTACACCTGTATTTGTGTATGCCTGTGTGTGTGTGTGTCTGTGTGTGTGTGTGTACGCCTGTGTGTGTGTCTGTGTATATACACCTATGTGTGTGTGTATGCCTGTGTTTGTGTATGCCTGTGTGTGTGTGTCTGTGTGTGTGTGTGTGTGTATACACGTGTGTGTGTGTATACACCTGTGTGTGTGTGTGTGTATATACACCTATGTGTGTGTGTATGCCTGTGTGTGTGTGTCTGTGTGTGTGTATACACCTGTGTGTGTACACTCTGCGCATGTGTCAGCACAGCAGCAGCTCTGCTTTCCTAGGTTTTCTGTCCCGTCCTGGCACCGTAGCAGCTGCAGAGGCTCCGCCCTATTGATGCTCCCGGGAGGAGGAAAGAATATGGCGGTGCTGCTGCCCCGGCTGGGAGCGAGAGGAAAAGGGTAGGACAGTACTGCACGGGGTGAGGTGGGATACTGGGGAGCATGGTATGGGGGCGATTTGTGGGAGAGGCTGCTGGGTGCACCGCGGCCATTACCGGAGAATGCACCACCAACATCTGTACGGGAGAAGCCACAGACAGCTGTCACATGCCACATAGACATCACACCACAGGTGTCCTAATACAATAATCATCCCCCATATAAGTGTTCTCGTACATCCCCCCATATATACGTGTCCTCGTACATCCCCCTATACGTGTCCTCGTACATCCCCCCCATATATACGTGTCCTCGTACATCCCCCATATCCATATATACGTGTCCTCGTACATCTCCCCCTATACGTGTCCTCGTACATCCCCCCATATACGTGTCCTCGTACATCTCCTCCCCATATATTTTCTGTTTTTTTCTGTCACATTATTAAAAATTATTATTAAAAAAAGCCATTAGGTCTTCATCCAGCATCATCAAGCTAATACATACATATATATATATAGAGAGAGAACTGCAAGAAGATGAAAGTCTAGAAATGTAGAAATAATAACAGCAGAGTTAGTAGCAGACTAAAAATTAGATCTTTGAGTGTAGTGTGGGCTCTCCTGATGCTTCCGGATTATCATCGACCAAAGGGGCGGCAAATTTTTCGACCGCCCCGGGCGCCACAAACAGTTGCTACGCCACTGCGTCTGAAGGATGCTCCCTGGAGGATGTCATAACCCAAGCGGTTCGCATGGATCGCAGACTGCGGGCTAGAGGCGTTATGCAATGGGAAACACCATTATTCTTCAGTGGAGATGAGACCCGGACTCTTCCTGTGCCTATGGAGGTGAGCGCTGTCACCTGTGAAGAAAAGGAAAGAAGACGCCGCCGGGAGAAGCAGTTGTGTTTCTATTGTGGGGAATCTGGACCCTGGAAGGACTGCCCCTCCTGTCCGTCATCCTTCAAGATGGCTGGAAACAACTAGGTCTGGGTAGTAGTCGAGGAGAATACCCTGACCTTCAGGTACAATTTTCCTCACGTGCAAAAATGGTGCTGCAGGTGGAGCTGGAACTTGGTAATGGTCCGGTTCAGACTACTGCTTTTGTTGACTGTGGTTCTGCTGTGAACCTGATTGATACCAAAGTTATGACTCTTAATAAGATAGGGACAGTCAGGCTTCAGGATCCTGTTAAACTTGTGGCAATTGACTCGTCTCCTCTTACCCAGGACGGTATCTGTTGCAGGTCTGAACTTTTTTCTCTAAAAGTGGGTTCCACTCATGTGGAAACACTAAGTTGTCTTGTGCTAGATAACTTGCCTGCAGGACTGGTACTGGGGATGCCTTGGCTTCAATGCCATAATCCTACCACTGATTGGGTTACAGGGGAGATCACTCAATGGGGATGTAAAGATAAATGTGGTAACCTGGGACATCTTCTTAACGCTGTTAAAGCCATATCTGTGTCGTCTGGAAGGTATTCCAGAGTACCTGAAGGATTTCGAAGATGTTTTTTCCGAAAGTGAGACTGAGGCGCTGCCACCACATAGACCCTACGATTGTGCCATTGATTTAGTACCCGGAGCCAAGTTACCTAAGGCTCGATTGTTCAATTTGTCTGGGCTTGAGCGCCAAGCCATGAAGGAGTACATAGCTGAGAGTCTCCGCAAAGAGCATATCAGGCCTTCTGTGGCAGCAGGATTCTTCTTTGTGAAGAAGAAAGATGGTGGTTTGCGGCCGTGCCTCGACTTTTGGGAACTGAACAAGATAACGGTTAGGAACACTTCCCCTCATCCCAGACTTATGTAACCAGTTAGCTGGGGCCCAATGGTTCTCCAAGATAGATCTTTGGGGGGCCTACAATCTGATAAGGGTTCGGGAAGGGGGCGAGTGGAAAACTGCATTCCTCACATCAGAAGGACTCTTTGAGAACCTGGTAATGCCGTTTGAGTTAACTAATGTACCCGCTATTTTCCAGAATTTCATCAATGTTGTGTTTTCTGACCTGATAGGCTGTTTTGTTATTATTTATTTGGATGACATTTTGGTGTATTCCCCGGACAGCCAATCTCACTTGCAACATCTACAGACAGTTCTCCAGAGACTCAGAGAGACCCGATTGTTCGCTAAATTGGAAAAATGTTCGTTTTTTTGTACAGGAACTGTCTTTTTTGGGGTTGATTGTGTCCTGTGAGGGGTTTCGTATGGATTCTAAGAAGGTACTGGCGATCGCTGACTGGGTTCAGCCTCGAGATCTCAACGGGCTCCAGCGCATCTTAGGATTTGCGAACTATTATCGAATATTCATTAAAGGTTTCTCACAAGTGGTTAAACCACTCACGGATCTTACCCAGAAGGGGGCTGATGTAAAAAATTGGTCTGTACTCGCTAAGATAAGATAATCCTTTAATCGTCCCACCATGGGGAAATTCAGCGCATTACAGCAGCAAGGCAGGAACAAGTACAGATACAGATGCATAAAGGCATTACATTGACAGTAGGTAGGTACATATACGGAAAAAAAAAAAAATATATAACCGGACTGTCACAACTTTGGATCTATCAGTTCACTGTTTGGGTCGTTCTCCGTTTTGGACAGTGCTGGTTATACAGCCTAACTGCAGCAGGAAGGAAGAACTTTCGATAGCGCTCCCTCTCACATTTAGGATGAAGTAGCCGGTCACTGACAGTACTGCACATCTTTGTCACGGTCTCATGCATGGGATGGGAATCATTCTGCACCATGTAGCTCACCTTGGCCAGTATCCTCCTGTCACCTACTTCCTGAACTGGGTCAAGGGGGCATCCCAGGACAGAGCTGGCCCTTCTAATCAGTTTGTCCAGCCTTTTCCTATCCCTGGTTGATATGCCACTACCCCAGCACGCCACACCAAAGAAGATGACTGATGCCACAACAGAGTTGAAGAAGGATGCAAGGAGTGCCCCTCTAACTCCGAAGGCTCTCAGCCTTCTGAGCAGATAAAGCCTGCTTTGGCTCTTCCTGTACACTGCATCCAAGTGATGGGCCCAGTCAAGCTTATTATTGAGGATCACACCAAGGTACTTATAGGTGTCAACTATCTCAATGTCATTTCCCTGAATGTTCACCACTGCTGGTGGATTTTTGCCCTTGCGAAAGTCCACCACCAATTCCTTGGTCTTCCCGGAATTAATCCTAAGGTGGTTCCTCTGACACCACTCCACAAAAGCTTGGTTAGTGTCTCTGTACTCTCTTTCATCACCTCCTGTGATGAGGCCTACTATTGCAGAGTCATCAGAATACTTCTGCAAGTAGCAGCTAGATGAGTTGCACCTAAAATCCGCAGTGTACAGTGTGAAGAGAAAACGGGCAAGAACTGTACCTTGAGGTGCCCCTGTATTGCAGATCACCGTGTCTGACACACTGTCCCGAACCTTTACAAACTGAGGTCGGTTCGTGAGGTAGTTAAGGATCCAAGTGGAGAATTGGAAGTCCACACCAACAAGGCCCAGCTTGTCTCTCAGTAGACCTGGCTGTATGGTGTTAAAAGCACTAGAGAAATCGAAGAACATTATTCTCACAGTGTTCCCAGGTTTCTCCAGGTGAGAGAGAGTCCTATCTAGAAGGTGGATAATGGCATCATCCACACCAATGCCCGGCCTGTAGGCAAACTGGAGAGGGTCCATATCCGAGCTCACTAGAGGACGGAGATGTGTGAGAACCAATCTCTCTAATACCTTCATCAGGTGTGATGTCAATGCTACAGGTCTATAGTCATTAAGGTCTTTCGGATAAGGACTCCTTCTCGGCGATTAAGAAATGTTTCATGCCTGACCCGGTGTTGGTACAACCTGACCCATCCAAACCATTGATTGTGGAGGTGCATGCTTCTGAAGTGGGGATGGGGGCTGTGCTGTCCCAGGGTCCGGCCACCCTTACCAATCTCAAACCCTGTGCCTTCTTCTCCAAGAAGTTCTCTTCAGCCGAGAAAAACTATGATGTAGGCAATAGAGAACTTCATGTGGTCAAGCTGGAGTTTGAGGAATGGAGACACTTTTTGGAAGGGGCGGCTCACCCTTTCACGGTTGTCACGGATCACAAAAATTTGGCATACCTTGAATCTGCTAAGAGGCTCAAGCCCTAGCTTCGGCAACCAGGCCAGGGGATAAACTGATTGTTCCAGATTCATTGCGGTCTAGACTTCTGCAGCAGTTTCATGAGTCTAGGCTGAGTGCTCATCCAGGTATCACGGCCACTAGAGAGGCAGTAGCCAGGGGTTTTTGGTGGCCTTCATTAAGGTCCGATGTCAAGGAATTTGTTTCTGCTTGTGGCGTGTGTGCCCGTTCCAAAAGCTTGCATAACTGGCCGGCTGGGGAACTCATACTTTTACCGGTTCCTGATAGGCCATGGACTCATCTTTCCATGGATTTTATTACTGGCCTTCCACCTTCCAGGGGCAATACCGTGATCTGGGTGGTGGTGGATAGGTTTTCTAAACAGGCCCATTTCATTCCCTTGGCAGCATTACCCTCAGCAGAAACATTATCAAGGTTGTTTGTGCAGCATGTGGTCCGATTGCATGGGGTACCCCTGAATGTTGTGTCTGACAGAGGTGTGCAGTTTGTGGCCAAATTTTGGAGGGCGTTCTGTATGAAATTGGGCATCTCACTCTCCTTCTCGTCGTCATATCACCCGGAGAGTAATGGTCAGACAGAACGCACCAATCAATCCCTGGAACAAATTCTCAGGTGTCTGACCTCCGCCAGACAGGAGGATTGGTGTGATGTGTTACCTTTGGCAGAATTCGCTTTTAACAACCGGGTGAGTCAGTCCACCAACATGTCCCCATTCCTGATTAACTATGGGTTTAATCCGCATTTTGGGGAGTTTTCACGGGTGGATTCCGGTTGTTCAGGGGCAGAGGGGTCCATTCAACGGTTAAAAAAACCTCTGGGCTGAAGTCCAGCGTAATATCTCTCAGGCCTAGGGGAGGTACAAATATTTTGCTGACAAAAAGAGAGCCTCGGGAGACATGTTTCAGGTGGGAGAGAAGGTTTGGCTTTCCACATGTAACATCAACTTAAAGGTACAATCAGCTAAGTTGGGACCAAAGTTCATTGGTCCGTACGAGATTATGGAGATAGTCTACCCAGTGGAATATAGGTTGCGTCTCGCCTTTCCTAAAAATATCCAATGTGTTTCATAAATCTCTGTTGAAATCCGTAGGGTGTGTCAAAGATGACTCCGAGCCTGTTGTTCCTCCAGTGCTGGTGGAGGGTCAATTGGAGTATGAGGTCGGACATATTGTGGACTCTCGGCGGGTGCGCCGCTCTTTGCAGTACCTGGTCCACTGGAAGGGATATGGACCAGAGGAGCGCTCATGGGTCCCTGCTCGCTCTGTACATGCAGATTGCCTCGTTCGGGCGTTCCATGCCAAGTACCCGGGGATGCCTGGGGGTCCAGAGGCCCCCCGTTGAGAGGGTGTACTGTCATGATCCCAGTGCAGGTTTTTGATCTGCACGTCAGGGGTTAATGTCTGGAGCTCAGTGCAGGTTTTGACCTGCACACCTGGGGTTAATGATTGTGGCCTCTTTCTGGTTCTGGGAGAGCTTCTTAAACCCCTGGGAAGCTCCAATCCCTGCCAGTTATACTTTTGCCTTTGGCTGAGTGTGCTGACCTCTGTGTGCCTGTGCCTGTTCATTGTTATAGATTGTTTATATGGTTTTGACCTGGTTCTGTTTCCCGTTGTGAGTTTGCCTGTTGATTCTGTACTGTGATATCGTCTCTGTGTATGACTCATTGCCTGTGATCTGACTACTCTCTGCTCACCCCTCTTGTACCTTGCAGCTATCTCTGTGTATGACTCATTGGCTAAGTCTTGACTATCCTCCCTGTCTATGCCCCTTGGTAACTTTGTCTCGCAGTTACCCTGCTAGGAGTTCTCTTGCAGCTCCTAGCTCTCTGGAGTTTAGGCCAAGCCCCTAGCAGTCACGTGCTTCAGGTCCTGTGGCTCTGAAGTACGCATCTACTCGGCTGCTGCCCGCTCCACAGGTATCTTTGAGCACAGTTCGCTTTACTCAGGACACGCGCACTGGCTCAGTAAGCAAGTTCAGTGCGGTGTTTCTGACAGATTCTTTATTCAGGAACAATCAGGAACAATATATGATAAGCTTAACAGATCAGGAATAAATCATTTGTGTGTCTATCTGTGCAGCATCTACAGCAGGCTGCTTCTCTCATACACAGACATAGGAAAAAAGGAAATACAGTCACATGCTACTCCTGTGTGAGCCTCTGAGAGTTTTTTTTGTTCTAACTTTATAAACAGCATACAAATCTAGCAACTAAACACTCTTAGACAGGAATGGAGTTGTTGCACCAAACATTTTCCAACACCCCCACTCAACAACTACTTATCCTGTTAGTCTCATTATGGTTCTGAAGTCCACAAACTTGTCTCTTGATAATGGCTTTGTCATACCATCAGCTATCATCTTGTCATACTCGCAATAAACAAACTCGAGTACATCATGTTCCACTAAGTCTCGTAAGTGGTGATCTTTCATATCAATGTCCTTTGTCCTTGCACTAATCTTATCACTGCTGGCAAGTTTAATGCATCCTTGGTTGTCCTCATAGAAAACTGTTGGTTGAGCTAATGGCTTGCCAAAATCTTCCAAAAGTTATTTCAATCAAATTACTTCTTGACTTGCATAAGCAGGAGACAAATATTCTGCTTCTGTAGAAGATAATGTGACTGACACTTGTTTTCTGCTGGACCAAGAAATTGAATTTTCTCCTAAGTTGAACAAGTAACCACTTGTTGATTTCCAATCACTTGAATCTCCAGCCCAATCTGCATCCACATAACCTGAGAGTGAGATCTCCTGATGCAGATATCTTAAGATTTAGCCTTTGAGTTTCATTAAGATATTGAAGAAGTCTCTCAATTGCATTCCATTCTCTTTGGGGTGGCTTGTTTTACATGTCGGCAGAGAATTCTGACTGTGGCTGTGATATCCTGACGAGTTGTGGTTGCTATGTACAGAAGCATCTCCACTGCTTGTCTGCATCTCTCATGGCTGGATAGCAGATCTTCTTCTCCTTCCAACTTTAAGTAGGACGGGTCTATTGGTGTTGACACATCTTTGGATTCTGACATTCCAAACTGGTTTAAGAAGTGTTCTGGCCATATAAGAAAGGCGTCTAGCTGGGATATCTTTTTTTGGCCTTTCTGATCTCCTGACTGGAGGTTGACTTGGTTCTTCTGTGTCTTCCTTGGTGACTTCAGAGCTTATCCATACTTCAATGTTTTCCTTTTCGGCATCTGGGTTTGGTGATTGAGATTCTTGTTCTTGCTTCTTAGGTTGAATAACTGGTGTAACTTCATGGAATTTGAGTGATACAGAGTTTTCATCAATCACTACATCTCTGCTGATTGTTACTGTGTTGGTCTCTGGGTGCAGAATTCTGTAGCCCTTTTGAGCTTCACTATAGCCCACCAGGACTCCTTGCTTTGCATGTGATTCCCACTTGGAACGTTTTTCTTTGGGAACATACACAAACGTTTTGCTTCCAGATATCCTGAGGTGCTTCAGGTTAGGCTTCTCGCAGTTCCATAGCTCATATGGAGTTTTATTTGTGGCTTTACCTGGCACTCTGTTTTGAAGATAGCCAGCTGTCATGATGGCTTCTCCCCAATACGTTGTAGGTAGATTCGCATGAAACATACTTCTTCCACTTTCACAGAGAGTACACTTCTTTCTCTCTGCAATGCTATTTTGCTGTGGGTTGTATGGAATGGTAGTCTGGAACGTAATTCCATCCTTTTTCAAAATGGTTTGCACCTCACCACTTGTACATTCGGTTCCATTATCTGCACGTAGGGCTTTTGGCATTCTTACAAATTTGTTAAACACTACAGCAAGATATTGTTCAAGTTTCTGTGGAGCTTCATCCCTACTGTGAAGAAGGTAGGTGACTGTATATGTGGAGTAGTTATCTCTTCTTGCTAGGAGTTTGAACACTCATTGGACCGCATACATCTGTAAGTATCAGATCCATTGGCTGTGCAGATCTAGTAGTGCTTATTTTAGGAAAGGATTTTCTGGACATTTTCCCTTTAAGACAGCTAGTGCACTTCATCATTTGACTACACTGGTTGTTTTCAATACCATTGCATTTGAGCTAGCTTCCTTACTGCTTCTAGGTCTCTGTGCCCAGGACGTCTGTGTCATACATGGATACAGTTCTTACGTAGATCTTGTCTAGCACTGTGCACTCTTTCTTTGCATTTTAGCTGATAAAGCTCATCTTGGATTTTTCCTTCTGCAAGAGTGTGACCCTTCTTTGAGATGATGCAGCTGTTATCTTAAAAGTAACTACATTCCCCTTTTGCGTGAGCTTCTTTAATAACAGAAGATTGCTTTCAAGGCTGGGAACACAGAGAACATCCGTTATTGGGATCTTTCTGCTTTGTGCTGAGGAAACTGGACAGTGGAAGTAGCCGTCTCCTACTCCTTCTGAAGTCATATAGTGACCATTAACTAAGATGACCTTTTCTGACTTGCTTTCATTAAGGTCAGAGAAGAAATCCTTATTATTTGTCATTTGACTGCTTGCACCAGAATCTATACACCATATATGCTTTGCAGTTGGGCCTTTACTGGCATTAAATGCAGCTTCAACACATGCAGAATCTTCCTTTACAGCTGTTCTAACCCTTTGATGACTGTTCTGCTTTTTAAGCTGACTCATTCTTGCTTTCCAAATTCTGCAGTCTTCTTTAAGGTGGCCGGGCTTTTTACAGACAAAACATTCACAAGTTTCTCTTAGATTGCTCTTATATTTATGGAAATCCTGTTTCTTTAATGCTGTTTCTGCTCTGGATTCATTACTACTGCTTACATGTTGCGTTTTTCTCTTGAATTCATCCACACATTTGCCTTTCACATACTTTAGTGTCAGTTCATCATCTGGCCGTGCATCTAATGCAGTCACGGGTGCATCATAACTGTTTGGAACACCACTTAACAGAAGTGCAGCAATATGAAAATCTTTAATTTCTTCTCCAATACCCCTGAGATGCTCCACAATCTCTAGGGTGTTTCTTATATAGTACTGCATATTCTGTCCATTGTTTTGTAACGGATTCAAATGGATTGTAATGAATAAGAAAATGCTCACACAAGAATTTAATTTACTTAAATTAATTTACTTAATAAATGATAAGATTAAATAATAAACAGTATAAACAATAAATGCATATGCATCAATCAGAAACAAGCATTATTCATATGTTACATTATTTAGAAAGAAGTCCACCACTCATCATCCAGGAGACAAAAGAGAGAGAAGCACATGTGTCCTAGTTCCTTATGTCCTGCTAAAAAAGGTGTGTTCAGCCCCACTGTGTGGGGAATGATGTCACAAGTCTATTGTCCATTGGCTAAAAGCACATCCCCTCAATCCTGAATGAAAACCTGTTTTACCAGTACATGGCAGAATACAGGAAGCTGGAAGAGGGGGCCTCATGTGTGCCACATGGCATAATAGAGCAAGCTGGAGGAGGGGCTTCTGAGCACTCGTGGGGGAATTATATATAGATATATAATTAGTAAAATAATGAATTGGAGTCTTGAAACCATTAAAAATAACTTGTACTATACATCCATCACTTAGCTTAGACTGATACAGATTTCTCATGAGATAAAACTTATTGCTGAAAATTGATCTTTCATGCACTTTCTGTAACTCATCCCACATCTCCTTTGCAGTTGTACACTTGCATATATGCACAATCTGATTATCATCTTCACTGAGCGAGATCGTGCTTTGAGCTTTCTGATGCTTCTCTAGCCAATCATCTGGTAATGGATGAGGCACTTGTAACTGTATATTTCCATGAACCTTCTCTTATGAGCAGCATCTTCACCTTGAATTTCCAGGACTGGTAGTTCTGGTTTGTGAGGTTTGTCACTGAGAACTTGACAGGGTTACTGCTAGTGGACATATTCTCTGTTGCTCTGTGCTGCTTTTGCTTTGGGCTTCTGTTGTTGTGGTACTCTGGGGTTCTGTGTCACTCTGGGCCCATAACCTGTTGGCAGTGGATTACTCACGATACTCTCCAAGCGTGTGACAGCAGAGCGTCTTTATTCAGGAATAAACAGGAACAATATATGATAAGCTTAATAGATCAGGAGTAAATCATTTGTGTGTATATGTGTGCAGCATCTACAGCAGGCTGCTTTTCTCATACACAGACACAGGAAAAATAGAAAATACAGTCACATGCTCTCCCTGTGTGAGCCTCTGGGAGTTTTTTTTGTCCTAACTTTATAAACAGCATACAAATCTAGCAACTAAACACTCATAGACAGGAATGGAGTTGTTGCACCAAACATATTACATATTGTGATATTTACTGAATCGTGATGTTTGTTTTTAAAATATTGCATTAAAATATCATTATCGTAATTGTTTTTCATTATTATTTATTGACTTTATAGGAATAAAAATAATTTCTGACTTTTTTTTACATCTAGAATACAGGTATATAGAAATACACTTGAATATAGAGATGTAGTTCTATGTACTAGTACAATGTGCCCATAATACAATACAATGCACATTCAAGTACAGAAAATTCTCCTATACATGGCAAGACAACTTGTGGTTAATTAATATCTTTTGCTGCAGCCCCTAATGCTACAGGTTGAGAGTTCAAACTCTGGAGAGATCAAATTTCAAGCAAAGAGTAGAATGAGCTAAGCAAATGATTGTATGTACAGAGCAGAGATATACCGACCTGTTGAGATTGTTCTGCTGGGTCTGGAATATTGGGTGCAATGCAGTGATCAAAATCAGCCTTTCATTATACTGCCAGGATTTGCCACAATGAAGCTAAAAGTATTTCTCATGCATGCCTTTTCCTCTACCCCTGGGCCAGTTCTTCTATCCAATGCAGTTCCTAGAGAATAGAGTCATGGACAGGATTACATCAACAAATCACAATTAATAGCCTAGTAAGAAGCTCTTTCTCTCCCCATAGCAGCAATTGGGTCTCCCTTTATGGTATGTATGTAAGCAGGTGGTCTGAATGCAACAGCGGAGACACCGGGAGAGAACAACAATTTACTTTATTCACTTAGAATTTTAAGAGGAAAGGTTATTGTTAAAGGCAAATCACACACGAAAAATATTCACAGAATTTTTAACAACAATTATGCAAACTAATATATGTTGGCTAATATACAATAAATAATCTCAGGATTATCTCAGGGTTTACACTCCAACCTTGTTCTAGTTGGGAAAAGGGGGCAAAAACCATATTTGTTAGGAACATTCTCTAGGAACTTCCACGGCTTCCTGGGTCCTGGCAAGGGACCACTGTTATCTCACTAGCCGCACATTTTCCATTCCAAGTCTATCAGCGCTCTCTGAGCCGCCTTATTGTCAGCCGTACCTCGTCTGGCTTGAAGCCTTCCCACTGCCTACGGCCAGTACCATAAGTCTGTGCAGAAAGTGAGGGTCTATCTCACAAATCTTTCCTGATCATCGGTCCAGGCACAAGTCACTGACCGGCTATACTCAGGGGCTCTTCAGCACTTGACCACTGAAGAGTTTCTCCTTGGTCCGTGCCAATGGGGGCTGGTCCTTGACGGTTGACCGCCGTTGTCTGAGTTGTGAACCTTGACCAGCATCATTCGGGTCATTGGTGCTTGACCGTTGACCGGCGAAGTCTGAGCTTTGACCGACGTAGTTCCAGTCTTTGGGACTTGACCGTCGTCTTGTGAGTCTGGTCTTTCCTGGTACATGCCTCTGCGGCCTACTCTCTTGGCCACTGAACTATTTTAAGGTCTGTCGGATGCAGTGAACAGCAGGAGACAGAGAAGGGGTTAACAAAAGTTTACTTAAAGGGAATCTGTCACCCATTTTTGGACATATCATGTAAAGATATCACTCAATTGTGTGTTATATAAGGATTCTAGTAGTATTTTTAATCCCCCCTGACCCCGCACCTTTGATGCATAAAAAACTTTTTTATCATTCTTGCGATGTATGTAAATTGCCGAGGTCTGGTCCGATGGGCGTGGCTTATCCTCCTTCTCCCACCCCCCTCCTTGGCTTGCTGGAGGTAATTTCATCTGTGAATATCACAGATGCCGTTGTGTATTCGCGCCTGCGCATTGAAAAGGCTGCTCGAGCTTGCTCAGTATGCTTTGCCCTTCTTGTGGCTCTGCCTGTGCTCCGCACTCTTGTGGCTCTGCTTGAGCTCCGCACTCTTGCGGCTCTGCTTGTGCTCCGCACTCTTGTGGCTCTGCTGGTGCTCCGCACTCTTGCGGCTTTGCCTGTGCTCTACACTCTTGCGGCTCTACCTGTGCTCCGCACTCTTGTGTCTCTGCTTGTGCTCTGCACGCTTGCGGCTTTGTGGGCTCCGCACTCTTGCGGCTCTGCCTGTGTTCCACACTCTTGCGGCTCTGCCTGTGCTCCATACTCTTGCGGTTCTGCTTATGCTCCGCACGCTTGCGGCTTTACCTGCTCCATACTCAGGTGGCTTTGCCTGTGCTCCGCACTCTTGCGGCTCTGCCTGTGCTCCTTACTTTTGCGGTTCTGCTTGTGCTCAGCATACTTGTGGCTTTGCCTACTCTGCACTCTTGTAGCTCTGCCTGTGCTCCGCACTCATGCGGTTCAGCTTTGTTCTGCTTCTGCTGCTGCAGAACCTCTTGATGCTAACTGCAGCTCCTCTCCGCAGCCTTGAGGTTCTTCTCCAGAGTGAACAGGTCCAAACCTGCTCCTTCATACCATCTACATTTGCATCCTTCCCGTACCTGTACCTGCACCTCCTGTGTGAACAGGTCTCTACCTATTCCATATACCACTCCTTCCTGTCTGTGTCTCTGTGCCTTCTTAGTGTCTCAGCCGTGCCCGCCTGCCAGAGTACCAGCCGTGCCTGCCGTGCTCACCTGCCTGTCTGTCAGTCGCACTTGTCCTAGCTTTCTGTTTCCCAGTGGGATCAGCAGCCACAGCCAGGCACCACTCTGGAGTGGCACCTGGCAGCTACCTGCTGCACAAGCCTGACCTCACCATCAGAGGCTCCAGAGAAGACCAAGGTAGCTGCATTAGTTACTCCCCTTCCAGGGTCATCTGGTTTGTGGCACAGTGGGTCCACAACCCCCTGGCTCATGTCCATCAGTCAGGGCGTGAGCGTGACAATACTCACCCCCTCCTGGCACAGTCTCTGCACTTTCCTGCTTCTCTGATGGTCTCTGGCGCTGCAGCTTTTCCTGTGTTCAGCAGTCACGTGGTACCGTTCATTAAAGTAATGAATATGCATGACTTCTGAACACTGGAAGGAGCTGCGGTGTCAGAGACCATCTGAGAAGCAGGGACTGCAGAGACCGTGCCAGTAGGGGGCATGTCGAGGAAGAAGGGGAAGCCATGCGATATTCACCTGTGCCCGTTCCACCACTGGGCTGTGTCTTCTGTATCCTCTGGCTGTGACGCTCAGGTCAGTGGATGCAATGACTTGTTTAGTGTGTGACCTCTGCCTGAACAGTCACTGCAGAGAGCCAGACGACAGAGTGGCGCACAGCGGTGGAACGGGGACAGGTGAATATCACAGGTTCCGGGGCCCTGAGCCAACGGCAACACTGGCACCTGGCCGCCATAGCGCACTGGTGTCCCCGCCTGTTCAGAACACCAGCACTTGGCCCCCAGCAACAAGAGGTGTGTATGTAATTTTTTTTTAATTGCAGCAGCAGCATATCGGGCATATTATTCTATGGAGCATCTTATGGGGTCATAACCTTTATGGAGCATTATATGGGGCACCTTATGGGGCCATCAACCTTCATGGACCATTATATGGGGCATATTCTATGGAGCATTATATGGGGCCTACTTTAAAGAGCATCTTATGGGGCCATCAACCTTTATGGAGCATTATATGGGGAATTTTATGGGGCCATCAACCTTTATGAAGCATTATATGGGGCATATTATTTTATGGAGCATCTTATGGGGCCATCAACCTTTATGGAGCATTATATGGGGCATATTATTCTAAGGAGCATCTTATTATTAAGTTATTACACTTGGGGTTATTTAGTTTGGAGAATCGAAGGCTTAGGGGTGATCTTATTACAATGTATAAATATATGTGGGGACAATACAAAGACCTTTCTAATGATCTTTTTACTCTTAGACCTGTGACGGGGACAAGGGGGCATCCTCTACGTCTGGAGGAAAGAAGGTTTAAGCATACTCACAGATGCGGATTCTTTACTGTAAGAGCAGTGAGACTATGGAACTCTCTGCCATATGATGTTGTAATGAGTGATTCACTACTAAAATTTAAGAAGGGACTGGATGCCTTTCTTGAAAAGTATAATATTACAGGGTATATACACTAGTCTCCTTAATATTGCGTTGATCCAGGGAGCTAGTCTGATTGCCGTATGTGGAGTCGGGAAGGAATTTTTTTCCCCAATGTGAAGCTTACTGTTGCAACATGGGTTTTTTTTGCCTTCCTCTGGATCAACATGTTAGGGCAAGTTAGGATAGGATATGGGTTGAACTAGATGGACTTAAAGTCTCCCTTCAACCTTAATAACTATGTTACTATGTTATTTGTCCATCAACCTTTATGCAGCATTATATAGGGCATATGTATCTAAGGGGCATCTTATGGGGCCATCAATCTTTATGGAGCATTATATTGGGGCATATATTTCTATGGGGCATCTTATCGGGCCATCAACCTTTATGGAGCAGCATATGGGGCTTATATATCTATGGAGCATATTATGTCATCATAAACCTTTATGGAGCAGCATATGGGGCATATTATTCTATGGATAATCTTATGGGGCCATTATTAACCTTTGTGCAGCATTATATGGCGCATATTTGTATATGGAGCATCTTATGGGGCCCATCATGAACTTTATGGAGCATTATATGGGGCAGATTTTTTGTATGGAGCATCTTATGGGGCCCATCATGAACTGTATGGAGCATTATATGGGGCTCCTGATTCAATAAGGATATTCCAAAACATTTATCCTACTGATGTCTCAATTAATTTTACTTTTATTGGTATCTATTTTTATTTTTGAAATTAACCAGTAGCTGCTGCAATTCCCACCCTGGGCTTATACTCAAGTCAATAAGTTTTCCCATGTTTTTTTGCAAAATTAGGGGCCTCGACTTATACTCGAGTATATATTGTATTTTTTTACTGGGTTCAATAGTCTCCTGAAGCTGTGGTTGTCCAATCGCTTGTTCTGCACACAGCAGGCTATTAATATTGACCCACAGCTGTCTGCCCAACTCTATATGGTAAAATAAATGGTGTCACTCAAGCCAGCAACTTGCCCCATGAAAAAAAGGCAAAACAATACCCCGCCTGTATATGTTGGATGAAAACTAAAAAACTCATGGCTATTTGAAGGTGAGGGAACAAATGCAAAAAATGAAAATTGCCTTTGCCATTGAGGGGTTAAAGTTTTGGAATGGGCAAGTCAAAATCTTGACCATAATCCTATAGAAATGGTGTGGAAGGACCTGAAGCAAGTAGTACATGGGAGGACACCCACCAACATAGCAGAGTTGAAACTGACTTGTAGGGAGGAATGGGCTAAAATTCCTCCAAGTCAATGTGTAGGACTAATCAACAATTACCGAAAATGTTTATATACAGTTATTGCTTCACAATGGGGTCACATCAGATAGTAAGAGCAAACTTATGGTGCTCACAAGCATGTTATATTGATTAATTGTTTATCAATTAAAAAAAAAGACAACGTCTAATATTTTGACCTATTGGTTTGATTTTGTTCTCTGAATCTACTTTCACTTTTAAGTCAAATGTATGGAGAAATATGGAATATCTGAAGGACTCACAAACTTTTCTAGCACCACTGTAAATTCATAAAGCACCACTTCAGCGGGGTTGTTTTCAGTCCTGGAGTGGCACTTTAAATGTAAGCCCCCTAACCCCATTCTTATACTTTCCTTACGGCGGCATCACCTTCGGTCCTGCGGCTTCATCTTGTGTTTGTAAATTCTGACTGGCCAGAAGTTGTCACAGGCTCCCAATGCAAGTCTATCAGAGCCAGAACGATGTTCTCACTGACTTTTATTGAAAAGTGACCTCTGACGTTCTCCTGCAGACCCACCAGGCCAGTACACCAGGAGACGTGGAGGGAGCTGTAGGAGGGCAACAACCAAGCAGTAGGACCGCTACCTCCGCCTTTGTGCAAGGAGGAACAGGAGGAACACTGCCAGAGCCCTGCAAAATGACCACTAGCAGGCCACAAACTTGCATGGGACTGCACAAACGGTTAGAAACCGACTCCATGAGGGTGGTCTGAGGGCCCAACGTCCACAGATGGGGATTGTGTCACAGCCCAACACCGTGCAGGACGCTTGGCATTTGCCACAGAGCACCAGGATTGGCAAATTCGCCACTGCCGCCCTGTGCTCTTCACATATGAAAGCAGGTTCACACTGATGTCGTGGAGAGCGATCTGCTGCCTGCAACATCCTCCAGCATGACCGGTTTGGCAGTGGGTCAGTAATGATGTGGGGTGGCACTTCTTTGAGGGCCGCACGGTGTTGGGCTGTGAGCACAACCCCCATCTGTGGACGTCGGGCACTCAGACAATCCTCATGTAGCGGCTTCTTCCCCGGCGCCGATGCGTGTCACACGGAAAACTGTCACCACACGTAGCGGAGACACTGATATGTGAAAGAGGCCTTATTGTGCATTTCTGCAGTGTTGCTTTCGGCCACTAGATGCCACTGCAGGGCAAAAGATGATAACAGTTGCAATGCTGACCAACAGAAAGTATTTTCAATATGTGGCCTGGACCACATGGAGTGACTGGGAGGTCTATGAATTTGGGGGTACAGGCCGTAGGCCCTAAAGATTCTTCTAGCTAAACTGCACAGCCAAAAAGTAATGATGGAGCCGCAGGAGTAGAGGCAGCTTCCTGGATGGGTGCAGATGTTTTTTTGGTAAATGTGTTACTAGGCACCAGCACCCTCCAGAATAGAGCTACAGTGATTAGTAAGGGCATCTGTATAAGGGTGCAGAATACAATCAGAGGTAAAAATACAGGACTCTCAAAGACGCTTGTGTTCAGAGAAGATGCATCAGGGTACGTGCACACGTTGTGGATTCTACTGCAGATTTTTCCGCACAAAATCTGCATCTCTTGGCAGAAAACGCATGTGCGTTTTTCATGCATTTTTGCCGCCGATTTAATGCGGTTTCCAGTGCGGTTTTGCCTGCGGATTTGTATGCATTTTTGTAAGCTAAATAAAGATATGTTATTTAACAAAAAAATAAAAGATTTGTTATGTAATTTCTTGTCCAACCTCCTCTTTTACATTTGTCCAACCCACACTCCATTACACACACAGATAGACAGATAGACAGACAGACAGACAGACAGATAGATAGATAGATAGATAGATAAGAGATAGATAGATAGATAGATAGATAGATAGATATGGGATAGATAGATAGATAGATAGATAGATAGATAGATAGATAGATAGATAGATAGATAGATAGAGTGCCTTCCGAAAGTATTCGGCCCCCTGGAACTTTTCAGCCTTTTCCCACATATCATGCTTCAAACATAAAGATACCAAATGTAAATTTTTGGTGAAGAATCAACAACAAGTGGGGCACAATTGTGAAGTTGAATGAAATTTATTGGTTACGGTATTTTTTGTGGAAATTCAAAAACTGAAAAGTGGGGCGTGCAATATTATTCGGCCCCTTTAGCTTAATACTTTGTTGCGCCACCTTTTGCTGTGATTACAGCTGCAAGTCGCTTGGGGTATGTCTCTATCAGTTTTGCACATCGAGAGACTAAAATTCTTGCCCATTCTTCCTTGGCAAACAGCTCGAGCTCAGTGAGGTTGGATGGAGATCGTTTGTGAACAGCAGTTTTCAGCTCCTTCCACAGATTCTCGATTGGATTCAGGTCTGGACTTTGACTTGGCCATTCTAACACATGTATATGTTTATTTGTGAACCATTCCATTGTAGATTTTGTTTTATGTTTGGGATCATTGTTTTGTTGGAAGACAAATCTCCATCCCAGTCTCAGTTCTTTTGCAGACTCCAACAGGTTTTCTTCAAGAATGGTCCTGTATTTGGCTCCATCCATCTTCCCATCAATTTTAACCATCTTCCCTGTCCCTGCTGAAGAAAAGCAGCCCCAAACCATGATGCTGCCACCACCATGTTTGACAGTGGGGATGGTGTGTTCAGGGTGATGAGCTGTGTTACCTTTGCGCGAAACATATCGTTTGGCATTGTTGCCAAAAAGTTTGATTTTGGTTTCATCTGACCAGAGCACTTTCTTCCACATGTTTGGTGTGTTTCCCAGGTGGCTTGTTGCAAACTTTAAACGACACTTTTTATGGATATCTTTGAGAAATGGCTTTCTTCTTGCCATTCTTCCATAAAGGCCAGATTTGTGCAGTGTATGACTGATTGTTGTCCTATTGACAGACTGTCCCACCTCAGCTGTAGATCTTTGCAGTTCATCTAGAGTGATCATAGACCTCTTGGCTGCATCTCTGATCAGTCTTCTCCTTGTTGGAGGTGAAAGTTTAGAGGGACGGCCGGGTCTTAGCAGATTTGCAGTGGTATGATACTCCTTCCATTTCAATATGATCGCTTGCACAGTGCTCCTTGGGATGTTTAAAGTTTTGGAAATCATTTTGTATCCAAATCCGGCTTTAAACTTCTACACAACAGTATCACGGACCTGTCTGTTGTGTTCCTTGGTCTTCATGATGCTCTCTGTTCATCAAACAGAACCCTGAGACTATCACAGAACAGGTGCATTTATATGGAGACTTGATTACACACAGGTGGATTATATTTATCATCATTAGTCATTTAGGACAAAATTGGATCATTCAGAGATCCACAATGAACTTCTGGAGTGAGTTTGCTGCACTGAAAGTAAAGGGGCCGAATAATTTTGCACGCCCCACTTTTCAGCTTTTGAATTTCCACAAAAATTTAAAATAACCAATAAATTTCATTCAACTTCACAATTGTGTTCCACTTGTTCCAATTGTTGTTGATTCTTCACCAAAAATTTAAATTTGGTATCTTTATGTTTGAAGCATGATATGTGGGAAAAGGTTGAAAAGTTCCAGGGGGCCGAATACTTTTGCAAAGTACTGTAGATATGGGATAGATAGATAGATATGGCATAGATAGATAGATAGATAGATAGATAGATATAGATAGATAGACATATGGGTAGATATATCTATCTATCTATCTATCCCATATCTATCTATCTATAGATATATCTATAGATACAGTATATCCATAGTTATATCTAAAAAATAGAACAACAGCACAGGAAAAAGTAGTGTGCAAAGCCTCACAGGTACATACCAGTCCTTGTAAATAGAAAATCAAAAAAGATAGAGGCAGCACACCATATAGAATTAGAAAAAGTGCTTTTTAATAACCCATGTGGCAACGTTTCGTGCTCAAGTGCAGTGCTTGAGAAAGGTCTGCACTTGAGATCGAAACTTCGCCACATGGGCTATTAAAAAGCACTTTTTTCTAATTCCATATGGTGTGCTGCTTCTATCTTTTTTGATTTTCATAGATATATAGAGGTACGGACTGGGACAGAAATTCAGCTGTGGCATTTGAAATCACACAGGCCCATGCTGTCCCCCATCCCCAAGCATCAGATGGGATATATTACTAATATTTCCCTGGATGGGCGAAAGGAAGATTTTCTACAAGACCAATATTTCTAATGATACCCGTGGCCTGCTGGGGTAAGTGACGGAGCCAGCGACTTTGTGCTCCGTCACAACTCTTAACAGTATGGGTGTTGTTAGTCATGGATTCTGTTAACAATGTAGCAGACAAAGCAGCCCACGACCAGACAGGCCCTTCTGGCATTTGCCAGAACTGCCAGATGGCCAGTCTGGCCCTGGATATATCTATACATATATCAATAGATAAATCTATACATATATCCATTGATATTTCCATAGATATAACCACATATATTTCCATAGATATAGCCATAGATATATCCATGTTTATTAATGAACAATATTTTTGTTTTAAAAAAAAAAATGAAAAAAAAAAAATGACGAGGGGTGCTGTGCCATTTTCTGCACCAAAGTGGGAAAGCCGACGGACGGGGGCCAATATTGGTATCCTGAGAAGGGGGTAATACCCATGGCCCCTTCCCAGGCTATGAATATCAGCCCACAGCTGTCTGCATACCCTTTACTGGCTAATAAAATAGGGGGACCCCCCAAAAAATGGCATGGAGTCCCCCTATATTTTATAGACAGAAAAGCTACGCAGACAGCTGCAGGCTGATATTCATAGCCTAGGAAGGGGCCATGGATATTGCCCCCCCAGCTACAAATACCATCCCGCAGCCACCCCAGAAATGGCGCATCTATAAGATGCGCCAATTGTGGCACTTAGCCCCTTTCTTCCCACTCCCATGTGGTGGTGGGATATGGGGTAATAAGGGGTTAATGTCACCTTGCCATTGTAAGGAGACATTGAACCCGGTTAATAATGGAGAAGCGTCAATAAGACACCTATCCATTATTAATGTTATAGTTTTAAAGGGTTAATAAAACACACACACATAAGAATAAAGTATTTTAATGAAATAAAACACAACGCTGTTTTCATATTTTTATTTCACGCCCAGATCCAAGCAACGCCCTCAGTCTCCTATAATAAAAAGTAAAAAATAATCCAGCCGTATACTCCCTGTCCGACGCAGTCCAATTAATAACGAGTGTCCCACGACGATCTCCCCTATAGAACAGTGACATCATGTGATGTCACTGCTCTATAGGGCCTCCCAGTGATGAACTGACAGGAGACAATGCCACCTGCAGTGCATCACTGAGGTTACCTGAGTTCAGGGTCTCACTTTACAGCAATGCTGCATGAGAATTAAGGTTAGAGCTAGGGTTACGGGACCTCTTTCCCGACAGCGGAGGGATACACAGCCTGTCATTTCAGCGCTGGAGCCCCTGTAGAGCGGTCGCATCAGCTGATGCGGCTGCTCTACACGGGAGATCGTCATGGGACCCTCGTTATTAATTGGACTACAGTGGAAAGGTAAGTATAGGTAGGTTTATGATTTTATTTTTATTAATGGAAACGATGGCATCGGGGAATTAGGTGATTGGTAAGTATATACTCTATATTTTGTGTCGTATGCTATATGTATGTTATATGTTGTATGTTGTGTATTTTCTTTTTACATTCAACACAATAGCCGGATGATGGGACTACTACTGTCACATCATTGGCTAATGTGTCACTCACTGACAGTGTAACAGGCATAGCCTGATGGGACTTGTAGTCCCATAGGACGATGCCTGCATACACATACACACACATACAGCCCCGGCAGACCCGCGCGAGACCCCGGCAGACTGCCGGACAGCCTGATGACCCCCTCAAAACCCCCGCAAGACCCGCAGACAGCCCGATGACCCCCCCGCACAGCCCCGGCAGACCCCTGCAAGACCCACACAGCCCCGCAGACCCCCCCACACACACACATAGGCCCATACACGCACACAGTCACCACCCACACACCATACACGCACAGTCACTGCCCACACTCCGCCCAAACTCTGCCCCCCCTCCCGATCTGCAGCGTTTCATACGCAGCAAAACCGCAGATCTTTTTTAGAACTGCGGCTTTGCTGCGGATATGCATGACTCAATGCAAGTCAATGGGTGCAGAAATGCTGCAGATCTGGACAAAGAATTGACAAGCTGCGGAAATGAACCCGCAGCGTTTCAACGCTGATTTTATTCAATAGATCTCTTGGAATAAAATAAGTTTCACATTCATTGGATTTCTTTTTAAAAAATGTTCCTGTGCTGAGATAATCTTATAAATGTGCCCCTGCTGTGTACTGTGTATTGGCTGTGTCTGACTGTGCAAGGACATGGGCTGATCATACCACAGCTCCCGGGTGGAGGGGGGGGAGTATACTGATAGCACAGCACGGAATCACACATGATTCTTTCCCTGAGGTAAAACATTGCTTAAAAACAGGCAGAAAAATGTTTTGCCCTACAGAAAGAATCAGCTGTGATCCTTGCTGTCCTGTCTGTATACTTTACTTTGCTTCCTCCTCTGCCCAGTAACCGTGGTATGATCAGTCCATGTTCCTGTATGGTCAGGCACAGCCATTACACAGTACACAACAGGGGCACATTTATAAGATTATCTCAGCACAGGAACATTTTTTAAAAAGACATCCAATTGTGGAACTTATTTTCATTCAAAGATCTGCTGATTAAACTGTACTTTGTTCATGAGAAAACCTCTTTAAATACTTTATTTCCTAGTGTAAAATATACATACTTACCTCCTGTTCCAGTGATGTCAGTGCTGGGTCTCCCCAGGCTTATGTGATCACTAATGTGCTCCTTTGTTCACACTTCCATTGGACGAACCTCAAAGGTCTTAAGGAAGTGTCAGAACTTCAGCACATTAGCACCGCTAATTGGCTGCAGTGCTCACATGACATAAAAATGTCACACAAGCCTCGGGAGACCCGATGGCGACATCGCTGGAATGGGAGGTTAGTAGAAGTTATTTTTATTTTACACTGAGGAATATAACATTTAACAAGGGATGTCTGAGTACTGGAAAGCGACTGTAAAGAGACTGGAGAA
The DNA here is from genome assembly GCF_039654945.1 of Dendrobates tinctorius. NCBI lineage: Eukaryota > Metazoa > Chordata > Amphibia > Anura > Dendrobatidae > Dendrobates > Dendrobates tinctorius. The sequence goes on along the minus strand of NW_027361728.1, from coordinate 83,210,902 downwards.
GTTGTTCCAGCATAGCTCAGAGACAAGAGATGCTCGCCGCTGTTATTGAATATCTACATATATAATTGCTAGTTAGCCGCTGTCACCGAATCCCATAAGGCACCGCAGCACTGTCACTTCTGCCTGCGCAAGTGACATACGGTATATACTCGAGTATAAGCCAGCAAGCCAGCGGGGGAGGGGGGGCAGCAGGAGAGAGCAGCTATGATAGCATACTCACCCACTCCTGGCACGGTGGCTGCAATGTCCCTGCATCTCTCTCTGTTTTCCCTGCTTCCAGCAGCACTTCTTGTATTCAGCGGTCAGGTGATACCGCTCACTAAAGTAATGAATATGGACTCGTCTCCACGCCCATAGGCGTGGAGTGCACACTCATCCTTATGTTCATAGCCTTTCACTAGACATTGCTCCTACTAGCCAGTTTCCTACTCCACACTGATGAGGGGCAATACCCCGAAACAGCTGTCTGTGGATGGATACCATGTTTTGGCATAGGTGGTTTCCTTCATTGGAGACTGCCCTTCCCGTGGTTGTTCCTTCCCGGGGAAAGACCTGGCTAGTCATTGCTTGCGTTGAGAAACATGTGATGGTGTCTCCGCGGCTGTTGATTTACATGCTTTTGCATATTTCCCATAAGGGATGGGGGCATTGCTCTAGATCACTGCGTTGAGAAACATGTGATGGTGTCTCCGCAGTGTTGGATGTTGATCTCCATGAGGTCACTCATCCTTATGTTCATAGCCTTTCACTAGGCATTGCTCCTACTAGCCAGTTTCCTACTCCACACTGATGAGGGGCAATACCCCGAAACAGCTGTCTGTGGATGGATACCATGTTTTGGCATAGGTGGTTTCCTTCATTGGAGACTGCCCTTCCCGTGGTTGTTCCTTCCCGGGGAAAGACCTGGCTAGTCATTGCTTGCGTTGAGAAACATGAGATGGTGTCTCCGCGGCTGTTGATTTATATGCTTTTGCATATTTCCCATAAGGGATGGGGGCATTGCTCTAGATCACTGCGTTGAGAAACATGTGATGGTGTCTCCGCAGTGTTGGATGTTGATCTCCATGAGGTCACTCATCCTTATGTTCATAGCCTTTCACTAGGCATTGCTCCTACTAGCCAGTTTCCTACTCCACACTGATGAGGGGCAATACCCCGAAACAGCTGTCTGTGGATGGATACCATGTTTTGGCATAGGTGGTTTCCTTCATTGGAGACTGCCCTTCCCGTGGTTGTTCCTTTCTGGGGAAAGACCTGGCTAGTCATTGCTTGCGTTGAGAAACATGTGATGGTGTCTCCGCGGCTGTTGATTTACATGCTTTTGCATATTTCCCATAAGGGATGGGGGCATTGCTCTAGATCACTGCGTTGAGAAACATGTGATGGTGTCTCCGCAGTGTTGGATGTTGATCTCCATGAGGTCACTCATCCTTATGTTCATAGCCTTTCACTAGGCATTGCTCCTACTAGCCAGTTTCCTACTCCACACTGATGAGGGGCAATACCCCGAAACAGCTGTCTGTGGATGGATACCATGTTTTGGCATAGGTGGTTTCCTTCATTGGAGACTGCCCTTCCCGTGGTTGTTCCTTCCCGGGGAAAGACCTGGCTAGTCATTGCTTGCGTTGAGAAACATGTGATGGTGTCTCCGCGGCTGTTGATTTACATGCTTTTGCATATTTCCCATAAGGGATGGGGGCATTGCTCTAGATCACTGCGTTGCGAAACATGTGATGGTGTCTCCGCAGTGTTGGATGTTGATCTCCATGAGGTCACTCATCCTTATGTTCATAGCCTTTCACTAGGCATTGCTCCTACTAGCCAGTTTCCTACTCCACACTGATGAGGGGCAATACCCCGAAACAGCTGTCTGTGGATGGATACCATGTTTTGGCATAGGTGGTTTCCTTCATTGGAGACTGCCCTTCCCGTGGTTGTTCCTTCCCGGGGAAAGACCTGGCTAGTCATTGCTTGCGTTGAGAAACATGTGATGGTGTCTCCGTGGCTGTTGATTTACATGCTTTTGCATATTTCCCATAAGGGATGGGGGCATTGCTCTAGATCACTGCGTTGAGAAACATGTGATGGTGTCTCCGCAGTGTTGGATGTTGATCTCCATGAGGTCACTCATCCTTATGTTCATAGCCTTTCACTAGGCATTGCTCCTACTAGCCAGTTTCCTACTCCACACTGATGAGGGGCAATACCCCGAAACAGCTGTCTGTGGATGGATACCATGTTTTGGCATAGGTGGTTTCCTTCATTGGAGACTGCCCTTCCTGTGGTTGTTCCTTCCCGGGGAAAGACCTGGCTAGTCATTGCTTGCGTTGAGAAACATGTGATGGTGTCTCCGCGGCTGTTGATTTACATGCTTTTGCATATTTCCCATAAGGGATGGGGGCATTGCTCTAGATCACTGCGTTGAGAAACATGTGATGGTGTCTCCGCAGTGTTGGATGTTGATCTCCATGAGGTCACTCATCCTTATGTTCATAGCCTTTCACTAGGCATTGCTCCTACTAGCCAGTTTCCTACTCCACACTGATGAGGGGCAATACCCCGAAACAGCTGTCTGTGGATGGATACCATGTTTTGGCATAGGTGGTTTCCTTCATTGGAGACTGCCCTTCCCGTGGTTGTTCCTTCCCGGGGAAAGACCTGGCTAGTCATTGCTTGCGTTGAGAAACATGTGATGGTGTCTCCGCGGCTGTTGATTTACATGCTTTTGCATATTTCCCATAAGGGATGGGGGCATTGCTCTAGATCACTGCGTTGCGAAACATGTGATGGTGTCTCCGCAGTGTTGGATGTTGATCTCCATGAGGTCACTCATCCTTATGTTCATAGCCTTTCACTAGGCATTGCTCCTACTAGCCAGTTTCCTACTCCACACTGATGAGGGGCAATACCCCGAAACAGCTGTCTGTGGATGGATACCATGTTTTGGCATAGGTGGTTTCCTTCATTGGAGACTGCCCTTCCCGTGGTTGTTCCTTCCCGGGGAAAGACCTGGCTAGTCATTGCTTGCGTTGAGAAACATGTGATGGTGTCTCCGCGGCTGTTGATTTACATGCTTTTGCATATTTCCCATAAGGGATGGGGGCATTGCTCTAGATCACTGCGTTGAGAAACATGTGATGGTGTCTCCGCAGTGTTGAATGTTGATCTCCATGAGGTCACTCATCCTTATGTTCATAGCCTTTCACTAGGCATTGCTCCTACTAGCCAGTTTCCTACTCCACACTGATGAGGGGCAATACCCCGAAACAGCTGTCTGTGGATGGATACCATGTTTTGGCATAGGTGGTTTCCTTCATTGGAGACTGCCCTTCCCGTGGTTGTTCCTTCCCGGGGAAAGACCTGGCTAGTCATTGCTTGCGTTGAGAAACATGTGATGGTGTCTCCGCGGCTGTTGATTTACATGCTTTTGCATATTTCCCATAAGGGATGGGGGCATTGCTCTAGATCACTGCGTTGAGAAACATGTGATGGTGTCTCCGCAGTGTTGGATGTTGATCTCCATGAGGTCACTCATCCTTATGTTCATAGCCTTTCACTAGGCATTGCTCCTACTAGCCAGTTTCCTACTCCACACTGATGAGGGGCAATACCCCGAAACAGCTGTCTGTGGATGGATACCATGTTTTGGCATAGGTGGTTTCCTTCATTGGAGACTGCCCTTCCCGTGGTTGTTCCTTCCCGGGGAAAGACCTGGCTAGTCATTGCTTGCGTTGAGAAACATGTGATGGTGTCTCCGCGGCTGTTGATTTACATGCTTTTGCATATTTCCCATAAGGGATGGGGGCATTGCTCTAGATCACTGCGTTGAGAAACATGTGATGGTGTCTCCGCAGTGTTGGATGTTGATCTCCATGAGGTCACTCATCCTTATGTTCATAGCCTTTCACTAGGCATTGCTCCTACTAGCCAGTTTCCTACTCCACACTGATGAGGGGCAATACCCCGAAACAGCTGTCTGTGGATGGATACCATGTTTTGGCATAGGTGGTTTCCTTCATTGGAGACTGCCCTTCCCGTGGTTGTTCCTTCCCGGGGAAAGACCTGGCTAGTCATTGCTTGCATTGAGAAACATGTGATGGTGTCTCCGCGGCTGTTGATTTACATGCTTTTGCATATTTCCCATAAGGGATGGGGGCATTGCTCTAGATCACTGCGTTGAGAAACATGTGATGGTGTCTCCGCAGTGTTGGATGTTGATCTCCATGAGGTCACTCATCCTTATGTTCATAGCCTTTCACTAGGCATTGCTCCTACTAGCCAGTTTCCTACTCCACACTGATGAGGGGCAATACCCCGAAACAGCTGTCTGTGGATGGATACCATGTTTTGGCATAGGTGGTTTCCTTCATTGGAGACTGCCCTTCCCGTGGTTGTTCCTTCCCGGGGAAAGACCTGGCTAGTCATTGCTTGCGTTGAGAAACATGTGATGGTGTCTCCGCGGCTGTTGATTTACATGCTTTTGCATATTTCCCATAAGGGATGGGGGCATTGCTCTAGATCACTGCGTTGAGAAACATGTGATGGTGTCTCCGCAGTGTTGGATGTTGATCTCCATGAGGTCACTCATCCTTATGTTCATAGCCTTTCACTAGGCATTGCTCCTACTAGCCAGTTTCCTACTCCACACTGATGAGGGGCAATACCCCGAAACAGCTGTCTGTGGATGGATACCATGTTTTGGCATAGGTGGTTTCCTTCATTGGAGACTGCCCTTCCTGTGGTTGTTCCTTCCCGGGGAAAGACCTGGCTAGTCATTGCTTGCATTGAGAAACATGTGATGGTGTCTCCGCGGCTGTTGATTTACATGCTTTTGCATATTTCCCATAAGGGATGGGGGCATTGCTCTAGATCACTGCGTTGAGAAACATGTGATGGTGTCTCCGCAGTGTTGGATGTTGATCTCCATGAGGTCACTCATCCTTATGTTCATAGCCTTTCACTAGGCATTGCTCCTACTAGCCAGTTTCCTACTCCACACTGATGAGGGGCAATACCCCGAAACAGCTGTCTGTGGATGGATACCATGTTTTGGCATAGGTGGTTTCCTTCATTGGAGACTGCCCTTCCTGTGGTTGTTCCTTCCCGGGGAAAGACCTGGCTAGTCATTGCTTGCGTTGAGAAACATGTGATGGTGTCTCCGCGGCTGTTGATTTACATACATACAGATGGGTCCAGAGAGCCATATATACAAGATGGGACCAGGGAGCCATGCATAAAGGATCGGACCAGGGAGCCATACATACAGGATGGGACCAGGGAGCCATACATACAGGATGGGACCAGGGAGCCATACATACAGGATGGGACCAGAGAGCCATGCATACAGGATGGGACCAGGGAGCCATGCATACAGGATGGGACCAGGGAGCCATGCATACAGGATGGGACCAGGGAGCCATGCATACAGGATGGGACCAGGGAGCCATGCATACAGGATGGGACCAGGGAGCCATATATACAAGATGGGACCAGGGAGCCATACATACAGGATCGGACCAGGGAGCCATGCATAAAGGATGGGACCAGGGAGCCATGCATACAGGATCGGACCAGGGAGCCATGCATAAAGGATGGGACCAGGGAGCCATGCATACAGGATGGGACCAGGGAGCCATGCATACAGGATGGGACCAGGGAGCCATGCATACAGGATGGGACCAGGGAGCCATGCATACAGGATGGGACCAGGGAGCCATGCATACAGGATGGGACCAGGGAGCCATGCATACAGGATGGGACCAGGGAGCTATACATACAGGATGAGACCAGGGAGCCATACATACAGGATCGGACCAGGGAGCCATACATACAGGAGGGGGAGCCACACATACCAGGACAGGGACAGGGGGAGTCACACACACCAGGACAGGGATGGGGGGAGCCACACATACCAGGACAGGACAGGGGGAGCCACACATACCTGGACAGGGATGGGGGAGCCACACATACCACGACAGGGACGGGGGAGCCACACATACCACGACAGGGACAGGGGAGCCACACATAACACGACAGGGATGGGGGGAGCCACACATACCACGACAGGGACGGGGGAGCCACACATAGCCGGACAGGGACGAGGGGAGCCACACATACCAGGACAGGATGGGGGGAGCCACACATACCAGGACAGGACGGGGGGACAATGCATGCCCGGCTTATACTCGAGTCAATAAGCTTACCCAGTTTTCCGTGGCAAAATTTGGTGCCTCTGCCTATACTCGGGTCGGCTTATACTCAAGTATATACGGTACATGTCTCCACTATTCCCACACAGGTGCAGTAACAGCCACGTCGTTACTACATATGCGAGGGAATAGCGGTGACGTGTTTGTCACTTGCGCAGGCGCAGTTCGTGGCCGCAATTCCCGAACATGCACAGTAACAACCACAACTGCGCGCTCTTCCCGCGCTGCTCCTGTCAGCACCACTAAGCAGACACAGATGTTAATTTCACCGTACTCCAGATGCAATAGCATCATGCCTATTTCTAGTCCATTGATAAGTTACACCATAGACTGTGACTGCAACTGTTTTAGAAGTGTGTGCCAAATTCCTTCAGTAAAGAAATCATGAATTACACACGGTGTGTCTGAGCCATTTGTAGCTAGCCCACCAGCTGTTGCAGGAGAACTGGATGACACTGTATTCTGGCCACTGCTGCATATTTTTAGGCTGGATGAGAGAAACAGAAGTGGACTGGAGCGGTCGCCTTAGTAACCGGTACACACAGCAGTGAGCGAGCATTGCACCTACTGGTCACCTGACATAACTCTAATGACCTATGATCCTCAGGTTACACGACTGCCTTACATAGAGCCACAACCCTCAGCTTGTCATTCCACAGTCCCCTGATGAGACTTGTAATCCATCCACCAACACAGTCCTTTCTGCAATCTCAGCATTTGAATAATCACAATATCTGAGAGGACCAGGAATGCCTCTGTATCAGGTTTCCTGTAACAACCATTTCATCGTAACCGCAGCACATACAGTGGTCATGTTTAATATGAATATAACAGATAACAGACGCCTTAATATAGAATGGGATAGAGTTTCTAAATATAGTTTATGTATAAGGATCCATAATAAATAGTTTATTACATCCAGCTATTTGCATGATATCCTGTATGTATACTTTTGTACATTAGCTCTGCTTAGTACAGAACATTGCACTCCTCTGTCCTCCACGGCTGCTGCTTCCCTACTAGGTGGCATACAGTATGCACGAAAGCGGGCAGTGGCTATGGCACACAGAGAGGAGATGGTGGCCCTGGCACAAAGAGAAATGGCAGTGGCTAAGGTACACAGAGAAGTGGCAGTGGCAATGACACAAAGAGAGGTACAGTTGCCATGGCACACAGAGAAGTGACAATAGCCATGGCGCACACAGAAGTGGCAGTGGCCATGGCAGAGAGGTGGCAGTGACCATTTCACATGGAGCATGGGGCACTGTGTACTAAACAAAGATGGTCATAGCATCTTTGCTGCAGATCCTGTTTGTACCGCTGCTTAGCTTCAGCCTGAAGCAACTTTCCCTTGTGCTCAGGCAGCTCCAAAATTTAATTTAAAAAAGTCTACTAATTTATGTGCTTGCCCTAAACACTGCCACCTTAACCAGCTACCCACAGGCGCCTAATGGCATTCATAGCCCCGCTTAATGCCCAGTTACAGGTACATGTGTAGGGTTGGTGGGCCGGGCTGGGGGGTGGTCCCTCTGGGTACCGCGCAGCAACGTATAGACACAAGACGAGTCAGGTTTCGGGTTCAACAGGTCCAAGTTTATTCTCTCACCGTCCAATTGACGGCCCTCACAGTACACCACAATATCTCCTTCGCGGCCATCCATCTCCAGGGCCGCTTCACGCACACCGTACTTTACACCGGGGACGTACATGTACGCACCGTCCCCTCTTCACTCTTAGACGCTCCTGTCAGATCCATCACTGTGGCCGCCTTAGGCCCGTAAACCAACAGTACTTTTACTGATCAGTCGTCTCTCTCAATACGGTATGCTTTGCCTCGCCTATGCTGCGGTACTTTCGTGTCAGGACCACCCCCCTGACTTTCTCTCTCTTCAGTCCCCCTGGTTTGGTTCTCTCACAGTGCACAAACTGTCATAGTCCTCCTGTCACTTGAGCTCCCCCTGGGACTGGAACTTTCTGGAACCCTCCTGTCAAATTTATAACCTTCCCGGTTCCCTCTGACTCCGCCCCCATGACCAACGGTTTCTTGAGCCCTAAGCTGATGTCAAGTCCTATGCTCACACTCCTCCCTGCCCTCTAATGGTCAACCCAAGGTACTGCACATCCACTACACTTTCCTAGCTGTTTCCCCACTGTAATAACTGACACCTGTCTAAACTGTGCAAACCTTCCTTTCTCTATTCTGACAAGTCCGTCCGTCCATCAGGTCAACTTCCCTACACTCCCCCTTCCTTTGTCTATTGTCGTCCTCGACAATCGTAGTCCCTGCTTTCGTCGTTCTGAAGCTTTCCCTACCTTCTGTTGTCGGACCAGCTGTTGGGCCAAACACACTACCCGCGGGGGCCGAACCAAACTGGGAGCACCATGCTCCGTGCAGCCTACTGCTACTCGCCAGCGTGCACGCCACATGACGTCTTTCAAATTGGGCTAGGTACACCTGGATTCTCTTTCCGACGAGTACCTTCCCCTACTCTCCCCTTCTGTCACCTTCCATTATCCGGTACGCCATGATCGAGGCCTTACACCTACCAGATCATTGTCGGCGTCCGCCTTCTTCCTTCAGGGGTATCCGTGGTGTCAGGGACCTGACCTGGGATGACTGTCTTTCTCACGTCTTCCATCTCTTTGCCTTTCTTTTGGTTACACGTCATGGTCGGCGTCTCGGTCTCCCAGACCCTCTCAACACATAGACCCCTTCGGATCTCACACTTCCCTTTGGTCGCTCAGACCCTCTCTTACCCGGACCTGTTGCATTTTCTTGTGCATATTATACAGCAAAACAACTTTACAATATCACAAGTACCCCATTTTTTACATTTTTTTTTCTTTTTACTAATGCTTTAAAACCAACATATTATAACAAAACATCACATGTCTTCTTCCCCCCTTCCTTGGACATAGACACTCTCTCTCTTCTACGTATCCCCGCTCTGTCAGGCCACATATGTACGTATATTTTCCTATAAAAGGAGCTTAGAAAGAAGAAAGAAAGAAAGAAAGAAAGAAAGAGGAGATAGTCGCAACAGTTAAACAAATAGGAAACAAAAAAAATGTTTCACTCAAAACGCAACTGTCCTTATAACCTGCACAACGGTGCAACGAACTCCTGACAGTTCAATCCACCTTCTGGTGGTCAGTAGTAAGGGCCCCACAGCCGTGGAGTTCCCGGGATACCGAGAGTGTCTGCAACAGTTCTCTTTATGGGGGCTCGTGTTCTTCAGACTCTGCAAGCACGACTACCGCATAGTAACCGCGGGGGGCAGTATTCTTTATAATAAGACACCAGATCCCCCTCTTGCAAAGCCCGGCCATGACGAATAGAGGTAATATTTATATAAACCTTCTGGCCAGTCGCAAGATCCCGTATGAATCCGTATCCTTTGGCGATGTTCGTATACACGAGCTGCCCCAAAGATCTCGTAGCTGCCATGCCAGCCTCTCCCTTTGCATGGAGTAGGTTCCATATCTTCTGCTCCGGGCCTTCTTCTTAATAACCTCCGCAACCCAAACGGAGGGTACACTGCAGGCTCTGGAGTCCGGTGGGCGGGGCTCCGCCAAAGAAGGGAGCGGGGCAGAGGCGGCCGATGATGTCAGCGGCCCAGCAGCCGATGGGGCCGGGTGGCGGGTGGGAGCAGCCGTGTTCTCAGAGGATTGGGCCACGGGGCCTGTCAAACAGGCCGCAGTCGGTTCCAGCGCCGGCATAATCGCGGCCGCAGGGCAGGCCACACCTAAAATTTCAGCCGGAACCGGGGTAGCGGTCGACTTTGAAGATGAGGTCACTAGTGACAGAGGGGACGCAACAATGTCTTCTATGGTCAGACTCCACACCGGCGACACCAGGCGTGGCGGTTTAGGACCAGGAGCAGAGGCCCTGCTCAATTCTGCATAGATGTTAGGGCCCTCCTTAGCCGGGCTCCGGGAAACACAGGATGCCGCGTGCTGCGGCTGAATGGTAGGGGCCGCTTGCGGAGTCACTGTCAGGGCCGGGGGAGCTCTCACCTTCCCCGGCGCCGTGGCCTCCGTCACATCATCACCCAGCTCTTCCCGCAGTCTCCGCTCTTCACCCTGCCATCGGGCGGGGCTAGCCTCCAGGCTCAGGGGCTCGACAGGGAGGCTCTCTGCTGGTAACTTCGGTGGCCACTCCCGCTTATTCCGCACAGGCTCCGCTTCTCCACTCAACATCCAGCTGCCTGCCCATGGCTCTAAAGGGGACGTTTTCTGGCAAAGCTCGACCTCCCGCTGCCATCGCCACTCCAGGCGCCCGATGCCTCGACATCCGCAGCGTCTCATACCGTCCGTTGGGCAGCAGTCGAATGGCGCCAAGCAGCCGCAGCCAAGCTTTCCCTCAGTGCCACTCCCTCTGCTGGGTGGGGCATTGGCAGGCCTCCCCACCCACCTGCCAGGATCCAGTGTATGGGAGCATCGGCCTCTGGGTACATACCGCTTCCCCTTGGGGTACGCTGGAGGGGGTCCCAGTCCATTCTGGACAACTGTAAACACCTGGACCTCGCCTCTGCGTTGGAGCAACACCGCCATTCTGCCCAGTACCTGGCATCGCCCCGGATCCTCTGCCAGCAACGCGGGTCCTCCACAGCGTTCCCAATCTGTAATCCCCAGGTGAGTGATTTGTATTCCACAGGCGCTTATAATCCACACAAAGCAGTCTGAGTCTTTTTCCATCCCTTGGGGCAGGCCTGCTGCAGAAGATGATGTATTAGCGGCGGCGATCCTGCCGACTACGCCAAGTGTAGGGTTGGTGGGCCAGGCTGGGGGGTGATCCCTCTGGGTACCGCGTAGCAACGTATAGACACAAGACGAGGCAGGTTTCGGGTTCAACAGGTCCAAGTTTATTCTCTCACCGTCCGATTGACGGCCCTCACAGTACACCACAATATCTCCTTTCCGGCCATCCATCTCCAGGGCCGCTTCACGCACACCGTACTTTACACCGGGGACGTACATGTACGCACCGTCCCCTCTTCACTCTTAGACGCTCCTGTCAGATCCGTCACTGTGGCCGCCTTAGGCCCGTAAACCAACAGTACTTTTACTGATCAGTCGTCTCTCTCAATACGGTATGCTTTGCCTCGTCTATGCTGCAGTACTTTCGTGTCAGGACCACCCCCCTGACTTTCTCTCTCCTCAGTCCCCCTGGTTTGGTTTTCTCACAGTGCACAAACTGTCGTAGTCCTCCTGTCACTCGAGCTCCCACTGGGGACTGGAACTTTCTGGAACCCTCCTGTCAAATTTATAACTTTCCTGGTTCCCTCTGACTCCGCCCCCCAAATGACCAACGGTTTCTTGAGCCCTAAGCTGATGTCAAGTCCTATGCTCACACTCCTCCCTGCCCTCTAATGGTCAACCCAAGGTACTGCACGTCCACTACACTTTCCTAGCTGTTTCCTCACTGTAATAACTGACACCTGTCTAAACTGTGCAAACCTTCCTTTCTCTATTCTGACAAGTCCGTCCGTCCGTCAGGTCACCTTCCCTACACATGAGCGGGACACAGACTCATGTAGATACCTTTCATTTTTTAATTTTGAGTGTAAAAGCACTGGCCCAATAAATTTTCAGATTCCCATGGACCATTTTATATATGTGACTGAGAGGATATAATTAGATATTAATGGTAATGCAAATAAAAGTTATATTTTAGTTTGTTTTTTTCAGTTAGTGGAATAAAGATTTGTTTCTAGTATGTACACATATCGATCCACCTTCTGTAGATTGATTTTCTTATCAGATATGCAGATAGTTGGACAGTACTTTGGTGTCAATACCACATCACTCAATGGATCTTCATTGGACGCCCTTCATCCAGCAGGATAGCGGCCCATGACACAAGGCACATGTCGCCTGCAGCTTGTTCCACAGTATCAATCAGTTCAGTAACGCAGAAAATTATTGTAACTAAGTATAAGCGGGCAACTCCTTTCCATGGCTTTCTCAAAAGTAATACAGTGTATAATTAAGTGTCCACCCTCCCCAGAGCCTGACAAACAGTAGTAATAAACCTGTCAGAGCACAGTTGCTAGTTCCATGTTGACTTAGCTGTGCTTGTAGTGATGATACAAATGAGACCAAATCCCAAAGTGCCAAAGAAGGATGAGGCCATGCTAAATGTGCTGTATGATCCATATGTAAAAATGTACCCGGATCTTACATTATAAGAAGAGCTCCAAGAATTTAGGCTGAGTTCACACGTTGCATTTTTTTCGCGTTTCCGCGGCGGTTTTAACCGCGCGATTTTGCCGCGAAAACGCGAAAAATAAGCATCCCATGCATTCCTATGGGATTCCGCAATGCTGTGCTAATGCTGCAGTTTTTACCGCGGCGGAATCGCTTTGCGGTAAAGAACGCAGCATGCTCATTAATTTTGCGGAATCGCGGCGATCCCGCACCCATAGGAATGCATTGTTCCGCTTACTTCCCGCATGTGGCTGTTCACACCATGCGGAAAGTAAGCAGAACATTTGCGGATGGTATCCACGGTCCGGAGGAGAGGAGACTGTCCTCCAGGCTGTGGGTACCATGTCCCTGTAAAAAATAGAATTTAGAATAAAAAACATTGTTATTCTTACCTTCCGACGTCCCGCGCAGCCTTCCCGCCTCTCTCCACGCTCTCGTTCCCAGTAATCCTTTGCGTGAATGACCACGATGACGTCCGTTCTTGCGGGATCGCGAAGTCTCGCGGCCATTCGCGCGACGTCATCGCGAATTACCGCGAGACGTCGCGATCCCGCGAGAACGTACGTCATCGCGGGCATTTCGCAAAGGATTACTGGGAACGGCTGCGCGGGACGTCGGAAGGTAAGAATAACACCATTTTTTATTTTTTTTTACATTTTATCTCTTACTACTGATGCTGCATAGGCGGCTTCAGTAGTAAAAAGTTGGTCACACTTGTAAAACACTATGTTTGATGAGTGTGACCAACCTGTCCATCAGTTCTCCAAGCGATGCTACAGATCGCTTGGAAAACGCTAGCATTTTGCAAGCTAATTACGCTTGCAAAATGCTAGTTTTTCAGCGGGAAAATCGCGGGAATTTAAAATGCAATTTTCCCGTGGAATGGAATTCTGGAATTCTCGCGGTAATTTCCGCTAGAGTTCCAGTACGTGTGAACTTAGCCTTAACCTCATATACACGTCGGCATAAGAACTAAACTCTTGTTTAAGCTTTAGGCTGGAGTCACACACAGCGAATAAAAAATTGGTCCCATTTTAACGGTACGAAATCGCACAAAGAATTCTTGTCCAGGGATCCGTCTGTCATCCCATTTTCCAGCGTGGAACCGATTTTATTCGCATCTATGCATCAAATTGACATCCAATGCCAATGCCTGATGCTCTTTGCTGTTAACCTAGAGAAGTCTTGCGATTTAATCGCAAGTCACACGTGTGGTGCGTTTTCAATGCGATTTTTAATCGCATCCATAGACTTGCATTGTCGAATCCGATCCGAAAATCGGTGACAATCGCAGCATGCTGCAATTGTCTCGGTCCGATGATCGGATGCGATAAAAAATCGCATGATGTGAGCTGCCCCATAGAATAACATGGGTTCGAATGCAATGCGATTTTTTATCGCATTGCATTCGTCCGTTTTAATCGCCAGTGTGACTCCGGCCTTATGACGATATCGGCATTTCCAGAATAACTAAACTTGTTGATGTACTTGCTGAAATGGACCAGGATCAGTGGATTCAGCTGGAAGACATCTTCCTTTTCACATGATCCCAAATAGCAACGATTATTGGCTATGTTCGCACTTGTGTTTGGAATTCGTTTGTAATAGATATAGTTGAAAATAAAAAAAGAAGTAGGAATAAAAACAGATGCAAGTGGGCAACAAACGAACCACAAAATCTCTGTTTTGAAGGGATCTTTTAAGGAGAGGTGCCAACGAACTCCCCTAGTTTTCTGGGCATGCAGTAGACTAGAGTTTTGATAATCCAAAAACAACAAAAAATAGACTGAATGGATGCAAGTAGATATTATTTAAAACACAATGAATGGATCGTGTAGCTGAACATTTTATTTGCACTTTTTTTTTCTACTCCTGGACCAGAAAAAACGTAAATGCAAACAGAAGTGTGAACATTGGCTAATGCATATTTATGTACGAATCTTTATCTATCGATCTATATCTGTGACACAGATTACATGAATATGGATCTGCAGTGAAGCATCAGATCATATGTTAAATAGAAGCTGCAGCCTATTTGGCTACCGTAGGTGACTATGTCTGTATATTTGTGAACCCCCCACCCATCATTATTTCTATTCTAGTTCTGTGCACTCAATATTTTATCATGGGAAACTTCTGATCAGCAATTATTGACTTTAGTCATTAGGTGTTCATCCCATGTTACTTGTGTTCCTGTCAGTGTATTACTATGCAGTGGTAGACAAAGCAATACAGTCTAAATCACAACACTTGATGAATCCAGGATGAAATATGCATATGCAAAAGCAGATGTGAAGGGGTTAATGATAGCCTTTCCAAACGAAGCCAAAGGGGAGGAGAGGGAAGGATCAGATTTTAGGGAGAACTGGATCCCCTCCTCCTCAGTACTACAGGAACAAATGGGATATTCATCAGGAGCATGTCTATGCCAGAGAACCTCCCAGAGGGAAATGAGTGGAGACTCGGACTATAGGGCGATCCTCCTTATAAAGCCCCTGCAGCTTCCCAGCTCACACACCTTCCTCCAGTGTTACAGCCATGATCCCCGGACTCAGAGCACTGGTGACCTGCCTGCTCCTGGCTGTTCAGAGCTCTGCCCAGCAGCACCAGCCCAATGAGAGGTAAGGAGACACTGTGAGTTCTCACCATGGCACATCACACTGTGCCCTGCCACTCAACACACTGTGCCCTGCTCTGCCACTCATCACTGTGCCCTGCTCTGCCACTCATCACACTGTGCTCTGCCACTCATCACACTGCCCTGCTCTGCCACTCATCACACTGTGCCCTGCTCTGCCACTCATCACACTGTGCTCTGCCACTCATCACACTGTGCTCTGCCACTCATCTCACTGTGCTCTGCCACTCATCTCACTGTACCCTGCTCTGCCTCTCATCACACTGTACCCTGCTCTGCCACTCATCACACTGAGCCCTGCCACTGATCACACTGTGCCCTGCTCTGCCACTCATCACACTGTGCCCTGCCACTCAACACACTGTGCCCTGCTCTGCCACTCATCACACTGCCCTGCTCTGCTACTCCTCACTGTGCCCTGCTCTGCCTCTCATCACACTGTACCCTGCTCTGCCACTCATCACACTGTGCTCTGCCACTCATCACACTGTGCTCTGCCACTCATCTCACTGTACCCTGCTCTGCCACTCATCACACTGTGCCCTGCTCTGCCACTCATCACACTGTGCCCTGCTCTGCCACTCATCACACTGTGCCCTGCTCTGCCACTCATCACACTGTACCCTGCTCTGCCACTCATCACACTGTGCCCTGCTCTGCCACTCATCACACTGTGCCCTGCTCTGCCACTCATCACACTGTGCTCTGCCACTCATCACACTGTGCTCTGCCACTCATCACACTGTGCTCTGCCACTCATCTCACTGTACCCTGCTCTGCTACTCATCACACTGTGCCCTGCTCTGCCACTCATCACACTGTGCCCTGCTCTGCCACTCATCACACTGTGCTCTGCCACTCATCACACTGTGCCCTGCTCTGCTACTCATCACACTGTACCCTGCCACTCATCACACTGTGCCCTGCTCTGCCACTCATCACACTGTGCCCTGCTCTGCTACTCATCAAACTGTGCCCTGCTCTGCCACTCATCACACTGTGCTCTGCTCTGCTACTCATCACACTGTGCCCTGCTCTGCCACTCATCACACTGTGCCCTGCTCTGCCTCTCATCACACTGTGCCCTGCTCTGCTACTCATCACACTGTGCCCTGCTCTGCCACTCATCACACTGTGCCCTGCTCTGCCACTCATCACACTGTGCTCTGCCACTCATCACACTGTGCTCTGCCACTCATCTCACTGTGCTCTGCCACTCATCTCACTGTACCCTGCTCTGCCTCTCATCACACTGTACCCTGCTCTGCCACTCATCACACTGAGCCCTGCCACTGATCACACTGTGCCCTGCTCTGCCACTCATCACACTGTGCCCTGCCACTCAACACACTGTGCCCTGCTCTGCCACTCATCACACTGCCCTGCTCTGCTACTCCTCACTGTGCCCTGCTCTGCCTCTCATCACACTGTACCCTGCTCTGCCACTCATCACACTGTGCTCTGCCACTCATCACACTGTGCTCTGCCACTCATCTCACTGTACCCTGCTCTGCCACTCATCACACTGTGCCCTGCTCTGCCACTCATCACACTGTGCCCTGCTCTGCCACTCATCACACTGTGCCCTGCTCTGCCACTCATCACACTGTACCCTGCTCTGCCACTCATCACACTGTGCCCTGCTCTGCCACTCATCACACTGTGCCCTGCTCTGCCACTCATCACACTGTGCTCTGCCACTCATCACACTGTGCTCTGCCACTCATCACACTGTGCTCTGCCACTCATCTC
This sequence comes from Dendrobates tinctorius, assembly GCF_039654945.1. Lineage (NCBI taxonomy): Eukaryota > Metazoa > Chordata > Amphibia > Anura > Dendrobatidae > Dendrobates > Dendrobates tinctorius. The sequence continues at coordinate 83,194,093 of NW_027361728.1, read as the reverse complement.
ACTGTACCCTGCTCTGCTACTCATCACACTGTGCCCTGCTCTGCCACTCATCACACTGTGCCCTGCTCTGCCACTCATCACACTGTGCTCTGCCACTCATCACACTGTGCCCTGCTCTGCTACTCATCACACTGTACCCTGCCACTCATCACACTGTGCCCTGCTCTGCCACTCATCACACTGTGCCCTGCTCTGCTACTCATCAAACTGTGCCCTGCTCTGCCACTCATCACACTGTGCTCTGCTCTGCTACTCATCACACTGTGCCCTGCTCTGCCACTCATCACACTGTGCCCTGCTCTGCCTCTCATCACACTGTGCCCTGCTCTGCTACTCATCACACTGTGCCCTGCTCTGCCACTCATCACACTGTGCCCTGCTCTGCTACTCATCACACTGTGCACTGCTCTGCCACTCATCACACTGTGCCCTGCCACTCATCACACTGTGCTCTGCCACTCATCACACTGTGCTCTGCTCTGCCTCTCATCACACTGTGCTCTGCCACTCATCACACTGTGCCCTGCTCTGCTACTCATCACACTGTGCACTGCCACTCATCACACTGTGCCCTGCTCTGCCACTCATCACACTGTGCCCTGCTCTGCCACTCATCACACTGTGCCCTGCTCTGCCACTCATCACACTGTGCTCTGCCACTCATCACACTGTGCCCTGCTCTGCTACTCATCACATTGTACCCTGCTCTGCCACTCATCACACTGTGCCCTGCTCTGCCACTCATCACACTGTGCTCTGCCACTCATCACACTGTGCTCTGCCACTCATCACACTGTGCCCTGCTCTGCCTCTCATCACACTGTGCTCTGCCACTCATCACACTGTGCCCTGCTTTGCTACTCATCACACTGTGCCCTGCTCTGCCACTCATCACACTGTGCCCTGCTCTGCTACTCATCACACTGTGCACTGCCACTCATCACACTGTGCCCTGCTCTGCTACTCATCACACTGTGCCCTGCTCTGCCACTCATCACACTGTGCACTGCTCTGCTACTCATCACACTGTGCACTGCTCTGCCACTCATCACACTGTGCCCTGCCACTCATCACACTGTGCTCTGCCACTCATCACACTGTGCCCTGCTCTGCCTCTCATCACACTGTGCTCTGCCACTCATCACACTGTGCTCTGCTCTGCTACTCATCACACTGTGCCCTGCCACTCATCACACTGTGCTCTGCCACTCATCACACTGTGCCCTGCTCTGCCTCTCATCACACTGTGCTCTGCCACTCATCACACTGTGCTCTGCTCTGCTACTCATCACACTGTGCACTGCCACTCATCACACTGTGCCCTGCTCTGCCACTCATCACACTGTGCCCTGCTCTGCTACTCATCACACTGTGCCCTGCTCTGCCACTCATCACACTGTGCCCTGCTTTGCCACTCATCACACTGTACCCTGCTCTGCCACTCATCACACTGTGCCCTGCTCTGCCACTCATCACACTGTGCCCTGCTCTGCCACTCATCACACTGTGCCCTGCTCTGCCACTCATCACACTGTGCCCTGCTCTGCCACTCATCACTCTGTGCCCTGCTCTGCCACTCATCACACTGTGCTCTGCCACTCATGAGAGGTGTGCTCTGCCACTCATCACACTGTGCCCTGCTCTGCTACTCATCACACTGTGCCCTGCTCTGCCACTCATCACACTGTGCCCTGCTTTGCCACTCATCACACTGTACCCTGCTCTGCCACTCATCACACTGTACTCTGCGCTGCCACTCATCACACTGTGCCCTGCTCTGCCACTCATCACACTGTGCCCTGCCACTCATCACACTGTGCCCTGCTCTGCCACTCATCACACTGTGCTCTGCCATTCATCACACTGTGCTCTGCTACTCATCACACTGTGCCCTGCTCTGCCACTCATCACACTGTGCCCTGCCACTCATCACACTGTGCCCTGCCACTCATCACACTGTGCCCTGCCACTCATCACACTGTGCTCTGCCACTCATCACACTGTGCCCTGCTCTGCCACTCATCACACTGTGCTCGGCCACTCATCACACTGTGCTCGGCCACTCATCACACTGTGCCGTGCCACACATCACACTGTGCTCGGCCACTCATCACACTGTGCTCTGCCACTCATCACACTGTGCCCTGCTCTGCCACTCATCACACTGTGCTCTGCCACTCATCACACTGTGCTTGGCCACTCATCACACTGTGCTCGGCCACTCATCACACTGTGCCCTGCTCTGCCACTCATCACACTGTGCTCTGCCACTCATCACACTGTGCTCTGCCACTCATCACACTGTGCTCTGCCACTCATCACACTGTGCTCTGCCACTCATCACACTGTGCCCTGCTCTGCTACTCATCACACTGTGCCCTGCTCTGCCTCTCATCACACTGTGCCCTGCTCTGCTACTCATCACACTGTGCCCTGCTTTGCCACTCATCACACTGTGCTCTGCCACTCATCACACTGTGCTCTGCCACTCATCACATTGTGCTCTGCCACTCATCACACTGTGCTCTGCCACTCATCACACTGTGCTCTGCCACTCATCACACTGTGCCCTGCTCTGCTACTCATCACACAGTGCCCTGCTCTGCCTCTCATCACACTGTGCCCTGCTCTGCTACTCATCACACTGTGCCCTGCTCTGCCACTCATCACACTGTGCCCTGCTTTGCCACTCATCACACTGTGCTCTGCCACTCATCACACTGTGCTCTGCCACTCATCACACTGTGCCCTGCTCTGCCACTCATCACACTGTGCCCTGCTCTGCCTCTCATCACACTGTGCCCTGCTCTGCTACTCATCACACTGTGCCCTGCTCTGCCACTCATCACACTGTGCCCTGCTTTGCCACTCATCACACTGTACCCTGCTCTGCCACTCATCACACTGTGCCCTGCTCTGCCACTCATCACACTGTGCCCTGCTCTGCCACTCATCACACTGTGCCCTGCTCTGCCACTCATCACACTGTGCCCTGCTCTGCCACTCATCACTCTGTGCCCTGCTCTGCCACTCATCACACTGTGCTCTGCCACTCATGAGAGGTGTGCTCTGCCACTCATCACACTGTGCCCTGCTCTGCTACTCATCACACTGTGCCCTGCTCTGCCACTCATCACACTGTGCCCTGCTTTGCCACTCATCACACTGTACCCTGCTCTGCCACTCATCACACTGTGCCCTGCTCTGCCACTCATCACACTGTGCCCTGCCACTCATCACACTGTGCCCTGCTCTGCCACTCATCACACTGTGCTCTGCCATTCATCACACTGTGCTCTGCTACTCATCACACTGTGCCCTGCTCTGCCACTCATCACACTGTGCCCTGCCACTCATCACACTGTGCCCTGCCACTCATCACACTGTGCCCTGCCACTCATCACACTGTGCCCTGCTCTGCCACTCATCACACTGTGCTCGGCCACTCATCACACTGTGCCCTGCCACTCATCACACTGTGCTCGGCCACTCATCACACTGTGCTCTGCCACTCATCACACTGTGCCCTGCTCTGCCACTCATCACACTGTGCTCTGCCACTCATCACACTGTGCTCTGCCACTCATCACACTGTTCCCTGCTCTGCTATTCATCACACTGTGCTCTGCCACTCATCACACTGTGCTCTACCACTCATCACACTGTGCTCTGCCACTCATCACACTGTGCCCTGCTCTGCTACTCATCACACTGTGCCCTGCTCTGCCACTCATCACACTGTGCCCTGCTCTGCCTCTCATCACACTGTTCCCTGCTCTGCTATTCATCACACTGTGCTCTGCCACTCATCACACTGTGCTCTGCCACTCATCACACTGTGCTCTGCCACTCATCACACTGTGCTCTGCCACTCATCACACTGTGCCCTGCTCTGCTACTCATCACACTGTGCCCTGCTCTGCCACTCATCACACTGTGCCCTGCTCTGCCTCTCATCACACTGTGCCCTGCTCTGCCACTCATCACACTGTGCTCTGCCACTCATCACACTGTGCTCTGCCACTCATCACATCTGCTGCCAACCTGCTGTGTCTTAGCTGTTGTTGTTCTGTGTTCTTGGTGGAGAGTATAGTGCACTAAATTATCATATTTAATGTATCTTTTTCATATTAATTTTTACATTCAGTTTACATCTCTGTGGATTATGATGGTGTTGGATAATTAGTGAATGACTTTAGTAAATAAATATGTTGTAGATCATTTCTTTTATGATTATGGAATTAATAGATTATTTGTAATGATGTCATTTTTGGAAACTGTTGCAGCCTTGAGTGAGTTTGTCAGAGGTAGCAGTCCGGAGTTTCCAACAACTCGTTAATATATTATCATGCATTACTCGTCAGTATCAATGGGTAAATGCGTTATGTTAACTTAGTTAATATGGTGAAGCCATCTTATCTGTTCATTATCTAATCGATCTATGCTCCAATCGGTCCGTCTACTTTCTTACTTTTTATTTACCTATCATCTTATTTTTTCTACAAGGTATTGGTGCTGTTTCAATTTTTCTGTATTTTTATCTATCTCATTAACACATTCATTCACACACACAATGTTATAATGTTCAATCAATATGTATTCATCCATTCATTTAATCATTTACATGTGTTATGACCGGGTGGCTCAGTGGTTAGCACTGTTGCTTTGCAGCGCTGAGGGTTCTGGTTTCAAATCCCCCCAAGGACAATGTCTGTATGGAGTTTATGTCTTCTCCCCGTGTTTGGGTGGGTTTCCTCTGGTTTCCTCCCACACTCCAAAGACATACTGATAGGGAATTTAGATTGTGAGCCCCAATGGGGACAGTGATGATGATGTCTGTAAAGTGCGGTGGTATTAATGGCGCTATATAAGGGAGTAAAATAAATATCATACATACACAAATATCTCTGTCTATATTTTATGTCATATATACCAATTCATTTCCACACTATGGCAATGATTTCATTTGCATCCATTTCCCCCATGATTTGAATGGTGGTTCTGCTGCTTTGCTGTATGTGTGTATTGATTGTTTGCTTGTCGCTGGGGCTCTGTCCATCACGTTTTCATCGGGTTGCGTCTTCAAGCACTCCTGAATCAGTTATCCCTCCACCTTCCTTGATCTTTCGATTCGATCTGGCATGAGTGAGCATCATGCTCTGCAAATGTCTGACTGGTTGCAAAGTATTTAGTAGACTGGACAAGTGACTACTCCCTACTGTATTCCAGCTGCATGTCTTTCACTGGATCCGCTGTCATTGGTCAGTGTGCTCCACTCCCTTACTCCTTTCTATGAGTACAACCTAGAATTACACAGCATCCACTGCCCTCAGCATCCAGTTTCTTGATTTAGTTACCAATGCTCTATCTCGGGTAATTTCAGCCGGTGGTCAATGCTGTGAGACAGGCTTTCTAGTTAATATGATCCATTTTGGCTGCTGATGTGTGAAAGCTTTTAAGCACTTTAAATCCCTGTCTGACCATTTCAGTGTAATGCAGTTATCACTGCTCTTCCTGAATCTCTGGCTCCTTTATGAGATAAATAACGGGCTGAGATTCACTTGATCTTATTATAGGCATGTGTTCTCCACACGCTTCATAGACCCGAATTAAAGAAAGGAAACTATAACGCTCTGCGAGCTTTTGGTATAAATTATTTCTTGTGTTCTTAGAAAGTTAATTTATTTCTAGGTGTAATTTACAAATACGCTATACATCACAGGGCAGCCTATACATCCTCTTTAGGTTGGTATTATTTGTGTATCAGTTTCTGAACGTAAAGAACTGTGGTAAAGTGTTAGACAGCGATGGTAAAAATGGAACAAAATAAGAATGCTTTCAAAAATAGAAGTGCACTGCTAATAGTTTATTTCTATCAATTAACAAAATGGAAAGTGAATGGACAAAACAGGAATATAAATGCAATAAATGTTTGGTGTGACCTGCCTTCGCCTACAAAGTAACAACAAAGCTTCCAGGTACATTTGCACAAATAATTTTGCAGGATTACTGTATTTTTCGGACTATAAGACGTACGGGACCAAAAGACGCACCTTGGTTTTAGAGGAGGAAATTAGGGAAAAAAATTGAAGCAAAAAATGTGGTCAATTCTGTACTTAATATCTCCTATCCTGGTATATATGGTCCCCTCATCCCCATCCTGATACACATGGCACCATCATCTCCATCCTGGTATGCATGGCTCCTCATCCCTACCCTGGCATGCATGGCCCCCCTCATCCCTACCCTGGAATGCATGGCCCTCATCTCCATCCTGGTATGCATGCCTCCTCATTCCTACCCTGGCACGCATGGCCCCCCTCATCCCTTCCCCTGGAATGCATGGCCCTCATCTCCATCCTGGTATGCATGCCTCCTCATTCCTACCCTGGCATGCATGGCCCCCCTCATCCCTACCCTGGAATGCATGTTCCTCATCTCCATCTTTGTATGCATGCCTCCTCATCCCTAGACCGGTATGCATGTCCCCTTATCCCTATCCTGGTAGGAATGGTCCCTCTCATTCGTATCCTGGTAGGAATGGTCCCCATCACCCCTATCCTGGCAGGAATGATCACTCTCATCCCTATCCTGGTATGCAAGGTCCCATCTCGTCCTAGTATGCATGGCCCCATCCCTATCCTGGTATGCAGGGCCCCATCCTTAACTTGGTATGAATAGCCCCCATCCCGGTTCTGGTATGCATGGTCCCATCCTTATCCTGGTATGATTGGCTGAATCTGTTGGAAATTATTACCGTAAATACACACATTTACAACATTTCAACATTTGGAGTTTTAAGAAAACTGGCAAGGCTTTATTTTGGGTGAGGTAGCTTTTTCCCTATACATGTCCAAAAATAGAATTTCGATTGTCTCTTAGACATTCTGCTATAGACTTATTTTTTTGTTTTGTCTTGATGAATCACCATATTACACATCAATGTTCCTACAGATGGATGGACGGTTGTCTCTTATGCTAGAGCCATTCAAAATTTGTAGTTCATTTAATAATGGCAGTAAAGCATCTTCACACCAGCACATTTCCACACTCGCGTTCTTACTGGGAGATTCTGCATTTACTTGATTCCAGCCATAATGCTTTCTATCACAACTTGTGATTCATAATGTTTGACTCATAAAACAATGTGCATCTAACAGTCTATGAAGATTTCAGATCTTGTGGTCTGCTATAGTTTTTTAATGTAAGACAAGCATTGATGTTAATCTAATAGAGCACTTATTTCCACTTTCCTTATTTTCCATGAAATCTAATTTTACCCAGGGTATTATGGCGTTAATTAAAGGGAACCTGTCATTAAATTCCTACGAACCGCAGGCAGCATGAATCAGAGCCTGAAGTTATGGCATTTCGGAGGAAATATACTGTAGTATGAAAAGATGGCCTGGGACTATATGTAGAGACCTGACTAGTCGATGTCACCTCATTTTTCGCATATAAGCTGCGGCCACCGCCATTAGGGGCTTATCTACAGCATTCTGTAATGCTGTAGATAAGCCCCCGATGTAACCTGAAAGATAAGAAAAACATTTTAGATTATACTCACTCAGGGGCGGTCCAGTCCGATGGGTGTCGCTGGTCCGGGATCGGTGCCTCCCATCTTCATTGGATGACATCATCTTCCTTGCTTCCTGGCGTTGCTTCTGCGCAGGCGTACTGATTTTCCCTGTTGAGGGCAGAGTAAAGTTCTGCAATGCGCAGGTGCCGGGCCTCTCTGACCTTTCCCGGCGCCTGCGCACTGCAGTACTTTGAGAGCAGAGAATTACGCCTGCGCGGGAGCTGCGACAGAAGCAAGGAAGAGGATGTCATCACATGAAGATGGGAGGCGCCAGACCCAAACAGGCGACGACCATCAGACCGGATCACCCCCTGGTGAGTATAACCTAACTTGTTTTTCTTATCTTTCAGGTTACATCGGGGACTAATCTACAGCATTATAGGTGGTTAACCCAGTGGCGTTTCGTTTGCGCCTGCCAGTGTCTTTTAAGATTCCCAATGTATTCCATAGGGCCCTTCTGAAACCATTGGGGGCTGTGGAAGAAGCAACATTGTGTCTCTCGCCGCCTGTATCGGTGGATAGTCAGGAGGAATTCGAGGTGGAGCGTATCGTGGATTCCCGGTTGATCTGCCTTTCCCTCCAGTATCTTGTGCACTGGAAGGGGTATGGCCTGAGGACCGGTCCAGGGTTCCTGGCCGATCAGTTCATGCTGATCATCTAGTGCGCTCCTTTCATGCCCGGTTTTCTGGGAAACCTGTGGGTCCGGTGGCCCCCCCCCATTGAGAGGGGGGTAATGTCATGACTCTGGACAGGATGGTTCCGCCTCCATCCTGGTCAGGTCAGGGTTAATTATAGTTCGCCTCTCTTTGGTTCTGGGGTGGCTATTTAAAGTTGGCAGTTCCTGGATTTGGTGTCGGTGATACTTCCTTATACTCAATTTGTGGTTGCTGACCCAGGTTACTCGTTCATATACATTGTGCCTCTGTGCATTTGTGCTTTGCTGTGTATGACCCGGTTCGTCCCCTGACTTTTGACTCTGTATCCTGCTTTGTACTGTCCTGTCCTTCCTGGTTATCTGACCCCTTGGCTCGTGTCTGTTTACTCTCTGTCTTATCCCTAGGTACCACGCTCTTGTCTGGCATTTGACCCTCTGCTCTCCTTTGACTACTTTAACTCCCTGTGCCATGTACTCTGCACACTCAGCTGACTTCCCTGTCCTCACGCGTGGTGACTCCGCCCCCTGGTCACGTGACTGCTTAGTTCCAGGTCCTGTGCTAACTGCTTAGTCTCAGGTCCTTGCGCACTGCGTGCCTTTTTCCTCTACTCTCTGCACTCATTCACGTGCCCCCTGATAGCGCCCCCTAGGCTGCGCCAGTGACATCGTCAGTGTCATTAAAGGAGGCCGTCATACACTTTGGGAACTACTGTGAGGGCCATTATACAGTGAAGGTGCCATCATACAGTGTGGGAGCTAATGTTGGATCATCATACTGCGTGAGTAAGAAAGAGAAGATGGCACAACTCTATAATTGTGGTGCACAGGTAGGATCCCCAATCCATGACAATTCTGAATATAAACTTGGCACACACATGGATTCCAATGCAAATAGTAAGGTACAGTACATACAGTGACGTTTCGGTCTGTATGACCTTCATCAATGTACCCTAAAAAGCACTGTGGTTTCCTATTGTTAGAGCATAAAAAAGGATTCGTAGCTTAGATAAGGAGGCAGCTTGGGGCCCGTTTGCCTTTAGAAGTGACTTGCGGCGGATGCCGTGTCCATGCTGTCTCCTGCACCGCGCACTTCTAAAGGCAAACCGGCCCCAAGCTGCCTCCTTATCTATGCTACGACTCCTTTTTTTGCCCTAACAGGAAACCACAGTGCTTTTTAGGGTACATTGATGAAGGTCGTATAGACCGAAACGTCACTGTATGTACTGTACCTTATTAAGCCACTATTTGCATTGGAATCCACGTGTGTGTGCCAAGTTTATATTCATCATACTGCGTGAGGATGTGATACAGTGTGTGGTGCAGTGACCGCTGTGACAGCTAGGGGGCGCTGTGCGGACATCCATTATTGTAATGGAGAAAGGATGAACGGCAGGATGGTAAATGACCGATATCACAAGGTGGGTGGCCTTGTGATGGAAGCTGGAAGCGGTATTAATCAGCAGATATTCTGCCGAGGGTTTGTTATTCTGTATTAGGGAAAGCTTCCAGGTGGCTTGGTGAGATGGGTGGGACCAGTCACCTAGAAACCCACCCAGGGGTGTGTGTCTGAACGCCCATAGCAAAACCTGTATATGTGTGTGTATGGCTGGGTGTTATAATTGGGTCACCAAGGAGGAAAGCATGATCAAGCTAAGCCACAGAAAACCAGAGAGGTTGGTAACTAAGCAGATTGCAGACCACTGATCATATCCACACAACTAGCAGTAGCCGTGGAGCGTACCTACGATGATCCTAGACGCCTCGACACAGCCGGAGAACTAAATAAGCCTAAAGCAAGAAAGGGGAAATCTAAACTGCCCCAGAGCAGACCCCAAAGGAATAGATAGCCCCCAAACATATATTGTTGGTGAGACAAGATGAAAAACACAAACATAGGTAGGAAAATAGACTGAGCAAACGATGGGGCCCACACTAACTAGACAGGACAGAAAAGGAAAGACTCTGTCTGCAATCACGCAAAAAACCCTGCAAAAAATGCCCAACACGTCTGATAGAAAAATACTGAAGTCACTAGACTTCGCCCACTATATCAGCACTCTGACATATTCTGAAAGCAGAGCAAAAACAGGCCAATCTAATAAGGGACAAAAACAAACTGGCACAAGCAGTAACATAAGGATGGAAATTCAACACAGCCCCAGCCGGAGCTGGCTGACCACACAAGACTGAAATAGACAAAACCAGATCAAATGTGATCAATAGCAAAAGAACACTTAGCTGAGCATGCAGGGACTGAGCTGGAAACTAAGACCTCAGGAGGCAGGAAAAAATCACCAGCAGGGATAGAGGGAGTCGGCTGTCTTAAATCCAGTCAGAAACTCCAGATCTCCAGTCATCCTCCTTATTATCAGGTGGCAGGCCTCTGTTAATTAGATCAGCTCCATTACCTCCAGTAACCACCAGAGGGAGCCCGGGAAGAGAACTCGCAACCCCTCTGTCAATACAACCAGCTCCACTACCTTCACTAGTAACCAGAGGTAGGCCAGAAAGCGAATTCACAACAACTGGGTGTCTGGAAAGGACCTGCAATGAGGTCATAGCCATGTGATCCATACCTCACCTGTGGATGTGGCTACGGGCCATATAAGGTGACCAGGGTAGGTCACATGAGAGTGTGCATAGATCTGATTGGGCCATGTGGAAGGTCCCGGAAGGCTTAGGTGCTGGAAGTTGTGCTGCCTCCCTGAAGTGCACATGCTGAGGCCGCGGACCTGGTGAGTGTGGGACAGTCCCCAGAAGGGAATGGACGTCCTGAATGCGAAGCAACTAAGAGGTAACCCCAGACAGGGGGAAATAACTGGGAGGCTATAGAGCCTGTTTGCTGGACAAAGCACAGCCTGTGTGACCACAGGGCTAAGAGAGCGGAGCTCTATTATGAATATTCGTTTGGTCTGATGTAAGACTGTTACCTTTTCTTCATGCTACTATGGTTTATGCTGTGCAACAATAAACCATATGGACTGGTTATGTTGAAAAACCCCATGCCGGACCCTATTAATCGGCTGCCAAGTGAGTGTCCCCAACATGAACAATAGGCGCTACCTTACAAGTGTGGTGGCTACTCTGGGGGCAATCATAGAGTGGGGCCATTGTATTGTGCAGGAGCCAGCATATAGTGTTGGGGTCATCAAATAGTTTGAGTGTTTCCAAGGGGCCAGTATACTGTGTGGGTGCTACTAATGGGCCATTATAAAGGTGACAACCCCTGAAAAGATTTGGTCCATCAAGGACTGTGTGGGGTTATGAGTGTACATCACTCCTTGCCTCTGTGCAGATTTCCGCTTACTGTAGGCAAATGTACCTTTTCTACTGAGATGCTGATCCAATGGAAGGTGGGGTGGAAAATAGGCAAAAAAAAAAAAAAAAGATCAATTTCTGCCATATGGTGCCGCCCTTCATACAGTGGGGAAAAAAAGTATTTAGTCAGTCAGCAATAGTGCAAGTTCCACCACTTAAAAAGATGAGAGGCGTCTGTAATTTACATCATAGGTAGACCTCAACTATGGGAGACAAACTGAGAAAAAAAAATCCAGAAAATCACATTGTCTGTTTTTTTTTTTTCATTTTATTTGCATATTATGGTGGAAAATAAGTATTTGGTCAGAAACAAGCAATCAAGATTTCTGGTTCTCACAGACCTGTAACTTCTTCTTTAAGAGTCTCCTCTTTCCTCCACTCATTACCTGTAGTAATGGCACCTGTTTAAACTTGTTATCAGTATAAAAAGACACCTGTGCACACCCTCAAACAGTCTGACTCCAAACTCCACTGTGGTGAAGACCAAAGAGCTGTCAAAGGACACCAGAAACAAAATTGTAGCCCTGCACCAGGCTGGGAAGACTGAATCTGCAATAGCCAACCAGCTTGGAGTGAAGAAATCAACTGTGGGAGCAATAATTAGAAAATGGAAGACATACAAGACCACTGATAATCTCCCTCGATCTGGTGCTCCACGCAAAATCCCACCCCGTGGGGTCAGAATGATCACAAGAACGGTGAGCAAAAATCCCAGAACCACGCGGGGGGACCTAGTGAATGAACTGCAGAAAGCTGGGACCAATGTAACAAGGCCTACCATAAGTAACACATTACGCCACCATGGACTCAGATCCTGCAGTGCCAGACGTGTCCCACTGCTTAAGCCTGTACATGTCCGGGCCCGTCTGAAGTTTGCTAGAGAGCATTTGGATGATCCAGAGGAGTTTTGGGAGAATGTCCTATGGTCTGATGAAACCAAACTGGAACTGTTTGGTAGAAACACAACTTGTCGTGTTTGGAGGAAAAAGAATACTGAGTTGCATCCATCAAACACCATACCAACTGTAAAGCATGGTGGTGGAAACATCATGCTTTGGGGCTGTTTCGCTGCAAAGGGGCCAGGACGACTGATCCGGGTACATGAAAGAATGAATGGGGCCATGTATCGGGAGATTTTGAGTGCAAACCTCCTTCCATCAGCAAGGGCATTGAAGATGAAACGTGGCTGGGTCTTTCAACATGACAATGATCCAAAGCACACCGCCAGGGCAACGAAGGAGTGGCTTTGTAAGAAGCATTTCAAGGTCCTGGAGTGGCCTAGCCAGTCTCCAGATCTCAACCCTATAGAAAACCTTTGGAGGGAGTTGAAAGTCCGTGTTGCCAAGCGAAAAGCCAAAAACATCACTGCTCTAGAGGAGATCTGCATGGAGGAATGGGCCAACATACCAACAACAGTGTGTGGCAACCTTGTGAAGACTTACAGAAAACGTTTGACCTCTGTCATTGCCAACAAAGGATATATCACAAAGTATTGAGATGAAATTTTGTTTCTGACCAAATACTTATTTTCCACCATAATATGCAAATAAAATGAAAAAAAAACAGACAATGTGATTTTCTAGATTTTTTTTTCTCAGTTTGTCTCCCATAGTTGAGGTCTACCTATGATGTAAATTACAGACGCCTCTCATCTTTTTAAGTGGTGGAACTTGCACTATTGCTGACTGACTAAATACTTTTTTTCCCCACTGTATCTCACGGCCCGAAGCACTGGACCTTTAATGGCTGGTAAGCTGGTAATAAATTCAAGCCTGGTAGGACAAGTTTAAAAATTGGTGGTAAAAATGTACACACGTATCAAAAATGGGTGAAAATCAGATACAACACACTGATGATAAACGATCTTTTTTTTTTTTTTTTTTTTTTTGCATACAACTCTCCAGACTCCCCCAGACCTCTGAATGGGGTCTTATATTGATGTTTATTTATTTTATGCACTCCATTCAGCATACTCACTTGTAGACCGGGGTCACACTTGCGAGAAACTCGCACGAGTCTTGCATCTCAATACCCAGCACTGCCGCCGGCACTCGGGACCGGAACGCTCAGTTGCATAGAAATACATGCACCCGAGTGCCGGCGGCAGTGCCGGGTATTGAGATGCGAGACTCGTGTGAGTTTCTCGCAAGTGTGACCCCGGCCATAGGCAGATTAAAGGAGTATCGGGCGGTTCAGTAACTGCAACATCCCCTTCATTGTTTAATAGACACAACTCCATACATCTTATAGAGGTAATGCCTGGTATTACAGCTTACCCCCATTCAAGTGTCACTGTGTGAGGATATGTCGACCAGCATCGTGGCCTAACTCTTGTGGGAACAGTGGTTGCATTCACACCCGGACTCTGGACCTTGGGGGCCCAAAAGGTCCTTTTGGCCCATATGAGAAGACCGGTAAGGCTGGAGTCACACTTAACGTATAAAAATACGGACCATATTGTACGGTCATAATACGCAGAAATGTTCCCTGAACAGTGATCCGTATGTCATCCGTTGTTAAGGTGTGGCATCGCATTTTGCGCATGTAAGCATCCGTATGTAATCCATATGGCATCCGTATGCCAAGATTTTCTCGCAGGCTTGCAAAATGGACATATAATGGATCCCAATGACAGGTTAAAACCCAAACGAAAGAATAGATATATTCACATAGAAAATATACATATATATATATATATATATACACATGTCACTGAGACACACACATATACAGTATATATACAGCACAGACCAAAAGTTTGGACACACTTTCTCATTCAAAGAGTTTTCTTTATTTTCATGACTATGGAAATTGTAGAATCACTCTGAAGGCATCAAAACTATGAATGAACACATGTGGAATTATACAATTAACAAAAAAGTGTGAAACAACTGAAAATATGGTTTATATTCTAGGTTCTTCAAAGTAGAAACCTTTTGCTTTAATTACTGCTTTGCACGCTCTCGGCATTCTCTTGATGAGCTTCAAGAGGTAGTCACCGGAAATAGTCTTCCAACAGTCTTGAAGGAGTTCCCAGAGATGCTTAGCACTTGTTGATCTTTTGCCTTCACTCTGCGGTCCAGCTCATCCCAAACCATCTCGATTGGGTTCAGGTCTGGTGACTGTGGAGGCCAGGTCATTTGGCGTAGCACCCCATCACTCTCCTTCTTGGTCAAATAGCCCTTATACAGCCTGGAGGTGTGTTTGGGGTCATTGTCCTGTTGAAAAATAAATGCTGGTCCAACTAAACGCAAACCGGATTGAATAGCATACCGCTGCAAGATGCTGTGGTAGCCATGCTGGTTCAGTATGCCTTCAATTTTGAGTAAATCCCCAACAGTGTCACCAGAAAAGCACCTCCACACCATCACACCTCCTTCTCCATGCTTCATGGTGGGAACCAGGCATGTAGAGTCCATCCGTTCACCTTTTCTGCGTCGCACAAAGACACGGTGGTTGGAACCAAAGATCTCAAATTTGGACTGATCAGACCAAAGCACAGATTTCCACTGGTCTAATGTCCATTCCTTGTGTTCTTTAGCCCAAACAAGTCTCTTCTGCTTGTTGCCTGTCCTTAGCAGTGGTTTCCTAGAAGCTATTTTACCATGAAGGCCTGCTGCACAAAGTCTCCTCTTAACAGTTGTTGTAGAGATGTGTCTGCTGCTAGAACTCTGTGTGGCTTTGACCTGGTCTCTAATCTGAGCTGCTGTTAACCTGCGATTTCTGAGGCTGGTGACTCGGATGAACTTATCCTCTGCAGCAGAGGTGACTCTTGGTCTTCCTTTCCTGGGGCAGTCCTCATGTGAGCCAGTTTCTTTGTAGCACTTGATGGTTTTTGACACTGTACTTGGGGACACTTTCAAAGTTTTTCCAATTTTTTGGACTGACTGACCTTCATTTCTTAAAGTAATGATGGCCACTCGTTTTTCTTTACTTAGCTGCTTTTTTCTTGCCATAATACAAATTCCAACAGTCTATTCAGTAGGACTATCAGCTGTGTATCCACCAGACTTTTGCACAACACAACTGATGGTCCCAACCCCAGTTATAAGGCAAGAAATCCCACTTATTAAACCTGACAGGGCACACCTGTGAAGTTAAAACCTTTTCCAGTGACTACCTCTTGAAGCTCATGAAGAGAATGCCAAGAGTGTGCAAAGCCGTAATCAAAGCAAAAGGTAGCTACTTTGAAGAACCTAGAATATAAGACATACAGTATTTTCAGTTGTTTCACACTTTTTTGCTAATTATATAATTCCACATATGTTAATTCATAGTTTTGATGCCTTCAGAGTGAATCTACAATTTTCATAGTCATGAAAATAAA
The DNA here is from genome assembly GCF_039654945.1 of Dendrobates tinctorius. NCBI lineage: Eukaryota > Metazoa > Chordata > Amphibia > Anura > Dendrobatidae > Dendrobates > Dendrobates tinctorius. Next base: position 83,178,214 of record NW_027361728.1, on the reverse strand, counting down.
GAAAACTTTGAATGAGAAGGTGTGTCCAAACTTTTGGTCTGTACTGTATATAGATATATATTTACATTTCATAGAGTTCTACATAATAGCCGCTTATTCAATTGCCGGCTTCTGTAAAATCAATACAAAACCCGACATGAAATGACACATGGTTTACATACAGTAAACCATTTCATGTATTTTTTTATATGTCCCTGACAAATAATTAAATTAGGGTTTGTGTGTAAAATTTGGTATATCTAGGTGTTAAATTAAGGGGTCAATTAGTTGGAAAAAAATGTGTGGGCTCCTGCGGCAAAATCGCAACCAGTGAGGTAAAGCAGGTGAATGAGGGCAGGTTTTAATAGCCTTGAGAGGGACCATTGTATCCCTTCCCCCCTGCTACAAAAATCTGCCCCCAAGACACCCCAGAAAAGGCGCATCTATAAGATGTGCCTTTTCTGGCACTTATCATCTCTATTCCCATTGCCCTGCAGCGGTGGCTAATGGGTTAATATTAATGGGTTAATATCACCTTGCAATTGGAAGGTGACATTAAGCCGATTAATAATGGAGAGGTGTCAATTAGACACTTATTCATTGTTAACCCTAGACTATTAAACGGTTAAAAAACACACACAGACATTAATGAAAAATTATTTTAATGAAATAAAGACACCTAGTTTTTTACAAGATTTATTGCTCTGGTAATCCAAAAATAAACCATCAACCTGTAACAAAAATAAAACAAAAAAGCAAAAATATCCTTACCTCTCCGCTGCTCAGTCACGTCCCCCGCTGCAATCCATCAGAAGGGGTTAAGGGGTTTACACAGAGACCGGTGCTAATGGGACCAGCCCCTCTGTAAACCTCTGACAGAATGAATTATTTCATCTCTGTGCAGCCTCCCTGGCTGCCCGAAATGAACTAATGAGCGTGGGAAAGTTTCTGCATTTTCTCCCACCCTCATCAGTTCACCTCAGGTCAGCCAGGGACTCCGCGCAGCCTCACTGACGTCACTAGCTGACCTGAGGTGAACTGATGAGCGTGGGAAAAAATGCAGAAACTTTCCCACGCTCATTAGTTCATCTCCGGGCAACCAGGGAGGCTGCACAGAGAGGAACTAATTCATTCTGGCAGTGGTTTAGAGCGGGCTGGTCGCATTAGCACCAGTCCCGTTCTAATTGATTTTACAGAAGCCGGCAATTGAGTTAGCGACTGTTATGCTATGTAGAACTCTATGAAATACAAATATAATAATAATAATTATAATAATTTTTATTTATATAGCGCCAACATATTCCGCAGCACTTTACAATTAAGCGGGGACATGTACAGACAATAAATTCAATACAAGTTAAGACAATTCAAACAATGACATTAGGAGTGAGGTCCCTGCTCGCAAGCTTACAATCTACAAGGAAATGGGGGGACACAGTAGGTGAGAAATGCTTGTTAATTCAGGTCTGGCAATTATAATAGGGATTTTCATATAAAGCTGCATGATCCGGTCATCAGCCCGTGTGTTTAAGCGCAATAGACAAGTATCAAGTGCAGTTATCATGTGCATGAAGGGTGTGGAGACAGATGAATAGTAGGGTGCAGATTCAGAATAATATTTGGAAGGAGGGAACAGGGCAAAGTTAGCTTGCTGAGTAGTTGATGTGATAGGCTTCTTTGAAGAGATGGGTTTTCAAAGCGCGCTTGAATAGGTCAGGGCTAGGTATCAGTCTGATCGTCTGGGGAAGTGCATTCCAGAGAGCTGGAGCAGCACGAGAGAAGTCTTGGAGACGGAGGTGCGAGGTTCGGATTACGGGGGATGTTAGTCTTAGGTCATTTGTAGAACGGAGGGCACGTGTAGGGCGATAGACAGAGATGAGAGAGGAGATATAAGGCGGTGCAGAACAGTGGAGAGCTTTGTGGGTGAGAGAGATGAGTTTATACTGGACCCTGTAGCGAATAGGTAGCCAGTGTAATGACTGGCACAAGATGGAGGCATCGGTGAAGCGGCTGGACAGAAATATGACCCTGGCTGCCGCATTCAAGATGGATTGGAGAGGAGAAAGTTTGGTAAGAGGGAGACCGATCAGAAGAGAGTTGCAGTAGTCCAGACGAGAATGAATAAGAGCGACAGTAAGAGTCTTAGCAGTTTCAAAGGTGAGAAAAGGTCGGATTCTGGAGATGTTTTTAAGATGCAGGTGACAAGAGCGACTGAGTGATCGGATGTACGGAGTAAAGGAAAGTTCAGTGTCGAATATGACCCCAAGACAGCGGGCATGCTGCTTGGGAGTTATGGTTGAACCCTCCAGGGTTATTTCGATGTTAGGTAGTGTGAGGTTAGTAGAGGGGAGAAACACAAGAAGTTCAGTTTTAGAGAGATTTAGTTTCAGATAGAGGGAGGACATGATGCTAGAGACAGCAGACAGACAATCCTTGGTATTTTGAATTAGGGTAGGGGTGATGTCAGGGGAAGAAGTGTATAATTGGGTGTCATCAGCATAGAGATGATACTGGAACCCAAATCTGCTGATTGTTTGTCCAATAGGGGCAGTGTATAAAGAGAAGAGGAGGGGGCCTAGGACTGAGCCCTGCGGGACCCCGATAGTAAGGGGACGAGAAGAGGAAGAGGAGCCAGAAAAAGATACAGTGAAGGAGCGGTCAGAGAGGTAGGAGGAGAACCAGGAGAGGGCTGTGTCCTTGAGGCCTATAGAGCGGAGCATAGTGAGGAGGAGCTGGTGATCCACAGTGTCAAATGCGGCAGAGAGATCCAGGAGAATCAGCAGGGAGCAATGACCTTTCGATTTAGCTGTTATTAAATCATTAGAGACTTTAGTGAGGGCAGTTTCAGTAGAGTGTAAAGAGCGGAAACCAGATTGTAAGGGGTCGAGAAGAGAGTTATCCGAGAGATAGCGGATTAGACGGGAGTGGACCAGGCGTTCCAGGAGTTTAGAGATGAAGGGAAGGTTAGAGACAGGTCTGTAGTTAGCAGTGCAGTTCTGGTCCAGGGATGGCTTTTTAAGTAAAGGGGTTATGATGGCATGTTTAAATGAGGAGGGAAATATACCTGAAGAAAGAGAGAGGTTAAATATTTTAGTCAGGTGAGTGGTGACCACTGGTGAGAGAGACTGCAGGAGCTGTGAAGGAATGGGGTCACTGTTGCAGGTTGTAGGCCGAGCAGAAGCGAGGAGCTTGGAAACTTCTTCTTCTGAAACAGGCTCAAAGATGTCTAGTGAGCTTGAGGTGCGGCAGGGAAGGGGATCCAGGCACTGAGGAGATAGGGCTGAGATATCCTGATGGATGTGGTTGATTTTTTCTAGGAAATAAGTGGCCAGATCCTCACCGCTGAGGTTGGTGATGGGGGCCTGTACTTTAGGTTTCAGGAGGGAGTTTAAGGTTTCAAAAAGTCGTCTTGGGTTGTTGGATAGTGAGGTGATGAGGGTGGTGAAGTAGGATTGTTTGGCCAGATGAAGGGCAGAGTTATAGGTTTTGAGCATGAACTTATAGTGGATGAAGTCTTCTGCTAAGAGAGATTTTCTCCACTGCCGCTCTGCACACCTCGAGCAGCGCTGAAGAGAGCGTGTTTGCGTTGTGTGCCAGGGCTGCTTTTGTCTGTGTTGGGTCTTTCTGCGTATAGAAGGTGCTGCTTCATCTAGGGCATTCTTCAGTGTATTATTGAAGTGTGACAATGCTATGTCTGGACAGGAGAGGGTGGAGATGGGGGCTAAAGATGTGTGGAGATTGTCCCTAAGCTGTTGGGTATTAATGGTACGTGTATTCCGATAAGTGTGGTAAGTGGGGGTGTCCCGGGTGAGGAGACAATTCTTGACAGAGAAGGAAAGAAGGTTGTGGTCCGAGAGCGGGAGAGGTGAATTAGTAAAGTTGTGCAGCGAGCCGGGACGGGAGAAAACCAGGTCCAGAGTATTCCCGTCCTCATGTGTAGGAGAATTAGTAAACTGTGAGAGGCCGAATGAAGAAGTTAGAGAAAGAAGATGAGAGGCAGACTGGGAGAGCGGATCATTGATGGGGATGTTAAAGTCTCCCATGATGAGGGTGGGGATGTCACAGGACAGAAAGTGAGTAAGCCAGGTGGTGAAGTGGTCTAGAAACTGGCGGGAGGAGCCTGGAGGGCGATAAACGACCGCCACTCGTAAGGAGAAGGGCTTAAAGAGTCTGACGGCGTGGACTTCAAAGGAAGGAAATGTAAGTGATGGAACCGGGGGGATGACCTGGAAAGCACATTGTGATGAAAGGAGCAAACCAACACCTCCACCCTGTCTGTTCTCAGGTCTGGGGGTATGTGAAAATTTCAGCCCACCAAACGAGAGAGCGGCAGCAGCGGTGGTGTCTGAATGCTGGATCCAGGTTTCTGTAATAGCCAGAAGGTTAAGGGAATTAGAGAGAAAAAGATCGTGAATGTAAGTCAGTTTGTTACACACAGACCGTGCATTCCAGAGAGCACATTGGAAAGTGAGAGGAGAAGGCATGCACTGAATGTTAATAAGATTAGCAGGGTTTCTATATGCAGCTGGAGGAGAGTAATGTATGCTGGTGGAGGGAGGCCCAGGGTTGGGGGAGATGTCACCTGCAACTATTAAAAGGAGAAAAAACAGAAAAAGCAGGTGGTGGGATGATTTGTATGAACGTTTTGAGTGCTGCATGGAGGTTTTGGATGGTTTGGTGTGGGTAAGAAATGTCAATAGAGCCTCAGAGTTAAACATGGGAGAGGGGAAAAGGGAGGGGTGGATATGCAGAGAGTGCACAGAATGTGTAAAAGGGCAGGCGAGTTGTTAAAAAGCAGAAGTGAAGACAAATAAGCAGCAGGTTAATATGATCAATGCATATTTAGTACAACTGACCAAGAAGCAAGCGTGCATGAAAAACTTATGCACCTTACCTGTCTCCTGCCCTGTCCAACTGCATTGTCTAACTGCAAAACACTTTATCCTGTTGCACTTAATATCTGTTGCACGCGTAAGCCCGCACGCGTGCTATCCCAGCCAGAGCTAAATAGATATGAAATGAAATGTCTGCTAGCTTCAGCCACCAAAAGGCCACAATCAGTAATTAACCAATTAGCACAAGGCCAGAACAGGCATTACTATGCAGGGTAAATAACTAACGCTGGACAAGGCCATCAAACTGAGAAAGGGAAAAAAAAAAAACAAAAAAAAAAAAAAAAAAACACACCTTTCTACACTTCAAAGCAGAAACCAAATAGATAAAAAATAAAGACCCACCACAGGAGTGATGGAATGAAATACCATAAAAATATCTGGCACTATATGATGCAGTTCACACTTGTCAGACAGCACACATGGATGATGGAATGAAATACCTGTGTGAAGAAGAGAAGAGAGGAACATCAGCTTCAATGCATTGTCTAACTGCAAAACACTTTATCCTGTTGCACTTAATCTGTTGCACGCGTAAGCCCGCACGCGTGCTATCCCAGCCAGAGCTAAATATATATGAAATGAAATGTCTGCTAGCTTCAGCCACCAAAAGGCCACAATCAGTAATTAACCAATTAGCACAAGGCCAGAACAGGCATTACTATGCAGGGTAAATAACTAACGCTGGACAAGGCCATCAAACTGAGAAAGGGAAAAAAAAAAAAAAAAAAAACAAAAAAAAAAAAACACACCTTTCTACACTTCAAAGCAGAAACCAAATAGATAAAAAATAAAGACCCACCACAGGAGTGATGGAATGAAATACCATAAAAATATCTGGCACTATATGATGCAGTTCACACTTGTCAGACAGCACACATGGATGATGGAATGAAATACCTGTGTGAAGAAGAGAAGAGAGGAACATCAGCTTCAATGCATTGTCTAACTGCAAAACACTTTATCCTGTTGCACTTAATCTGTTGCACGCGTAAGCCCGCACGCGTGCTATCCCAGCCAGAGCTAAATATATATGAAATGAAATGTCTGCTAGCTTCAGCCACCAAAAGGCCACAATCAGTAATTAACCAATTAGCACAAGGCCAGAACAGGCATTACTATGCAGGGTAAATAACTAACGCTGGACAAGGCCATCAAACTGAGAAAGGGAAAAAAAAAAAAAAAAAAAACAAAAAAAAAAAACACACCTTTCTACACTTCAAAGCAGAAACCAAATAGATAAAAAATAAAGACCCACCACAGGAGTGATGGAATGAAATACCATAAAAATATCTGGCACTATATGATGCAGTTCACACTTGTCAGACAGCACACATGGATGATGGAATGAAATACCTGTGTGAAGAAGAGAAGAGAGGAACATCAGCTTCAATGCATTGTCTAACTGCAAAACACTTTATCCTGTTGCACTTAATCTGTTGCACGCGTAAGCCCGCACGCGTGCTATCCCAGCCAGAGCTAAATATATATGAAATGAAATGTCTGCTAGCTTCAGCCACCAAAAGGCCACAATCAGTAATTAACCAATTAGCACAAGGCCAGAACAGGCATTACTATGCAGGGTAAATAACTAACGCTGGACAAGGCCATCAAACTGAGAAAGGGAAAAAAAAAAAAAAAAAAAACACACCTTTCTACACTTCAAAGCAGAAACCAAATAGATAAAAAATAAAGACCCACCACAGGAGTGATGGAATGAAATACCATAAAAATATCTGGCACTATATGATGCAGTTCACACTTGTCAGACAGCACACATGGATGATGGAATGAAATACCTGTGTGAAGAAGAGAAGAGAGGAACATCAGCTTCAATGCATTGTCTAACTGCAAAACACTTTATCCTGTTGCACTTAATCTGTTGCACGCGTAAGCCCGCACGCGTGCTATCCCAGCCAGAGCTAAATAGATATGAAATGAAATGTCTGCTAGCTTCAGCCACCAAAAGGCCACAATCAGTAATTAACCAATTAGCACAAGGCCAGAACAGGCATTACTATGCAGGGTAAATAACTAACGCTGGACAAGGCCATCAAACTGAGAAAGGGAAAAAAAAAAAAAAAAAAAACACACCTTTCTACACTTCAAAGCAGAAACCAAATAGATAAAAAATAAAGACCCACCACAGGAGTGATGGAATGAAATACCATAAAAATATCTGGCACTATATGATGCAGTTCACACTTGTCAGACAGCACACATGGATGATGGAATGAAATACCTGTGTGAAGAAGAGAAGAGAGGAACATCAGCTTCAATGCATTGTCTAACTGCAAAACACTTTATCCTGTTGCACGCGTAAGCCCGCACGCGTGCTATCCCAGCCAGAGCTAAATATATATGAAATGAAATGTCTGCTAGCTTCAGCCACCAAAAGGCCACAATCAGTAATTAACCAATTAGCACAAGGCCAGAACAGGCATTACTATGCAGGGTAAATAACTAACGCTGGACAAGGCCATCAAACTGAGAAAGGGAAAAAAAAAAAAAAAAAAAAAAAAAAAAAAAAAAAAAAACACACCTTTCTACACTTCAAAGCAGAAACCAAATAGATAAAAAATAAAGACCCACCACAGGAGTGATGGAATGAAATACCATAAAAATATCTGGCACTATATGATGCAGTTCACACTTGTCAGACAGCACACATGGATGATGGAATGAAATACCTGTGTGAAGAAGAGAAGAGAGGAACATCAGCTTCAATGCATTGTCTAACTGCAAAACACTTTATCCTGTTGCACGCGTAAGCCCGCACGCGTGCTATCCCAGCCAGAGCTAAATATATATGAAATGAAATGTCTGCTAGCTTCAGCCACCAAAAGGCCACAATCAGTAATTAACCAATTAGCACAAGGCCAGAACAGGCATTACTATGCAGGGTAAATAACTAACGCTGGACAAGGCCATCAAACTGAGAAAGGGAAAAAAAAAAACAAAAAAAAAAAAAACACACCTTTCTACACTTCAAAGCAGAAACCAAATAGATAAAAAATAAAGACCCACCACAGGAGTGATGGAATGAAATACCATAAAAATATCTGGCACTATATGATGCAGTTCACACTTGTCAGACAGCACACATGGATGATGGAATGAAATACCATAAAAATATCTGGCACTATATGATGCAGTTCACACTTGTCAGACAGCACACATGGATGATGGAATGAAATACCATAAAAATATCTGGCACTATATGATGCAGTTCACACTTGTCAGACAGCACACATGGATGATGGAATGAAATACCATAAAAATATCTGGCACTATATGATGCAGTTCACACTTGTCAGACAGCACACATGGATGATGGAATGAAATACCATAAAAATATCTGGCACTATATGATGCAGTTCACACTTGTCAGACAGCACACATGGATGATGGAATGAAATACCTGTGTGAAGAAGAGAAGAGAGGAACATCAGCTTCAATGCATTGTCTAACTGCAAAACACTTTATCCTGTTGCACTTAATCTGTTGCACGCGTAAGCCCGCACGCGTGCTATCCCAGCCAGAGCTAAATATATATGAAATGAAATGTCTGCTAGCTTCAGCCACCAAAAGGCCACAATCAGTAATTAACCAATTAGCACAAGGCCAGAACAGGCATTACTATGCAGGGTAAATAACTAACGCTGGACAAGGCCATCAAACTGAGAAAGGGAAAAAAAAAAAAAAAACACACCTTTCTACACTTCAAAGCAGAAACCAAATAGATAAAAAATAAAGACCCACCACAGGAGTGATGGAATGAAATACCATAAAAATATCTGGCACTATATGATGCAGTTCACACTTGTCAGACAGCACACATGGATGATGGAATGAAATACCATAAAAATATCTGGCACTATATGATGCAGTTCACACTTGTCAGACAGCACACATGGATGATGGAATGAAATACCATAAAAATATCTGGCAATATATGATGCAGTTCACACTTGTCAGACAGCATACATGGATGATGGAATGAAATACCATAAAAATATCTGGCACTATATGATGCAGTTCACACTTGTCAGACAGCACACATGGATGATGGAATGAAATACCATAAAAATATCTGGCAATATATGATGCAGTTCACACTTGTCAGACAGCATACATGGATGATGGAATGAAATACCATAAAAATATCTGGCAATATATGATGCAGTTCACACTTGTCAGACAGCACACATGGATGATGGAATGAAATACCTGTGTGAAGAAGAGAAGAGAGGAACATCAGCTTCAATGCATTGTCTAACTGCAAAACACTTTATCCTGTTGCACTTAATCTGTTGCACGTGTCTCAATGACATGTACTGTATATATACAGTATGTGTATATATACTGTATATATATGTATTCTATGTGTACAGTATATATCTATTCTTTTGTTTCTTTATTAAACATGTCTGTGTGATTTTACTGAATTGCCGGCTTTTGTTAAAGGACCCTGGTGCATCTTTCACGCAAGTCACGTGTCTGGTCCGTGTGTAATGCGTATTTTTTGCGCACCCATAGACTTGCATTGGCGTATTTCGGCCGTAGTACCCTGACAATCGGCCCGTAAAATACACCCGAGAAATATACGCCTGTTGGGAGCTGCCCCATAGAGAATCATTGGTCCGTGTGCAATGCGTGGTTTTTATGCCTCTTACTCGTCCATATTTCTCTCTAGTGTGACGTCAGTCTAATATTCATTATAGACTGTGATATTTTTTAACAATGTTGGAGATTTTGCTTTTAGACTCAACATGCTTCAATTTGTGCCACTGCCCGGAATGTTACATGACCACTGCACTCAGGTGCTGGCCATCATGGTGACATGTATGTATTGAAGTCCCTATGAGGACAAAAAATTGACTGCGTGGTCAATGGAGTTGGATTACACATCGTCATGTTGTGATCAAAATAGTTCTGGCCTCTGCTATTTACAATGTTATTGAGCCCCCCCTTTAACAGCTGAAGGGTTGCATAATCATTGGTCCAGTGTTCATATTTCAATAGATTTTTTTTTTACAATTTGTTTCCCAGACTATTATCACTTTTGACTCATTTTCAGCCTAAGACCGGGTTCACACTTGCAAGAAATTCGCACGAGTCTCGCGTCTCAATACCCGGAAGTGCCGCCGGCACTTGGGACCGACGTGTGCGGCTGCATGTATTTCTATGCAGCTGAGCGCTCCAGTCCGAGTGCCGGCAGCAGTGCCGGGTATTGAGATGCGAGACTCGTGCGAGTTTCTCACAAGTGACCCCGCCCTAAGCAACATTTCATTGGAAAACCTGTGCTCACTATTTGCAGTGTAGGGTAGAAAACATTTAAATTATTAACATCTGAAGAATGTAAATCCCTTGTCTACCTGATGTTTGATACTGGTAGTGGCAAATAGAACAGCTGTACAACTGAAAAACACAAGATCAGATGCTAAAAATTAGTAGTGTGTGTTGAACTTTTCCATATAAAGAGGTTATAACTTAAAGGCGGAGAGGAAGATACAGAGCTCCATACGGGACTACTTAAAAGTTTTTACATTTTGGAGTCTAACATCTATGTATGAGGATAAATCTGCAGTGCACACCGCATCTGAGCCATATGTTTAAAATATTTGCACTTAAAGAGGTTGTTTGGGAATACCGCCACAATAGTAGATCAATGGAGATATTAAACGTAAGGATATGGCTTCATTAAAGCAATGGAGGCCAGGATAGTTTCCTTTTGGCATTTGTTCAGATGGGGTGTTTTGGCATACTTCTTTGTCAATCATTGGGAGCCACCTAAAAGATGTGTTTTTTTTTTTTAACAATGGGGCCCCATGAACAACATATACCACCATATGCCTATGCAGTGTGACATGTAGGAGTCTTCTGAAGGCAGTACATAGCTTAAATGTATACCTTTAATAATGAAAGGTTTGAATGTTATGTGTAAAAATACTGCATCCGGGAGACTGTTTTATGTGGCAATACGGTAGATTACACAGCTCTGTCCCTAATAATTTCAGGAGGATATCTATATACTATACATATATAATATATACTGTATTTATATCTATGATATATATATAATATATATGTCATTGACATATATATTATATATATATATATATATATATATATATATATATGTCATTGACATATATATTATATATATATATCTTTATATTGCATATACGGTATATAGAAGATTAAGCCGTTAATTCATTTGTCAGCTTCTGTAAAATCATTACAAGATAGGAGACATGGTTTACATACAGTAAACCATTGCAGAACAGTTAGTGTGTGTGCACACATTACGGATTCTGCTGCGGATCCGCAGTGGATTTGGCCCTGCGGATCTGCAGCAGTTTCTGCTGCGTTGTACAGTACCGTATAAGTCTATGTAAAATGAAAAACGCAGTGAACACTTTGCGGATTTTTCCGCGCAGATTTGCTGCAGTTTCAAAACTGCAGCATGTCAATTCTTTGTGCGGATTCCGCAGCGGTTTAGCACCTGCTCCATGACAGGTGTCAAACCGCAGGGGAAAACCGCAGACTTAGGCTAGTTTCACACTTGCTTTTTTTTGCAGCGCGTTTTTCCCGCAAAAAAACGCATTAAAAAAACGCATACAAATGCATACAAACGCTGCGTTTTTTTCCAGCATTTTAATGCGCATGCAGGAAAAAACGCAGCGTTTTTGCGCGTTTGTATGCGTTTTTTGTGCGTTTGCGTTTTTTTACAGATTTTGGAAAAACCCCACAAAAAAGAAAAAACAACCATTCAACAACACACAAGACCAATGGGACTTCATTGTGGGTGTGGTATGTTAATATATAGACCCTGTCTACAGTATTGTTCACATTTGCTTGATTCTTCTCGTGACCATGGATCTGCGCTGGAAGAGTTTTCACTTCAACTTGGATTTGGACATCGCGATGGCTCAGGCGTATGCAGTTGCTTGCCATGAACAAAGGAAGAGAGAGAGGCAGCGAAGACGGCGGCGTATGTGGATACATCCGATTGTTGAACTCCGGGAGAGCCGTGGGGCATACCACACCCTCTACAGCGAGCTACGTGCAAATTTACTGATTATATCCGGATGTCCCACGAAAGTTTCATGGATTTGCTTGCTCGTGTCCAACAATCCATCCGGAGACAGGACACACAGCTCCGTCGTGCGATTCCTCCTGAGGAACGGCTACTGGTGACATTACGGTATGTTTTAAAAACAAAGGGGTGTGGTCTGATGTTTTTTTTTGTAAATTTAGTATTCAAAACCTTGGGTAATTAGTTTTTGTGAATGTACTAATATTTTTTTTTATAGTTTTTAAAAATAATAGACATAAATATTAATTTTACTTCTTTGTCTGTTCACAGATTCCTGGCGACTGGAGAAACCCTATCCTCACTACACTTCCAGTACCGTATTGGAATCTCTACCTTGTCTGGAATTGTTGCTGACACCTGCCGGGCTCTCTGGAATGTTCTTTGCCCAGAATTTATGCCCCTGCCCACCGCTGAAAAGTGGATGGAAATTGCTGACAAATTCTGGACAGTATGCAATTTTCCCAACTGTTTGGGAGCTGTTGATGGGAAACACATACGGATCATCAAACCCCAAAGAACGGGATCTGAGTACTATAATTACAAAAAGTACTTTTCAATAGTACTCATTGCGATTGCGGATGCCGGATGTATGTTTGTAGCAGTGGACATTGGAGCATTTGGCCGTGGTAATGACTCGCAGGCTTTTAAAAACTCAGACATGGGCCGGAGGTTGTATGGCAACCAATTTAATTTCCCTATGCCACGGTCTCTTCCTCACACCGAAGCTCCGCCACTGCCCTTTGTAATGGTTGGCGATGAGGCTTTTCAAATGTGCGGAAACTTACTGAAACCCTACTCCAGCCGGGACTTGGACCACACCAAAAAAATTTTTAATTACAGGCTGACCAGGGCCAGAAGAACTGTCGAGTGTGCTTTTGGGATTCTTGTTTCCAGATGGCGAATTCTGGGCACGGCCATTAATCTTAAACTTGAAACAGTCGATGAGGTGGTGAAGGCCTGTGTGGTTCTACATAACTTTGTGATGGCTAAAGAGCACCCGACCTTTGAACTGGACGATGATGCTCCTAACCCATTGCCTGAATTCACTCAGCACACTCTCAGGTCATCCGTTGAAGTTGGCCAAATGAGGGACAAATTTGCGGCCTACTTTATTTCTGATGTAGGACGGGTGCACTGGCAAGATGAAATGGTGTAATGTTGTTGTTTATGGTAATAAAAATCCTTATTTGATACCATTACTGAGTGCACTATATTTTTTAAACTCCAATTAATTAAAAAACTTCCCATGTATAACTGAATTTTGTTATGTTCACACACCTGGGCAGGTAAATACACATATGAGTTAAAATGCAGCATTGCTAGTCTGCGTGAAATATATTGGAATGAGCAAAGCTGCAGGCCATGAATCAGGAAACCATTTTTTTTCAAGAGAAAATTGTGCAACTAGTTTAAAACAAAGTATGTGATTTTCTCAAAACACAACCCTCAAAACCCAACCCCAATGAAAGTCCATGGGGAATACAAGTCAGCATTGAGTGGATGAATGTAATCTGCTCATGTAATCTGCTCCATTACAAGTTATTACACTAGGCCTTGGAATGACTATACTAGGCCGTGGTATGAGTATAGTAGGCCTTGGGGCTAGTAGTATAGTAATATGTGAAATACCACGGCCTAGTATAGTCATAACAAGGCCTACTCGATTTTGGCCAACTAGTATCTTGTTTCACAAAAAACAAACGGGTGAAACTTGACAAGTTTCAACAGTTTTAAAATAGATTCTAGTTGGTAAAACTAGAGTTATTACACTAGGCCTTGGAATGACTATACTAGGCCGTGGTATTTCAAATATGAGTACAGTAGGCCTTGGGGCTAGTAGTATAGTAATATGTGAAATACCACGGCCTAGTATAGTCATACCAAGGCCTACTGTAATAACTCGATTTGTAACAACTAGCATCTTGTTTCACAAAAAACAAAGTGGTGAAACTAGAAAGAAACTTATTTTTTAGACAAGTTTCAACAGTTTGTTTTTCATGAAACCAGATTCTATTTGGTAAAACTAGAGTTATTACACTAGGCCTTGGAATGACTATACTAGGCCGTGGTATTTCAAATATGAGTATAGTAGGCCTTGGGGCTAGTAGTATAGTAATATGTGAAATACCACGGCCTAGTATAGTCATACCAAGGCCTACTGTAATAACTCGATTTTTAACAACTAGCATCTTGTTTCACAAAAAACAAACTGGTGAAACTAGAAAGAAACTTATTTTTTAGACAAGTTTCAACAGTTTGTTTTTCATGAAACCAGATTCCATTTGGTAAAACTAGAGTTATTACACTAGGCCTTGGAATGACTATACTAGTCCATGTTATTTCACATATGACTATACTAGCCCTTGGGTTGGTTTTTAACATGTATTTACCCATCAGTGTGTGTGAGCGGCGCAAACAACATTAATGAAACTTATTAATGGTGAACCACAAATGTAAATTTATTTTTTATCACAAAAAAAAAACTAAAAATTATTTTTTACGGCGTTTGGGGGCAGATGGTTTCAATTTGGGGGTGTGCAGGGAATATGCAACACTTGCAGTTGAAGACGGTGTTTGAGGGGAAGGGGCAACAAAACTTGTGGGGGAAGGTAGTCCAGTTAAGGGAATTAAACTTGGAACACTTGTAGGAGAGGAAATCTGTTCAGGTACATTAGTTGTAATGGCATGTCGCCGTAGGCTTGTGTGCCTGGACCGACTTTGGCCCAATGCCCGCCTTGATTGATTTCGCCTTGAAGTAGGGGCAAATATGGAATGTAGGTCCCCCGTCTGCTGGTATGGCAGCTGCTGCTGAGGTGGCGGCTGCTGCTGCAGAGGTGGCGGCTGCTGCTGAGGTGGCGGCTGCTGCTGAGGTGGCTGCTGCTGAGGTGGTTGCTGCTGCTGCTGAGGTGGTTGCTGCTGCTGCTGAGGTGGCGGCTGCTGCTGAGGTGGCGGCTGCTGCTGAGGTGGCTGCTGCTGCTGAGGTGGCTGCTGCTGCTGAGGTGGCTGCTGCTGCTCTTCGTTGTCAGTGCTCGTCCTTGCAGGAGGACTGGTGGCGGCAGTGATGGCCCAGGTTTGCAGAGTGGTGGTGGCAGGGCTACTACATGTTGTTGTAGCGGCAGGGCTGTTCCATGTTTGCCTAGTGGTGGCTGAGCTCCACGCATGCATGGGATTGGCGGTGGTGCTCCAGACAGGAGCAGCGCTTGCCATGGTGGTGTCGGTGAAGTGACCAGCTGCACTCAGACTTGTGGTGGTGTAACGGTGGGTGTCCTGGCTTTGAATAGAGGTGTCCGTGCAGTGGTATGCAGCACAAGTCGGTAGTGAGGTGAAGCGAGTCAATGGTGGCACAGGTGGAAAGGACACCACTGACTGCTGACCGTACCGATTATGCTGCATAGCCTGCAAGAAAGCATTGTTGCAGGCCTGCAGCACATTCAGCTGTTGATCAGGACTAAGGTGTTCCGCCATGCCCTTTTCAATCTTACTAAAAAAATGGTGTGCTGGTCTGTTGAGGTCGGCCTCCAGACGGTCAAGGCGCTGTTCTACAGAATTGAAGCGGTGTTCAAAGTGGTTAAAACCACGTTCCATGAGTGCAAAACCGCTTTCAACTCTGTCGGACAGTGACTTGAGGCTGGAATTAAATGTCTCGCTCAAATGCATAAACTCGGGCAAGACATTCCTGTCCAAGGCCCTCTGCCGCTGGCGGGTAGTGCCCGCATAACCAGTGGCAGAGACCTGGGACAGGGGAACACCTGATGGCCCAGCTTCCTGGTCACCAGCTGTGTGTGTGGTTGACCTGCAAGGTGCTTCCTGGCTGTCGGATGGCTGGGACGGGTCAGAGGACGTCCGAGGAAGGACCGCTCCAGGGCCAGGTTGCAGGGTGCTGCTCCAGGTGCTGTGGAAGAAAGGAAAATCATTACTACCATGCCTTTACAAGAAGCATCAGCTGTGGATTAGAAAAACACAGATTAATAAAAATAAAAACCCAAAATGTATAATACTTACGATCTTGTGGCAAGGACCGGTCTTAGGAACTGCAACGCGTGATAGTGACGGTATCTAGTTCTGGTCCTTGACGCAGATCCACTGCGAACCTGGCCCTCAGCACGAACATCACTGTTGAAGCGGTCCTTGATCGAACGCCAACGTGTTCGGACTTTGTCCACTGTTGATAAAAAAAACAGTGCCGTCAAGGACAACAGTCACTGCGGCACAATGTAGCAATACAATACTCAAAGCAGTCACTGTAGACCCCGATGACACTGTTGGGTTTCCTGCTAGAATACGCCTAGCACGAAACCCAACAGTGCCGTCAAGGACAACAGTCACTGCGGCACAATGTAGCAATACAATACTCAAAGCAGTCACTGTAGACCCCGATGAAACTGTTGGGTTTCCTGCTAGAATACGCCTAGCACGAAACCCAACAGTGCCGTCAAGGACAACAGTCACTGCTAGAGTTGAGCGATACCGTCCGATACTTCAAAGTATCGTATCGGATGGTATCGGCCGATCTTTAAAAAAAGTATCGGTATCGCCGATTCCGATACCGGAAGTCCCATTCAAGTCTATGGGACTTCCGGTATCGGAATAAGAAAAACCCTTTCCTGCCCTTGTACAGCCTCTCTGGGGTCTGTACGGGCCTTTCGGGGGGCTGTGCCGGCCTGCCAGGGGGTCTGTGCAGGCTCCGGTGGTCTGTGCCGGCCTGCCGGTGGTCTGTGCAGGCTCCGGGGGGCTGTGCCGGCCTGCCGGGGGGCTGTGCAGGCTCCGGGGGTCTGTGCAGGCATCGTCCGATGGGACTACAAGTCCCATCGGGCGATGCCTGCTACCATGACAGTGATTGACACATTAGCCAATGATGGGACAGTAGTAGTCCCATCATCCGGCTAATGTGTTAAATGTTAAAAAAAAAAAAAAAAAAAATACTACATACATACTACATGCATGCTACATACATACTACATGCTACATACATACTACATGCATGCTACATATATACTACATACATACTACATACATACTGCATGCTACATACATACTACATGCATGCTACATACATACTACATATATACTACATACATACTACATACATGCTACATACATACTACATGCATGCTACATGCATGCTACATACATACTACATATATACTACATACATACTACATACATGCTACATACATACTGCATGCTACATACATACTACATACATACTACATGCATGCTACATAATACTACATATATACTACATGCATGCTACATACATACTACATGCTACATACATACTACATACATACTACATACATGCTACATACATACTACATACATACTACATACATACTACATGCATGCTACATACATACTACATATATACTACATACATACTACATACATACTGCATGCTACATACATACTACATACATACTACATGCATGCTACATACATACTACATGCATGCTACATACATACTACATGCATGCTACATATATACTACATACATACTACATACATACTGCATGCTACATACATACTACATGCATGCTACATACATACTACATATATACTACATACATACTACATACATGTTACATACATACTACATGCATGCTACATGCATGCTACATACATACTACATATATACTACATACATACTACATACATGCTACATACATACTGCATGCTACATACATACTACATACATACTACATGCATGCTACATAATACTACATATATACTACATGCATGCTACATACATACTACATGCTACATACATACTACATACATACTACATACATGCTACATACATACTACATACATACTACATGCATGCTACATACATACTACATGCATGCTACATACATACTACATACATACTACATGCATGCTACATACATACTACATGCTACATACATACCACATATATACTACATACATACAATACATTCATACAATACATACATAGACATACAGTACATATAACATAGAGTAACATACTTACCAATACTTGTCACATTGTTCCCCGAAGCCATTGTCTTTTCCGGGATAAATATTAACATAACAAACCACAAAAATACTCACCCACGATCCGAAGCAGTCCACGAGTGTGTCCCACGACGATCTTGGGTAGAGAACTGCAGCATCAGATGATGCTGCCGTTCTCTACGGGCTGCAGGAATCCAATGACGGAAGGTAGGTATCCTTCCGCACTGTATTCCTCCGCCACTTAAAAAAAAAAAGTCCCTAGTCTCACTTTATGCCATTGCTGTGTGGGAATTTCCCACACAGCAATGGCATAAAGTGAGACTAGGGACTTTTTTTTTTTAAGTGGCGGAGGAATACAGTGCGGAAGGATACCTACCTTCCGTCATTGGATTCCTGCAGCCCGTAGAGAACGGCAGCATCATCTGATGCTGCAGTTCTCTACCCAAGATCGTCGTGGGACACACTCGTGGACTGCTTCGGATCGTGGGTGAGTATTTTTGTGGTTTGTTATGTTAATATTTATCCCGGAAAAGACAATGGCTTCGGGGAACAATGTGACAAGTATTGGTAAGTATGTTACTCTATGTTATATGTACTGTATGTCTATGTATGTATTGTATGAATGTATTGTATGTATGTAGTATATATGTGGTATGTATGTAGCATGTAGTATGTATGTAGCATGCATGTAGTATGTATGTAGTATGTATGTAGCATGCATGTAGTATGTATGTAGCATGCATGTAGTATGTATGTAGCATGCATGTAGTATGTATGTAGCATGCATGTAGTATGTATGTAGTATGTATGTAGCATGTATGTAGTATGTATGTAGTATGTATGTAGCATGTAGTATGTATGTAGCATGCATGTAGTATATATGTAGTATTATGTAGCATGCATGTAGTATGTATGTAGTATGTATGTAGCATGCAGTATGTATGTAGCATGTATGTAGTATGTATGTAGTATATATGTAGTATGTATGTAGCATGCATGTAGCATGCATGTAGTATGTATGTAGCATGTATGTAGTATGTATGTAGTATATATGTAGTATGTATGTAGCATGCATGTAGTATGTATGTAGTATGTATGTAGCATGCAGTATGTATGTAGTATGTATGTAGTATATATGTAGTATGTATGTAGCATGCATGTAGTATGTATGTAGCATGCATGTAGTATGTATGTAGCATGCATGTAGTATGTATGTAGTATTTTTTTTTTTTTTTTTTTTTTTTTAACATTTAACACATTAGCCGGATGATGGGACTACTACTGTCCCATCATTGGCTAATGTGTCAATCACTGTCATGGTAGCAGGCATCGCCCGATGGGACTTGTAGTCCCATCGGACGATGCTTGCACAGACCCCCGGACATCAGCACAGCCCCCCGGCAGGCCGGCACAGCCCCCCGGCAGGCCGGTACAGACCCCCACAGGGTGCACAGACCACCGGCAGGCCGGCACAGCCCCCCGGCAGGCCGGTACAGACCCCGGGCAGTCCACACAGCCCCCCGGCAGGCCGGCACAGCCCCCCGGCAGGCCGGCAGAGACCCCCGGAAGGCCCGAAATGACGGCGCATCATGATGCGCACACACCGCGCATCATGATGACGTCAGGCCGTCAATCAACTGAACTTCCGATTCCGATGCCGAATTCCGATATTGAAAAAATATCGGAAGTCGGTATCGGAATTCCGATACAGCAAGTATCGGCCGATACCCGATACTTGCGGTATCGGAATGCTCAACACTAGTCACTGCAGCACAATACAGAGCAATACAATACTCAAAGCAGTCACTGTAGACCCCGATGACACTGTTGGGTTTCCTGCTAGAATACGCCTAGCACGAAACCCAACAGTGCCGTCAAGGACAACAGTCACTGCGGCACAATACAGAGCAGGGAAATACTCACTAAACGCCTTTTTGGAGGATGCTGTGGCGCTGTCCCAGCCATCCATCAACGCTGCGGCCACCTCATTCCATAGCCGCCGGGTCACCACATTGTCCTTGTACAGCCGGTCACGGCTGTCCCACAACGGCGAACGCTCCTGGACCAGGCTGATGAGCTGCTCATTATCCAGGTAGACGTCTTCATCACGTTGTGGAACCTAGACAAAACACATTCATTAGAATAATCAAATTTAAATTGAATAAAAAGTTACAAAAAAAGAAACAAAAAAAGAGTAAAAATAGAAGATAAAAAATAAAGAACATTACAAATCATTTGATACTTACATTCCGTATCACCACCGGGACTTGGCTTCGCTGCTCCTGCTCTTCGCCCTCACTAGTGCCGTCCGCAGATGATGATGACGACGATGTCTTAAGAAAGTTGAAAAAAACGTAAGAGATTTGGAGAAGCAGCAGATATACTTACCAGATGCACGAAAATAATCACCTCACGGTCTGCTTGCGCCAATTCCTGCCGCGATGGGGAATACTCGGATTCTGAAGACATACTGCATGTAAAAATAATAAAAATCATTAGTACATACATAATTTAAAAGGACAGGCATATAATGTAATATACTCACATTCTTTGCTGATATAATGGGTTCTTGGTTGACTGTCTGCTCTTCAATCTGTCAGTGTAGTAGTGGCAGAGTTTTGGCAGGCACCTCCTTTATATAGACTTTTTTTTTTTTACTTTAGAAGATTCTAACTAGGATAAAAAGTGGACACCACCCAAAAAACGCAGCGCTAAAAAATCGCATACCTGCGCATGCCAGTGCGCACGTATGCGCATCCATAGGCTATAATGGCCATTTTTAGCGCAAAACGTGCGCATACGTGCGCATGCGCTTTTTTCCAGGGCCAAAAAATGCAACATGCAGCGTCTGGAAAATACCAACGCACACCCCAAAAAAACGCAGCGCATGAAAATCGCATACATGCGCTGACAAGCGCGCATGTATGCGCACCCATGTTAAATATAGGGGAAAAATCGCATGCGCACGTATGCGTTTTTTTCCAGCGCTAAAAAACGCAAATGTGAAACCAGCCTAATCCGCAGAAAATCCACAGATAAACCACAGGTCTTTTGACCTGCGGATTTACCTGCGGATTTAGACAAATCCGCACGGAAAATTCCGCAGCAGAATCCGCAACGTGTGCACACACCCTAAGATTTATATATGTCAGTGACTAAGGATACTTTTACACTCCCATGGTGCGAGTGTTGTGTGATTTTTTTTTTTTTTTATCACAGCCATTGACTTCTATTGCGAGATGCGATCCGATTTGCGATTACAATTGCAGCATGCTGCAATTTTTTTCCAGCCCTATCTTGATCCGATCAAAGCTGGAAAAAAACGCAGATGAAGACACCATCATAGATTAACATTGGTACGAATTCAATCCGATTTTTTATCGGATTGAATTGGTACAATTTCATCGCAAGTGAGCATGAGCCCTTAGGTGAGCAGCACGGTGGCTCAGTGGTTAGCACTGTTGCTTTGCAGAGCTAGGGTCCTGGGCTCCAACTTCTGGGAGTTTGTATGTTCTTCCTTTATTTGCATGGGTTTCCTCCCACATTCCAAAGACATACTGATAGGGAATTTAGATTATGAGTAGAGTTGACCGAATATGTTCGGATTCGATCGTCGAATGCAAATTTGCCATACATTTGCCATATTGGTACACAATTTGTGCCGAATTTATGTTTGATCAGTTCCAAACATACGGTATTCGGTCATTTTTAATCCCGTTGACTACAATAACGTTCGGCTGTGTTCAGCGAATATTGCAAAAGCAATATTTGCCACCGATCGTAATCGGAACCGAATTTTGAAAAATTCACTCAACTCTAATTATGAGCCACAATAGGGAACAGCGATAACAATATTTGTAAAGTGCTGGGAAATATGATGGCGCAATAGAAGTAAGCATAATAAATAGTCAACTCTCTGTGTTCTATTAATATTAAAAGGAACCTGTCAGCATATTTATGCTGTCCGGACAATGGACACTGGCTGCATGATATTTTTGCCTAAAATGCTGCAACATTTCGTACTTTGAAACACCAGCTTCTCTCTGCCCAGCTTCCTGTAAGTCATGGACAGCAGAGCGGGGCAAAGGTCTGATGGGGACTGCACTGGACTACTCATCTGAGTCAAATAGTCCCTGTCCATTTTTTTCAAAATATGTTTTCTTTGAAACACTGTAGCTATTTAGAGAAAAATTCACCTGACTGCAATTGTGCAACCAGTGTGTGATACATCCTGCATTGTTCATGCAGCATGAATCTGATGACAGGTTCCCTTTAAAGACAATTACATACTGTACTGTATACAGGATTTGCCCTACATGTTTTAGATGTGTATGTAACCTGCATCTGTTTCCAAAATGAAGCCCTGACTTGCAATATTCTCAGTGGAGAGGTGGTTGGAATTCTGATTTATTCATCTGGGATTTCCAAACACCTCTCCAGTGTAAGCAGCATGCTATGAGGCCCCATTTTTGAGATAAGATAGTTAGATAGATAGCATTAGTTTGATCTGTATCGATGTCCTCTGGATATGCCATAAAAGTACGATATGGGAATACTCTAAAGGCCTCCATACACATTAGACTAACATCTGCCAATATCGACAGGTTTGCCTGACAGGCTATAATGTGTATCAGGGAATTCAGAGTCTCCCCTGACAGATGTCAAGGGAGATAAGGATGCCACCCTGAGATGTCTGGTAGTGGCACTCTCATAGAGACCACAGGAGCCATCAATAGAGCCACCTATGTATGGGAATATCGTCTGTCAGGTGAGATAGCAGTCTGGCTGCACCTTGATTTGGCTGATAGCTGTCTACAGTGTGTGTAGGGGCTTTATATGATGGATCCTGCACCAAACACTATGGTGCCAAGCTGTAGATCCATAGAATGAATGCAAATGAGCTCTTTACTGGTATTGTCTGAAAGTACCCTACACTAGGCTCAGTGAGTGCGGTGTAAAAAAGACAAATCTCAAGACTTTCTGCATTATTCCTCCTGTTTATATGATGGCCAGGTAACAAAGCTTAATAACTAGACCCATCGTTCCTTGGATATCAGCAATTGTGACGTTTCGAGACTTGTTTTCCCTACTCTGGGAGCACCAGTTACAGTTGATTATTGTAGTATAAGAAAAATGGAACATGAAAATATATGGGAATATGAATGAAATACAAAACTCTAAGTTTGCGTCATTAAGAGGGGATGTCACTTCCACATTTCTCGCCACTTTTATACACATAAAGGTTCAGTATACACAGTACAGCCTGATGGTATTAGTAGTAAACAGCACAAGGTAATCTAGCTCTGTATCCTTTTATGTGTGTAGTTAAAAGTTAAAAAAAAGCTACAGCTTAACAAAAAGCAGATATGCTAATCTTTTGTAAATGTTATTCCCATGCTTTATGAATTGTCAAAGGAATGACACCAGAGAGACCGCACAGAGCCCACTATTGCCATCAATTATCAAATATCACAGTCAAGGAAGCCACGCTGAACCACCCCACTGTTATACTTTCATCACAAAAAGCTTTGCTTTCCCCTATCGTCAGTATAATTATACAATTGGCCGACGATTAATGGATGAGGCTGCGGCTGTTACCAATAAGTCCAGTTATTGGAGAACTAACAGTGATCATAGGTATACTGTATACACCTCCGATTCCAATGCATAGAATATACATATACCCCAGTACTGTCACTGCTAACTCCACGATAACCCAAGAAAGATTATTAGCTGCCACCACCAGTCATTTATACAGGCCGATTGGATGCCTGCTTCTGGTAGCATATGGCTTTCAGGAGTGTGGTTTACAGAACAAAAGGAACCGAACTATTACATTTTATATTTATTCCAGAAAAATAGGCAGTGTTTATTAAAAAATATACAAAAGATTTCACAAAGGGGACAAAACAATACAGCATATACAATTCCATAAAATTAAGAGAATAAACAAAAGAAAGTTACTAAACAGCAATGGCTTCAGACTTATGGAGGGAGGCACTCCAGGAAAACGGAGAGCACCCACAGTGAACTGTGCCTCCAAGTACTGACAACATCTGCAAGGAGTTTGTATCTTTTCTCTGTGTTTGCGTGGGAAATATAGATTGTGAGCTTGTGCTGATAATGTATGTAAAGCACTGCGGAATATGACGACGGCGACGCTATATAAGCAAAGCATAATAAATATTTGGTAACATTTACATTGATACATTCTAAGCTTAGATATTCAGTTATTGTGCACACTACCACAGTTCCTTTATAAGTACCATATACAGTAATGTCTTCTGTCATTTATAATTGCTTTTTCTTCTAATTAGGATTAAAGAAGGCTTTATGTTGCAATATAGAAAGGAGTGGAAAGTTTTACATCACTTACATGACAAGCACGAGTGAGTTTTATGAGGTCCCGAGCAAGTCTGACATCCAGTGCGATGTAAGATGATATAGGCTGCCTGTCTATGACATCTTGTCTCTTTTAGTATTGAGTCACACATAGTTTGTGGGTTCTGTGTTGAGCTGTCTGAATAGTTTTGTAGACTGTGCTGATTGCAAGCAGTCAGGGTGGTATACACTATACTGAAAGCTGAATAAACTAAACTATTTTGAAAAAATAAAAAAGTGATTTGTTTCCAGATACAGGACTGTCACCAGGAATTTCAGGGCCCCATACTGGCAAAATTTTCAAGCCCTTGTAAGAAGGACCAGACCACGGGTACCTGTTCTGTGCTGGGTCTGGAACTGTCGGGGATGTCTTCTCTGTGGGGGGAAAGCTAATGAGACTGGACAAAAATACACATGCGGGAGTAGGGGGCATGGCTAAGCGGCTGCAGCCACAGTGCACGCAGAAGTACTTAGTTGTGGTGGCAACAGACGGTGCGCGGCAGTTAGAAGTAAGTGCTCTGACCCTCGAGCCCTGTCACAGAGCAGATCCACGCCCACAGATGCCCATGGCGACTAGCAGCGTTCGCCAGGAGAGACGTGCAGGATGCCCGTTAGTCACTCTGAGGCGAGATGCCAAACACTCCGGGCTCGTGAATACCGCGCACGCTTCACCTCAGAGAGACTCCGTGTTGGACCGTAAGCTGTGCCCTGATTGCCCCATATACGTAAACCGGTCTACATTGAACACGGAGAGTGTCAGGACCTATACCCTCTTGGCTGCATCAGTAGATGGACTAAATTCTCAGCGGAAACTACGAGAAGCCAACCGCTGCCGCCAGATGACGGATCCACGTTAACCACAAGACCTCATCGGATCAACATCGTGTCAGCCATTGTTGGTGCCATCATTGCTTCACAACACCCACGGCCTGAGGATTAGCGGATAGGATAAGTTAACCCCAAAAGGACTGTCCCTACTGTCTTGCCTGTTATTTAACGCTACCAACAATTTCACCATTGAACTGTTTAAACCTTTAACTCCCTGCGTGGAGTATCCCATTGTTGATTAAAACCAGTTAACCCTTGCCCTGTCTTCTGCCTGTCACTGCATCCCGCAACCTGCTCACACCCTCTTGAGACTTTGCCCAGGCTCCACCGAAGGCTCACCTCTACCCCTCAAACCTTCCACAGTCCCACCGCCCACTCTTGGAAAAACTCCACTTCTGCACCATGTCCTCACCAATCACACATTAACAGTTCCCATCGAACAATATCACATACATAGCCATCAGCATTTTGGCCAAAAAAGACTGCCATCACGATAAGTTAGACACTTTAGCAGGGCCCTTCTCTACTCTAATCTATTAAACATTTTTTAAAATATCCAATTTTTTTTAGGTATAGTTTTATTTCTTTTTCTTTAAGAGAATGTGTCACATATATTTTTTTAATGAACAATAATAATACATACAAGGGATAAATACCATCATACCCTGACCGGACCACATATTACCACCACATAGTGACCAAATAATACCACATACAAGGAACAAATACCACCATACCATGACCAGACCACATATTACCACCACATAGTGACTAAATAATACCACATACAAGGAACAGATACTGCCACACAATGACCAGTCCACATATTACCACCACGTACTGACTGAATACTACTATACTGATCATTAATAAAAAAGCACAATACTAATATTACCCTCTGTATATAGTGTATAGTGTACAGGTAATACAGTGATCACCAGTGACATTATACACATGAGCTCTGTATATACTGTAGGGATTCTACTCACTCAAGTGCAGCGGGAGACAATCAGGAGCCAGATTCCTTTAACGTTCATGCGGTTTATTGCATCATAAACCCATAAAGCAGCAAGTAACAAAGGAAATAGCCTTTAGCTTAGGCAAACGAGAACAGCAGGCTCAGACCTGGCGCTTCAGTACACACGGGAGGCTTAGTCCTTCCCACATACAACTCCCTGGTTCAGGAGCAGGCTACATTATAAGGGTGTAGCCACACCCACGAACCCAGCAGCTGACTGGTCACGTGACTGTGACCTCACCACAGGTCCTTGCAAAACAGTAATATAGCAATATCTATTATGCCTTACATTGCGAGGACAAGTCATCTCTGAGACACATATCTCCCATTGATTATACAACCCTAAGCCATGCCACATACCTCCCCCCTCTGCCTAAAGCCATGGGGCTTGGCACTTTCACCTACCAGGCAAGGGATTCTTGAGAGGGCATTGGCATTCCCATGTAGCTTCCTTGCCCTATGCTCTACATGGAAGCTGAAGTCTTGCAGGGCTAAGAACCAGCGGATGACCCTAGCATTCTTATCCTTTGCTTCCCTCATCCATCTGAGTGGGGCATGGTCGGATATTAATCTAAACTTACATCCCAACAAATAGTACTGTAACGTATCCACTGCCCACTTTATGGCCAAACACTCCTTCTCTACGACTGAGTAATTCTTTTCGCATGAAGATAGCATCCTACTCAGGTAGAGGACCGAATGCTCCTCCCCATGTATCTCCTGGGAGAGGACTGCACCTACCCCGACATCTGAGACGTCTGTCTGAAGGATGAACTCTTTTTTAAAGTCTGGGGCCACCAGAACAGGTTGCTTACATAGAGCCCCTTTCATTTCTTGGAAGGCTGACTCCGCTTCTTTGGACTATCTGACCATTACGGATTTTGTCCCCTTAAGCAGATCAATTAGAGGCGCAGCCATCATGGAGAAGTTTGGGATGAACCTCCTGTATTATCCCACGATCAACAGAAAGGATTTAACTTGCTTTTTGGAGAGAGGTCTCAGCCATGTTTGAATTGCCTCCACTTTATAGATTTGGGGTTTGATCTCGGCACGCCCCACTACATATCCGAGGTGCTTGGCTTCTTCTTTACCCAAGGCACACTTCTTCAGGTTTATTGTAAACCCCTCCTCCCTTAGAGCATCAAACACTGCTTGGACCTTTTCCAGGTGAGACTCCCAGTCCAGGGTAAAGATGATGATATCATCCAGGTACGCGGCAGCGTATAGCTTATGAGGTGCAAGGATTCTATCCATAGCCCGCTGGAAGGTTGCTGGAGCTCCCTGCAGGCCAAACGGCATCCAGACATACTGGCAGCAGCTGTCTGGTGTAGAAAATGCCGTCTTCTCCTTGGCTTCCTGTGCCTTGGGGATCTGCCAATATCTCTTTGTCAGATCCAAGATGGTTATGTACCTGGAAGGTCCAAGTCTCCCGACGAGCTCATCAACGCGTGACATGGGATAACCGTCGAACTTGGAGACCTCATTCAGCTTCCGGTAATCATTGCAGAACCTCCATTTGCCATCAGGTTTTGGGACCAGGACAATCGGGCTCGACTAGTCGCTCTTGGATTCCTCAATGACCCCGATCTTCAACATACGCTGCACCTCCTTGGAGATTACTTCTCGACGAGCCTCGGGAATTCGATAAGGCTTCACCTTCACCCGCACATGTGGCTCGGTCAGAACTTCGTGCTCCACAACCTTCGTGCACCCCGGCAACTCTCAAAACAGGTCCCTGTTTTTCTGGAGTAACTCCCGTCTCTGCTATTTCTGGGCCTTTGATAGTGTCTCCGCTATGGTAACCGCTCCAACCTCCCCTTCTAGGTTGCCCAGCAAGCACGGAGTCACCACTGGCTCTCTATCTTGCCACGGCTTGATGAGGTTGACATGGTAAACCTGGTATTGCTTCCATCTTCCGGGTTGGTGGATCTTGTACTTTACATCTCCAAGCTTCTCCACCACCTCATATGGCCCTTGCCACTTGGCCAAGAACATACTCTCCGCCGTCGGAATTAGCACGATAACTCGGTCTCCCGGATTGATCTGCCTCACTCTTGCTGACCGGTTGTAGACCCTGGCCTGAGCCTCTTGTGCCTGGTGGAGATGTTCTTTAACAATGGGCATCACCTTCGCAACCCTCTGCTGCATCAGTGCCACATGCTCGATGACGCTTCTGTGGGGCGTGACTTCAGCTTCTCAGGTTTCCTTGGCTATATCTAGGAGACCTCACGGATGTCGGACGTACAGAAGCTCGAAGGACGAGAACCCCGTGGGGGCTTGGGGAACTTCATGGATAGAAAACAGCAGATACGGTAAGAGACAATCCCAGTCTCTACCATCTTTCTCTATGGCTTTTCTTAGCATGCTGTTCAGTGTCTTGTTAAGCCTCTCAACAAGGCCATCTGACTGCGGATGGTACACTGAAGTCCTCAACTGGGAGATTTGCAGGACTCTGCACAACTCCCTCATCACCTTGCTCATAAAAGGTGTCCCCTGGTCGGTCAGGATCTCCTTTGGCAAACCTGTCCAGGAAAACACATGGACCAGCTCGCGGGCTATACTCTTCGTGGAGGAATTTCTCAGAGGAATTGCTTCAGGATAGCGGGTGGCATAGTCTAGGATGACTAATATATACTGATGGCTCCGGGCTGATTTAACTAAGGGACCGACCAAGTCCATGGCAATTCTCTCAAATAGCACCTCAATAATGGGCAATGGCACAAGGGGGTTCCAAAAATGAAATGTGGGGGCAGTTAACTGACATGTCGGGCAGGACCTGCAATAGTTGGCTATTTCCCAGTGACACCCAGGCCAATAGAACCTCTGTACAACCCGTTCCTGCGGTTTTTCCACCCCCTGGTGTCCCCCCAAGATGTGTGAATGGGCCATGTCCAACACGTCCCGTCTATAGGGGCCTGGTACTATTAATTGCTCTACCACCTCCTCCCTTATTTTCGTGACCCGGTATAACAACTCTCCACTCATCATAAAATAGGGAAACCTTGTGTCCGCTCCCGGCTCTTGTGCAACTCCATTAATGACGGTGACATTGTTGAAGGCTTCTCTCAGAGTGGGGTCCCTATGTTGAGCAGTCCCAAAATTCTCACCGGCTACCCCTAACTCCGGAATGTCAGATACAGGGGACCCTTCCTCCTCATCCCCAACAAGGACACATAAAGGAAACCCGTCTGCCTCTGATGGTGGCGATACCTTATTAGGGTTCATTGGTTCCCTGCTCTTGCTAGCAATCTCAGAACCCTTACCCCACAGATTCCAAAAGAGACAGAAATCCCGGCCTATAATTATCAGATGCAACAAGTCCCGAACGACGCCAACTTCATGGGACTCGGTACCATGTGCCATTTCAATGTTCACCCTGGCCATAGGGTAGTCTTTTGCATCGCCATGTAAGCACTGAACGCCGACCTTTTTACCCGGGAGTAGGTTGAGAGGAAAAGTGGCCCATACAAGAGTCACCAAGCTCCCAGAGTCTAGCAGCACCATTACTGCTCGACCGTTCACTTTCATGGGACACGCTTGTGGCCCATCGTTAAGTGGAGAATTCACACTGCAAATTGGATATGCATAGTATGAACTACAGCATCCCATGCTGCAGTCCATCTGCTCAGTGGTCTGGGGACAACGGGCAGCTATATGTCCTTGCCTGTGGCACTTCCAGCAAATAATATCACCCGTGGGGACTTGGGCACCGCCTCCCCCGCCCCTTTTGACCTTGGATGCCCCACCCCTTTTTGGGACTCCGCCCCCTGCTGGAACCCCCAATACAGAACGGGTTGCTTCCCCAAGGAGCCTTCCATCCCCTGGTATCTCTCGACCAGTCCGACCAGTTCATCGGCATTCTGGGGAGCCCCCTGGGCAACCCAAGTCTGTAGGGGTCTCGGCAGGGAATGCACAAACCGATCCATTACCACTTGCACTACCATCTGTGCAGGGGAAGATGACTCTGGCTGCAGCCATTTCTGGACCAGGTGCAACAGGTCTCACATTTGGGAGCGCGGCAGTTTGTCATAGGCCCAGCGGTGAACTCGCTGTGCCCTGATAGTCATTGTCACCCCCAAACGTGCGAGAATTTCCGCTTTTAGTTTGGGATACTCTTTGGAGTCTTGTACAGTCAAGTCATAGTATGCCTTCTGGGGCTCCCCTGTCAGGTATGGGGCCAGTACCTCTGCCCACTGCTCTGGCTGAAGTTTTTCCCTCTCAGCCACCCTCTCAAACACCGTCAGGAAGGCCTCAGCATCATTCTCAGGGGTCATTTTTTGTAGTGCGCATCTTACCGCCTTCCCTACATTGGTGGCAACAGCCAGACCTGGGGTTGGGGCGCTCGTCCTGCCCTCCTGGATGGCGGTTGCCAGAAGCTGCATCTGCTGCCGTTGCTCCTGCAGACTCTGCTGGAACTGCTGCCGTTGCTCCTGCTGGCTCTTTTGGATCTGCTGTAACAACAGCCTGTTGGTCTCCTGTTGCTGTGCCTGGGCCTGGACCAGGCGTTTCAGCAGGTCCTCCATTATTTCAGGTAGTGCTTGCTGACTTGCTGAAAACTTTACCCAGGACATTCAGCAACTGTCTCAAGTCTCTGCTTGGATTGCTGCCCGCACATCTAACACCAATTGTTGGGATTCTGCTTACTCAGGTGCAGCGGGAGACAATCAGGAGCCAGGTTCCTTTAACGTTCATGCGGTTTATTGCGTCATAAACCAATCAAGCAGCAAGTAACAAAGAAAATAGCCTTTAGCTTAGGCAAACGAGAACAGAAACGTCCGTTAAGTCAGGCTCAGACCTAGCGCTTCAGCACACACGGTGTCAGGATTCGTACCGGGGTCTAGTCTGTGTTCCACAGCAAGTCTCGCTGCCTTACTGGCTGCGCCACACAACCAGTCTTAATATACAGTTTCTGATCAACTAGTTCTTTTTCGTTCATCGTTCTTCCTCCGTTCTGGTGATTGGCTGCTTCACTGTTTCCTGTGCTTATGTCCCGCCTTTTTCCTATTTAGCACTCCACAAGGCTCTCACTCCTTGCCGGTGATTCTTCTGTGGTACGGATTCCTGTCTTCCCTACAGCGCTGTCCGGTACAACCTCTGACAGCCTCCCGGTCTCTCTTTCGTTGAGTACCTCTGGGACTCCAGCTTTCCGCTTTTGTCTTTGCTGAAAGCTTAGTATTTTTTGTGTTAGTTTGGGGTTTCGTGGTTTTACCCTTCAGGTTCATTCACTCTTTAGTTTCACTCTAGTAGTCCTCCTTGCTGCTGCTTGTCTCCCTTAGGTTGTCCTGCACTCATTCCACCCTCGGTTAACCCTCACTGTAGCTCCCTGCACTTACGCCGAGGTAGGGACTGCCGCCCAGTTGTCGCCCACCGGCTAGGGTGGGACCGGCAAGTAGGTAGGGTCAGTGGGGGGTGGAGCTCAGTGGCACCTTCTTCCCCCGCCGTGTGGTGGAATCATAACAGAATCACCGGCCTTCCCCATGGACGCTATGACCTCTTTAGTCAATCAAATGCAGGGTCTTACTCAGCTGGTGCAAGATCTTGCTGCGCAGGTCCAGCGTCAGGAGCAAATTCAAGCAGCTGCCGTTGCAGGGACAACTAATTCTGAGCCTAGAGTTAACTTACCCGAGACATTTTTCGGAGATAGAAGCCAATTTGCTTCTTTTAGAGAAAATTGTAAATTATATTTTCAATTACGACCTATTTCTTCTGGCCCCCCAGCTCAAAGAGTCCGTATCATAATCTCTCGCTTATGGGAGGGACCCCAAGAGTGGGCCTTCTCTCTGCCGCCAGATTCAAATCTCCGTGATTCAGTAGACAACTTCTTTCAAGCCTTAGGGAATATTTATGATGAGCCTGACCAAGTCGCTCTGGCCGAGGCAAACCTTACCTCCCTGACCCAGGGTGATCAGGAGGTAGAGGTTTATTGCACCCAGTTTCGTAGATGGAGCTTAGCTACCCGTTGGAATGATCCCGCCCTTCGGAATCAATTTCAGCGGGGCCTTTCACCAGCCCTAAAGGATGAATTGGTACACTACACTCTGCCCCAGTCTCTGGAGGAGCTGATGGCTTTAATGGTCAGAATAGATCGCAGGTTAAGGGCGAGGAGATCGGAGCAGGCAGCAGCGCAAGTTTCCGTTTTCTCTAGGGTCACTCCGGCTGTTCCGAATCTGCCAGCTGCCGAACCTATGGAATTGGGAGCCATGCAAGCTATCCAAGTCCTTGCCGTCCACGCCACGCACTTGGAACCTGTTTTTACTGCGGAGATCCTCGGCACTGGATAAAGGATTGCCCGCGGCGCCCTGGCACTCCACAGGAATCTTCTCGGAATACACCACCTAGGCCTGTGGGTGGACAGGTAATTCCTTTAAGTTCTAAGAGACTCTTAGTGCCAATTTCTATTGCTTTCACCTCCTCTAAGGGAGAAGGAGTTGCCATGATTGATTCAGGGGCTACTGCTAATTTTATGTGTTATGAGTTTGCTGTCTCATTGGGTATTTCTTTAATTCCACTTGCTCACCCCACTAAATTAGTTGGTATTGATAGCACCCCACTAGCAAATGGGGAGATTAGTCTCTGTACTCCATTGCTATCATTTCAGGTTGGTGTACTGCATGTGGAACAGCTGTCATTTTTGGTTATGCATGACCTCCCAACTAGTGTCATACTGGGGCTTCCATGGCTCCAGCTCCATAACCCCAACATTAATTGGGTTTCTGGTGAATTGGAGAAGTGGGGTGCAGATTGTTCACAGAAATGCTTGTTAACACACGTTTGTGGTATCGTCTCCGTACAAGCTTCTCTTCAGAATCTTTTGGGCCAATTCGCAGATGTCTTTTCTATGAAGGAGTCTGAGCGGTTGCCACCTCATCGCTCCTATGACTGTACAGTCAATTTGGTTCCCAATTGTAAATTCCCTAAGGGACGCCTATATAATTTATCACCTCCTGAAAGAGAAGCTTTACGTGAATATGTACAAGAGGCTCTAAGAAAGGGGCATATCCGTCCGTCCACCTCACCCCTGGCCACAGGTTTCTTTTTTGTCAGTAAAAAGGATGGAGGACTTAGGCCGTGTGTATACTACCGAGGTCTTAATGAAATAACTGTCCGTAACCAATATCCACTACCGTTGATTCCGGACCTGTTTAACCAGGTTCAGGGGGCTCGATGGTTCTCGAAGTTGGACCTGAGAGGGGCGTATAATCTCATTCGTGTAAAGGCTGGCGACGAGTGGAAGACCGCCTTCAATACCCCCGAGGGCCACTTCGAGTGTCTAGTTATGCCCTTTGGGCTGTGCAATGCTCCGGCGATTTTTCAAAATTTCACCAATGATATTTTCCAACATGCTATTGGCCGCTATGTAATTGTCTATCTGGATGATATTTTAGTGTTCTCTCCTGACTGGGACTCGCATTTAAATCATGTAAGGGATGTTCTCCAGGTACTCCGCAATAACCAACTTTTCGCCAAGCAAGAAAAGTGTATTTTCGGGGTCCAAAGTCTATCTTTCTTGGGTCATATTTTGACACCCCAGGCCATCACAATGGAGCCGGAGAAGGTAAAAGCGGTTCTTAATTGGGCTCGTCCTGAATCTTTGAAAGCTCTTCAAAGATTTCTGGGGTTTGCCAATTTTTACCGCAAGTTTATAAAAAACTTCTCCATTGTGGTGAAACCTCTCACAGATCTTACTGTGAAAGGTTCCGACTTGGTAAACTGGAGTAAAGATGCAGTGGACGCCTTCACGTTTCTTAAAGAGAGCTTTGCCACTGCTCCTGTTCTTACCCAGCCCGATCAGGAGAGACCCTTTGTTGTTGAGGTTGACGCCTCGGAGGCAGGGGTGGGGGCAGTACTTTCACAGGGGACTTCGTCTTTGACTCATTTGAAACCCTGTGCGTTCTTCTCAAAGAAGTTTTCCCCAGCTGAAAAAAATTATGATATTGGGAATAGGGAACTGCTCGCTATAAAATTGGCCTTTGAGGAATGGCGACATTTCCTGGAGGGGGCCAAACATCCTGTTACTGTCCTCACCGACCATAAAAATCTTGAATATCTCAAAACGGCCAAACGGCTTAATCCAAGACAGGCAAGGTGGGCGTTGTTCTTTTCACGTTTTAATTTTGTGATTTCTTTCAGACCCGGCTGCAAAAACGCCAGAGCAGACGCGCTATCTAGAAGCTTCTTGCCTGAACAACCGTCAAACATCCCACCTGTTCCCATCTTACCTGATACAGTATTTTTGGCTGCTAATTCCTCTGATTTATTTGCTGAAGTTAAGCAATTTCAACATTTGTCTCCGTCCGGCTCTCCTGATAATAAATGGTTCGTTCCCTGTCATTTGCGTTTGAGACTGCTGAATGAACACCACAACTCTCCTCTTTCAGGTCACCCTGGTATCTCTGGTACTATGGAGTCAGTCTCCAGAAATTTTTGGTGGCCGACTTTACGCCGGGATGCCACTGCCTATGTCAAGGCGTGTGACATTTGTGCCCGGTCTAAGGTTAACCGCTCACGGCCTTTGGGTGAACTATGTCCTCTACCTGTTCCCTCCAAGCCATGGACCCATCTTTCCATGGACTTTGTTACTGATTTACCTTCCTCCCTGGGAATGACTACCTTGTGGGTTGTGGTGGATCGCTTTAGTAAGATGGCGCACTTTATTCCTTTACCCAAATTGCCATCCGCCAAGCAATTGGTCCCCTTGTTTCTAAATCATGTGGTGCGGCTGCATGGAATTCCTTCTAATATTGTGTCAGATAGAGGTACCCAATTTGTCTCCAAATTCTGGAGAGCTTTCTGTAGTAAAATTGGTGTTTCCCTTGCTTTCTCATCGGCCTTTCACCCGGAGACCAATGGGCAGACAGAACGGGCCAATCAAGCCCTTGAACAATTCTTACGTTGCTATGTGGCTGATAAGCAAGAGACCTGGGCATCTTTTATTGCCCTGGCAGAGTTTGCCATAAATAATAGGGTGAACTCTTCCACAGGGATATCTCCCTTCTTCTGCAACATGGGATTTCACCCTAAATCCAGCTCTTTCTCTGAGGACCCCTCGGACAATCCTGAGGTAGAGATTGTTTCCTCTGATCTGCGGTCAGTTTGGGAGCAAGTCCAAAGCAACATCAAAAAGGCTCATGAGTCACAATGCCACTTTGCTAATATGAAAAGGAGGAGAAGTCCTTCCTTTGAAGTTGGGCAGAAAGTGTGGCTTTCTACTAAAAATCTGAAACTAAGAGTCCCCTCTGGTAAACTGGCTCCCCGGTACATTGGTCCTTTTAAAATATCTCAGATAATCAACTCTGTTTCTGTCAAATTGGATCTCCCCAGGCGATGAGAGTGCATAAGGTATTCCATGTCTCTCTCCTAAAACCTTATGTACCTCCAGTTTGTCCGGCTGACACACCTTCTGCTCCTGTTGTTGTACTTGGTCACCCCGAGTTTGAGGTAAAAATGATCTTGGATTCCAGGAAAGTTCGTGGGGTCCTGCAGTACCTGGTGGACTGGAAGGGGTATGGCCCTGAGGAGAGGTCGTGGGTGTCTCATTCTGAGGTTCATGCTCCCAGGTTATGTAAGAGGTTCCATATCAATTTTCCTGAGAAGCCTTCCCTGTGTGAGGGTCCAGGGGCCCCTCATAAAGGAGGGGGTAATGTCAGGATTCGTACCGGGGTCTAGTCTGTGTTCCACAGCAAGTCTCGCTGCCTTACTGGCTGCGCCACACAACCAGTCTTAATATACAGTTTCTGATCAACTAGTTCTTTTTCGTTCATCGTTCTTCCTCCGTTCTGGTGATTGGCTGCTTCACTGTTTCCTGTGCTTATGTCCCGCCTTTTTCCTATTTAGCACTCCACAGGGCTCTCACTCCTTGCCGGTGATTCTTCTGTGGTACGGATTCCTGTCTTCCCTACAGCGCTGTCCGGTACAACCTCTGACAGCCTCCCGGTCTCTCTTTCGTTGAGTACCTCTTGGACTCCAGCTTTCCGCTTTTGTCTTTGCTGAAAGCTTAGTATTTTTTGTGTTAGTTTGGGGTTTCGTGGTTTTACCCTTCAGGTTCATTCACTCTTTAGTTTCACTCTAGTAGTCCTCCTTGCTGCTGCTTGTCTCCCTTAGGTTGTCCTGCACTCATTCCACCCTCGGTTAACCCTCACTGTAGCTCCCTGCACTTACGCCGAGGTAGGGACCGCCGCTCAGTTGTCGCCCACCGGCTAGGGTGGGACCGGCAAGTAGGTAGGGTCAGTGGTGGGTGGAGCTCAGTGGCACCTTCTTCCCCCGCCGTGTGGTGGAATCATAACACACGGGAGGCTTAGTCCTCCCCACATACAACTCCCTGGTTCAGGAGCAGGCTACATTATAAGGGTGTAGCCACACCCACAAACCCAACAGCTGACTGGTCACGTGACTATGACCTCACCACAGGTCCTTGCAAAACAATAATATAGCAATATCTATTATGCCTTACATTACAGAGACAAGCCATCTCTGAGACACATATCTCCCATCGATTATACAACCCTTAGCCATGCCACAATACTATATAGTGAACAGGTAACACAGTGATCACAGGAGCTCTGTATATAGTGTCAGTGTACAGGTAATACAGTGTTCACAAGTGACATTATAAGCCCTGTATATAGTGTAAGCATACAGGTAACATACTGACTCTCCAGTGACATCTCTAGTTGAAGTCCTTCATCTTTGCTTTTCTTTTTCATCCAGCGCAGACTACCATCACTTCTTCCAGCCAGGAATTGTCTCTACAGAAAATAGCACAATCATCTAGAGCACCGCTTCCAGAGCTCATTCCCTAGCTTTTGCACTACAGAAGATGAAGAAAAAAGCAACATAGAAATGCCCTACAAAGCAGCAGGATGCCCATCACTGAAAACAGTATCCTGGAAAATAAAATACATCACAGCAGTAATAATATCCATAATTTGCCCCTACAGTAATAATGTCCCACATCGTGGCCCCTTTCTTTAATAATATGTCTCATTGCTGGCCCCCATTCTCTCATTCCTGGCCCCCATTGTGTCTCATTTCTGGGCCCTATTGTGCCCCATATGATCTCCCATTCTGCCCTCATCTCCATTTGATATCCCATCCTGGCCTCAGGCTCCATATGATATCCCATTCTGGCACCATATGTCTTCATCCTGCCATAGGCCCCATATGATCTTCCATCCTGGCCTCATATGTCTCGATCCTGGCCCCATATGTCTCCATCCTGCCCCCTGGCCTCATATGTTCTCCCATCCTGCCCCCAGGCCCCATATGATGTCCCATCTGCTCCATATGTCTCCATCCTGCCCCCAGGGCCCATATGATCTCCCATCCTAGCCACATACAAAAAATTAAAATAAAAAAGTTTCTCCTCACATGGCCGCAGCCCAGCTGTGTCCTCTTCCTCATCCACTTGAGGTGCAGAGGCTCCGGAGCATAGCAGTGACGTCATATGCAGGCGAAGTACTCGCCAATGTCGTCTGCCAGCCTCTGATGGCTGGTGGCTGTTAACTGTTGCCATCATGGCCGGCTGCAGGCTTTCGTGTGCCCTGGTCGAAAGAGTCTCAGTGGGCCCCTTTAACACACTATGATTCATGATTCACAAATAAGAAATTTAGGTATAGTACAGTGCCAAAGATTTTACTTACTTCTTACATTACAAATGATACCTATTGTAAATTCTATAATAGCTCAGAAACCAGCGAATCCTCACAGCACACAGTGCATGCGCTGGGGGATTCAAAAGACTGCAGTCACACAGAGTGACACACAGAGTGACTGCAGACTTTTCATTTAGACCAGACACAGACCCCATAGTGTGCCAGTGTCCTTGACGGCAAGTGGGCCCCCCTGTTCGTCCAGGGCCCCAGCACTTGAGCCTGGTGGTGACATCGGCCCTAGTTCTCGTGCAGGAAACCAGTGGCTTCCTATATGGCAATAAATTTTAACTGAACAAGCATCTGAAGATGCACATTTAGTTACTGAGCGAACTGTCTAATAATGCCCCTGTGGCCCTGTGAAGAAGGGGCCCAGACCGCACCCACATCCTCACCGAACCCCATATGCCAGTAAGGGCAATATTGCCTTGATGTTGGCCTTGCCTAGATATATAATTATTTTCAGTGCTTGAAAAGTACATAATCTATATTTTTCTAAATATTGCACTCTCCATTTACTTGTATGAGAATATGTTAAACTTTCTATAAGACAAAAAAATTCTATCTAAACATGTAATTTTAACACATGCAGATAGTGCTTATTTGTTTCATTTGTTGTCTATGTATGATGTCTACCCCTAAACATATCAGTCAGGATATCCAGATGATGTCATGTGTGTGATGTTTTCTGCAAGTTGAAAGCTCCTCAGGAAGCACAATGAGTGCATTGTCCCTTCCTCATAACCGAGTTATGTTGGGAAGTCTTCCATATTAAACAATCCCTGTGCCACTTTTCAGTCACATAGATATGTGTCAGAGCCGCTTCAGACACATTCACAGAGGATTTTAAAAAAATTAATGCCGGGTCCAACCTCTTTTTACTGAGAGACTCTATGGCTTGGGTGTTTTTCTGAGCATCATTGTATGTTTTTATAGTAGATGTACTAACTTTTGTTTTGTCTTGCACAGGTACACATTTACTTGTGGAGGAAATTTAACTGGAGAAGCAGGAGTACTGGGGAGTGAAGGGTTTCCTGGAGTCTACCCACCCAACAGCAAGTGTACATGGAAGATTACAGTAGGTTAATGTTTCTTCTCACATTCATTTATTTGAGTATTATAATTTATTTTTTGAGTTTGGGAGGGATTTTGTGTGGGATCTGAAGCTGTAATGACCTTTCCTGTAGAAAAAGGGTCTTTAAATAGAAACTTGTAAAAGAACCACAAAGATAATTTGCGTCTTCAGTTCTAGGAATGTCGGAGTTACGGTATCTATACACATTTGATTGACGTTGCTAAAAATGGACAATTTGTATCCAATTTACTTGACTTTTCTACAAGATTTCGACTATAGCTCATTTAGCCCAGGGGATAATGAAATTCTGTAGTCCGCTCCTAGAGGAGCACTACTATCTGGTTGCTGCCGTCAAGTGATGTCCACCTCCAAATTTTGATGTCAGTGGTCTGGAGGTGACTTAATTTTTATTTTTATTACATCCCCCTGGTTCAAATGAGCCTTGGATAAAGTCGAATAGAAAACTAGAAAACAACTGTGTTAGCAAGTGCAGATATTTCTTCATTGCTTGGCAAGGAGTTGGATAAGTTTGCATTTTGCATCCGATAGTCAGCCAACTCGACTCTAATGTGTATGAATGGGCCAAAATGGTCCCTGGCCCGAAGCAAAGTAGAATTCTTTGTATATAAATGACACACCGCATATATAATTTAGTAAATGTAAACTATATTTGATTTTTACTACTTTTCCTTTACTTGTTCAGTGTGCTTCCTATAATCCTTCACCATGCTGGTTAGTTGCTGTTTACAGATATTACTATTGCTCAGTAATGGGTCAAGTAACTCGGGAACATGTTTATTGTCTTATTATTAAAAGTATAGCCATTGTTAGATGTGATTATTGATATGTAAATGAGCCAATCAGACCCGCAGCCCATTTCCAAGAGAACATAATTAGTCGCAGAAAGCCTAAACAGACATACTGTATATAGGAGGAATGACAGATTGGACGATAAAAGCTTATTGACAGTGTTGAGGTGAAATGGTGGATGAGGAAAAAGCCAATATGCTAAATGACTTTTTTTCAACAGTATTTACACAAGAAAATCCCATGACGGATAACATGATCAGGGATAAAATTCTCCATTAAATGTCACCTGCTTAACCCAGGAGGTACGGCGGCGTCTAAAAATCACTAAAATTGACAAATCCCCGGGCCCGGATGGGATACACCCCCGAGTACTGCAGGAATTAAGCACAGTCATAGATAGACCATTATTTTTAATCTTTAAAGATTCCATAATAACAGGGTCTGTACCACAGGACTGGCGTATAGCAAATGTGGTGCCAATATTCAAAAAGGGGACAAAAACTGAACTTGGAAATTATAGGCCAGTAAGTTTAACCTCAACTGTGGGTAAAATCCTGGAGAGTTTTCTAAGAGATACTATACTGGAGTATCTGGAGACGAATAACCTCATGAGCCAATATCAACATGGGTTTACAAGAGACCGTTCCTGTCAGACTAATCTGATAAGCTTTTATGAAGAGGTAAGTTCAGGACTGGACCAAGGGAATGCAGTGGACATGGTGTACATGGACTTTTCAAAAGCTTTTGATACGGTGCCACACAAAAGGTTGATACATAAAATGAGAACAATGGTGATAGGGGAAAACATGTGTAGGTGGGTTAAGAGCTGGCTCAGGGATAGGAAACAAAGGGTGGTTATTAATGGAGCACACTCGGACTGGGTCACGGTTAGCAGTGGGGTACCACAGGGGTCAGTTTTGGGCCCGCTTCTTTTTAACATATTTATTAATGACCTTGTAGAAGGCATAGAGAGTAGAATTTCAATATTTGCAGATGACACTAAACTCTGCAGGGTAATCAATACAGAGGAGGACAATTTTATATTACAGGAGGATTTATGTAAACTAGAAGCTTGGGCTGATAAATGGCAAATGAGCTTTAATGGGGATAAATGTAAGGTCATGCACTTGGGTAGAACAAACAAGATGTATAATTATGTGCTTAATTGTAAAACACTGGGCAAAACTGTCACTGAAAAAGACCTGGGTTTATGGGTGGACGACAAACTCACATTTAGTGGCCAGTGTCAGGCAGCTGCTGCAAGGGCAAATAAAATAATGGGATGCATTAAAAGAGGCATAGATGCTCATGAGGAGAACATAATTTTACCTCTATATAAGTCACTAGTGCGACCACACTTAGAATACTGTGTACAGTTCTGGTCTTCGGTGTATAAGAAAGACATAGCTGAACTGGAGCGGGTGCAGAGAAGAGCGACCAAGGTTATTAGGGAACTAGGGGGTCTGCAATACCAAGACAGGTTATTACACTTGGGGTTATTTAGTTTGGAAAATCGAAGGCTTAGGGGTGATCTTATTACAATGTATAAATATATGCGGGGACAGTACAAAGACCTTTCTAATGATCTTTTTACTCTTAGACCTGTGACGGGGACAAGGGGGCATCCTCTAAGTCTGGAGGAAAGAAGGTTTAAGCATACTCACAGACGCGGATTCTTTACAGTAGGAGCAGTGAGACTATGGGACTCTCAGCCATATGATGTTGTAATGAGTGATTCCCTAATAAAATTTAAGAAGGGACTGGATGCCT
Source organism: Dendrobates tinctorius (assembly GCF_039654945.1). Lineage (NCBI taxonomy): Eukaryota > Metazoa > Chordata > Amphibia > Anura > Dendrobatidae > Dendrobates > Dendrobates tinctorius. The sequence continues at coordinate 83,136,735 of NW_027361728.1, read as the reverse complement.
TTCTTGAAAAGTATAATATTACAGGGTATATACACTAGTTTCCTTAATATTGCGTTGATCCAGGGAGCTAGTCAGATTGCCGTATGTGGAGTCGGGAAGGAATTTTTTTCCACAATGTGAAGCTTACTGTTTGCCACATGGGTTTTTTTTTGCCTTCCTCTGGATCAACATGTTAGGATAGGATATGGGTTAAACTAGATGGACTTAAAGTCTTCCTTCAACCTTAATAACTATGTTACTATGTTACTATGAGGTAGCAACTGGAGGTTTATTTTTTTGCTAAATTACTAAATACTAAAAATTTATTAACAAAATTTTTAAAAAATTAAGATATGTTACAAAGTGCACAAATAGAAATGACTACTGCTATGGTTACTGCAAGCTCATTCCCCCTGGTTTGGAGGCCTATTAGTCACAGGAGGGTCACTGATGGCTCAGCTGGCTATTGCACATAACCGTGTAATGACTACATATTCTACAGATAAGAAAATGTCTGTTTTTTCAATCATGAACCAGTTCCTAACATGAAATCCATGAGTCATATCTGTAGGAGAGCAGAGTATGTCTCCCTCTGTCTTACCATCTGGCATCATTGGGAAAGTAAATGACTTTGTGGATAGGGAATAAAAGAAAACAACTGCAATATATTGAATCGTGAGTTGTAATGTAGCAGAATCGGGTAAAAAAATTAATGTAATTCCCTGTGCCACTGAGTGCGTGGGGGGAAGAGGTAGTAATATATGATACCTACATTTTCTTGAATACATAGTTTGAAATATTAGACAGATAAGATCACCAATCTATTCAGCTATGGCTACACGCTGACAAATGTCGCGCGACAGCACTACTAAGGTAAAACATGCAACAACCAAAAACATCTGTGCAACTTGTCTGCCACTTGCTTGTTCACAACTAATTTAGAGCTGAAATTTTGCTGTAAAAAATGGCCAAATTGCAGACAAGTCACACAGGTCACAGTCGCATGTCACTTGGACTAGGGTCTTTGGCAAGTTGGTCACATGCAACTTGTAACAGAAAATCCAACACATTTTGAACCCTGCAACTCTGTGTTGTTGATGTATTTATTATGTTTTTGCTTATATAGCACCATCATATTCCACAGCGCTCTACAGACATTATCATCTCTGTCCCCATTGGGGCTCACAATCTAAATCACCTATTAGTATGCTTTTGGAATATCTACCAGTTGGTGGTCGTTTAATAGGCTGTTAACACAGTCAGACCTGTGCTTATCGATGCACTGAGCGATCTGTAATAGATCATTCAGTGCACATGGGCTGCTATTGTTCTCGTCAGCACAGTTCATCTGTATATAGGAGGATACGCTGCCGGAACCATGATCTTTTGTGCAGCTGACGGGTGTTTTGCTCAATCATCGGGTGATCGTCAGCCTGTTTATACTGCAAGATTATCGTGAAATGAGCTCTCCTAAGAAATCCTGTTTGTGATCTTGCACTGCAAATTGACCTTTAGGTGAAAGGCCAGCATAGGACAGAAACAGCTAACCCTGATCTACAGACCTGGGATTCATAGCCCATATAAAAATGTTCAAATGCTGGTCATACACATCTGCTAGCTGTCGGCTACTTCTCCATACTCCCCCATAAACAGGAACCCTGGGCTTAGTGTTCCTATGTTATCTATGAGGGATCTGGCAGCAGCTTAACTCAAGAAAGAATAAAAGGATCATTCATTGAAATTAATAAGGTCTGATCACTCTTTTTCCCAACATCATCTGTCAGGGAATTGATGTGAGGCTCCACATTAGGTGATCAGATTTTATCTAATGTGTGTTAAAGGCTTAAAAAAAATGACTTATATCCCTATGAGTTTCACTACTCTTATCATACAGCCGTCCATGTGTAAGGGAGAGTTTTGATGGATGCAGTGAAGAGCTGGAGGCAGAGAAGGAGTTAACAGGAGTTACTGAACAAGTAATTAAACAAGGAATACTCCACGCAGGGAGATAAGACTAGCAACGGCAACAACCGGATTTGCACACAAGCACAATGCTCGAGAGAAAGATATACAAAAACCAAGGTAACTTATCGCTTGCAGTTCTTGCAGAGGAAAGGCTGGAAAATCTCCTGATGGCGCCGCAAATCGTGGACAAAGTCCCTGGCTCTGTTACTGAGGTACGAGAAGCACTGTCTCCCGATGTGCCTGGTCCTGCTTGGCTTGAGCGCGCTGGAACGAAGAAACAGTCCTTTGTGTAGATTCCTCAGGGATGGCGCCGAACAAGAACCGTGGGCATGTTCACAGATCGCGGCAGCGGGCAGTCCTCTGGAGTAGTCTCTAGTAACAGAGCAAATCAGATTATCTGCAACTGCAAGCCGGGAAGCGCTGTCCAAAAAGGCAGTGTCAGGAGTTAGCTCAGTCGTGACACAGTCAATTTTAGAGCAAGTACGCTGGAACATGAATGGTGTGGAGTTGGCAGTCGGAGTAGCGGAGAGGGAGTCAACCCTCTCCTGTCGCTTTCCCGCCAAGTCTGACCCGTTCCCTCGCTCAGTCCTATTTATATTCCCCGCGCCCCCTGCTGTCCAGCGTGAAGGTCCTTCCCTCCCAGAAGAACCCTCCCCCCGGCAACAGTGGTGACAGTCCTGATAGTTCTGGTCTCAAAGGGCATTGGAAACCGCTGACTCTGTCTCGGCTCATCTTCTTACATTCCCCCTCTCTTTTCACTCGCCACTCCACGGGCGAGGCATCCTGAGCGTCATTAGAGAGCTGTTTGGCTGTTTTATCTGTTTTCCGCCAAATAAACTGATCCTGATTGTAAGGATTGGGGGGTTGTCCAGCCGTTGTGCGTTCAGAGTGACGTAGATTGGAAGGAATAGTGGAGTCTTCAAGTGAAGGCAAAGTTGGATCTGCACCTGCCGTGACGTTTTCTTCCGGAGTCCCAGGGCCCTGACCAACAGACGTATTTTCAGATGGCTGCTCGGGACTTTCTTCCTCTTCATTTTCCACGGCCATGGGAGGCACCTCTTCGAGAATCTCAGGGGTTTCCTCCCATTGCATGGGACTCTCAGAGAGGCATGGCCGGAGCATACTCCTGTGGACCACTCTAGTGGGAGCATTCTTTTCTCCTTCTGGATAGATCTCGTATACTGGCCCTTACGTGCCCAACCGACGCTTCACTCTGTATGGCTTACTCTCCCACCGATTTTCCAGCTTGTCACATGGACGTTTCTCCCGCACCAATACTCGATCACAGACCTGAAGATCTGTCCCTCGCAGAGGAATCCTCTCAAGGTGCTCCAGCTCCCCTAGCTGTGTATGCACCAGACAATGTAAGGTCTGTAGATGGTGGCGATGTTCTCAGACCCAGGTAGACACCCCCCAGCCGTGGGTAGTCCTCTCCTGGATCCAGCTCCAATTCCGTGATTTCTTTCTCTGTTTGACCGAACAGCATGGAGTAAGGTGTGTAACCAGTGGTTTGATGGACTTGATTGTTGTAGATCCACACGAGTTCAGTTTCTATCGTCTTCCAAGGTCCTTAGCATCTGAATTAGAGTACAATTAAATCACTCACAGGCCCCGTTTCCCTGAGGATGGTATGGTGTGGTGTGTGATCTGTCGAACTGATAGATCCTCTGTAACTCATTCATTACTCTTCCCAAGAAACAAGCTCCATGATCCGAGTGGATCCACTGCGGGCATCCATATACTTGAATGAAATGCTTACAAATGGCGTATGCCGCAGACTCAGCCGTCTGATCCCGGGTTGGCGTCACCACCGCAAACTTCGTGAAATGGTCTACCATCACTAGACAAATGGTCATATCCTTGGTGAGTCAGCCCGATGGTCAAATAGTCAATGGTCAACAGTTCCAGGGGGGCTGAGCTTACTATCGTCTGAGTAGGAGCTCTTTGTTCCAGGGCCTTTGCCAACTCACAGACCCAACAAAGTCTACAAGCCTCTTTGACTGCTGCTCTTAGCCATGGGTGGTAAACAAACTGCTGTAACCCCTGGAAAGTTTTTTCAAGACCGAAGTGAGCCCCTTTTTTCATGGGCTTCAGTGGTCACGGTAGACAGCACCATCTCTGGAATCACCACCTGCCAGGATGCCCCAAGCTCCTTCTGTAGTTGAACCTTCTGATTAAACAGTCCGTTTCTCATCTGGAAGCGATCCCACTGCCAGAGTATCTTCAATGCTTCTGGAGTCAGAGCACTCCGCTGTTCCTGACAATGCAGCTTCAGTGTTACCCATTGTCTGAACAGAGCAAGTTCATGATCTTCCTGCTGCAACCGGACCCACTCATCCCGAGATCTTCCCAACACTCCTTCATGATGGGGGATCTGTGATTGGTCCAGCATGGCCGCCACCACCCCAGCGGTCTTTCGGAACCGCGAAACCTCCTCTTCCTCATCTTTACTCTTTCCTGATGGTGCATGACTTGCTCTGGATAGGGTGTCAGTGTTCTCTGCCCCCCTTTTATAAGCCATTCTGTATCAGAACTTCACCATCCGGGCCACACAGCATTGTTCCAGGACCCCTAACTTGGTATTCTTCAGATGCGCTAATGGGTTGTTATCAGTGCGCATCAGCACCTCCAAGCCGAACAGGTATTCCGTGAATCTCTCCGTTATGGCCCACACGAACGCCAGCAACTCCAGCTTGAAGGAACTGTAGTTTTCCGGATTGCGTTCGGAATCGTGAAGGGATCGGCTAGCATAGGTGATCACCCTCTCTCTCCCGTCCTGAGCCTGCAACAACACAGCCCCAAGTCCGTGTAAGCTGCCGTCAGTATGGAGAATGAATGGTATGGAGGAGCCCGCATAAGCCAGCACCGGAGCTTCGGTTAGTACCTTCTTTAAGTCTGAAAATGTTTTCTCCTGCCTCTCCTCCCAATGAATGGATCGACCCTTGGCATTCGGGGGTACACCTTTTAGGAGTTCGGGTAACGGTTGCACCACCCGGGCAAAGTTCTTCACGAAGCGACGATAGTACCCCGTCAATCCCTGGAATGCCTGGACATCTTTTATGTTCTCCAGGGTTGGCCAATCTCGAATCACCACAATTTTCTCCTGTGATAGCTTCACTCCCTCGGAGGAAACTACTTGACCAAGGAACTCAATCTGGGTCCGGAACAAGAAACATTTCTGAGGTTTCACTTTCAGCCCATACTTATGTAAACAGCTCAACTCTTGCTCTAGTCTCCGCAGATGATCTTCAAATGAGGCGGCGTATATGATGATGTCATCCAGATAGATGAGCGTGGCCTCAAAGTTGAAATTACCTAAACACCTCTCCATCAGTCATTGGAATGTATTGGGGGCATTGGCCAGGCCGAACGGCATCCTGTTGAACACAAAGAGGGCCCTGGGAAGTATAAAGGCCGTCTTCGCCCGATCCTTTTCTGACATGGGCACTTGCCAGTAGCCACTGGCGAGATCCAACGTCGAGAAGAATTTGGCTTTACCCAACGCAGACAGAGATTCCTCAATCCGGGGCAGGGGGTATGAGTCCCGTATTGTAAAGGCATTAAGCTTATGGTAGTCCACACAGAACCTCAGTGTCCTATTCTTCTTCTGCACCAGCACAATAGGAGCCGACCACGGACTCTGGCTCTCTCTAATGACACCCGCCTGTAGCATCTGACCGAGCTTTTCTCTCACGTCCTGATATAACTGAGGGGCAATCTGCTGGTACCGCTCTCGAATGGGTGCTGTATCCCCCATTGGTATCTCGTGAGTGTACGCTGTGGTGCAGCCAAAGACATCCTCATGATTCGCAAAAATGGACTGATTTTGCCCCAGTAACGCTTCTACTTGTTGTACTTGGGTGGGCGTGAGTTTAGACAGTTCAGCACGCATCTGTTCCAGGATACACCGACACTCTTGGATGTATTCAGGTTCGGCTGTCAGAGAAATAGTAACTTTTACCGACCACGAGTCTTCTGGATTCACCGCCAACTGTATGACCTGGGGCGGTATGACTTCTTTGGGAATACCCATTTCTCTCGTGACTTCACCCCTGTGAGGAACAACAATCTCCTGATCTGTCAGATTCACGCAGCGTACAAGCACCGTCCTGTCTCGTACCACAGCCAGCATTCGGGCCACCAGGAGTCCTGCAGGCAGTTGTTCCACCACCAAAGGTTCCAATTTTACTTCCACCCCCTCCAGCGGGGCATATGCTCAGACGGTCTCTCCTTGGGGTAGGGTGAGTTGAGTGGAGAGCTGCACAACCTCTTTTCCTAACGTATCCCCTTGACTGGAGACTTCTTGCACCCGAGCTGTACAGATTAACTGTTGGAACACCCGCCACTGGGGGGTGTGCAGGCTCCACTTGTTTAAAGACAAGTGAGATGGCTCATCACTCAGCAGTTTTCCTAATTCTTTCAGGATATTCATTCCCAAAGTAACGACATGACTGTGGCCAGCCTCCCCATGAGTCAACACGATACCCCTCTGTCTAAGATCCTTCCCATGCAAGGAGACCTGCATCCACACCGCCTCTGCAACCGGGATGGGCAGGTGATTTGCCGCCGTCAGTTTTACTACCCGGCCCCACTCAGGTCTGAGAGTCTCTGGGAAGTGTCGACGGAAATACGCTTCCGTCATCGTGGTCACTTGAGACCCGGTATCCACCAAGCAATGCACGGTCCGGCCATCAAACTCAGCCCAGACCAGCGGGCATGTAGACACCAGATTCGTGGGACTTTCACTACTCCTTCCTTTCCATTCTGGCTCCAGGCGACGTCCCCCAGGCTCGGAGCCTTCTAGTTTAACGGGCGGCGCCACACGTCCTATTTCTCCACAGTTATAACAAGCGGACTTCTATCAATGGATCCTTCGGGCCTCGTTACGGACATTCGCTTCACCTTGGCTCCCAGCGGCGCACTGGCCGGCGTCAACTTTCTCTTTTACCTGAGCTAGTTCCCCTTGAATATTAAACAGTTCTTTTATCATCTATTCTACCCATTGGGGTTCAGCAATCGACTGCACTGCCGCTTCACCGTTCTGGACCTTCCCTATCGGGACTGTCACCCCTGCTCCTGTTCTCGTGAGCGGGCCTCTCTTGCTATGTCAGCAAAAGTGATACGAGTGTCTGCCCGCACATGCTGTCTCAGGGTCTGCTTGGTCAGGGCGTCCCGCAGGCCAGTCAGCAACAAGTCACGCAACACAACATCTATCGGCCCTATCCCGTCTTTTCTGACAATGGCGGTATGTAATTCTTGCAGAGCATTCATATATTGTGTAACCATCTCCCCCTCTTTACTATGACTAAACAGGCGAGTCCTAAGATCCCCTACATCAGTGGGGTCCACATGGGTCGACTCTAAGATTTGGTGCACTTTAGCAAATGTATCACGGTCTCGGGAGATACGCAGCATCACGGAATCTCGAGCCTCCCCATCCAAAGGCATAATGACCACCTCGGCCTCGAGTGCTCCACAACATAGTATTAGACCCCATAAATTTCAGCAAGATACTCAGCATGGCCCCCAGCAAGATACTGGTTTGGGGCCCAGCTGCCTGTTCTACAGCCTCCGTGCTATTAGACTGCATCCTGCCGTTTACGCCAAAATGTAAGGGAGAAATGTCCGATCGATGCAGTGAAGAGCCGGAGGCAGAGAAGGGGTTAACTGAACAAGTAATTAAATAAGGAATACTCCACGCAGTGAGATAAAACTAGCAACGGCAACAACAGGAATTGCACGCAAACACAATGCTCGAGAGAAAGATATACAAAAACCAAGGTAACTTATCGCTTGCAGTTCTTACAGAGGAAAGGCTGAGAAATCTCGCAATGGAGTCGCAAATCATGGAAAAAGTCTCTGGCTCTGTTACGGAGGTACGAAAAGCACTGTCTCCTGACGGTATTGTTGGGTCCGGTCCTGCTTGGCTTGAGTGCGCTGGAAAGAAGAAACAGTCCTTTGTGTAGATTCCTCAGGGATGGCGCTGAACAAGGACCGTGGGCACGTTCATAGACCGCGGCAGTGGGCGGTCCTCTGGAGTAGTCTCTAGTAACGGAGCAAGTCAGCTTATCTGCAACTGCAGGCGGGGAAGCGCTGTCCAAAAAGGCAGGGTCAGGAGTTAGCTCAGTCTTGACACAGTCAATTTTAGAGCAAGTACGCTGGGGGATGAATGGCATGGAGTTGGCAGCTGGAATAGCAAAGAGGGAGTCAACCCTCTCCTGTCGCTTTTCCGCCAAGTCTGACCCATTCCCGTACACAGTCCTTTTTATATTCCCCGCCCCCCTTGCTGTCCAGCGTGAAGGTCCCTCCCTCCCAGAAGAACCCTCCCCCGGCAACAGTAGTGACAGTCCCGATAGTTCTGGACTCAAAGGGCACCGGAAACAGCTGACTCTGTCTCAGCTCATCTTACACATGCATGGCTCCTCAGGGTCCAAGTATCAGGGATATTTTTGTGTAGTAACGTTAGTGGTGTCATAGGCATCATATAGCTAACTATTCCCTGATAATATGATGTAAGAGGTAATCAAGGAAGTCAGGGCCTACCACCGCTATTTTTTACAAGGGTCGTAATATTAATCATGGAGGCCCATTTGAGAATTTCTGCATATATAATTCCTGAACAATCACAAAGAAATACATAAAGTAACTACTGTAACTCCAAAACCACCTGCACCAAAAACGTAGAAAGGTTGGTAAACGTTTTTAAGTTATAACAGGAAATAACTTCTTATTTTTAGGCTCTTTTTGTTATGATGCAGTTGGGTGATGTCATTATGTTTTGATAACTGTTATATTGCCCTCGGTACTTTCAGTACAATATGACTGGTTTTGGGTTATTAAAATGAAGATTACATAGTCCCTTTTGCCCTCGGGGTACTTGTTTGGCTGCACAGGTGATCTGTCTGCTTCTCATATTTGCAAGCATCAAGACTGAAAATGAAAACCCATGAGGACATGATGGAGAAAAGATAAAAATGAGCTTTTGTAAACACCTTCTGTTCATAAGAGGATAGAGTTTTACATTAAGAAGATATTCTAATAGTAACACTATGTTTTCATGGATACGTATTTCCATTACCCCTATAAGGTCTTTAGAATCTTTGGGTCAAAGTTTTTAGGTCAAGGATGAAAAGAGTATTTCCTTTATTTCACTTCTTTCATTTTGGATTAGAAAAGGTCTCAAAGCATACAAAGCAGCTCCATGTATCTCTAAATATCTGCTTTATGTTTCCCTGAGCATCTGATCTGGATCTGGAATCAATCTCATCCTATTTACATATCCAACAGTGAAGAAGTAGCATGGTGTGTGACCTGATGCAGCATTCTGCAGGGCTTCATGGCTCAGCCTACAGTAGAACGCCTGGACAGTTCTCTCTTCAGCTTTTCAAAGCTCCATTTGTTATTAGCAATGTGAAGACAGAGGACAGAGAACTTTATAGGGTTTCCGAGTATTGTTTCATGTTATGTCCTGACAGGGTCAGAAGTACACTCAACTGCAAATAAATGTGTTTCTTTTATCTTCGCTTCCTTTTTTATTGGTATGTTGGAGAAACACGTAGCAGATGGTACATATCACATGAATGGTCCCAATATGCTTTGTAAGAATTCAAAGGAAATTATCTTTACAAACCCCCACAGCATTAATGTGTGTATATATATATATATATATATATATATATATATATATTTATATATTATATATATAGGGTGGGCCATTTATATGGATACACCTAAATAAAATGGGAATGGTTGGTGATATCAACTTCCTGTTTGTTGCACATTAGTATATAGGAGGGGGAAACTTTTCAAGATGGGTGGTGACCAGGTCTCCCGATCTGACCCCCTTAGACTTTTATCTTTGGGGTCATCTGAAGGCAATTGTCTATGCTGTGAAGTTACGAGATATGCACCATCTGAAACAACGGATACTGGAAGCCTGTGCTAGCATTTCTTCTGCGGTGTTGCTATCAGTGTGTCAAGAGTGGGAGAAGAGGGTTGCATTGACAATCCAACACAAGGGGCAGCACTCCCCCCTCCCATATACTAATGTGCCACAAACAGGAAGTTGCTATCACTAACCATTCCCATTTTATGTAGGTGTATCCATATAAATGGACCACCCAGGTGTATCCATATAAATGGCCCACCCTGTATATATATAGATATATGTGTGTGTATTTAATGTGAACTAGACACATAATATATAAACAGTACTTTTGCGCAGGTTTGGGAAAAAATTCTGCAAAGTAAGAATGCCCTCAAACATAGATCTATTGTATTCCTATTCTTTTATCAATTAACAAAATGCAAAGTAAAATGTTCTAGCTACACTTGCAAACTGTTTTTCAAAGAATTCAGCAGAGAGGTTGTTCCAAACATCTTGAAGAACTAACCACGGATCTTCCATGGATGTAGTTCTGCACAATGGAATCCCATACAGACTTGATGATGTCGACATCAGGGCAATGCAGGGCTCTTATCATCAATTCCAGGAGTCCTTGTTCTTCTTTATGCTGAAGATAGTTTTTTTTTTTTCTTTCAATGACTGTATGTTGGGGGTTGTTCTCCTGCTGCAGAGTAAATTCGGAGCCAATCAGACACCTCCCTTCAAAATGACTAAATATCTGACTGGTTTCATTTTATTTCTCTTTTGTTCATTCACTTTGCATTTAGTTATTTAAGAAAAAAAATAAACTATTACCACTTTTGTTTCGAAAGCATTCTTACTTTGCAACAGTTTGTCTATACCTGCGTAGAACTTTTACACAGTACTATATATGAATATAAAAGTCTATGAACAGCAATGTACAGCACTGGCAAAAATTAAGAGACCACTGCAAAATGTTCAGTTTGTCTGATTTTTCTCTTTATAGGTATATTTTTGATTAAAATGTAAATTCCTCTTTTATTCTATAAACTACTGACATCACGTCTCCGAATTTCCAAGCACTAAATTTTGTATTTTTTTTCGAGAAATGGTCACAATTAAATAAAAGAACCAGTGCTTTCAGACCTCAAATAATGCTAAGAAAGCAAGTTCATAATCATTTAGAAACAACAATACTAATGTTTTAACTCAGGAAGAGTTCAGAAATCAATATTTTGAACCATGATTTTTGAAAAAAAAAAAAAACAGCTTTCATGCATCTTGGCATGCTTGCCACCAGTCTTTTACACTGCTCCTGGCGCAAAAATTTAAAGCAGTTCTTTGTTTGATGGCTTGTGACTATCCATTATCCTCTTGATTACATTCTAGAGGTTTTCAGTGGGGTTCAGGTCTGGAGAATGGGCTGCCCATGACAGGGTTTTGATGTGGTGGTCTCTTAATTTATGCCAGAGCTGTATTGTATAATAACATGTTTTACATGCTTTAGATGCCACTTTCACTAAAAACAAACCTCTACTGCTACCGTATCCATACGTTCAGGTCACCTGATACTAACCAACCCTGGACATATGGATACGTCCAGGCGATTTTGCACACACAGTCTCTGGCGCGATCACTGCCAGGTGCCAGCTGATTCTGAGAGCTGACACCCGCACCGCTCCTAGCATTTTAGCACGCTAAATACTGCGATCGTTATCGATCGCAGTATTTAGCAGGCAAGCAGAAGGAGGAAGCCCCCTCTGCTTTTCCACAACTTCATTACGAGGGGATGTCGTCCGGATCACCAAAGCTAGCAAACTTGCTTACACCATTCTTAGAGCATGGTGTAGCAAGTTTGTCTGTCAGTGCAGCGCTGACAGTTTGTAAAGCAAAGTTCCTGCTTTGCTATTCTTTAAAAGTGACCAGACTGCAAAAAGTGAAAGTCCCATAGTGGGAGAAAGTAAAAAAGTTAAAACAAAACTGAAAAAAATATTTTTTAGAAAGTCACAAAATAATAAAAAAAACATGTGTATTGTACTCATAAATAAATATTTTAATGAAAAAAAGACAAAAAAAAGTACACATATTTGACATCGCCACGTCCGGAACAAACCAACATATAAAACTGCCACACTAGTTAACCCCTTTAGTGAACACCGCAAAAAATAAAAATAAAAAACAAGGCAAAAAATGATATCATCATACCATTGAACAAAAGGTAAAATAAAATGCAATCAAAAAACGAATGTACCGTATTTTTCGGATTATAAGACACTCCAGATTATAACATGCACCCCAAATTTTGAGGAGGAAAATAGAAAAAAACTTTTAAGAACATGGTGGTGCTTCTTATAATACATGCGTCTTATTGCTTACCGGGGATGGTGGCTGCAGTGAAGCAGAGTCCCATGGTTGCTGCTAGAGGAGGCAAGAGTGGAGCGTTGCAGCAGGCCGCAGACTGGGATGAGGGGGTGTTCCAATGTACAGTGCACCGCTGCAGGTATCCGGTGCTGCTGCTGTGCTGTGTCCAGTGCTGCTGCGCTGTGTCCAGTGCTGCTGCTGCGCTGTGTCCAAAGCTGCTGCTGTTGCACTGTGCCTGGCGGTGCTGTGGGGGGCTCTGCCGATATTTTGTGAAAAGCCAGAGCCCCCACAGTTCCATGGTTTCCTGTGCAGCAGCAGCACCGGACTCCCACATCAGCAGCACCGGACACCCGCATGAGTACGCCGATAAGGTATATCCGCAAGACGCACACCCCTTTTTCTCCCAAATTTTGGGGGAAAAAGTATGTCTTATAATCTGAAAAATATGGTAAGTGAAAATGGTACCACTGAAAACGTCATCTTGTCCTACAAAACACAAACCACATAACTGCTTCATCAATGGAAAAATAAAAAAGTTATAGCTCTTAGAATAAATCAGTGCAAAAATAATTATATTTTCTATAAAATAGTTTTTATTGTGTAAAAGCACCAAAACATAAACAACTACAGTATATAAATGTGGTATCGCTGTAATAGTACTGAACCAAAGAATAAGGCTGCCTTGTCAATTTTACCACACACAGAACGGCATAAAACCCTCCCCCAAAAACAATTCCTGAATTGCTGGTTTTTGTTCTTTCTACCTCCCAAAAATCAGAATAAAAAGCGATAGAAAAATATCATATGTCTGAAAATGGTACCAATAAAAATGTCATCTCTTCCCACAAAAAAAATGTTAGCTCTTAAAATATGGTGATGTGCAACAAAATGACTTTTAGTGTGTGACCGCAGCTAAACAGAAAAGAACAATATAAATCTGGTATTGCTGTAATCGCACCGACCCGAAGAATAAAGTCATCTAATCACGTACTCTGCACGAGGAATGGCATAAAAAATAAATAAAACCCATTCTTCACCTGCTGTTGATTTGTTCCTTCTGCCTCCCAAAGATCGCAGTAAGGCTCGGCTCACATTTATCCTGCACTATCTGCTGAGCGCTTACACAGGGGTTTCCTTGTAAATCTCTGAAATACGGGTTCAGACGAAACCCCCTGCAGAAGATTCCCTATATTGAGGCAGATGGAGACACTGTGGACACCGTCTGGCCTATGATCCAGCGTTGTACATTTTGTGCACTTCTGAGAGAAAATGACATTGCTGAACAGAGACCAGAGTAACTATGCTGCTTCATTATAGTGAATAGATCCTTCAGGGGTTTCATCTGAATCCTGTCACTCGGAGATTTAGATGGAAACCCCAAAGGAAGTGCACAGTGTAGAGCGCCGGATAAATCTGATTTCAAATATTATGTAAAATGTTCCCAATAAAAGCTTCCCAAAGTAAGTGCACACTGTAGAACGACGGATAAATCTGATTCCAAATATTATGTAAAATGTTCCCAATAAAAACTCAATCCACAAAAAAAGTCCCCACTCAGGTCCGTCATCTGTCAGTTCAAATATAGCTAGTCCATTTTACTGGTAGCCCAACTGCTCTGGAAAAGCGAAATGGCTCCTTTACCCCCCCCAAAAAAAGAAATTCAGCAAAATCTGAGCTTGAAAAATGGTGTCTCTTATGAGGCAGTTCTGATGTTCTGGCATCTTAGGGGCTCTACCAATGTGACATGACACCCTCAAACCAGCCCAGCAAACTCTAAACTCCAATATGGCACTTCTTCCCTTCTGAGCTTTGCACTGTGCCTTGAAAGTAGTTTTCGACCACATATAGGGTATTGGCGTACTCAGGAGAAATTGCACAACAAATTGTATGGTGCAGTTTCTCCTGTTACCCTTATGAAAATGCAAAATTTGGGGCTAAAACACATTTTTGTTATAAAAATGTTTTTTTTTTCATTTTCACGGTTAAATGTTACAGTCATATGTAAAAGTTTGGGCACCCCTATTAATGTTAACCTTTTTTCTTTATAACAATTTTGGTTTTTGCAACAGGTATTTCAGTTTCATATATCTAATAACTGATGGACTCAGTTATATTTCTGGATTCAAATGAGGTTTATTGTACTAACAGAAAATGTGCAATCTGCATTTAAACAAAATTTGACCGGTGCAAAAGTATGGGCACCCTTATCATTTTCTTGATTTGAACACTCCTAACTACTTTTTACTGACTTCCTGAAGCACTAAATTGGTTTTGTAACCTCATTGAGCTTTGAACTTCATAGCCAGGTGTATCAAATCATGAGAAAAGGTATTTAAAGTGGCCACTTGCAAGTAGTTCTCCTATTTGATTCTCCTATGAAGAGTGGCATCATGGGCTCCTCAAAACAACTCTCAAATGATCTGAAAACAAAGATTATTCAACATAGCTTTTCAGGGGAAGGATACAAAAAGTTGTCTCAGAGATTTAACCTGTCAGTTTCCACTGTGAGGAACATAGTAAGGAAATGGAAGAACACAGGTACAGTTCTTGTTAAGCCCAGAAGTGGCAGGCCAAGAAAAATATCAGAAAGGCAGAGAAGAAGAATGGTGAGAACAGTCAAGGACAATCCACAGACCACCTCCAAAGACCTGCAGCATCATCTTGCTGCAGATGGTGTCACTGTGCATCGGTCAACAATACAGCGCACTTTGCACAAGGAGAAGCTGTATGGGAGAGTGATGCGAAAGAAGCTGTTTCTGCAAGCACGCCACAAACAGAGTCGCCTGAGGTATGCAAAAGCACATTTGGACAAGCCAGTTACATTTTGGAAGAAGGTACTGTGGACTGATGAAACAAAGATTGAGTTGTTTGGTCATACAAAAAGGCGTTATGCATACGCTGTATTGTTGACCGATGCACAGTGACACCATCTGCAGCAAGATGATGCTGCAGGTCTTTGGAGGTGGTCTGTGGATTGTCCTTGACTGTTCTCACCATTCTTCTTCTCTGCCTTTCTGATAGTTTTCTTGGCCTGCCACTTCTGGGCTTAACAAGAACTGTACCTGTGTTCTTCCATTTCCTTACTATGTTCCTCACAGTGGAAACTGACAGGTTAAATCTCTGAGACAACTTTTTGTATCCTTCCCCTGAAAAGCTATGCTGAATAATCTTTGTTTTCAGATCATTTGAGAGTTGTTTTGAGGAGCCCATGATGCCACTCTTCATAGGAGAATCAAATAGGAGAACTACTTGCAAGTGGCCACCTTAAATACCTTTTCTCATGATTTGATACACCTGGCTATGAAGTTCAAAGCTCAATGAGGTTACAAAACCAATTTAGTGTTTCAGGAAGTCAGTAAAAAGTAGTTAGGAGTGTTCAAATCAAGAAAATGATAAGGGTGCTCATACTTTTGCACCGGTCAAATTTTGTTTAAATGCAGATTGCACATTTTCTGTTAGTACAATAAACCTCATTTGAATCCAGAAATATAACTGAGTCCATCAGTTATTAGATATATGAAACTGAAATAGCTGTTGCAAAAACCAAAACTGTTATAAAGAAAAAAGGTTAACATTAATAGGGGTGCCCAAACTTTTACATATGACTGTATAAACTTCTGCAAAGCACATGGTATTTCAAGGGGCTCAACACACATCTAGATAAGTTCCCTGAGAGGTCTACTTTCCAAAATGGTATCAATCGTGAGATGTTTCCACTTTTTAAATAAAATAAAACTTGGAACTCAGCTTCAGTGATTCTTGAAAAAAATACTTTAATGCAGTCCCAAAACAAATACAAACATTTCGGTAATTACTAGACCTTCCTCAGTGAGCCGACTGCTTAATTAGAAAAATGTGAATAGTTCCTATTCAGGAATAGACCTGTTGGAATATGATTGGTCAAAGGAAGGGCCAGTATTTGTGGGAGAGAGGGTCCCCATCAAGGGTCTGGGTCGGAACCAAGAGGACCGTCACATGGGTTCCGGGGGAACCTGTTTCCGCGAGACAGAGTTCAGGGACGGACCGTGGAGACTGACAGGTGGACTGGGGGAGGAGCCAATATAAAAGGTGCTGGGAACGCGAGTCACAGTGAGTCAGCAGAAGGAGACAGAAGGCGCAGGAGATCGTGGGAGCGACTGAGAGCCAGAGCGACTCACCCGACCCAGGAAGGAAGCCAGAGACAGGAGAGATACTTCCCCTGGACATCAGTGGGACGGCGCCGAGACAACTGTCCAAGAACCGCTGCCCCGCGAGGACCAGCAGCCGCTGCCGCCTTCCTCCAGCCTGCGGCTATGGCCTGCCCGCGGTCTTTCGCGGCCGTTGCCGCCTTGCTCCTGCCCGTGGCTGTGGCCTGTCCGCGGTCGCCAGCGGCCGTTGCCGCCTCACTCCTGCCCGCGGCTGTGGCCTGCCCGCGGACACCAGCAGCCGCTGCTGCCTCACTCCAGCCCGCGACTGCGGCCTATTTCCCGCCGCCCACAGCCGCTCTGCCCTCACCCTTGGTTGCAGCAAGTCCAGTGCCGTCGGCCACCACTGTCCCGCTCCGGTCCACGGCAGGGGCCGAGCCTCTGCTTGCCGCGGACCACCATCCCGAACGGTGAGGGACGTCTGGACGGCTAAGTTGACTATATAATTAAGGACCCGTAGTCTGCCATACCACGGCCCTATAGTGACCGGCTATTGCCGGACGTAGACATGTTCTACCCCGTTTGTGTTTGCTTGTATAGAGCCCCTGCGAGGGCAACCCTTGTTACCCCTTTTTGGTGGTCAGGCTGTGACTGAAGATAGTTACCTCTAGGCCTATAAACATTATTATAAAAAGCACCAAACCGTCTCGCGACTCGTCACTGCATCCTGAGTACCTGCAAGTACCACATTTAGCGTAGTCGGCAGGATGCAGTCTCCGAGCGCGGACAACGAGAGCCCCCGGCCCAGCCTTTCTTTGGGGGCTATGCTAAGCAATCTACCCAGGTTCTCCGGCAGCAATACTATGCTGTGGAACTGGACGGAGCAAATGCGTGGGTTATTTAGGATGCATCCGCTTACCCCTGACCTAGAGGCAGAAGTGGCCCTAATGGCGTTGGACGGGGAACCCGGGATACCGTAATGTTGAGGCCCTGGGGGTAGCGAAACACCTTTGTCAGGGTGTTACAGATCTTAGAAGATACCTATGGGGACCCGACCGATGTGTGGGAACTGAGAACCCAGATGTTTGAACGCATGCAGAAAGAGGGGGAAACAGTGACCCAGTATATGAATGTTTTGCAGGAACTGTTTTTAGCCATTGAAAGGAAGGATGGAGTCGGCGTGAGGACCGTGGACGTAACATTACGTGACCTGTTAGTGACCGGGTTACGAGACACCCTGACAAGACAGGCTTTGCGGGAGCGGGTGCGAGTGAACCCACATCTGACCTTTTCAGAAATAGGGAAGGAGGCACGGGTTCGGGAACAGGAGCAAGAGGTGACGGTCCCCGTGGGGATGGCTTGGAGTATCGAAGCATCCGTACGTGCCCTGAGCGAACCACACTGGGTACAAGAGGTGAAGCAAGAGATACAGAGTATTAAAGGTGAACTGGCCGAAGCCAAGAAAGCGGCCACAAGGAGTCGGCCGGGGCCGGGTAAAGGAGGCATGAACCATCGCGGCCCTCACCCAAGTCGGTCCCCACGACCATTCGCCTGTTACGATTGTGGAGAATCGGGACACTCCGCCCGAGAGTGCCCACGTTCCAGGGGAAACCCGCCCCGCTGGCCAAGAAGAGCAGAGGACCCTGAGCCATCGAGGCGCCGCCTGGAGCTGGAGCCCATCCCAAGGGGTGGAGGAAGTCACGAAGACCTGGTCGCGCAGTGCCCAGTGGTATGGGCAGAGATCGAAGGCCGTGCCGTGCGATGCCTAGTAGATACGGGATCGCAAGTAACGACCATGCCTGAGACTTATTTTCGGCAGCATTTTCCCGAAGCAGTGAGACCTCAGTGGGGGACCGTGATAAAGTTGGTAGCCGCCAACCAGCTCGTTGGAGTAGCCTGGATGCAAATTTCGATAAGCGGCAAATCACTCGGCCGCCGGGGAGTGGTCCTGACCCAGGGAGACACAAACAGCAAACATCCGGTTACTCTGGGTATGAACATACTATGAGAGTTTGGCAACCTCCTCCTCAATGAGCCCACACAAGAGACTCTGAGCCACTGGGGTTCTCGCACGGCCCAAGGTCAGGTCTTCCAGCGGTTGGTGCGGGAGGCGCGAGTGCTCCAGGAGTGCCAGGAGGGTGAGGGGCTGGGCAAGGTCATCGCGCAGGCGGCCCCCCGCTCATGCTTCCACCAGGGCAGATGGTGGTAGCCCTGCCGATCTGTGCCCCGATGCCACTGGAGGGCGTGGAGGTGCAGGTGGAACCATGTACTCGGAGGGCCTGCACCCTGGCATATTGGTAGCCTGCTCCCTGGCCACGGTGCGGGAGGGGACCGTCCAGGTGCGTTGTGTCAACCTGGAAGACCAAGATATCGCCCTGAAGCCCCGGGCCAAAATGGCCAAACTAGTGAGGCCTTTGGAGGAGATGCTGCCGGACCCCGCGGTCCAGTTGAAGGTGCAGCCCGAAGATCCTTGGGCTGTAACGGTACGAACCCAACAGACTGCCGTATCCTCGACCCAGGAGAAAGGTCGAACCATCATGGAGAGAATGCGGGCCGAACTCTCCGGCCTAGCACCAGCCCAACTTGTCCAAGGAGTGTCTCTACCTGTAGAATATTACAGTGTCTTCGCTAGTAATGAGGATGACTTTGGATGTACCACGGCCATCACGCATGGGATCCCCACGGCAGGAGCGGCCCCCATCCGGGAACGATATCGGCAAATACCACCACAGCTATACCAGGAAGTGAAAACCCTATTAGCTCAAATGCTTCGGAAGGGGGTCATACGAGAAAGCCAGAGCCCCTGGGCGGCCCCCATCGTTCTGGTTCGTAAAAAAGATGGCACTCTGCGTTTTTGTGTGGATTATCGAAAGTTGAACGCCTGCACCATCAAGGATTCGTATCCACTGCCCCGCATAGTAGAGTCCCTGTCCGCCCTGGGGAATGCAACATACTTTTCGACTCTAGACCTGGCCAGTGGGTACTCGCAGGTGCCGATGTCGGAGGAAGACAGAGCTAAGACGGCATTTATCCTTCCCATGGGACTGTTCGAGTTTAATCGGATGCCGTTCGGGCTGGCCAACGCCCCAGGAACCTTCCAGCGGTTGATGGAGCGGTGTCTGGGAGACCTCAACTTTGAAGCCACATTGATATACCTGGACGATATTATCATCTATTCCGCCTTGTTTGAGGACCTCCTGCGGCGGTTGGGGCAGGTGCTCGGCCGGCTGCAGAAGTACGGGTTGAAGGTAAAGCCCCAGAAATGCCACCTGTTTCGCACCCAGATCGAATATCTGGAGCATACCGTCTCGGCGGAAGGTGTCAGACCATCCCTGGAAAAGGTTGCTGCCACACAGGGGTGGCCTACCCCCGAGATTGTGAAAGACGTGCGGGCCTTCCTGGGGTTGGCCGGCTACTACCGTCGGTTCGTGAAGAATTTTGCACACCGAGCCCGAGCCCTGCAGGACCTGCTGAAGGGGACTTCAGCCAGGGTGAATGGACGGAAGGTCCAGTGGCAGCAATCGCAAGAGGATGCGTTTCAAGATCTCAAAGCTGCACTCTCGGAATCCCCAGTATTGACGTATGCGGATTTCTCGCAACCGTTCATCCTGCATACCGACGGGAGCCTCCAGGGACTAGGAGCTGTGCTGTCACAGGTGCAGGACGGCCGAGAGAAAGTGATCTCCTATGGTAGCCGGTCGCTGCATGACCCCGAACGCAACCTGGACAATTACAGCTCCTTTAAGCTCGAGCTCCTTGCTGTAGTGTGGGCAATGACGGAGCGGTTCGCAGAGTATCTGGCGGGCTCTGAGGTGGTGGTGCGGACTGACAACAACCCCCTAGCCCATTTGGAGAATGCCAAACTGGGGGCCCTGGAGCAGTGGTGGGTGGCTCAGATGGCCAAATTCAACTACAAGATCATCTACAACAGAGGGGCTGACAACGTGCACGCTGACGCACTCTCCAGAATCCGACACACCACCCCAGGAAGGAATCAAGACGATGAATTAGAAGAAGAGACGCTGGTCACCCTCACCACCGCCGCGCTTGCAGCCACCACGCAAGAAGCGCCTCAGCCGGGATCCTTAGGGGGAATGCTGGAACAGCCGCGCGACAAATTGATCCAGCAGCAGCAGGAAGATGGAGAAATTGGACTCCTGCGCCGATGGGTGGCTACCGGCAAATTGCCCACTGGCTCACAGAGACAGACTTTGACCCAGGATATGTTGCTGATGTTGCGCCAGTGGGAGAAACTAGTCATCAAAAAGGGACTTTTATATCGGAGAGCCGTGTCACGTACAATGTCTGCAACAGCATGGCAGGTGATCGTGCCCGGAACCCATCTCAGCCAACTGGCTCGGGAAGCCCATGAAAAGGGGGCTCACTTTGGTGCTCAAAAGACTTTGCAATGGTTGCAGCAGATAGTGTACCATCCATGCTTACATGCTGCTGTGGAAGAAGTTTGCCGAACCTGCCGCCCGTGCGAGCTCGCTAAACCTCCCGCGCAACGAGCCCCGGTGCAGACAATTGTAACATCAGCTCCCCTCAAGCTCCTCACGGTGGACTATCTGACCATAGGTCCTGCCTACCAGGGGTATGAGCAATGTCTCGTTATGGTGGATCATTTCACCAAGTTCGCCGTGGTCACCCCCACCCGAGACCAGACAGCGGAGTCGGCCGCCTATGCGATTTGTAAAAACTTTATCCAAGTGTACGGCTGCCCGCAACGAATACATTCGGACCAAGGAGCGTGCTTCCTAGGAAGAGTCATGGAAGAACTACATCATCTCTACGGTATCGATTAGTCTCGGACTACACCATACCACCCGCAGGGAAACGGAGCCTGCGAACGATTCAATCGGACACTAATCCAAATGCTGCGTACCCTGGAGGGCGACCGAAAGGCCCGTTGGCCTGAATACGTCCCTGAGCTGGTGTGGGTATATAATAACCGGGTGCATCGGGTGACTGGTTACACCCCCTACTCATTGCTGTTTGGACGGGAAGGCAAAGGAATCACGAAAGTGGAGTTAAACCCGGAGGAACCTCTACCCTGGACCAGAGTATCCTCGTGGGTCCGAAACCACCGGCACCGGCTGCAGACCCTCTACCGAATCGTCCATACAAAGCTCCAGGATCTGGCCTGCTGCCGCCTTACTCCAGCCCGTGGCAGCGGCCTGTCTCCTGCTGCCCACAGCCGCTCTGCCCTCACCCGTGGTTGCGGCAAGTCCAGTGCCGTCGGCGGCCACCACTGTCCCGCTCTGGTCCGCGGCAGGGGCCGAGCCTCTGCTTACTGCGGATTCCCCGTCGCAGCTGTTAGCTGCACAGGTGGCCTGCCCCTCGCCACCCCACATCGCTGCCGCTTGCCCCAGTCCGGGGGCTGCGGCCCATCCGTCCAAGGACTCCGCAAGGGCCTGTGGTGCTCCAGTGTCATCAGAGCGCCGGAGCGCTCGAAGACTTTGTCAACGCTTCAGCAACTGGGCCCAGCGACTGCCACGCCGAAAGACCACCATCCCGAATGGTGAAGGACGTCTGGACAGCTAAGTTGACTATATAATTAAGGACCCGTAGTCGGCCATACCGCGGCCCTATAGTGACCGGCTATTGCCGGACGTAGTCGTGTTCTACCCCGTTTGTGTTTGCTTGTATTGAGCCCCTGCGAGGGCAACCCTTGTTACCCCTTTTTGGTGGTCAGGCTGTGACTGAGGATAGTTACCTCTAGGCCTATAAACGTTATTATAAAAAGCACCAAACCGTCTCGCGACTCGTCACTGCATCCTGCGTACCTGCAAGTGCCACATTTTAATCAGTATAATCCACAAAGCGTCCCAGTCCACATGCTAATTACATTAGGAAACTAGTATTTTCCGGTATCCACCAGATGAAGGGTGACAATATACCAAAGGTGGTCAGTGGGAGCGCGTCCTCCAATGTGGTATCCGCCTGCTCAAATGCAGTGGATGAGATAATTACATGTCTCACACTGAGAATTCCCTCTCTTACAGTATGTAAAAGTATATATAGGAATGCTTCTGAGAAAGATGTCTTGGCTGCATCCAGGCTCTACCTGTGGATTGAGTAGCGTGAGTCAGGTGACCGCTACTCTTTAAAAAGTTTTTTTCATTTTAGAAAATGATATTTTGATAGGGTATGCCATCACTTTATGACTATTGGGGGGCCTGACCTGATTCTGGGAATGAATGTGCATAGCAGTACATAATTATCACTGTTTTTTTTTTGCATAGTGGCACCCTCTCGATACAAGCTCTTTCATTCTCAGGTTCATAGGAAATCCCAGTGGTTGGACCACCATGCCTCCAAACTTTTACAGGAGAGAAAGAGGAACAAATCATACAGCATACAATTTTGACCATGTTCCCAGCTATACCTATTTAACATTTATTTTGACAATGGCCCAGGAGGAGATGCCAGAGGAGCTCTGGCACTGAGGGACATTTAGAAGACTCCCAAGACTGCAGGACGTAGACCCAAATCCAGGGCTCTCTGCTGTATATGGGAAGGTTGGGACTAGAGATGAGCGAATCGACTCTCGAGATTGTGGTCCAGTGTCCAGTTCAGTGGCACCTGTTTACTGAACAGGAGGTCTGCGACTCTCTTACCTTTAATATGCTTTCGGCACGGCTTTTGATTAGCCAGAGCTAGTGCAACGTCATCTGTAAGTCTAGTTTATTTTTTGTTCATTCATTCATAGTTGCAGCAGACAAAACTTTCTTATTTTTATGTAAGCTTCACTATATGATATCTGGCTTTTTAATGTCTGTAGGGCCATGTTCACTCGCTGCATAAATTCTGTTGTTTTTTTTTTGTTTTCTGCAGGTGTCTGCTCCAAATTAAGCAATAACAGCCTTGTTTGGTTATTTCACTTTTGCTGTATTTTTTATGCATTTTCCCATTATTTGATTGGTTTTGGAGCAGATATGAAGCAACACTTTTAATGTGTTTTTTTTTTTATAGTAGAGAAAAGCTTTGATTTGTAGGTTATTTGACCTAGGATTTATTTTACTTCCAAGTTCACAGTTCATCTGCCATAATGTTTCTGTAGTTGGTTGCATACATCAGTATTGCATTATTTTTTTACAGGTACCTGAGGGTAAGGTTGTTGTCCTTTCTTTCCGCTTTATTGATTTGGAGAATGACAATCTATGCCGATATGACTTTGTGGATGTTTATAACGGACATGCTAATGGACAACGCATCGGAAGATTCTGTGGCACATTTAGACCAGGTGCTCTTGTATCAAACAGCAATAAGATGTTGGTTCAGATGGTGTCAGATGCTAACACAGCAGGGAATGGCTTCATAGCAATGTATTCTGCAGCTGCGCCCAATGAAAGAGGTATTGTACAATATTCCTTCCACTAGACACCTATTCGATATTGTCTCTATGCTTATGGGTCCTGAATTAAGATGAATATTGTGTTTTTAATTTATAACTTCCCTCTCTCCTTTTAATTTGTCATATTCGCTTACTTGGTTGCCCGAAGAAAATTTCCTCAAAGGTTTCTTTTCTAAACCTATTCCCTGGTAACACGGGGGCATGGAGAACACACACATCAACTAGGACTAGTGTTACAAGTGCAGTGTATAGCTGGAGATTAGCCACATGGGTGTTAACAGGTCTCCTGACAACGGGAATGGTTAGACATAAAGACAACAGGACAACAGTAATCAAAACCAAGTCTGGAGGCTGACAACAAGGCAACCATCAGAAGAATAAATAAGCTGGGTCAAGATCAAGTTACATGGGTCAGAAGCCACCAACTAGATAACCAAGAGTTCGGAAGTTAGTCTTAACAGCTTAGAGCTGTCAGCGATGGCTTATTGCCCAAGGCAAATGTAAAGCGTGTTCACAACATTTCTTTTGACTTTAATTGTATATGAAGCACACGATATCCAGATAGCCAAAGGTGGCCAAATAATAGTATGGTTAATTTAGCCTAAAATCCTAACTGGCCAATATAATTGCAGGTGATCAGTACTGTGGAGGTCGGTTAGACAAACCTTCTGGAAGCTTTAAAACGCCCAACTGGCCAGATCGGGATTATCCTGCTGGAGTTACATGTTCATGGCATATTGTAGCTCCAAAACATCAGGTGAGACAAGAAAAGAGTCACTATGGTATAGTTCTTACTGTTACCACATCACATTTCTTTCTAATGATTAAGAGTCTGTGTTAAAATGAAGGGTGGTCCAAAACCTGGCATCACAATCACAGATCAGCTGTTACTTGCTGATCTGCAGTACCTCTCCACCTCCCTGTATATTAATTGTCCGCACTTGGAGTGAGCATGTTTGGCCTGGGCTAGTATGTGTGCGCACATTGGAGATTTCAGTTCAGGCAGTGCTTGATCTGGCCAAGCATGTGCTGTCAATCAACATATAGGAAGGCTTGGAGACACGCTAATGCAGAGGGGGCACAGTGTTCTGAGCTCTTGGCAATGCCAAGGATGCACCCTATTTTCATATTATAATATATTGCATTTTCTAGACAGAAGAGGCAATTGTTAAAACACAAAAGGTATGTTTTTAGGGACTAAGTCTCACATAACTGGATGTTAAATTTTATTTGCTTTTTTTGAGAGGGGGTCACAGACTCCTGTTAGGATTACCTATTATTTTACTTTGCTTGTGGTAGTCTTATGGCCCTCCATAAGCTCCAGAAACGGTAATCCATTTAACACCACAGATATTAAAATAAGTTTGTCATCATAAAATGACTATTAAAACAAATCACAGGTGCTTGGTGCACCCTTGGTGAGGCCAAACAGTTCGGTGCACCTTTCCATCTAATAGTTTTCCCTCTATCTCCGCCATACTTTGGCTCCTGTAAAGCCAAAACTGCCAATCAAGGAAGGTGAAGGTGGAGAGAGATAGGAAAATAAGGAGCTGGGAAGGTGCACCCAACTTTTTTTTCACAAAAAGGATGTATTGCGCGCATGTGCTTGGTTTTAATCATATTGCGTGACTGACTCCCTTTAAGTAAGATTTGCTAATACTGTCTAATATTTAGACAGCTTAAAAAATGCACACAGGTGGCTAATGCTGGATGATAAATTAATACACGTAGGGCTCAATTACTTAAGACTGGCATTTTGCATGCTAGTCTTAATGAAGTGACCACTTGAGTGAAATGTGCCTAATTCATTATATGGTGCATGTCTCTAATTAGGCCCTTATTACAACTAGCATGCACCTCCATCAGAAATATTATTCCAGTCAGAGCCTAAAGTACATTTGTAGTGCAATTTGTGACACTAAAAAGGTGTCAATTTTGATGAATTAATAAGCCAGGTGGGCTTTGCCATGCCACTGTCCACCCCACCTCCACTCACTTTTGGGTGACTGTCCGAGACTCGTGTGAAAATGGCAAAAGTCGCAATTTGTTTGTGCAATTTTACATTGCAGAAAAATTTAGCAACAGGTCAAGATGTTTTATGCCGGAAATCTGTTATAAATACCGTATATACTCATGTTTAAGCCGAGCTTTTGAGCAAATTTTTGTGTGCTGAAAATGCCCCCCTCGGCTTATATACAAGTAAACTGAAGCAGAGGGCCGGCGAGGGAGGGGGAGCGGCGGAGCAGCGGTTCACAGGAGGCTAAAGCCTGTGCTGCTGCAGTAATCGCGCGCAGTGCCAGCTGCAGCCGCCTGCTTCCAGCACACATCCTATTTATCTACCTATGCGCCCTCGCTGGCACTCCATCTCGTTCGTTCCATCGCCAGCAGCTCTTCCAGCCAAGCGATAACGTGGCCCTGTTCATTAAGGTAATGAATTTGCACGCCTCTCCTTTCCCATAGGTGTGGAGTACATATTCATTACCTTAATGAGCAGGGCCGGAAGAGCTGCTGGCGCCGGAACTAGGTGCAGAGCCAGCGAGGGCGCGCAGGCAGGTAAATAGGTTGTTTTTGTTGTTGTTTCTTTTTAACAGAAATCATGCATACAAGGGTAGGGGATTAGGAGCCATGCATACCTGGACAGTGACATGGGAGCCATGCATACAATGACAGGGACGGGGCAGCCATGCGTACAATGACAGGGACGGGGGAGCCATACATACAATGACAGGGATCGGTGAACCATGCAGACAAGGACAGGGATGGGGGACAATGCATACCCGGCTTATACTCGAGTCAATAAGCTTACCCAGTTTTTCGTGGCAAAATGATGTACCTTGGCTTATACTCGGATCAGCTTATACTCTAGTATATACGGTACCTTGATGAATCGAGCCTTTGGTGCTAAACTTCTGGTTGCAATTTTGCATCATGCATCTCAGGCTACACCTCTTTGCCTTAACTCATGCTCCTTTTCTACTAAATCAGATGGCCTGGACAACAATGGCACAGAGTGTATGAAACACATGATAAATGCAGTATAGCAGCAGCAAGGATGGATATTAATGATAAAACATCACTTTTAATGTATACCATATGAAATAAAAAAATGCACAATATCCACAGGTGCTAAACAAACCAAATGCAATACAATATAAATGGTAAACAAGTGCACACTAATAACATAGAATGGTCTAACCCTTTAGATGTCCTGGATGAGCCATCCAAAGTCCTTGATTAAAAAATGTGTGGGGGGGTCTTTTGATTATAGACAACCCTGTCATGCCCAGTGCAAGTCTCCTGTCCTAACAAGGATAGTACCCAAGCGTGGTCCTGCCCTCATTAGTGTCTTATCGTTCCCTACCAACATGTTTCGTCAACCAGTATAGGTGGACTCATCAGGGGAGCATCAGTAATTTTAGGGACTTAATGTACGGTTCCAAAATATGGAACCTAAGAAAAGTTATAGGATTCTGGGTACTGAGGAGTTGCCCAGGTTGAGGGGTATGCTACCCTGTTGGCAGAGTACTGCCTGCTTCACAGATTAAATGTTAAGGCACTGGCCCTATACCATGTGTATTTAAATACCCAGTATACCACACCTGAGAGGCCCCAATCGCGTCTGACATACTTTCCCCCTGACTTGCCAGTGCTTGCTGATGTCCCACAACCGTCCAATCACGTTTGTCCACCATCACCTTTCTCATTTGCATTGTTCTAGCCTCTCTAGAGCATGTCAGTATTCTCCTATCTATTTGTGTAAATAGAGCGGCCATTTTAACCCTCACTATAGCGCTGCTTTGTTACTGGGAGAATATTTAGATTCACAATGCGCACGCTCGGATAAGCTGAGCCATCAATCAAGAAAGGTCTCCATAGTGGCCGAATAGCGGGCAGTGATCATCAGTCAGGTCACTGGTATATATCTATATTTGGAGAGAATCCCCACAGCGTTACGCATCGAAACTAAGATAGCTCCTTACATTCCAAGGAGGGGTCTTTACTTAAAAATAGTTATACTTATTTAACAGTGAAGCCCCGTTAGGGAGGTCCACTAGGACTTTGAAACAATGGGCTGTGGTAACTGTCAGTATGATCTATGACATGTATAGGCTCAGAGGGATTCCCCACAGGCCTGACGGTGGGCGGTGATTAGCGGGACATTGGGTGGAGGTATGCGTCAGTGGGAGGTACAGTCCATGAGAAATATGGGCCAGAGGGATTCCCTGCAAACGGAATAGTGGGAAGATATAGACATAAGGGGGAGGTGCTATCCATGACATATAAAGGCTAGAAGGCTAGAAGGGTTCACCGCAGGTCCACTAGTAGGCGGTGATTAGCACTTCAATTGGACATGTAACTGATGACGTGTATATACTTAAAGAGAAATTCCCATACCCCTGTCATTGCCGTAGCATCATGCGCAGGTTAGTGACCTGATGGATACATTAATCAATAGGGGGTTTTGCCGATACCAAAGGATAGTGCGGTCATACTAGCACTGATCTCAGTCAAAGAGAGGCCCCATCACTGAGATGATTAACTCACCATATGTAGCCTTTAATATCAGTATTAGACCCATATCAGTGGTATATTTCCATAGCTCATTCAAGAGAGACATAGTGATATTTCACAGGGAGGAATCCATCAGACAATCAATGCTCCACTCCAGTGGAATATGGGCTATGGAAATATCTTCATCCCACAGAAGGGGAACCCCGTCCAGTAACTAAAGTGTGGGGATACTGTAAAGGTTCTTTTGGTATGGACCAAAGTTCTGGCCCATCACGCCTAGATGTCCTAAATGTGGTCACAAATAGGTAGTCCAACATTTGGATAGGTCGCATGTATATAACTATGCATCTTGGAGTCACTATTCTAACTGTGGCACCCCTGAGGCTCAGTCGCCACAGAGGTACTGCACCTCCTCCTGTGGTGTGGTGCCCCACCATCCAGGTAAGTTGGAGGCTCCTGACCACACTCCAACACCTGCATCCCACACAACACAGTAGTGTAGCAAAGCCACATTGCGGCTCCCTGCTTGGTGTGTAGCAGAGCACCTTTGGTGGCTCCCTGCTTGGAACACTAAATGTGCTGGGAGGAGGATGGAGTTAGAATACATAAAAGAGTGGGAAGGTTTAGAATTTCAGTCAGTTTGAGGTCAGTCGGAGAGGAGTGAGGAGAGAAGATCCCTGGGAGAGGGATGGAGGAAGGAGGTGCTGCAGCAGATCTCAGTGACCTGGGTCTGCTGGCACGGGAAAGGAAAGAAGGAAAAAGACATTGAACAGAAACCTGATCTTCCATAAGAAGGAAAGACTAGTATGGAACGTAGGCGTAAAAGGGAACAGAGGACGTGGGTTAGAGGAAGAACCCTGCCTAGAAGTTCTAAGCGCAAGGCCGGGGCCCGGTCCCCGAGGTTGTAAGGACACTAATGGTTCTACAGCAGACACCGGTGGAGTAGTGGGCTGTAAATGCACTACTCCCATCTAAGACTTGGGGCACAACAGCAGTATTGATAGTGAGCTGGTACTCAGGAGTAAAGAGTCCCCGAAGCAGGCTACAACTGTCTGCCGTACCAATAGAGTTCTTGGGAACATCTGTCAGGAGGCACTCCATTGTAACTCAGTGCTGGGAGTACTTCACACTTAAAGGCGCTATAAGAGGAGACGTTCAGAAAGGCACATGTTGGCGGAGTGTTGGAAGGGAGCATTCCATCTGGCCTGGAGGTTGATTGAGTCCCTGACCCGGAGGACAAAACATGGAGGCAGGCACCTGTGTGTACTACAGACTGTGAGTAAAGCTTTGGAACTACAAGCCCTGGTGTCCTCCATTCATTCTTGCGCCAACACACCCAGCACCGCTACATCTGGGTACCAGCTCCCACACCGC
This sequence comes from Dendrobates tinctorius, assembly GCF_039654945.1. Classification (NCBI taxonomy): domain Eukaryota; kingdom Metazoa; phylum Chordata; class Amphibia; order Anura; family Dendrobatidae; genus Dendrobates; species Dendrobates tinctorius. Next base: position 83,107,196 of record NW_027361728.1, on the reverse strand, counting down.
TTGTGCCTCTTCTCTTCCCCCCTACATCTACACTGCCCTGGGGCTACAGCTCCCCCTGTGGGGAGCTTCACCATCTTGGCTGCAACACACCACCAGCCCCAGAGGATCTGCATGCAGCGTCAGCTCAACATCTCACTTGCCGAATACCACAGGTTGGCGTCACAAACTATTCATTTAACCACATTCCACCAGTCACATTTCCCCATTACAATTCTCCTTTTTACATTGGGAGCCCAGGTCCACGGACCGGGTCACCGCTGCTGTGACACATCCCGCCGACATCGGCCCGGTACCGAGTACCCCACAGCCCTGGGAGGGCGACCCATAACCCTCTAATAAGAGTTCCATATTTTGGAACCATACGTTAACTCCCTAAAATTACTGATGCTCCCCTGATGAGTCCACCTGTACTGGTTGATGAAACGCATTGGGAGAAAACGATAAGACACTACTGAGGGCAGGACCACAGTTGGGTACTGTCCTTGTTAGGACAGGAGACTTGTGCGGAGCATGACAGGGTTATTTAAGCAAAAGAACCTCCCCATTTTTTTAATCAAGAACTTTGGATGGCTCATCCAGGACATCTAAAGGGTAATACTATTCTATGTTATTAACGTGCACTGGTTTATCGTTTATATTGTATTGTATTTGGTTTGTTTAGCAGCCGTGGATAAAAAGTTATGTTTTATCATTAATATCCATCCTTGCTGCTACTATTTTTAACTGATAGGCTTTCATTTGCCTTGTACACCACAATATTGATGCACATTGTACCAGAATTCTGCTACATTTTGCTTAGTGATCTCCCACATTGTGTTAACGTCATGTTTTCTCATGAGCTACAGCACACCTAATATTTACATCCATCAATCTTCTTCAATTTTACCATATCTTAATATATCCACTTCTTAGTGATACCGCAAGACCTGACATTTACACCACTGAGTGCCAAAGTACATTTTACATCTATAACTAATCGTTATTATACGTAACTTCAGAGTAATATAATATAATATTAATGATTCATTGCATTAATCGTCCTGTATACTTTTGTAGTCGTGGTCTGCATTAGGGTATGTGCACACTAGGGTGACCGGATCTCATATGGGGGGGAAAAAATGTCAGAATCTTGTTCGTCTGGACCCCACAAAACGATTCCCCTTTCCAGATATTGAGAGAGCCAAAATTTGAGCTCGATCAAACGACGTTAACCCGTGCCGCTCGTCGCTCAAAGTTTGAAAAAATCCAAATTGAGGTATTTTAAGATTTAGGTATTTTGCATAGTCTGTTAGACTATAAAGAATGTGACAACAACATTGCAGAAATAGCCCTGACCAAATTTTCGAACCATTTGTGGTATTTGAATGCAGAGTTGGTGGAATTATCGTTTTTTGATCCCACCATTACAGACAATGAAAAGTTGTTAATGGCTAATAAATTGCTCAGTAGCACAGATGAACCATCAGAGCACGCTAACCTACATGAGTTGATAATTTTACATAGTTATCTAATCTATTCTAGAGCTTTTGTTAAAGTAGTTTTTGAAACGTCAGAATATAATGCTCGGCATTTGCTTACAACTTGCAGGACATATTGCTTTTGTTCTTCATTTTTTGTCAGAAGGTCGTTAAAGTCGGTTACTTCCTACCTCTTTTAATTGTTCTTTCCTAACTTTTGGATTTACAACCCTAGCGTGCTCTGATGGTTCATCTGTGCTACTGAGCAATTTATTAGCCATTAACAACTTTTCATTGTCTGTAATGGTGGGATCAAAAAACGATAATCCCACCAACTCTGCATTCAAATACCACAAATGGTTCGAAAATTTGGTCAGGGCTATTTCTGCAATGTTGTTGTCACATTCTTTAAAGTCTAACAGACTATGCAAAATACCTAAATCTTAAAATACCTCAATTTGGATTTTTTCAAACTTTGAGCGACGAGCGGCACGGGTTAACGTCGTTTGATTGAGCTCAAATTTTGGCTATCTCAATATCTGGAAAGGGGAATCGTTTTGTGGGGTCCAGACGGACAAAATTCCGACATCGATTTTTTGCGGTCACCCTAGTGCACACGCTGCGGATTCTGCTGCGGATCCGCAGCGGTTTTGGCCGCTGCGGATATGCAGCAGTTCTGCAGACAGTGTACAGTACCATGTAAGTCTATGGGATTTACAATCCGCAGTGCACATGTTGAGTTTTTTTCACTGCGAAAAAGCTGCGGTTTTAAATCCGCAGAAAGAATTGACATGTCAATTCTTTCTGCGGATTCCGCTGCGGTTTGCCACCAAGTCCATTGTCCAGGTGTCAAACCTGCAGGGGAAAACCGCAGTCAAATCCGCAGGTAAAACCGCAGGTCAACTTACCTGCGGTTTTACCTGCGGATCCGCACGGAAAAATCTGCTGGTGAATCCGCAGCGTGTGGACATAGCCTTATAGTGCAGAGTTGAATTCACCAATTCACCAGATTCTGGACCTGCAGAACATCTAGTAATCTGGTGTTTTACTAAAGGGTCCCATACACATTAGGCAGTTGACTGAACAATCATTCCACCAACAGCTGTGTCTCTCCAACTGCAGGAACGTTCAGCTCTGCTGAGCTCTTATTTTTTCCGCAATGAGAGCCACTGTCAGGACATCTCTGGCATTGATTTATCTCTACATTGAACGAAAAGATAGGCAACTTAAATCCTACTGGCCATGTCCTTCATGTCTGTAAAATCATCTGGTAGAGGAGAGTTGGGAGTTCATTCTGATGAGATTGGCGGGTTAGGATGACTTTTACCTTTTTTTTTTTTTTATTAAGCTTAATAAGCGAACTTTTATTGTACTTATCCCATATAAATATGTGTCTAAAAATGTATTAAAGTTTGTTTGACTACTTTTACCGAATGTGTATGGAGTACAAGATAAGTGATGTGTTTAGAGTCGCATAATTGTAATAATGAAGCTGATGTGATTAGGGATAGATGCCTAATAAGATAGATACTAGTACAGTAAGATGGATTAAAACTCATATGTAGGATTTTCCATTTATTTCCTTCCCTCCTATTGCAGGTAATTGAAGTAAGATTTGAGAAGTTTGATGTGGAGAGGGACAATTACTGCAGATATGATTACGTGGCAGTATTTAATGGAGGAGAGATGAATGATGCCAAGAGGATTGGGAAGTTCTGTGGGGACAGTCCACCTGCGTAAGTAACTCCAACTCACAAAGTTCAGTGGAGAATTCAGATTGTGGGGTTCAACATCTGAGGTATTCACTGTTCTGGCCACATACTGTGCATGGAATAGCAATAATGACGCTATTAAGGTATGGTGCAGTGTTGCAGTACTTTGCACAGCAGAAAAGCAGAGTTAGGCCGGTTTCACATTTGCGTTTAGGGCCACAGCGTCGGCCTGCGCACGGCCGCCGCTAAGCCCCGCCCCTGCCACGCCTCCTCCGGTAGCTCCGCCTCCGGGCGCATGACGCTGCATGCATCATGCGTCCCCTATCTTTATCACTGAGGACGCAGGTCGTGCGCAGTATGCGTTTTAGCGGCGCCTGCGTCCTTTTGACGGTGCGCCGACCAGCGCCAAACGCAACCTGTTGCAATTTGGTTGCGCTCGGCGCACCGTCAAAAGGACGCAGGCGTCGCCAAACGCATACTGCGCACGGCCTGCGTCCTCAGTGATAAAGATAGGGGACGCATGACGCATGCAGCGTCATGCGCCCAGAGGCGGAGCTATCGGAGGCGGCGCGGCAGGGGTTGGGGCTTAGCGGTGGCCGTGTGCAGGCCGACGCTGCGGCCTTAAACGCAAATGTGAAACCGGCCTAAGGCTGCATTCACATGTCCATTTCTATTTTTACATGGGCCGTTTTTCTTTCATTTAGCATACATTTTGCGTTTCTTTTACATTTGTTTTGTAACTGTTTTTTTCACCTCCATTTTTTTTACTTTTTTTCCATTGACCCTTAGCAATTAGTGATGAGCGAGTATACTCGTTGCTCGGGTTTTCTCGAGCATGCTCGGGTGTCCTCCGAGTATTTTGGTGTGCTCGGAGATTTAGTTTGTGTTGACGCAGCTGCATGATTTGCGGCTGCTGGCCAGCCTGAATATATGTGGGGATTCCCTAACAAACAGGCAACCCCCACATGTATTCAGGCTGGCCAGAAGCTGCAAATCATGCAGCTACAGTGACAGAAACTAAATGTCCGAGCACGTCGAAATACTCGGAGGACACCCGAGCAACGAGTATACTCGCTCATCACTAATTGCTAAGCGTCAATGGAAAAAAAGTAAAAAAATGGAGGTGAAAAAAACAGTTACAAAACTGTATACTCGCTCATCACTATTAGCAACGTATCAGTTAAAAGCAGATGTAAAACTGATGTAAAACGCATGTCTTCCGTTTTTCTTAAAGATTTGAATGGCCGAGTTTGATCCGAGAAACTAGATAAGAATAATGCATATACTGAGTTTGACAGAATGAAAACACGGATCTATAAAATAAACTAAGATGTGAATGGTTCCATTAAATTCTATCAGGGTACACTCCTATAATCAGGCAGCAAAGGAATGAGAAAAACTGACGTGTGGATGTAGCCTTAGGCCGGGGTCACACTAACCGACGCAAAATACGGTCAGTATTTTACATGCGTAATACGGATGAATGACCCCTAAACAGTGCTCCGTATGTCATCCGTAAGCAAGGTGCGGTCGCGTATTTTGCGCATGTCAGCGTCCGTATGTAATCCGTATGGCATCCGTATGGTGAGATTTTCTCGCAGGCTTGCAAAATTGACATATAATGGAGCCCTATGACAGGGTTTCTAACAGAAACCAAAGAATAGATATAGACACATAGAATGCATATATATATATATATATATATATACACTCACTGGCCACTTTATTAGGTACACCATGCTAGTAAGGGGTTGGACCCCCTTTTGCCTTCAGAACTGCCTCAATTCTTCGTGGCAGAGATTCAACAAGGTGCTGGAAGCATTCCTCAGAGATTTTGGACCATATTGACATGATGGCATCACACAGTTGGCGCAGATTTGTCGGCTGCACATCCCTGATGCGAATCTCCCGTTCCACCACATCCCAAAGATGCTCTATTGGATTGAGATCTGGTGACTGAGGAGGCCATTTGAGTACAGTAAACTCATTGTCATGTTCAAGAAACCAATCTGAGATGATTCGAGCTTTATGACATGGCGCATTATCCTGCTGAAAGTAGCCATCAGATGTTGGGTACATTGTGGTCATAAAGGGATGGACATGGTCAGCAACAATACTCAGGTAGGCTGTGGCGTTGCAACGATGCTCAATTGGTACCAAGGGGCCCAAAGAGTGCCCAGAAAAAATTCCCCACACCATGACACCACCACCACCAGCCTGAACCGTTGATACAAGGCAGGATGGATCCATGCTTTCATGTTGTTTACGCCAAATTCTGACCCTACCATCCGAATGTCGCAGCAGAAATCGAGACTCATCAGACCAGGCAACGTTTTTCCAATCTTCTACTGTCCAATTTCGATGAGCTTGTGCAAATTGTAGCCTCAGTTTCCTGTTCTTAGCTGAGAGGAGTGGTACCCAGTGTGGTCTTCTGCTGCTGTAGCCCATCTGCCTCAAAGTTCGACGCACTGTGCGTTCAGAGATGCTCTTCTGCCTACCTTGGTTGTAACGGGTGGCAATTTGAGTCACTGTTGCCTTTCTATCAGCTCGAACCTGTCTGCCCATTCTCCTCTGTCCTCTGGCATCAACATGGCATTTCCGGCCACAGAACTGCCGCTCACTGGATTTTTTTTCTTTTTCGGACCATTCTCTGTAAACCCTAGAGATGGTTGTGCGTGAAAATCCCAGTAGATCAGCAGTTTCTGAAATTCTCAGACCAGCCCTTCTGGCACCAACAATCATGCCACGTTCAAAGGCACTCAAATCACCTTTCTTCCCCATACTGATGCTCGGTTTGAACTGCAGGAGATTGTCTTGACCATGTCTACATGCCTAAATGCACTGAGTTGCCGCCATGTGATTGGCTGATTAGAAATTAAGTCTTAACACACAGTTGGACAGGTGTACCTAATAAAGTGGCCAGTGAGTGTATACTGTATATATTTATGTATTCTATGTGTCTATATCTATTCTTTCGTTTCTTTATTAAACCTGTCAGTGTGAGCTTACTGTATAGCGCACTGAATTGCCGGCTTTGCTAAAAGACACCTGGTGCGTATTTCTCGCAAGTAACATGTGTGGCCCGTGTGTAATCCATATTTTTTGCGCACCCATAGACTTGCATTGGCGTACTACGGCCGTAGTATGCTGACAATCGCAGCATGCTGCGATTGGCACGGAGCGTAGAATACGGATGAGAAATATACGGCTGGTGCGAGGGACCCGATAGAGAATCATTGGTCCGTGTCTAATGCGTGCTTTTAGCGCCTCTCACTCGGCCGTATTCCTCGCCAGTGTGACCCCCGGCCTAACACTGAAAAGAAGCAGTAGCACTGAATCGGGGCTGTGGACCTGTAATTCTAAGGACCAGCAATTTGCCCTAATATTATTTACAGCGTCCCTTCAAGGCTCTGTTCACATCTGCATCTGGAATTTGTGTTAGATTTGCATGAGTTGCATGATGTCCACTTGCAGCATTGGGAACAAAGCATTTTTTGAAAATACACATTGATGGCCTATCCTATACTTAAAGTATAATAATGTCTCCCATCCTGACACTCTTCACATACGCATAAAAAAACAATTCTTTGCACCTGTGTAGCTCTCCTGGCGATCACCATCCTCTTCCTTCTCTACAGCCTGTCCGCCGGTGTCAGCCTCTGATAGGGTGGTGGCTGGTGTAGGTATTGCAGTGCAGTGAGCCGGTGGTTAGTGTAGGTATTGCGGTGCAGTGAGTCGATGGCTGTCTACACTGCAGTACATTTCTACTGAATGTACGTCTGAGGTTGCTTGCTGGACCAGGTCGCGATCATCACAGGAGCTCTGGTGCCCGCGGGGCACAGAATGCCGTGTGTTTGAGGCCGCTGCCATAGATCATGGGGGGTACTGAGTGTCATACCCTGTGGAGTCAGATATAGATAGCCAATCAAAGGATGTGAATTCCTGGAAAATCTTTTTATTCTATAAGTATATGTTGTCTGAAATAGTGGACTTGAATTTATATTTTTGAATCAAGATATTAAATCTGTTATTTAGATCAATTCTCTTATGGAATAAGTATTAGCACCATACATGCTACGTGGCATGAGTGCGTTCCTTTGCCTCTTACAATTGGTATACACTGCTTAATCTGCTCTTTTCAACACTTCTGTTGCACACATACTGTGTACATACTTATTGCTCTTAACCAAGGACAAGTGGGTGCGGTTCATTTAGTTTCTGCATGTATTCCAAATGGCACATGTTCTAGGAACAAAAAGTGAAAAACAAAGCTTGGTGTCCAACAAGAAATAGTCATTGGTGTTTTTGAGCCTGACTTTGCCTTCAGTTAATGTGCTGTGCCACGGGAGATTGCCAAGGTTGCATTCACATTTTAGAAATAAAAAACTTAAAGGGCACCTCCAATTATAAAACAACTTTTAAATAGCAATAGAAATATGAAGGAAATTGTGTAATTTACATTATTACAGAAACATAGCTCTCCCACATACTGCATTATATAACTCTTTTCCTCCCCTGTTTTGTGATGATCATTTACTCTCAATTCACTGAGAGTCCAGGAAACGACAATTTCTCATAAAAGTCTACAGAGAGGTAAGAAGAAGGCCGAAGCAGAAAGTCAGAGACACTCATAGATACTGATATATACAGTTTCTTACCAAGTTTTCCATCTCCCTTTGATGCTGGATACGCAACGCTACTACTTATTACTGTTACACAATGTTCTCTGTGCTATTTGCACTTAGAATCATAGAATCGTAGAGTTGGAAGGGACCTCCTGGGCCATCTGGTCCAACCCCCTGCTCAAAGCAGGATTCGCTAAATCATCCCAGTCAGATGTCTGTCCAGCCTCTGTTTGAAGTTTTTTCTAATATCTAATCTGTGTCTCCTCCCATTCAGTTTCATCCCATTGCTTCTAGTCTTTCCTTGTGCAAATGAGAATAAAGTTGATCCTTCTACAATGTGACAGCCCTTTAGATATTTGTAGACAGCTATTAAGTCTCCTCTCAGTCTTCTCTTTTGCAAACTAAACAATCCCAAATCCTGCAACCTTTCCTCATAAGACAGGGTTTGCAGTCGGAATAAGGAAGAGGAACAGCATCCGGTCTGGGTGAAAAATTGTATCAAAAATTTATTCTGCCAGTACAAAATACAACGTTTCGGCCATATTGTGGCCTTTTTCAAGTATAACATAAGAGCACATATGGTGGCCTTTTATAGTGTGGCACAGCCAATCACCATTTAGGTAACACCCATCACAGAAAATCCATACATAAAATACATATAAATACATCCATCAGATACATATATATTCAATAGCACAGTTTATCTAGTCGTTAACAATAATGGTCATAATCATATTAGAAATATTGCAAAAGCATTTCATATATAAACAACGATCCCCAAATCAGCCCACCAATGATCGTGATGCATCAAAGGTATCCATAGAAATAACGCACCAGTCACTTGCAGTAATACATATCCATATATAAACCACCAATCCCTAATCACATAATAGTGGCGCCAACCCTAATGGACCAATCATATGAGGACTCACAAATCCCTATATCGGCAGAGTTCCCTCTCCCCATATGACAACATCAGCCAGAGCCAGGTTGTATCAGGAGCGCAGTCTAATGACGCGCATCACCAGGTCACGGCATGCGCGCCGCCCATCCCCGCAGGCCTGGTCACGTGACGTCTCTGTCACAGAGCACCGCGCATGCGCGGTGCTATGCAAGGGATCAGCCACACGAACCGCCCACCGGGGAGGACCGCGCACGCGCAGAGCAGAGGCCCAGAGCACGCGATCACATACCACACTCCCTCACAAGCCCGCGCATGCGCATTAGACTGCGCTCCTGATACAACCTGGCTCTGGCTGATGTTGTCATATGGGGAGAGGGAACTCTGCCGATATAGGGATTTGTGAGTCCTCATATGATTGGTCCATTAGGGTTGGCACCACTATTATGTGATTAGGGATTGGCGGTTTATATATGGATATGTATTACTGCAAGTGATTGGTGCGTTATTTCTATGGATACCTTTGATGCATCACGATCATTGGTGGGCTGATTTGGGGATCGTTGTTTATATATGAAATGCTTTTGCAATATTTCTAATATGATTATGACCATTATTGTTAACGACTAGATAAACTGTGCTATTGAATATATATGTATCTGATGGATGTATTTATATGTATTTTATGTATGGATTTTCTGTGATGGGTGTTACCTAAATGGTGATTGGCTGTGCCACACTATAAAAGGCCACCATATGTGCTGTCATGTTATACTTGAAAAAGGCCACAATATGGCCGAAACGTTGTATTTTGTACTGGCAGAATAAATTTTTGATACAATTTTTCACCCAGACCGGATGCTGTTCCTCTTCCTTATTTGGACTATTGTTCATTTGGGTCCATGAACCTTTGAACTGGCATCCACCCCTCCGTTGTGCTGTCAGCTGCTCTTTGTTGTTTAGGGTTTGCAGTCCGGTCACCATTCTGGTTGCTCTTTTTTGAACTTGCTCCTGTTTGTTGATGTCTTTTTTAAAATGTGGTGCCCAAAACTGGACACAATATTCCAGATGAGGTCTGACCAAAGAGGAGTAGAGGGAAATAATGACTTCACGTGATCTAGACTGTATGCTTCTGTTAATACATCCTAGAATTGCATTTGCCTTTTTTGCTGCTGCATCACACTGTTGACTCATATTCAGTCTGTGATCTATTAGTATACCCAAGTCTTTTTCACATGTGCTGTTGCTTAGGCCTATGCCTCCCATTCTGTATATGCTTTTTTCATTTTTATTGCCCAAATGTAGTACTTTGCATTTTTCCCTGTTAAAAACCATTCTGTTAGTTGCTGCCCACTTCTCCAGTTTATTTAAATCTTTTTGAATCCTCTCTCTCTCTTCTCTAGTATTAGCTATCCCTCCTAGCTTTGTGTCATCAGCAAATTTAATCAGTTTACCCTCAATTCCCTCATCTAAATCGTTGATAAAGATGTTGAACAATACAGGGCCCAGGACAGAGCCCTGTGGTACCCCATTTGAGACATTCTTCCAACTGGATGTGCAGCCATTTACGACCACTCTTTGGGTCCGATCACTAAGGCAGTTATGAATCCACCTAACAGTTGCCTTGTCCATTCCATACTTAGTCATTTTTTCAATAAGGATTGTATGAGATACTTTGTCAAATGCTTTGCTGAAGTCAAGATATACACTTCTATGTATATTATATTATTATTTATTTTTAGTGCACCATTAATTCCATAATACTGTACATATGAAAAGGGGTTTGCATACAAAATACAAATATAGATTACATTGACCAGACTAACAATAGCAGACTGGTACAGAGGGGGAGAGGGCCCTGCCCTTGTAGGCAAGCAGTCTACAGCAATGTTTCTCAACTCCAGTCCTCAAGACCCACCAACAGGTCACCTTTTCAGGATATCCTTAGTATTTCACAGGTGATAATTTCATCACCTGCTTAAGCATTAATTCCATCACCTATGCATTACTAAAGAAATCCTGAAAACATGACCTATTAGTGGGTCTTGAGGACTGGAGTTGAGAAACACTGGTCTACAGGATAATGTAGAAGGAGATAGTAGGTTAGGGAGGTTGCGGCAGCTCCAGTGGTGGGGAGGTGACAGCAGGGTCATTGCAGGCTGAAAGTGGTAGATAATCCAATGCATTGGGGCATGGAATTCCAGAGGATGGGGGATAATAGGGAGAAGTCTTGGAGGCGATTGGGTGAGGGATGTACAAGTGTGGAGGATAGAAAGGTTTCTTGGCAGGACTAGTGATTACGTGGTGGGAAGGTATTGGAAGATTAGTTTAGAGACACATGGAGGAGACATGGACGGCCTTGTAAGTCAGTGATAATAGTTTGAGCAGGTTTTTTGGTGAATTGGAAGTCAATAAAGGGGATTTGTAGAGGGAAGAAGCAGAGGAGTAGCGAAGAGAGAGGTGGATTCATTGGGCATGTGTATGTGAGGGATAGAACAGGATCTCCTCTTATATCTGTGTGCAGTGTATCTGACATGGCCCATAATCCCCTGACTGGTCAGTGCAGGAGACAGAAGGGAGGAGGAGAGTCTGAATAGTGGAGCCATTTTTTTTCTAAAAAGGTATATTACAATGTTTCTTAGCTTTGTACTACTGATTTATAGAACATTGTTTTAGAATGGAGGTAACTTGTAAAATTTGTCTATAAATATAATTTATGCAAAGGATCTTAAGTCACAATACTTGTCGTCTTCATCTACTATATCTTTAAGTTATCTGTGTGACCCTCCTGCTAGATGAGAATACGGTGCAGTTGGCAGCACATAACCATAACTTATTAATAAAGGCAGTTATTTCATGTATGCTTTCCCTAGAAGAAGATTTCGGAAACTAATAGAGTCTATCTTTCCATACTCATTAGTCCACAGATAGGGACACAGAGGAGTTCTACATGTCACAGTATACTAGTTACATCAACCTCAGTTGTGCACGTTACTATTTTGATACTATCAAGTTATGGGACACAAGGAGGAATGTTTAAGACTATAGTTCTCCCTTCACAATTAGCAATTGGGCAATTAGGGAGAAAAGAATGAGATACTTGGCCGCAGCTCTGTGCATGCTGTTCAGCGCCCACTGATCCAGTGATTCATCTAAAAAATGTAGTTTTATATGATTTTATCTGTGTTTTGAGCATGTATGGATATTTACTGAAGTGAAAATATACTGAGGTTTTGTATTGCTCATCCAGCAGGAGAAATATACTCCATTTACAATTATTTGTTTTTACTGGGTACTTTTTTTACTGGATGTTTTTGAACATGAGTGTATTAGTGGGTTATTATCAGCTTGAAAAATAGACCAAGTAATGGCCAAATAAACTGCCTGCACTATATGCTTGTGTTTACCCACTGGAACAGAGGACATCGTTTTGTTGAGAAATCTGTCCTGGTGCAATGGCTTTCTTTTCTGGGTACAGGTTATTCCAAGAACTGGTGGAGCTTGGTGGAGGCATACATCCACAGCCTTTACTACTGATGCTGATGAGGGTCATCTCTACACACTTAGATATCCTATTGGGATAATTGAAAAGTGTGATCTCTTTATCTCTTGAGACAAATTGTTTCATGAACAAGCCAAAAAATTATTTTGATAGTCCTAATAAGCATGAAAATGCAAAACATTTTATCAGCAAAATGAGAAAATGATTGTACTTTGCTGTTCTCTAAATATCTCCTGTCTCCAGTTCGGAGAGCAGAAAATATTATCTTGACACCTAGCACTGACAAACATATAAGTTCCCATGGTGCTGCTGTTTCCCATTTGCCCAAAGAGTCCTCCTCTTCCCTCTCTAAGCTCATCCCAGTAACTGCATTACCGATTGAATTGTTAACATGTGAAGTATGAAATATTTCCTGGTATCAGTGACTATATATCTATTTGTTCATGAAGAATGTGGAAACGTAGTTAAATAGTAACCTCCATGGAAAAAGGAAGTAGCTAGCTTCTCCCCCCACTAGCGTTTCGATAGAAATCAAAATAGCAGGCAGTCTACACAGGATCCTTGAAAACCAAAAGAAGTAGTTTTATTTTACACCCAGAAATGTATATTCTGGACATTGTTTTTTATCATACAGATGTTTTACATTTTATTTATTGGTATCATTGGTTCTTGTCACGGTAGTTCCACTGTTGCATTGGCTGGTAAATGTGTATTTGGTGATATGCCTGCCAACGTGAAAGCTCTACTGGTGACCAAAAATAACAAATTGTAACGCTGGTGTGTTGTACCTTGTTTCCCTGGCGTTACTTTGCATGTCTGTGCTCTTACATTTTTTTCCTTTCCCCCTAACCAACTGGGATACTGTGGACTGTTACCTGTATGGATTCTGCTCAATTCCCTGCTCTGCTGTGTAGCCATACATGTGTTGTAGAGTCTTTGCTCCGCTGCATGACCCTCCGCGTGTGCGGTCCCTGGCTGCCGCTGTGAAAGCTATCCGCGGGTTGCGAGGTCCTCTTCATCTGGTGCATGACTTTGCACGAGTGTCCAGGCTTGCAGCTGCTGCCAGGTGCCTTAGGCCTCAATTCCTCTGCTGGCTATGCTGTACTGGTTTCTGTCTGTGCTTAGGGTGCATGCAGCTACACCTTCCCCACTTTTATTCGGGGCAGTGTGTGCGTTTGAATTGCTTTCCCCAGCCTATTGCTTAGGGGCAGCTCCTATTTAAAGTTCTTTTTCCCTGTGAAGCATTGCCAGAGCTTCTCATTAGGATGCAAAACCTAGCCATGTGTGTTTGGTCCAGCATGCTGCTCCTGGTCTTCCTTGACTTCAGGTCCTGTTTTGCCTGCTACCAGTTCTGGGAAAGCTGATATCTTTGTCCCTGGACCCATCCTGTCTATATGTTGGTACCAAAGTCCTTGCCCTTTTTCCAGCTGTGTGATGTTCCTGAAGTCCTTCTGTGTCTTGAACCATGTACACAGTGACTGTGAGTTTTCTGTAACCTGTGTCTTGAAAATAAACCTGTGTTCATCTTCTGAAGATGGAGTCCGGTGTTCCTGCTGAGCGTCTACTACGCTGTGCTCAGCCTACTATGCGGTTCTAGCTTCGTACAGCTCCAGTCTGATTCTGCGGTGCTTGCACCATACCGATTGAGTTCCTTTCTAAGTCGTGTCCGTTCTCCGGAGCCTGACAACCGCTGCCTGGTGTCTGGAGCCTGACGACCGCTGCCTGGTGCCTGGAGCCTGATGACCGCTGCCTTGTGCCTGGAGCCTGATGACCACTGCCTGGTGCCTGAACCCTGACGACTGCTGCTTGGAGCCTGAGCACCTCTGACTGGTACCTGGAGTCTGACGACTGCTGCTCGTTTTTCGGCTGGTGTCCCTGATGTCCTGCCGTTCTCTGCCTGGAGCCGTGTCTGTTGTCCGGAGTCCAGATGTCCTGTCTTCATCCCAGATGTCCAGCCTGTGTCCAGATATCCAGTCCGTGGTCCTGATAGTCCAGCCTGTGTTTCTGAGTCGGTCCCACTTGTGTTCCTGGATGAGCTACTCCTCCGTGTTCCTGGGGAGTTTCCAGCCTTGTTTTCCGGTGACAGCTCTGCCTGTGTGTCCTGGATCTGACCAGCCAATGCCCGGTGTTGCTATATCGATGTTTCTGGACCTGTGCTGTCCGTGTTTTGCCAGTGTCCCGATGTCCGGCCTGTTCCCTGGGGTCCATCCTGTGATGACGTCTGTCCGAGGGTGGTGTCTGATGTTCTCCTGCTGTGCCAGTGCTACGCCTGAAGCCTAAGAGAGAGGTTCTCCTGATATGCCCGTACCAGATGACCCTGGACTACATCAACCCGTGATGACCTCTTCCCTTCATCTGACGTCTGCTGTTCTGTGATGTTTACCCTTGCTTGATGTGCGGAATCGGGAGCCTAGCATTGTAATGTCTTGTTTCCGTATGGTGACTTTGTTTGGTAAACTTTGTTTTCTTCGTACCTGAAGCTGTGCTGTGTTATCTAGTTCTGCATGTTACCACCTTGCCCACATGCTCAGCTGCCATAGGCCTCGGTCGCTGCCCTTCCCTAGTCCAGGTAGGCCCAGGTTCCCCCCTCCTGTGGTCCAGTAGGTCCATATTCTTTTATCACCTGGGACCGCACGCCCCACGTAGTAGTGACCTGGCGACATGGGAGCGTAAGCTAAGGCCTGTTTCACACTTCCGTTTTTGTGTCCGCCAAACGGATCCGTTTCCGTTTTTTTGACGGAAACTGATGCAAACGGATCCGTTTTTTTAAAAACGGATCCGTTTTTTTGACGGATCCGCGGTAACCGTAATGGAAGTCTATGGGACAAAAAAAACGGATCCTGCAAAAAATGGCGGATCCGTTTTTTTACGGAAAACAACGGATTTTGACGGATTTGAAAAAACGGAAGTGTGAAACAGGCCTAAGCAAGCTACACAAATAAAGCGATGACTAGATATTTGGAGAAGGTTTTGGGGTATTTTATGGTTTTCCTTACTAACATTTTAGCAGACTGAATGTGCCTGGCTTGATACCTTATAGACGTACACAATATGTTTTATACAGGTCAATGTGTATTGCTTTCTATTATTTTTTTATGAAGTGACTAGTGTTTTCTGTTTTTTCTGTAGACCCATTGTATCTGAGAAAAATGAACTCCTCATTCAGTTCTTGTCTGACTTAAGCCTGACGGCTGACGGTTTTATTGGCCATTATAAATTCAGGCCAAAAAAGTTACTGACAACCACGTCCTCTCCCGCCACAACAGCTGCTCCAACAACCACAAGTAAGTCTGCCAATTCAGTACAGGGCGCTTTTGCCAATAGTCACCAACTAAAGTTTCTTATGGAAAGTTTCTACCTGTCACACATTCTTCTCCTAATAGCTGAGATACTAATCTGTGAATACCAAATTCAGTTAATCACGGATAAGAAAATGACATTTTAATGGAATAGCTCTGATGTTTATCAAAATGTGGTCTTTGAAGTCTTAGAAAAACTTATTGTGAACATCAATGTGGTTCCCAGGAATTACAGTGCAATTAGCCATGTCAGTAATAGATGCCACTCAGCACTGCCTCATAAATGAGAATATTTCAGCATTAGCACAATATTTTGTGGCTACTCCAATATACTTTGTGTGATCTTTGACTTTGTGAAAGTATACTTTCTCCTTCGATATAACTGTGAGAAAAATAAAAGAAAGGCATTTTGAAAAGTTTTTTTTTTTCCAAAATCGTAGGTCATCCACTACCCATAGAAATGGGGTAACCTACTGATCACTGAGAACTGAGCTCTGGATCATGGAAAAATTGGGCTCTGAATAGGGGATGACTTACAATTGCGGGAACATGAAAACATTGCAAAAACTTGAAAAATGTATCAGGTATTTCATAGCATTGTGCACATATTGGAGAGGTTTAAATGCACTGGAACTTTGGCTCAGTTTACTTCAAATAACTGGGGAGCATGCTTTACACCAGTTTTATTATGTGCTTTTTGTGATTTGCACCTCACTAGTGATGAGCGAGTATGCTTGTTACTCGGGTTTTCCCGAGCATGCTCGGGTGATCGCCGAGTATTTGGAAGTGCTCTGAGATTTAGTTTCTGTTGCTGCAGCTGCATGATTTGCGGCTACTTGACAGCCTGAATACATGTGGGAATTCCTTATCAAACAGGAAATCCCTACATGTATTCAGGCAGTCAAGTAGCTGCAAATCATGCAGCTGGGGCAACAGAAACTAAATCTCCGAGCACTTCCAAATACTTGGAGACTACCTGACTGAACCTAAATTGGCTTTGCTGGATATGTTCTCTGCAGGTCTGGACAATTTTGTGGTTTTTAGGGAGGCTTGTAAATTGTATTTTACAGGTACTGAGGAACAGCACATTGGGATAGTCATATCCCTTCTTCAGGAAATTCTTCTAGCATGGACTTTTTCTCTCCCGTCCGGTTGTCAGTTGCACCAGACAGGTGAAACATTTTTTTAGCGCTCTGGGGATCATTTATGACAACGCCAACCGTGTTGCCCCAGCGGAATCCAAACTACATCTACATCAGCTTCAGCAGGGAGATTGGCCAGCAGATGAGTTCTGCTCTGAGTTGGTCCACAGACACCAGGTGAAATGATCCAGCCCTCCAGAATCATTTGTGCCAAGGTCTTTCTGGGAGAATAAAAGACACCTTCATCCTGAATGAGACCCCTGTTTCATTTGGAGGCCTCCATGTCCCTAGCTATCCATGTGGATCGTCGTCTCTGAGAAAGACCAAAGGGAGACACTACAGTCATGGCCAAAAGTTTAGAGAATGACACAAATATTAATTTTTACAAAGTCTACTGCTTCATTTTTTCTAATGGCAATTTGCATATACTCCAGAATGTTATAAAGAGTGATCAGCTTAACAGCAATTACTTGCAAAGTCAATATTTGCCTAGAAAATTAACTTTATCCCCAAAACACATTTCAACATCATTGCAGCCCTGCCTTAAAAGGACCAGCTAACATCGTTTCAGTGATTGCTCCATTAACACAGGTGTGGGTGTTGATGAGGACAGGACTGGAGATCAATCTGTCATGATTAAGTAAGAATGACACCACTGGACACTTTAAAAGGAGGCTGGTGCTTGGCATCATTGTTTCTCTTCTGTTAACCATGGTTATCTCTAAAGAAACACGTGCAGTCATCATTGCACTGCACAAAAATGGCCTAACAGGGAAGAGTAACGCAGCTAGAAAGATTGCACCTCAGTCAACAATCTATCGCATCATCAAGAACTTCAAGGAGAGAGGTTCCCTTGTTGCTAAAAAGGCTCCAGGGTGCCCAAGAAAGACCAGCAAGCGCCAGGACCATCTCTTAAAAGTGTTTCAGCTGCGGGATCGGGCTACCAGCAGTGCAGAGCTTGCTCAGGAATGGCAGCAGGCAGGTGTGAGTGCATCTGCACGCACTGTGAGGCAGAGACTCTTGGAGCAAGGCCTGGTCTCAAGGAGGGCAGCAAAGAAGCCACTTCTCTCCAGAAAAAACATCATGGACAGACTGATATTCTGCAATAGGTACAGGGAGTGGACTGCTGAGGACTGGGGTAAAGTCATTTTCTCTGATGAATCCCCTTTTCGATTGTTTGGGACATCTGGAAAACGGCTTATTCGGAGAAGATCAGGTGAGCGCTACCACCAGTCTTGTCTCATGCCAACTGTCAAGCATCCTGAAACCAGTCATGTGTGGGGTGGCTTCTCAGGCAAGGGAATGGGCTCTCTCTCAGACTTGCCTAAAAACACAGCCATGAATAAAGAATGGTACCAGAATGTCCTCCAAGAGCAACTTCTTCCAACCGTCCAAGAGCAGTTTGGCGATCAACAATGCCTTTTTCAACATGATGGAGCTCCTTGCCATAAAGCAAAGGTGAGAACTAAATGGCTCAGGGAACAAAACATAGAGATTTTGGGACAATGGCCTGGAAACTCCCCAGATCTTAATCCCATTGAGAACTTGTGGTCAATCATCAAGAGACGGGTGGACAAACAAAAACCTTCAAATTCAGACAAAATAAAAGCATTGATTTTGCAAGAATGGACTGCTATCAGTCAGGATTTGATCCAGAAGTTGATTGAGAGCATGCCAGGGAGAATTGCTGAGGTCCTGAAGAAGAAGGGTCAACACTGCAAATATTGACTTGCTGCATTAACTCATTCTAACTGTCAATATAACCTTTTGTTACTCATAATATGATTGCAATTATATTTCTGTATGTGATAAAAACATCTGACAAACACACATAAAAACCAGAGGGCAGCAGATCATGTGAAAATATAATATTTGTGTCATTCTCTAAACTTTTGGCCATGACTGTATTATCTACTGGGGGTCTTGTGTTTAGTAAACCTAGGTTGGAGCCCACTGAAAAACCCATGCAGTTGGAGGAGGTAACTCATGTACCGGTCCACCGGTGATTCAGCACAAATCGGGAGGGTTTTTTTTGCCACCTCACCGCCCTTATGATTGCTCGATTAATTTAATTCTAGGAGCCAAGTTGCCAAAGAGCAGGCTGTATAACATTTCAGGTCCTGAGAGGCAGGCAATGAAAGATTATATAACAGAGAGCCTATCTCATGGGCATATCAGACCCTCTTCATCTCCTGTCACAGCAGTAGAGGCTGCACCCTTGCTTGGACTTCCGCGAACTTAATCGGATCCATACCCTCTCCCTCTCATCTCAGAACTCCTTTTATGAGATGGTCGGGACTAAATGGTTTACCAAACTGAAACTTAGGGGAGCCTGCAAGTTTATTCATTTTAGGGAGGGGGATAAGTGGAGATGGCCTTCAATACCTCAGAGGGGCATTATAAAAAACCTTGCAATGCCATTTGGGTTGACCAAGGCTCCAGCCATTTTTCAACATTTTGTAAATGGTATTCTCCGACTTAGAATATTATATGAACATTATGATTTGGTTCTTGCTCAATATCCTGGTAGAAAAACTACCACTGATCTACTCTCTAGTCATTTTTGGTGGTCAAGTTTGCATCAGGATGTTTGGGATTATGTATTTTTTATGTCTCATCTTGCAATACGCATTCTCGTCCGTCCGGGGTTCTGCAACCTTTGATCATTATTTGTAGACCATGGACTCACCTGTCTGTAGATTTTATCACTGATCGGCCTGTATCTGCAGGTAAAATGATAATATTAGTGGTAGTGGATAGATTTAGCAAAACATCTCATTTTATTGCATTACCCACAGTTCGGAATACTAGAGCTTTTGCACACATTTTCGTTAATGAGATTGTGAAATTTCATGAGCTCCCCACTGATATTGTTTCTTATCATGGGACATAATTTATTTCATAGTCTTAGAAGATATTTTGTGCTCATTTAGGGATTCATCCATCATTCTAATGGGCAGACATAATGGGTGAATCAGAATCTTAAGACATACAGTGGATTTGGAAAGTATTCAGACCCCTTTTTTCACTCTTTGCTTCATTGCATCCATTTGGTAAATTCAAAAAAGTTGATTTTTTTTCTCATTAATGTACATGCTGCACCCCATCTTGACGGAAAAAAACCCAGAAATGTTTGCAAATGTATTAAAAAAGAAAAACTGAAATATCACATGGTCATAAGTATTCAGACCCTTTGTTCAGTATTGAGTAGAAGAAAGCTTTTGAGCTAGTACAACCATGAGTCTTCTTGTGAATGATACAACAAGAGAGAATCGTGCGAGTCTCTCTCAAGTGAGTATGAACCCTTATGCAGTGAAGCAGTTAAGAAGTTTATTTAGAAGGGGGAGTAAAAAGTTTTTAAGAGTGAAATAAACACATTGTCCTGGAGTCATCCTGTGTTGGAAGTTGACATGAGAATTTATTATCCCCCATTTCCAAGACAGGCCATTTAAGCAAATTATATAAATTAATTTTAATAAACTATGGGATAAGTTTATGCTGCAAAGATCAACATTGCCTATTCTCAAACTGAGGAAAAATAAATCAGTTTTATCATTCAGCAGCCTAATGTTACATGGGGAGGATCAGACAACCAATCACCTAGGTTGCTCTCAAAGTTATTATAACAAAAACATATTTTATGTTGAAGAAAGTGTACTGTAAAGCAAAATCAACAATGAGGTTGGTTCCCCTATTTTCATTATCAGATAGGACATCCTCACTTCAGATGAAATTATTTAACTTTGAAAACAATAACCAAGGTTATATAAATTCAACAAGGTTTCAACCATTGACTGCAGACTCACTTTTGTTTGTGCACATCTTGATTTCACATAATGGACTGCCTCATGGGGTGTATTATGCCCTGTTTACACGTTCAGTATTTGGTCAGTATTTTACATCAGTTTTTGTACGTCAGGAGTGGGTGATAAATACAGAAGTGGTGACGTGTTTCTGAATGTGTGAATATGGCCTTAGGGTTTTCCATGGCCGAAAATGAGAGTTTTTTTCACTCAGAACCTGCTTCAGGAAATGCCAGTGTTTTTTTTATAATGAAGCTTTTTTTCTTAGTATTTTGCTTGCTTTTTTTTGGGGGGGGGGAGGGTATTATTTGTTTTTGTTTAGCATTTTGGGGACAATTTTCTGGCATTTTCTTTTTATTTAATTAAAGCAATGAATAAAACACAGCAAAACTTTCAAAATGACACTCAAGTGTTTTCCAGGCTTTTTTAAACTTTTTCAATTGACTTAAATTATAATGTCATGGAAAACACCTTAAGCAAGGTCAGGTGACTGTCTGAAGAGTTTAAAAGTCAACTTAAAAGTCTGAACATATGAGCAGTTAGTTGTTTTTCCATAGAAATGAATAGGAACATTTCTTTGAGCATTTTTTTCTAGTGTTTTTCAGATCTGTTAAAAAAGCTTAATGTTAATCTACCCGTAAGATATGTGCAAGCAAGTTATTTTTAAGGTGGTCAAAAATTAAAACTTTTCTAATGGAAACAGCTTCAAGAAGTGCTCTTTTTTCAGGGGAGTTTTTGGAGGAGATTTATCTTTCATAAAGTAGTTTTAAAGGTTTTTCGAGAGTTTTGGGAGAGTTTCTAAGTAGACATATATATGGATTTTGTTGGCCCTAAAGAGAAGTTTTTCAGACTGCAGACTACTGTACATGAGTGTTATTAACATTTCATTCTATCATGATACTTCAACCTTTACATGTTTGGTGTTAGAAGATTTTGGTTCTTCAAAATGCAATGTAAAAATCAGGTATGAACCTTTCATGGTTGAGGTAGAACTAACTCCGTCCAGTCACATGCCAAAGTAAGTGGGGCTACAAAAACAGATGAGTGCGAGCTGAGTTACGCAATTATTATAACTTCCATAAATATGAATAAGATTTAACAACGGGGGGAAGACCTTTGCGACCTGGACAGACCAGAACACCTGACTCTAGGGGTCGGGGCGGTGATAAAAGGAGGGGAACACGAGCGGACGGGGCTTTTGGCGGGAGCAAAGCTGACTGAGAGGGGGAAGATTGACTCCTTCTCCACACTGCCTGACAGAGTGACTTGTCAGGGCGTTTTTCTTATCTCTACCACTGTTGGTTGCAAATGGACGGACTTTATACTACCGATAGTTGATGTCCCAAACTCCCCGTGTCTATCAACGCTCCCGAGTAGCCCCGGCACTTCTCTCACCTCCGTACCGTTTCACTGCGCTACACCCAAGGGCTTTTCCGCAGATTCGGGCCTTGCATTCTGCCCCTCTCCCTCAGGACCCGAGAGCTACAACCTTCACTCTCACGGTAACAGAACTTTTACTCGTCACCAGGAAAAGGCAAGGAACCTCGCCACAGGACTAGGACTGTGTGGCAGTTGCAGCCGGAACCGTTACAACAATGCTACCCGTCACCTACGTCGTCATCAAGGACTCTTCCAACCTTCCCCTGTCTGGATAACTACAAACTGAGAAGTCTTCCCATTTATTCATACGCTTATTTGTTTACTGAAGTGTTTAATACCTTTTTGTCGGAACACTGTGTAATTGCCTTGCCGTTTGTTAAACCCCTTTGTTCCCCTGTGAGGGAAATGATCCTTACTTTGTCTACTGTGTTATAAAACTATTGTTAACCCTTGCTCTGCCTCCTGCTCTTCACTGCATCCCGCATACCTGCTGTATACCTACACTTGGCGTAGTCAGCAGGATGCAGGCCGTCAGCACGGAGGCGGTAGACCAAGCAGTCGGGGTTGGCCCCAGGTCCAGCATCTCATTAGGGGCGATGTTGTCTAACTTACCGAAATTCTCTGGTAATAATACCATACTGGACCAAACGCATACGAGGCATGATGAGAATGCACCCGATGACCCCTGCCCCGGAAGCTGAAGTGGCTATTGTGTCGTTAGACGGGGAGGCCAGAGACTCGGTCATGTTAAGAGCCCCCCGGGGAGCGTAATACCTTTAATAAGGTGATCCAGATATTAGAAGAGAACCACGGAGACCCCACGGACGTAGGGGAGTTGCGAACACGTCTCTTTAGCCGCATGCAGAGGAGGGGGAAACTGTGACGCAGTATATGAACGCGATGCAAGAGCTGCACACGACGATTGTACGGAAAGATGGCATGGGTGTAGGGCCGATGGACATTATGCTGCGAGACCTCTTGGTAACTGGTTTGCGGGACACCTTGACCAAGTAAGCCCTGCGCGAGCGTGTGCGGGTGAATCCCTGTTTGACTTTCACAGAAATAGGGAGTGAAGCGCGCACGCGTGAGCATGCACAGGGGGTGATGGTTCTGGCAGGGAAGGTCCAGTGCGTGGAAGTGTCTGCGAATTCCACTTCTGAGCCCCAATGGGTAGAAGAAATGAGGAAGGAGCTCCAGAATATAAGAGGGGTATTGACTGAGGTCAGGAAGAGGTCAGAGGAGACCAACGCTGCAGGGGCCACAGAGGGTCCCGAGCCTCATTGGGATTCCAGAATACTACGCCAACAGAGACCCCTCACGTGCTTCAATTGTGGCGGGAGTGGGCATTTTGCGTGTGAGTGTATGCGCCGCCGGAGGACCCTGGCCCTCCACTCGTTAAACTAGAGGGCTCTGAGTCGGGGGATACCGCCTGGAGCCAGAACAGCAAGGGAGTAGTGGAAGTCCCGCAAACTTGGTGTCAACCTGCCCCATGGTCTGGACTGAATTTGAGGGCCGTGCAGTGCGCTGTCTGGTGCACACAGGCTCCCAGGTGACCACGATGCCAGAAGCGTATTTTAGGTGAAATTTTCCTGAGGCCAGACGACCTGAGTGGGGCCCTGTGATAAGACTGAAGGCTGCTAATCTACTGCCTATGACTAGTTTCACATTTTCTGTTGAATCCGCAGCATATCATCCCCA
The DNA here is from genome assembly GCF_039654945.1 of Dendrobates tinctorius. Taxonomy (NCBI): domain Eukaryota; kingdom Metazoa; phylum Chordata; class Amphibia; order Anura; family Dendrobatidae; genus Dendrobates; species Dendrobates tinctorius. The sequence continues at coordinate 83,083,677 of NW_027361728.1, read as the reverse complement.
ACCGCAAACGCATGCATGCGGTTGCGGACGTTTGACAACTGCTATTTTCCCGGTGAATTTTTGAAAGTACACAAGCCACACCCAATGGGCATGTCTATGTAAATTCTTGCATTTCCAAACGCAAAGCATACGCATTTGCTTGCGTACGCCTGCGTTACCATAGACTGTAATGCGTTGTTTTGACGCACTCCGTCCGCATGCGTATGGCCGCTGATATTTGATGCCCCCAAAATTACAACATGTTGCATTTTCCATGCCACACTGCACCCCTGGAAAACGACGCCTGCGTACGCATCCACAGACGAATGCATACAAACGCATGTCCATGCTTACACCATGTTAAAGATAGGTACGCATGACGCATGCGAATGGATGTGGACGAAACACTGCAGACACAGCCGCAAATGTGATACCGGCCTATCCCAGTCGTGGGAGTGGTATGGATGCAGATCTCTATCTGCGGCAAGAATCTTGGACCGATGGGTGTGGTGCTCACCCAAGGAGAAGTAAGGGATGGGCCCGCTGTCACCCTGGGGATGAATGTTCTAGAGGAGTTTGGAAGTCTCATCCAGGAGCCCGCCAGTGAGACTCTTAAGCAGTGGAGCTCACACACTCCACAGAGAAAGATCTTCCAACAGTTAGCGCAGGCAGCGCTTGCTCAAGAATCGTTTCAGGATGGGGGAGCACTAGGAAAAGTAATAGTGCCTTCTGCGTCCAAAGTCGTGCAGCCGGACAAACGGTGTTCACTCTGCTAGTCCAAGCCTGCATCCCCCTGGAGGGAGTGGAAGTACAAATCGAGCCATCTTTCTCTGCACGACTGCCCGCCGGACTTTTGGTGGCCTGAATGCTGGCCACTATACGGGATGGGGCTGTGCTCATACATTGCGTCAACCTGGAAAATCAGGATATCACCGTCTGCCCCAGAAGTGAGTTGGCCCGGGTCGCAGGCCTACCTGAGGAGATTGTGCCCTCTCAGTCGGTGCAGCTTGAAGTGCTTCACGGGGACCCCTGGACTGTGCCAGTAATTTCCCAGCAGCGGTCCAAGCCACAACATGACCCAGAGAGGCGAGTGATTCTAGAACAAATGTGTGCCGAGCTGACTGAGTCTGCGATGGAGCAGGTTGAGCAGGTGGAAGCCCTCCTTGGAAGATACAGAGATGTGTTTGCCCACCATGAAGACAACTTCGGCTGTACCACGGCTATCACACACGAGATCCCCACAGGAAATGCGGCACCCATCAGAGAACAGTACTAGCAAATTCTCCCTCAGTTGTACCAGGAAGTAAAAAATATGCTGGGACAGATGCTGCAGAACGGCGTGATTCGGGAAAGCCAAAGCCCCTGGGCTGCCCCGATAGCACTGGTACGGAAGGAAGATGTGAGTTTGCGTTTTTGTGTGGACTATCGGAAGTTAAATGCCTGCACCGTAAAGGACTCTTACCCTCTTCCCAATATTGAGGAATCTCTTTCGGCACTTGGGAGGGCCAAATTCTTTTCCACCCTAGACCTCGCCAGTGGATACTGGCAAGTGCCGATGTCTGAGCAGGATCGTGCCAAGACTGCCTTCATCCTATCCATGAGCTTACTCGAGTTCAACCGCATGCCGTTCGGCCTGGCCAATGCCCCTGGGACTTTTCAAAGTCTCATGGAACGATGTCTGGGAGATCTAAATTTCGAAGCCACCATCATTTACCTGGACGACATCATAGTCTATGCGGCTTCGTTCGAGAAACACCTACAACGCCTGGAGCAAGTGTTGAGTCACTTGCAGAAGCACGGGCTGAAAGTGAAGCCTCAAAAGTGCCACTTATTCCACACGCAAATCGAGTACCTGGGACACGTAGTGTCTGTGGAGGGAGTGAAACCCTCCCGAGAAAAGATAGCAGTGATACAAGATTGGCCCACCCACGAGACTATGGCAGATGTGCGTGCCTTCCTAGGATTAACTTGCTACTACCGCTGTTTCTTGAAAAACTTTGCACGGCGAGCCAAACCTTTGCTTGAGTTATTGAAAGGAGCTCCATCTGACGCGAAGAACTGGAACATCCGGTGGAAAGAACCACAAGAAGAGGCCTTCCTGGATCTAAATAAGCTCTGACCAAAGCACCCGTATTGGCATATGCAGACTTTACCGAACCGTTCATTCTCCACACTGACTGTTAGGAGTCAGGTTTCTGAGGTCGCTATGCAGGAATCCAGACACTCACATTCTGCAGTCTCCTGCTCTTTATCCACTGCAGAAGAGATTGCAGAGGAGATTGCCTTGCTGCAAATCTCTCCTGAGGCTAAGTCCTTCTCTCCTCTTACTGAGCATGCTCATGGGACGATCTCCCATTGGAGATCGGGAGTCATGTGCTCAGGTCCTGCTCCAAATCTCATTTGTCCATCTCAGAGATCTGGAGGTGTGCGGAAGGTCCCAGCTGCTATAAAAGGCGCGCATGGCTGTTCCGCCATGCACTAGTATAGACATACTTGCTGCTGAGTGAATATTTGATGGATGCAAGATCTGGTGAATGACTCATTTGAAACCCCTTCCCTTTGATAATACGCTTGTGTGAGGGATTGAGTTACTACCAGTGCCAGCACGCTATTGCTCCATACTCAGCTGCTAGCGTCCGACATTGCACCTGCACCATAGCAGTGTCGTTGAGCTGCAGTATTCACGCCGCGCTGCAGTAGCAGCCCATTTGAGCGTTTTCGGCTGTGACGCTATATACTTGGACACACACGGTAGGTCTAGAAGGACTTAGTGCCGCCATCTTGGGCTATTCCTGTGACCGTTTACGTGTGTGTTATTGCTCTGAGCTCCTGTGACAATAACAGGCTCAGTACTTTATGTTTTTGCCATCTCTGTGACTAAACAGCGATTGCTTTGCGCACCAGGGTGAAGGCTAACCCCGTGCGCACCTCCGCCATATTGCTCTGCCACCGTCTAGCAGCGGTTATACCACCTACCACACGGTGGACCCCGAGTGGCGAACGCACTTTATTTATATTTTTATTTAGTGCTTTCCGCCATTCCTAACACTGACGGGAGTCTGCATGGACTTGGGGCTTTGTTGTCACAGATACAGGATGGGAGAGAGAGGGTGATCGCTTATGCCAGTCGATCCCTTCACGATTCTGAATGTAATCCGGACAACTACAGCTCCTCCAAGTTAGAACTGCTGGCGTTGGTGTGGGCGATGACGGAGAGGTTCGAAGAGTATCTTTCCGGGTCGGAATTCCTCGTTCGCACTGATAACAATCCTCTCGCACATCTGGAGAACGCAAAGCTTGGAGCCCTTGAACAGCGGTGAGGGGTCAGAATGGCAAAATTCCAGTATAAAATTGCGTACAAGAGAGGAGCAGAAAATACCCAGGCCGACGCTCTGTCCAGAATAAGACATGCCGGACCTGGGCAGAACCAAGACGAAGAATTGGAGAGTGTTGAAGTTTCCCGGTTCCTGGAGCGCGCCAGGGCGAAGGTGGTGATGCAGCTTCAAATGCAAGCCCAGGGCAAAGAAGGCCTCTTGGGATGGTCCCGGGTAGAGTTGAGCGACTTTTGGTTTTTTTAGGGTCGAGTTTCGTTTCGTGAAACCCGACTTTTCCAAAAGTCGGGTCGAGCAAGATCGTCCGATTATAGGGAAAAGTCGGGGTCGTCCCGAAACACGAAACCCAATGTAAGTCAATGGGGAATAAAAGTCGGCAGTGAGAGGAGGACAGGAAACACACCTACAGTGCCCATTTGAATGCCAAAAGCATCAATTCTTCTTACTTAAGCTTGTCAACCTTAATTAACTTCATAATACAAGTTACGCACTGAAAAATGGGGGTTATTTGGCTAAAGTTGTGGGGGGGTAGGGCTGGCTCCAGGTTTTCATGTGCCCTGGGCGAAAGAGCGCCCCTTTAACACATACCACAACTCATCATGCTCCGATACGGCAGAGAAATAGCGGTATAGTACAATGAAAAATACTTCACTTTTTACATCTCATGACAAGGCCCATCTATTTCTCCATACAGAATCATTGGTCCCATATAATGTTTGAAACAGTATATGATGAGCTCCACATAATGCTACAGTATATGTTGGTCCCCATGGATGAAGCTCCACTGTCTTATGGGCCCAAATAATGCTCCAAACATAATGGGCCCCATTTCTAATGCTCTAGTGTATAATGGGCCCTGTAAATGCTGCTCCAGTGTCTGATGTCCACCTTTGGAATGTTCCAGTGTATGGTGGGCCCCATCTATCATTCTCCAGAGTATAGTGCTCCCCAAAAATTGCTGTCCCAACATTGAAAACAATCAAATAAGTCTCCTCGCTAGGGAATCCCTGTACTAGTCTGGACTCCTCGTCGTCCCCATCTTCCATCTCACTGCACAGTATTTCAACCTTGCAAGTGCTGTGATCCTGAGCAAGCAGGGGGGGCCCACTCGTTGGCGACGGCACTGGCACAGGGCCCCTGATAGTACGGTGGTGTGTCTGATGGCGGGTGGGCCGGACCTGCACTTTCATCTGCAGCTTCCTCTTTGTCACCGTGTAAGATGGAACTGTATATGGGAAGGGTAACCTGAGTTTCATCAGGGTCAGATTCAGGCCGTGTAGCGTGCGAGGGGAATGTAGTGGTCTGGGTCAATGTACCAGCAGATTCATCGAGCAGTGGCTGGGCATCAGTGCACTTGTGTCGCCCCCAGGAGTACGGTCGCCACAGTGGCATTACCTTCCTCCTAGGGAGTGTGATGTCATGCTTGGGAGCAACGAAGGATCTCTCTAGCAGGTTATCTGATTGGGCGGCGTTATTCCCACGAGTCATGACCCTCCAAATAGTGTTCATGAAGGCAAAGTGTTTGTTTTACGTGGGCAGTATGGTTGCAAAGCTGAACCTTAAAGGAATGTCCAGAAAGGCACCACCAGGAGTGGAGCCTACGGTTAAATTCGACTCCACCTGGGAAACCTCAACCATGCAAGCTACAGAACAGATGCACACATTGCAAGCTTAATTCCATTAACGAACGAGACTCCGTCATGCCCCGCTGTCCGAGTCCGGCTTACTAGAGGGACACGTGAGGCTCTGGCACATGAGATTGGCCAATAACTGGTGTGTCATGCCCTTACAAGTCCGTGGCTGCATGGGCGCTACACTGAAAAGGCCAGCTTTTGTCGCTTACAGGTGCAGATAACCCGCTGAACAACGTTAGTGATGGGGATCACTGATTACAATTATTACCCGCGAACGATGATTTCCCAGTAAGTGCAGGTCAACCGCAGTTCCAGAATTAGGCCTAACCGTCATTCCTGAAAAAATGAAAAACTTACGTGTGCAAACCACAGGTGCTGTAGCTTGCTTAACAGCTCGCCATCTGTTCTCAGGCCCAGTATGGATTACACGTGATTGCACAAAGGTGAGAAAGGGTACCGTATCCCCGGATAACATGTATGGATAGCGTACACATTCAAAATATATGTCTATACATCAGGAGGCAGGCTCAGACGGTGTCATGCCCAGTATGGCTTGCACGTGATTGCAAAGGTGAGAAAGGGTACCGTATCCCCGGATAACATGTATGGATAGCGTACACATTCAAAATATATGTCTATACATTAGGAGGCAGGCTCAGACGGTGTTAGGCCCAGTATGGATTGCACGTGATTGCACAAAGGTGAGAAAGGGTACCGTATCCCCGGATAACATGTATGGATAGCGTACACATTCAAAATATATGTCTATACATCAGGAGGCAGGCTCAGACGGTGTTAGGCCCAGTATGGATTGCACGTGATTGAACAAAGGTGAGAAAGGGTACCGTATCCCCGGATAACATGTATGGATAGCGTACACATTCAAAATATATGTCTATACATCAGGAGGCAGGCTCAGACGGTGTCAGGCACAGTATGGATTTGACGGCCCAGACTACACAGCGGAGGAGCAGGGAGAGGTAAAGATTGCAAATGCTGGGGCCCTGCCCAAGCAAGGGGGGCCCACTCGTGGGCGTCGGTACTGGCACTGGGCCCCTCATAGTACGGCGGTGTGTCTGACGGCGGGTGTGCACCACCACCGTCAGAGACACTTGATTGCACTATGAGGGACCCTGTGCCAGTGCCCGCGCCCAAGAGTCAGCCTACCCACCTGTCCAGGGCAACGGCACTCGCACGGTGTCGTGCGCTAGGTGGTGACCCCGGCCATGGTGGGGGGCAGCACATTTAGGGAGTTTTAGAAAGTGGCATATGTTGATGTTGGACATTCAGCTGATGCAAAAGGCGAAATAGGTCAAGTCCCAGGAAGAGGTGGACCAAAGCAAGCCATTTTTCTGTCACCCTATGTGTCATCAGGGGAAGGTGGGACAAAATCCTTGGAAACCCATGCATGGTTCATTTTAATGAAGGTTAGATCATCCACATTTTGGGTTGACAGACGGGTCCTTTTTTCTGTCAGGATTGATCCAGCTGCACTGAAGACTCTTTCCGATAGCACACTTGCATCTGGGCAAGCGAGCTCCTGTAAGGCATATTGTGCCAATTCAGGCCAGGTGTCCAGTTTAGCGGCCCAATAGTGAAAGGGGAATGACCTGTGTGGGAGAACATCGATATGGGAGGAAAAGTAGTTTGTAACCATAGTTGACAACTGCTGTCTCCTGTCACTTTCCATCGATGCAGTATTACCAGTTGTGTGAGCGGTACTTGAAAAATCAGTCCACAACATTGTCATGAAACCCCTGTCTCCAACGCCACTTCTGCTGTGTGCACCATGAACACCTCTGCCAAGCTGCCCCCGGCCCGTACGGCTCGTGTGAGAACCATCACCACTGCTGTGTGCTGGGAATGCCTCAAGCAACCGATTTACCAGAGTTGCTTGTTTATTAGCCAATATTAGGTCAAGGTTCTCCTGTGGCATGATGTTTTGTAATTTGCCTTTATAGCGTGGATCCAGGATGCTGGCCAACCAGTAGTCGTCATAGTTCATCATTTTAGCAATGCGGGGGGTCCCTTTTTAGGATCTGCAAGGCATAATCTGACATGTGGGCCAATGTTCCCGGTGTCAATGATGCACTGCGAGTGCTGGTTGGAGGAGCACTTTCTGGCAAATCCACATCCCTCCAGTCACGCACAAACCCTGTACCAGACCTTGCCACGCCAACATTTTCACTTGCCCCACGAGATGCATGCTCCTCCCCTAAGTAATCATCCCCATCATCATCCTCCTCCTCTTCTTCCTCCACCTCGTCCAGGAGAGGTCCCTGAGCAGACAATGGCTGAATGTCATCAAGGATTCCCTCCTCCTCTTCCTCCTCATCAACATTGGCTGCAGACGCCTGCTCCTTAAGGTGCGTCAAAGTTTGCATGAGCAGACGCATAAGTGGGATGCTCATGCTTAGGATGGTGTCGTCTGCGCTTACCAGCCGTGTGCATTCCTCAAAACACTGAAGGACTTTACAGAGGTCTTTCAGCTTCGACCACTGCACACCTGTCAACTCCATGTCTGCTCTCAAAGTGCCTCGCCGTGTATCCTCCCACTAATGCATTATGGCCTGCCTCTGCTCGCACAGCCGCTCCACCATGTGCAGGGTGGAGTTCCACCTTGTTGCAATGTCGATAATGAGGCGGTGGTTGGGAAGGTGGAGCAATCGCTGCAGCTTCTGCATACGAACGGAGTGTACAAGCGACCGGCGGATGTGCGCGCACAGTCTTCGCACCTTCTGGAGCAGGGCTGTTAACTCCGGATAATTTTTGAGGAAGCACTGCACCACCAGGTTCAAGGTGTGAGCCAAGCAAGGTATGTGTCTGAGTTTTGAAAGGGCTATGGCTGCCACAAAATTACGGCCGTTATCACTAACTACCTTGCCTGCCTCAAGATGTACACTGCCCAGCCATGACTCAGTTTGTTGCTTCAAGTACTCGGCCAGCACCTCGGCGGTGTGTCTGTCGCCCAAACACATCATCTGCAACACAGCCTGCTGACGCTTTCCACTAGCTGCTCGATAGGGGGACACCTCGTGTGCAACAGTGGCAGCTGCAGATGGAGTGCTCGTACGACTGCGCTCTGTGGACGAGCTTTCACTTCTGGAGGAGGAGGAGGAGGGTCGAACGCCTACAGCCAACTGTTTCCTATACCGTGGGCTAGGCAGCACTGTCCCACCACCGCTGTCCCCTGTGGACCCTGCATCCACCACATTAACCCAGTGCGCAGTGATGGACACGTAACGGCCCTGGCCATGCCGACTGGACCATGCATCAGTTGTGAGGTGCACCTTTCCACTCACTGACTGCTTGAGTGCATGGACAATGCGGTCTTTCACATGATGGTGGAGGGCTGGGATGGCTTTGCGAGAGAAGAAGTGGCGACTGGGTAGGTCATAGCGTGGTACTGCATAGGCCATGAGTTCGCGGAAAGCTGCGCTTTCCACCAACCGATAGGGCATCATCTCAAACGAGATTAGTTTGGCAATGTGGGCGTTCAAACCCAGTGTACGCGGATGAGAGACTGAGTACTTTCTTGACCTACTCATAGTGTCTGGGAGGGTGAGCTGGACTTGAGAGCTGCATATGGTGGAAGTAGCGGTGGACAGGGCGGACTGAGAGAGGGTTGATGATGGTGATGGAGTTGGTGTTCTTTCTGATGGCCTAGATTCAGTATTTCGTTGATATAACAGTGGGATTCCCTGACTGCTGTGGCCTTCCAACGACACCTCAACATTTGCTGCTGTGCTAACCGGTGGGCTTACAGTGGGGGAAACAATGTAGCGTTGTTGACTACTTTCTTTGTGATCAGTTGCACATGTGGCACTTGAGGTTTGGTGTTGTGTCCACGCTTGCAAGTGCATGCTGGTTAAATGTCCAAGCATGCAACTGGTATTCAAATTTTTCAGATTTTTCCCTCGGCTAAAGGTCTTTGCGCACTTCTTACAGATAACCTTGGCCTGATCATGAGGATTTTGTTCAAAAAAGTGCCACACTGCACTCTTCCTACTTTGGCAGACATATTGCGACCTAGCACGCTGTGATCTTTTGACTGTCTGGACAAGCTGTCCAGCAACTCTTTTGATTTTTGGAACCTGTCTTTGGAGTGCTCCGGGCCTGCCAGATAACAGCTGTTGCGATGTCGATGTCTGCTGTGGATGCTCCTCCTCATCTGAGCTATTGGAAGCAGAACCCTCTTCCCCCAATGGATGCCCATCTGGGTCAACAACTGGGTCATCCATCACCTCCTCTTCAATGTCATGTGCACCTTCCTCTGTGTCACCGTGTATGGTGGTATAGTGTGCGGGAAGGGGCACCTGAGTCTCATCAGGGTCAGAATCTGGCTCTGTACACTGCGAGGACAATGTAGTGCTCTGAGTGAATGTACCAGCAGAATCATCTATCAGCGACTGTGCATCAGTGCACTCCATGTCAGATTCATCTTGGCCTGGGTAATTCACCATTTCACTTGATAATCCAGGCATGGTATGTGAAAACAGCTCTATGGAGTAATCAGTAGTATGGCCTGCGTCATCCTTCAATCTTGGTTGGGGTGAAGGACACAAGGAAAGGTGTGGTTCATGAACATGAGCCTCCAATGACGACTCAGTGCTTTTACTTTTTACAACTGAAGAAGAGGAGGCGATTAGAGTTGAGCGAAACGGGTCGAAAAATTTCAAAAGTCGCCGACTTTTGGCAAAGTCGGGTTTCATGAAACGAAACCCGACCCTAGGATGAGGTCGGCCACGAGGTCGGCGACTTACGCGCCAAAGTCACGTTTCAAAAGTTTGTTTTGCGCTCTTTTTCAGCCAATCAGGATCCACGGACACTGTGGGCAACGTGATGACATAGGCACGGGTCACCACCATCTTTCAGAAGGGCATGCAAGTGATTGGCTTGCTTTGGTGGGTGTCACAGGGGGTATAAAAGGGCGTGCACGCCGACCGCCATCTTACTTCTGCCGATCTCAGTATAGGGAGAGGTTGCTGCTGATTCTGTAGGGAGAGCGTTAGGCAGGGAAGAAGACAAAAAAACTGCTTCTGCAGCTAGCGATTTGGCCTGCACAACACACCAGTCACTGTGTGTGCAGTGCAAGGGGAGGCTATATTGTGGTGTATCAGTGGTGTTGGTTGTTGGGCTGCCTTTTAAGGCTTCCTGACAGGCTGGCATTGCTGTTTACCCACTGCTCTGCAAACTGCTTTTTTAAAAGCAATCCAATCTCCCTTATCCTCTAGTCACTTTTGTCACAGCTGTGCCATCGAGCCTGTGACATAGCGCTCAGATATCAGTGGGCCTCACACAATCCAAAAGTGTCCAGTGTCCACAAGTGTCTGCAGAAATTCAAAATCTCCCTTATCCTCTAGTCACTTTGGTCACAGCTGTGCCATCGAGCCTGTCACATAGCTCTCAGATATTCATTGGGCCTCACACAATCCAAAAGTGTCCAGTGTCCACTAGTGTGAGAAGAAATTCAAAATCTCACTTATCCTCTAGTCACTTTGGTCACAGCAGTGCCATCGAGCCTGTCACTTAGCGCTCAGATATTCATTGGGCCTCACACAATCCAAAAGTGTCCAGTGTCCACAAGTGTCTGCTGAAATTCAAAATCTCACTTATCCTCTAGTCACTTTGCTCACAGCAGTGCCATCGAGCCTGTCACATAGCGCTCAGATATTCATTGGGCCTCACACAATCCAAAAGTGTCCAGTGTCCACTAGTGTGAGAAGAAATTCAAAATCTCACTTATCCTCTAGTCACTTTGGTCACAGCAGTGCCATCGAGCCTGTCACATAGCGCTCAGATATTCATTGGGCCTCACACAATCCAAAAGTGTCCAGTGTCCACTAGTGTGAGAAGAAATTCAAAATCTCACTTATCCTCTAGTCACTTTGGTCACAGCAGTGCCATCGAGCCTGTTACTTAGCGCTCAGATATTCATTGGGCCTCACACAATCCAAAAGTGTCCAGTGTCCACAAGTGTCTGCTGAAATTCAAAATCTCACTTATCCTCTAGTCACTTTGCTCACAGCAGTGCCATCGAGCCTGTCACATAGCGCTCAGATATTCATTGGGCCTCACACAATCCAAAAGTGTCCAGTGTCCACTAGTGTGAGAAGAAATTCAAAATCTCACTTATCCTCTAGTCACTTTGGTCACAGCAGTGCCATCGAGCCTGTCACATAGCGCTCAGATATTCATTGGGCCTCACACAATCCAAAAGTGTCCAGTGTCCACAAGTGTGAGAAGAAATTCAAAATCTCACTTATCCTCTAGTCACTTTGGTCACAGCAGTGCCATCGAGCCTGTCACATAGCGCTCAGATACTCATTGGGCCTCACACAATCCAAAAGTGTCCAGTGTCCACAAGTGTGAGAAGAAATGCAAAATCTCACTTATCCTCTAGTCACTTTGGTCACAGCAGTGCCATCGAGCCTGTCACATAGCGCTCAGATATTCATTGGGCCTCACAAAATCCAAAAGTGTCCAGTGTCCACAAGTGTCTGCTGAAATTCAAAATCTCACTTATCCTCTAGTCACTTGGGTCACAACTGTGCCATAGAGCCTGTCACATAGCGCTCAGATATTCATTGGGCCTCACACAATCCAAAAGAGTCCAGTGTCCACTAGTGTGAGAAGAAATTCAAAATCTCACTTATCCTCTAGTCACTTTGGTCACAGCAGTGCCATCGAGCCTGTCACATAGCGCTCAGATATTCATTGGGCCTCACACAATCCAAAAGTGTCCAGTGTCCACTAGTGTGAGAAGAAATTCAAAATCTCACTTATCCTCTAGTCACTTTGCTCACAGCAGTGCCATCGAGCCTGTCACATAGCGCTCAGATATTCATTGGGCCTCACACAATCCAAAAGTGTCCAGTGTCCACTACTGTGAGAAGAAATTCAAAATCTCACTTATCCTCTAGTCACTTTGGTCACAGCAGTGCCATCGAGCCTGTCACATAGCGCTCAGATATTCATTGGGCCTCACACAATCCAAAAGTGTCCAGTGTCCACTAGTGTGAGAAGAAATTCAAAATCTCACTTATCCTCTAGTCACTTTGGTCACAGCAGTGCCATCGAGCCTGTCACATAGCGCTCAGATATTCATTGGGCCTCACACAATCCAAAAGTGTCCAGTTTCCACAAGTGTGAGAAGAAATTCAAAATCTCACTTATCCTCTAGTCACTTTGGTCACAGCAGTGCCATCGAGCCTGTCACATAGCGATCAGATATTCATTGGGCCTCACACAATCCAAAAGTGTCCAGTTTCCACAAGTGTGAGAAGAAATTCAAAATCTCACTTATCCTCTAGTCACTTTGGTCACAGCAGTGCCATCGAGCCTATTACTTAGCGCTCAGATATTCATTGGGCCTCACAGAATCCAAAAGTGTCCAGTGTCCACAAGTGTCTGCTGAAATTCAAAATCTCACTTATCCTCTAGTCACTTTGCTCACAGCAGTGCCATCGAGCCTGTCACATAGCGCTCAGATATTCATTGGGCCTCACACAATCCAAAAGTGTCCAGTGTCCACTAGTGTGAGAAGAAATTCAAAATCTCACTTATCCTCTAGTCACTTTGGTCACAGCAGTGCCATCGAGCCTGTCACATAGCGCTCAGATATTCATTGGGCCTCACACAATCCAAAAGTGTCCAGTGTCCACAAGTGTGAGAAGAAATTCAAAATCTCACTTATACTCTAGTCACTTTGGTCACAGCAGTGCCATCGAGCCTGTCACATAGCGCTCAGATATTCATTGGGCCTCACACAATCCAAAAGTGTCCAGTGTCCACAAGTGTGAGAAGAAATGCAAAATCTCACTTATCCTCTAGTCACTTTGGTCACAGCAGTGCCATCGAGCCTGTCACATAGCGCTCAGATATTCATTGGGCCTCACAAAATCCAAAAGTGTCCAGTGTCCACAAGTGTCTGCTGAAATTCAAAATCTCACTTATCCTCTAGTCACTTGGGTCACAACTGTGCCATAGAGCCTGTCACATAGCGACTCAGATATTCATTGGGCCTCACACAATCCAAAAGAGTCCAGTGTCCACTAGTGTGAGAAGAAATTCAAAATCTCACTTATCCTCTAGTCACTTTGGTCACAGCAGTGCCATCGAGCCTGTCACATAGCGCTCAGATATTCATTGGGCCTCACACAATCCAAAAGTGTCCAGTGTCCACTAGTGTGAGAAGAAATTCAAAATCTCACTTATCCTCTAGTCACTTTGCTCACAGCAGTGCCATCGAGCCTGTCACATAGCGCTCAGATATTAATTGGGCCTCACACAATCCAAAAGTGTCCAGTGTCCACTACTGTGAGAAGAAATTCAAAATCTCACTTATCCTCTAGTCACTTTGGTCACAGCAGTGCCATCGAGCCTGTCACATAGCGCTCAGATATTCATTGGGCCTCACACAATCCAAAAGTGTCCAGTGTCCACTAGTGTGAGAAGAAATTCAAAATCTCACTTATCCTCTAGTCACTTTGCTCACAGCAGTGCCATCGAGCCTGTCACATAGCGCTCAGATATTAATTGGGCCTCACACAATCCAAAAGTGTCCAGTGTCCACTACTGTGAGAAGAAATTCAAAATCTCACTTATCCTCTAGTCACTTTGGTCACAGCAGTGCCATCGAGCCTGTCACATAGCGCTCAGATATTCATTGGGCCTCACACAATCCAAAAGTGTCCAGTGTCCACTAGTGTGAGAAGAAATTCAAAATCTCACTTATCCTCTAGTCACTTTGGTCACAGCAGTGCCATCGAGCCTGTCACATAGCGCTCAGATATTCATTGGGCCTCACACAATCCAAAAGTGTCCAGTTTCCACAAGTGTGAGAAGAAATTCAAAATCTCACTTATCCTCTAGTCACTTTGGTCACAGCAGTGCCATCGAGCCTGTCACATAGCGCTCAGATATTCATTGGGCCTCACACAATCCAAAAGTGTCCAGTGTCCACTAGTGTGAGAAGAAATTCAAAATCTCACTTATCCTCTAGTCACTTTGGTCACAGCAGTGCCATCGAGCCAGTCACATAGCGCTCAGATATTCATTGGGCCTCACACAATCCAAAAGTGTCCAGTGTCCACAAGTGTAAGAAGAAATTCAAAATCTCACTTATCCTCTAGTCACTTTGGTCACAGCAGTGCCATCGAGCCTGTCACATAGCGCTCAGATATTCATTGGGCCTCACACAATCCAAAAGTGTCCAGTGTCCACTAGTGTGAGAAGAAATTCAAAATCTCACTTATCCTCTAGTCACTTTGCTCACAGCAGTGCCATCGAGCCTGTCACATAGCGCTCAGATATTCATTGGGCCTCACACAATCCAAAAGTGTCCAGTGTCCACTAGTGTGAGAAGAAATTCAAAATCTCACTTATCCTCTAGTCACTTTGGTCACAGCAGTGCCATCGAGCCTGTCACATAGCGCTCAGATATTCATTGGGCCTCACACAATCCAAAAGTGTCCAGTGTCCACTAGTGTGAGAAGAAATTCAAAATCTCACTTATCCTCTAGTCACTTTGCTCACAGCAGTGCCATCGAGCCTGTCACATAGCGCTCAGATATTCATTGGGCCTCACACAATCCAAAAGTGTCCAGTGTCCACTAGTGTGAGAAGAAATTCAAAATCTCACTTATCCTCTAGTCACTTTGGTCACAGCAGTGCCATCGAGCCTGTCACATAGCGCTCAGATATTCATTGGGCCTCACACAATCCAAAAGTGTCCAGTGTCCACAAGTGTGAGAAGAAATTCAAAATCTCACTTATCCTCTAGTCACTTTGGTCACAGCAGTGCCATCGAGCCTGTCACATAGCGCTCAGATATTCATTGGGCCTCACACAATCCAAAAGTGTCCAGTGTCCACAAGTGTGAGAAGAAATTCAAAATCTCACTTATCCTCTAGTCACTTTGGTCACAGCAGTGCCATCGAGCCTGTCACATAGCGCTCAGATATTCATTGGGCCTCACACAATCCAAAAGTGTCCAGTGTCCACAAGTGTGAGAAGAAATGCAAAATCTCACTTATCCTCTAGTCACTTTGGTCACAGCAGTGCCATCGAGCCTGTCACATAGCGCTCAGATATTCATTGGGCCTCACAAAATCCAAAAGTGTCCAGTGTCCACAAGTGTCTGCTGAAATTCAAAATCTCACTTATCCTCTAGTCACTTGGGTCACAACTGTGCCATAGAGCCTGTCACATAGCGCTCAGATATTCATTGGGCCTCACACAATCCAAAAGAGTCCAGTGTCCACTAGTGTGAGAAGAAATTCAAATTCTCACTTATCCTCTAGTCACTTTGGTCACAGCAGTGCCATCGAGCCTGTCACATAGCGCTCAGATATTCATTGGGCCTCACACAATCCAAAAGTGTCCAGTGTCCACTAGTGTGAGAAGAAATTCAAAATCTCACTTATCCTCTAGTCACTTTGGTCACAGCAGTGCCATCGAGCCTGTTACTTAGCGCTCAGATATTCATTGGGCCTCACACAATCCAAAAGTGTCCAGTGTCCACAAGTGTCTGCTGAAATTCAAAATCTCACTTATCCTCTAGTCACTTTGCTCACAGCAGTGCCATCGAGCCTGTCACATAGCACTCAGATATTCATTGGGCCTCACACAATCCAAAAGTGTCCAGTGTCCACAAGTGTCTGCTGAAATTCAAAATCTCACTTATCCTCTAGTCACTTTGCTCACAGCAGTGCCATCGAGCCTGTCACATAGCGCTCAGATATTCATTGGGCCTCACACAATCCAAAAGTGTCCAGTGTCCACTAGTGTGAGAAGAAATTCAAAATCTCACTTATCCTCTAGTCACTTTGGTCACAGCAGTGCCATCGAGCCTGTCACATAGCGCTCAGATATTCATTGGGCCTCACACAATCCAAAAGTGTCCAGTGTCCACAAGTGTGAGAAGAAATTCAAAATCTCACTTATCCTCTAGTCACTTTGGTCACAGCAGTGCCATCGAGCCTGTCACATAGCGCTCAGATACTCATTGGGCCTCACACAATCCAAAAGTGTCCAGTGTCCACAAGTGTGAGAAGAAATGCAAAATCTCACTTATCCTCTAGTCACTTTGGTCACAGTAGTGCCATCGAGCCTGTCACATAGCGCTCAGATATTCATTGGGCCTCACAAAATCCAAAAGTGTCCAGTGTCCACAAGTGTCTGCTGAAATTCAAAATCTCACTTATCCTCTAGTCACTTGGGTCACAACTGTGCCATAGAGCCTGTCACATAGCGCTCAGATATTCATTGGGCCTCACACAATCCAAAAGAGTCCAGTGTCCACTAGTGTGAGAAGAAATTCAAAATCTCACTTATCCTCTAGTCACTTTGGTCACAGCAGTGCCATCGAGCCTGTCACATAGCGCTCAGATATTCATTGGGCCTCACACAATCCAAAAGTGTCCAGTGTCCACTAGTGTGAGAAGAAATTCAAAATCTCACTTATCCTCTAGTCACTTTGCTCACAGCAGTGCCATCGAGCCTGTCACATAGCGCTCAGATATTCATTGGGCCTCACACAATCCAAAAGTGTCCAGTGTCCACTACTGTGAGAAGAAATTCAAAATCTCACTTATCCTCTAGTCACTTTGGTCACAGCAGTGCCATCGAGCCTGTCACATAGCGCTCAGATATTCATTGGGCCTCACACAATCCAAAAGTGTCCAGTGTCCACTAGTGTGAGAAGAAATTCAAAATCTCACTTATCCTCTAGTCACTTTGGTCACAGCAGTGCCATCGAGCCTGTCACATAGCGCTCAGATATTCATTGGGCCTCACACAATCCAAAAGTGTCCAGTTTCCACAAGTGTGAGAAGAAATTCAAAATCTCACTTATCCTCTAGTCACTTTGGTCACAGCAGTGCCATCGAGCCTGTCACATAGCGCTCAGATATTCATTGGGCCTCACACAATCCAAAAGTGTCCAGTTTCCACAAGTGTGAGAAGAAATTCAAAATCTCACTTATCCTCTAGTCACTTTGGTCACAGCAGTGCCATCGAGCCTATTACTTAGCGCTCAGATATTCATTGGGCCTCACAGAATCCAAAAGTGTCCAGTGTCCACAAGTGTCTGCTGAAATTCAAAATCTCACTTATCCTCTAGTCACTTTGCTCACAGCAGTGCCATCGAGCCTGTCACATAGCGCTCAGATATTCATTGGGCCTCACACAATCCAAAAGTGTCCAGTGTCCACTAGTGTGAGAAGAAATTCAAAATCTCACTTATCCTCTAGTCACTTTGGTCACAGCAGTGCCATCGAGCCTGTCACATAGCGCTCAGATATTCATTGGGCCTCACACAATCCAAAAGTGTCCAGTGTCCACAAGTGTGAGAAGAAATTCAAAATCTCACTTATCCTCTAGTCACTTTGGTCACAGCAGTGCCATCGAGCCTGTCACATAGCGCTCAGATATTCATTGGGCCTCACACAATCCAAAAGTGTCCAGTGTCCACAAGTGTGAGAAGAAATGCAAAATCTCACTTATCCTCTAGTCACTTTGGTCACAGCAGTGCCATCGAGCCTGTCACATAGCGCTCAGATATTCATTGGGCCTCACAAAATCCAAAAGTGTCCAGTGTCCACAAGTGTCTGCTGAAATTCAAAATCTCACTTATCCTCTAGTCACTTGGGTCACAACTGTGCCATAGAGCCTGTCACATAGCGCTCAGATATTCATTGGGCCTCACACAATCCAAAAGAGTCCAGTGTCCACTAGTGTGAGAAGAAATTCAAAATCTCACTTATCCTCTAGTCACTTTGGTCACAGCAGTGCCATCGAGCCTGTCACATAGCGCTCAGATATTCATTGGGCCTCACACAATCCAAAAGTGTCCAGTGTCCACTAGTGTGAGAAGAAATTCAAAATCTCACTTATCCTCTAGTCACTTTGCTCACAGCAGTGCCATCGAGCCTATCACATAGCGCTCAGATATTAATTGGGCCTCACACAATCCAAAAGTGTCCAGTGTCCACTACTGTGAGAAGAAATTCAAAATCTCACTTATCCTCTAGTCACTTTGGTCACAGCAGTGCCATCGAGCCTGTCACATAGCGCTCAGATATTCATTGGGCCTCACACAATCCAAAAGTGTCCAGTGTCCACTAGTGTGAGAAGAAATTCAAAATCTCACTTATCCTCTAGTCACTTTGGTCACAGCAGTGCCATCGAGCCTGTCACATAGCGCTCAGATATTCATTGGGCCTCACACAATCCAAAAGTGTCCAGTTTCCACAAGTGTGAGAAGAAATTCAAAATCTCACTTATCCTCTAGTCACTTTGGTCACAGCAGTGCCATCGAGCCTGTCACATAGCGCTCAGATATTCATTGGGCCTCACACAATCCAAAAGTGTCCAGTGTCCACTAGTGTGAGAAGAAATTCAAAATCTCACTTATCCTCTAGTCACTTTGGTCACAGCAGTGCCATCGAGCCTGTCACATAGCGCTCAGATATTCATTGGGCCTCACACAATCCAAAAGTGTCCAGTGTCCAGTGTCCACAAGTGTAAGAAGAAATTCAAAATCTCACTTATCCTCTAGTCACTTTGGTCACAGCAGTGCCATCGAGCCTGTCACATAGCGCTCAGATATTCATTGGGCCTCACACAATCCAAAAGTGTCCAGTGTCCACTAGTGTGAGAAGAAATTCAAAATCTCACTTATCCTCTAGTCACTTTGCTCACAGCAGTGCCATCGAGCCTGTCACATAGCGCTCAGATATTCATTGGGCCTCACACAATCCAAAAGTGTCCAGTGTCCACTAGTGTGAGAAGAAATTCAAAATCTCACTTATCCTCTAGTCACTTTGGTCACAGCAGTGCCATCGAGCCTGTCACATAGCGCTCAGATATTCATTGGGCCTCACACAATCCAAAAGTGTCCAGTGTCCACTAGTGTGAGAAGAAATTCAAAATCTCACTTATCCTCTAGTCACTTTGCTCACAGCAGTGCCATCGAGCCTGTCACATAGCGCTCAGATATTCATTGGGCCTCACACAATCCAAAAGTGTCCAGTGTCCTCTAGTGTGAGAAGAAATTCAAAATCTCACTTATCCTCTAGTCACTTTGGTCACAGCAGTGCCATCGAGCCTGTCACATAGCGCTCAGATATTCATTGGGCCTCACACAATCCAAAAGTGTCCAGTGTCCACAAGTGTGAGAAGAAATTCAAAATCTCACTTATCCTCTAGTCACTTTGGTCACAGCAGTGCCATCGAGCCTGTCACATAGCGCTCAGATATTCATTGGGCCTCACACAATCCAAAAGTGTCCAGTGTCCACAAGTGTGAGAAGAAATGCAAAATCTCACTTATCCTCTAGTCACTTTGGTCACAGCAGTGCCATCGAGCCTGTCACATAGCGCTCAGATATTCATTGGGCCTCACAAAATCCAAAAGTGTCCAGTGTCCACAAGTGTCTGCTGAAATTCAAAATCTCACTTATCCTCTAGTCACTTGGGTCACAACTGTGCCATAGAGCCTGTCACATAGCGCTCAGATATTCATTGGGCCTCACACAATCCAAAAGAGTCCAGTGTCCACTAGTGTGAGAAGAAATTCAAATTCTCACTTATCCTCTTGTCACTTTGGTCACAGCAGTGCCATCGAGCCTGTCACATAGCGCTCAGATATTCATTGGGCCTCACACAATCCAAAAGTGTCCAGTGTCCACTAGTGTGAGAAGAAATTCAAAATCTCACTTATCCTCTAGTCACTTTGCTCACAGCAGTGCCATCGAGCCTGTCACATAGCGCTCAGATATTCATTGGGCCTCACACAATCCAAAAGTGTCCAGTGTCCACTACTGTGAGAAGAAATTCAAAATCTCACTTATCCTCTAGTCACTTTGGTCACAGCAGTGCCATCGAGCCTGTCACATAGCGCTCAGATATTCATTGGGCCTCACACAATCCAAAAGTGTCCAGTGTCCACTAGTGTGAGAAGAAATTCAAAATCTCACTTATCCTCTAGTCACTTTGGTCACAGCAGTGCCATCGAGCCTGTCACATAGCGCTCAGATATTCATTGGGCCTCACACAATCCAAAAGTGTCCAGTTTCCACAAGTGTGAGAAGAAATTCAAAATCTCACTTATCCTCTAGTCACTTTGGTCACAGCAGTGCCATCGAGCCTGTCACATAGCGCTCAGATATTCATTGGGCCTCACACAATCCAAAAGTGTCCAGTTTCCACAAGTGTGAGAAGAAATTCAAAATCTCACTTATCCTCTAGTCACTTTGGTCACAGCAGTGCCATCGAGCCTGTTACTTAGCGCTCAGATATTCATTGGGCCTCACACATTCCAAAAGTGTCCAGTGTCCACTACTGTGAGAAGAAATTCAAAATCTCACTTATCCTCTAGTCACTTTGGTCACAGCAGTGCCATCGAGCCTGTCACATAGCGCTCAGATATTCATTGGGCCTCACACAATCCAAAAGTGTCCAGTGTCCACTAGTGTGAGAAGAAATTCAAAATCTCACTTATCCTCTAGTCACTTTGGTCACAGCAGTGCCATCGAGCCTGTCACATAGCGCTCAGATATTCATTGGGCCTCACACAATCCAAAAGTGTCCAGTTTCCACAAGTGTGAGAAGAAATTCAAAATCTCACTTATCCTCTAGTCACTTTGGTCACAGCAGTGCCATCGAGCCTGTTACTTAGCGCTCAGATATTCATTGGGCCTCACACAATCCAAAAGTGTCCAGTGTCCACAAGTGTCTGCTGAAATTCAAAATCTCACTTATCCTCTAGTCACTTTGCTCACAGCAGTGCCATCGAGCCTGTCACATAGCGCTCAGATATTCATTGGGCCTCACACAATCCAAAAGTGTCCAGTGTCCACTAGTGTGAGAAGAAATTCAAAATCTCACTTATCCTCTAGTCACTTTGGTCACAGCAGTGCCATCGAGCCTGTCACATAGCGCTCAGATATTCATTGGGCCTCACACAATCCAAAAGTGTCCAGTGTCCACAAGTGTGAGAAGAAATTCAAAATCTCAATTATCCTCTAGTCACTTTGGTCACAGCAGTGCCATCGAGCCTGTCACATAGCGCTCAGATATTCATTGGGCCTCACACAATCCAAAAGTGTCCAGTGTCCACAAGTGTGAGAAGAAATGCAAAATCTCACTTATCCTCTAGTCACTTTGGTCACAGCAGTGCCATCGAGCCTGTCACATAGCGCTCAGATATTCATTGGGCCTCACAAAATCCAAAAGTGTCCAGTGTCCACAAGTGTCTGCTGAAATTCAAAATCTCACTTATCCTCTAGTCACTTGGGTCACAACTGTGCCATAGAGCCTGTCACATAGCGCTCAGATATTCATTGGGCCTCACACAATCCAAAAGAGTCCAGTGTCCACTAGTGTGAGAAGAAATTCAAAATCTCACTTATCCTCTAGTCACTTTGGTCACAGCAGTGCCATCGAGCCTGTCACATAGCGCTCAGATATTCATTGGGCCTCACACAATCCAAAAGTGTCCAGTGTCCACTAGTGTAAGAAGAAATTCAAAATCTCACTTATCCTCTAGTCACTTTGGTCACAGCAGTGCCATCGAGCCTGTCACATAGCGCTCAGATATTCATTGGGCCTCACACAATCCAAAAGTGTCCAGTGTCCACAAGTGTAAGAAGAAATTCAAAATCTCACTTATCCTCTAGTCACTTTGGTCACAGCAGTGCCATCGAGCCTGTCACATAGCGCTCAGATATTCATTGGGCCTCACACAATCCAAAAGTGTCCAGTGTCCACTAGTGTGAGAAGAAATTCAAAATCTCACTTATCCTCTAGTCACTTTGCTCACAGCAATGCCATCGAGCCTGTCACATAGCGCTCAGATATTCATTGGGCCTCACACAATCCAAAAGTGTCCAGTGTCCACTAGTGTGAGAAGAAATTCAAAATCTCACTTATCCTCTAGTCACTTTGGTCACAGCAGTGCCATCGAGCCTGTCACATAGCGCTCAGATATTCATTGGGCCTCACACAATCCAAAAGTGTCCAGTGTCCACTAGTGTGAGAAGAAATTCAAAATCTCACTTATCCTCTAGTCACTTTGCTCACAGCAGTGCCATCGAGCCTGTCACATAGCGCTCAGATATTCATTGGGCCTCACACAATCCAAAAGTGTCCAGTGTCCACTAGTGTGAGAAGAAATTCAAAATCTCACTTATCCTCTAGTCACTTTGGTCACAGCAGTGCCATCGAGCCTGTCACATAGCGCTCAGATATTCATTGGGCCTCACACAATCCAAAAGTGTCCAGTGTCCACAAGTGTGAGAAGAAATTCAAAATCTCACTTATCCTCTAGTCACTTTGGTCACAGCAGTGCCATCGAGCCTGTCACATAGCGCTCAGATATTCATTGGGCCTCACACAATCCAAAAGTGTCCAGTGTCCACTAGTGTGAGAAGAAATTCAAAATCTCACTTATCCTCTAGTCGCTTTGGTCACAGCAGTGCCATCGAGCCTGTCACATAGCGCTCAGATATTCATTGGGCCTCACACAATCCAAAAGTGTCCAGTGTCCACAAGTGTGAGAAGAAATTCAAAATCTCACTTATCCTCTAGTCACTTTGCTCACAGCAGTGCCATCGAGCCTGTCACATAGCGCTCAGATATTCATTGGGCCTCACACAATCCAAAAGTGTCCAGTGTCCACAAGTGTCTGCTGAAATTCAAAATCTCACTTATCCTCTAGTCACTTTGGTCACAGCTGTGCCATCGAGCCTGTCACATAGCGCTCAGATATTCATTGGGCCTCACACAATCCAAAAGTGTCCAGTGTCCACTAGTGTGAGAAGAAATTCAAAATCTCACTTATCCTCTAGTCACTTTGGTCACAGCAGTGCCATCGAGCCTGTCACATAGCACTCAGATATTCATTGGGCCTCACACAATCCAAAAGTGTCCAGTGTCCACTAGTGTGAGAAGAAATTCAAAATCTCACTTATCCTCTAGTCACTTTGGTCACAGCAGTGCCATCGAGCCTGTCACATAGCGCTCAGATATTCATTGGGCCTCACACAATCCAGAAGTGTCCAGTGTCCACTAGTGTGAGAAGAAATTCAAAATCTCACTTATCCTCTAGTCACTTTGGTCACAGCAGTGCCATCGAGCCTGTCACATAGCGCTCAGATATTCATTGGGCCTCACACAATCCAAAAGTGTCCAGTGTCCACTAGTGTGAGAAGAAATTCAAAATCTCACTTATCCTCTAGTCACTTTGCTCACAGCAATGCCATCGAGCCTGTCACATAGCGCTCAGATATTCATTGGGCCTCACACAATCCAAAAGTGTCCAGTGTCCACTAGTGTGAGAAGAAATTCAAAATCTCACTTATCCTCTAGTCACTTTGGTCACAGCAGTGCCATCGAGCCTGTCACATAGCGCTCAGATATTCATTGGGCCTCACACAATCCAAAAGTGTCCAGTGTCCACTAGTGTGAGAAGAAATTCAAAATCTCACTTATCCTCTAGTCACTTTGCTCACAGCAGTGCCATCGAGCCTGTCACATAGCGCTCAGATATTCATTGGGCCTCACACAATCCAAAAGTGTCCAGTGTCCACTAGTGTGAGAAGAAATTCAAAATCTCACTTATCCTCTAGTCACTTTGGTCACAGCAGTGCCATCGAGCCTGTCACATAGCGCTCAGATATTCATTGGGCCTCACACAATCCAAAAGTGTCCAGTGTCCACAAGTGTGAGAAGAAATTCAAAATCTCACTTATCCTCTAGTCACTTTGGTCACAGCAGTGCCATCGAGCCTGTCACATAGCGCTCAGATATTCATTGGGCCTCACACAATCCAAAAGTGTCCAGTGTCCACTAGTGTGAGAAGAAATTCAAAATCTCACTTATCCTCTAGTCGCTTTGGTCACAGCAGTGCCATCGAGCCTGTCACATAGCGCTCAGATATTCATTGGGCCTCACACAATCCAAAAGTGTCCAGTGTCCACAAGTGTGAGAAGAAATTCAAAATCTCACTTATCCTCTAGTCACTTTGGTCACAGCAGTGCCATCGAGCCTGTCACATAGCGCTCAGATATTCATTGGGCCTCACACAATCCAAAAGTGTCCAGTGTCCACAAGTGTCTGCTGAAATTCAAAATCTCACTTATCCTCTAGTCACTTTGGTCACAGCTGTGCCATCGAGCCTGTCACATAGCGCTCAGATATTCATTGGGCCTCACACAATCCAAAAGTGTCCAGTGTCCACTAGTGTGAGAAGAAATTCAAAATCTCACTTATCCTCTAGTCACTTTGGTCACAGCAGTGCCATCGAGCCTGTCACATAGCACTCAGATATTCATTGGGCCTCACACAATCCAAAAGTGTCCAGTGTCCACTAGTGTGAGAAGAAATTCAAAATCTCACTTATCCTCTAGTCACTTTGGTCACAGCAGTGCCATCGAGCCTGTCACATAGCGCTCAGATATTCATTGGGCCTCACACAATCCAGAAGTGTCCAGTGTCCACTAGTGTGAGAAGAAATTCAAAATCTCACTTATCCTCTAGTCACTTTGGTCACAGCAGTGCCATCGAGCCTGTCACATAGCGCTCAGATATTCATTGGGCCTCACACAATCCAAAAGTGTCCAGTGTCCACTAGTGTGAGAAGAAATTCAAAATCTCACTTATCCTCTAGTCACTTTGGTCACAGCAGTGCCATCGAACCTGTCACATAGCGCTCAGATATTCATTGGGCCTCACACAATCCAAAAGTGTCCAGTGTCCACTAGTGTGAGAAGAAATTCAAAATCTCACTTATCCTCTAGTCACTTTGCTCACAGCAGTGCCATCGAGCCTGTCACATAGCGCTCAGATATTCATTGGGCCTCACACAATCCAAAAGTGTCCAGTGTCCACTAGTGTGAGAAGAAATTCAAAATCTCCCCTGTCCTATAGACTGCTTGTACCTTGTTTTACATTACTATATAGTTTGTTGGATTTTGTCTACATTTTTACCAAAAATGAGGAAGGCTGGTGGAAGAAGCCGTGGAATTGGGCGGGGGTTGCCAGCTGGTAATGATGGTGTTGGTGGTGGATCTGATGGTAGTGGCAAGAGCAAAATAGGACCGAATGCAGGAGGTGTTGAGCCTGCGTCATCGCCTGGCTCCATAAGGCTTCGAAGACTTCGTTTTCTAGGAGTTGGCAAACCGCTTTTAAAGCCAGAGCATCAGGAAAAAGTTTTGTCTTACATTGCTGACTCAGCCTCCAGCTCTATCGCCTCCTTTTCTTCAGTTGTAAAAAGTAAAAGCACTGAGTCGTCATTGGAGGCTCATGTTCATGAACCACACCTTTCCTTGTGTCCTTCACCCCAACCAAGATTGAAGGATGGCGCAGGCCATACTACTGATTACTCCATGGAGCTGTTTTCACATACCATGCCTGGATTATCAAGTGAAATGGTGAATTACCCAGGCCAAGATGAATCTGACATGGAGTGCACTGATGCACAGCCGCTGATGGATGATTCTGCTGGTACATTCACTCAGAGCACTACATTGTCCTCGCAGTGTACAGAGCCAGATTCTGACCCTGATGAGACTCAGGTGCCCCTTCCCGCACACTATACCACCATACACGGTGACACAGAGGAAGGTGCACATGACATTGAAGAGGAGGTGATGGATGACCCAGTTGTTGACCCAGATTGGCATCCATTGGGGGAAGAGGTTACTGCTTCCAATAGCTCAGATGAGGAGCATCCACAGCAGACATCGACATCGCAACAGCTGTTATCCGGCAGGCCTGGAGCACTCCAAAGACAGGTTCCAAAAATCAAAAGAGTTGCTGGACAGCTTGTCCAGAGGGTTAAAACATCACAGCGTGCTAGGTCGCAAAATGTCTGCCAACGTAGGAAGAGTGCAGTGTGGCACTTTTTTGAACAAAATCCTCATGATCAGGCCAAGGTTATCTGTAAGAAGTGCGCAAAGACCTTTAGCCGAGGGAAAAATCTGAAAAATTTGAATACCAGTTGCATGCTTAGACATTTAACCAGCATGCACTTGCAAGCGTGGACACAACACCAAACCTCAAGTGCCACATGTGCAACTGATCACAACGAAGGTAGTCAGCAACGCTACATTGTTTCCCCCACTGTAAGCCCACCGGTTAGCACAGCAGCAAATGTTGAGGTGTCGTTGCAAGGCCACAGCAGTCAGGGAATCCCACTGTTATATCAACGAAAGACTGATTCTAGGCCATCAGAAAGAACAGCAACTCCATCACCATCATCAACCCTCTCTCAGTCCGCCCTGTCCACCGCTACTTCCTCCATATGCAGCTCTCAAGTCCAGCTCACCCTCCCAGACACTATGAGTAGGTCAAGAAAGTACTCAGTCTCTCATCCGCGTACACTGGGTTTGAACGCCCACATTGCCAAACTAATCTCGTTTGAGATGATGCCCTTTCGGTTGGTGGAAAGCGCAGCTTTCCGCGAACTCATGGCCTATGCAGTACCACGCTATGACCTACCCAGTCGCCACGTCTTCTCTCGCAAAGCCATCCCAGCCCTCCACCATCATGTGAAAGACCGCATTGTCCATGCACTCAAGCAGTCAGTGAGCGGAAAGGTGCACCTCACAACTGATGCATGGTCCAGTCGCCATGGCCAGGGCCGTTACATGTCCATCACTGCGCACTGGGTTAATGTGGTGGATGCAGGGTCCACAGAGGACAGCAGTGGTGGGACAGTGCTGCCTATCCCACGGTATAGTAAACAGTTGGCTGTAGGCGTTCGACCCTCCTCCTCCTCCTCCAGAAGCGAAAGCTCGTCCACAGAGCGCAGTCGTACGAGCACTCCATCTGCAGCTGCCACTGTTGCACACGAGGTGTCCCCCTATCGAGCAGCTAGTGGAAAGCGTCAGCAGGCTGTGTTGCAGATGATGTGTTTGGGTAACAGACACACCGCCGAGGTGCTGGCCGAGTACTTTCAGCGACAATCTGAGTCATGGCTGGGCAGTGTACATCTTGAGGCAGGCAAGGTAGTTAGTGATAACGGCCGTAATTTTGTGGCAGCCATAGCCCTTTCAAAACTCAGACACATACCTTGCTTGGCTCACACCTTGAACCTGGTGGTGCAGTGCTTCCTCAAAAATTATCCGGAGTTAACAGCCCTGCTCCAGAAGGTGCGAAGACTGTGCGCACACATCCGCCGGTCGCCTGTACACTCCGTTCGTATGCAGAAGCTGCAGCGATTGCTCCACCTTCCCAACCACCGCCTCATTATCGACATTGCAACAAGGTGGAACTCCACCCTGCACATGGTGGAGCGGCTGTGCGAGCAGAGGCAGGCCATAATGCATTTGTGGGAGGATACACGGCCAGGCACTTTGAGAGCAGACATGGAGTTGACCGGTGTGCAGTGGTCGAAGCTGAAAGACCTTTGTAAAGTCCTTCAGTGTTTTGAGGAATGCACACGGCTGGTAAGCGCAGACGACGCCATCCTAAGCATGAGCATCCCACTTATGCGTCTGCTCATGCAAACTTTGACGCACCTTAAGGAGCAGGCGTCTGCAGCCAATGTTGATGAGGAGGAAGAGGAGGAGGGAATCCTTGATGACATTCAGCCATTGTCTGCTCAGGGACCTCTCCTGGACGAGGTGGAGGAAGAAGAGGAGGAGGAGGAGGATGATGGGGATGATTACTTAGGGGAGGAGGATGCATCTCGTGGGGCAAGTGAAAATGTTGGCGTGGCAAGGTCTGGTACAGGGTTTGTGCGTGACTGGAGGGATGTGGATTTGCCAGAAAGTGCTCCTCCAACCAGCACTCGCAGTGCATCATTGACACCGGGAACATTGGCCCACATGTCAGATTATGCCTTGCAGATCCTAAAAAGGGACCCCCACATTGCCAAAATGATGAACGATGACGACTACTGGTTGGCCAGCATCCTGGATCCAAGATATAAAGGCAAATTACAAAACATCATGCCACAGGAGAACCTTGACCTAATATTGGCTAATAAACAAGCAACTCTGGTAAATCGGTTGCTTGAGGCATTCCCAGCACACAGCAGCGGTGATGGTTCTCACACGAGCCGTACGGGCCGGGGGCAGCTTGGCAGAGGTGTTCGTGGTGCACACAGCAGAAGTGGCATTGGAGACAGGGGTTTCATGACAATGTTGTGGACTGATTTTTCAAGTACCGCTCACACAACTGGTAATACTGCATCGATGGAAAGTGACAGGAGACAGCAGTTGTCAACTATGGTTACAAACTACTTTTCCTCCCATATCGATGTTCTCCCACACAGGTCATTCCCCTTTGACTATTGGGCCGCTAAACTGGACACCTGGCCTGAATTGGCACAATATGCCTTACAGGAGCTCGCTTGCCCAGCTGCAAATGTGCTATCGGAAAGAGTCTTCAGTGCAGCTGGATCAATCCTGACAGAAAAAAGGACCAGTCTGTCAACCCAAAATGTGGATGATCTAACCTTCATTAAAATGAACCACGCATGGGTTTCCAAGGATTTTGTCCCACCTTCCCCTGATGACACATAGGGTGACAGAAAAATGGCTTGCTTTGGTCCACCTCTTCCTGGGACTTGACCTATTTCACCTTTTGCATCAGCTGAATGTCCAACATCAACATATGCCACTTTCTAAAACTCCCTAACTGTGCTGCCTCCCCACCCCATGGCCGGGGTCACCACCTAGCGCACGACACCGTGCGAGTGCCGTTGCCCTGGACAGGTGGGTAGGCCGACTCTTGGGTGCGGGCAATGGCACAGGGTCCCTCATAGTGCAATCAAGTGTCTCTGACGGTGGTGGTGCACACCCGCCGTCAGACACACCGCCGTACTATGAGGGGCCCAGTGCCAGTACCGATGCCCACGAGTGGGCCCCCCTTGCTTGGGCAGGGCCCCAGCATTTGCAATCTTTACCTCTCCCTGCTCCTCCGCTGTGTAGTCTGGGCCGTCAAATCCATACTGGGCCTGACACCGTTTGAGCCTGCCTCCTGATGTATAGACATATATTTTGAATGTGTACACTATCCATACATGTTATCTGGGGATACGGAACCCTTTCTCACCTTTTGTGCAATCACGTGCAATCCATACTGGGCCTAACACCGTCTGAGCCTGCCTCCTGATGTATAGACATATATTTTGAATGTGTACGCTATCCATACATGTTATCTGGGGATACGGAACCCTTTCTCACCTTTGTGCAATCACGTGCAATCCATACTGGGCCTGACACCGTCTGAGCCTGCCTCCTGATGTATAGACATATATTTTGAATGTGTACGCTATCCATACATGTTATCTGGGGATACGGAACCCTTTCTCACCTTTGTGCAATCACGTGCAATCCATACTGGGCCTGACACCGTCTGAGCCTGCCTCCTGATGTATAGACATATATTTTGAATGTGTACGCTATCCATACATGTTATCTGGGGATACGGAACCCTTTCTCACCTTTGTGCAATCACGTGCAATCCATACTGGGCCTGACACCGTCTGAGCCTGCCTCCTGATGTATAGACATATATTTTGAATGTGTACACTATGCTATCCATACATGTTATCCGGGGATACGGTACCCTTTCTCACCTTTGTGCAATCACGTGTAATCCATACTGGGCCTGAGAACAGATGGCGAGCTGTTAAGCAAGCTACAGCACCTGTGGCTTGCACACGTAAGTTTTTCATTTTTTCAGGAATGACGGTTAGGCCTAATTCCGGAACTGCGGTTGACCTGCACTTACTGGGAAATCATCGTTCGCGGGTAATAATTGTAATCACAGATCCCCATCACTAACGTTGTTCAGCGGGTTATCTGCACCTGTAAGCGACAAACGCTTGCCTTTTCAGTGTAGCGCACATGCAGCCACGGACATGTAAGGGCATGACACACCAGTTATTGGCCAATCTCATGTGCCAGAGCCTCACGTGTCCCTCTAGTAAGCCAGACTCGGACCGCGGGGCATGACGGAGTCTCGTTCGTTAATGGAATTAAGCTTGCAATGTGTGCATCTGTTCTGTAGCTTGCATGGTTGAGGTTTCCCAGGTGGAGTCGAATTAAACTGTAGGCTCCACTCCTGGTGGTGCCCTTCTGGACATTCCTTTAAGGTTCAGCTTTGCAACCATACTGCCCACGTAAAACAAACACTTTGCCTTCATGAACGCTGTTTGGAGGGTCATGACTCATGGGAATAACGCCGCCCAATCAGTTAACCTGCTAGAGAGATCCTTCGTTGCTCCCAAGTATGATATCACACTCCCTAGGAGGAAGGTAATGCCACTGTGGCGACCGTACTCCTGGGGGCGACACAAGTGCACTGATGCCCAGCCACTGCTCGATGAATCTGCTGGTACATTGACCCAGACCACTACATTCCCCTCGCACGCTACACGGCCTGAATCTGACCCTGATGAAACTCAGGTTACCCTTCCCATATACAGTTCCATCTTACACGGTGACAAAGAGGAAGCTGCAGATGAAAGTGCAGGTTCGGCCCACCCGCCATCAGACACACCACCGTACTATCAGGGGCCCTGTGCCAGTGCCGTCGCCAACGAGTGGGCCCCCCTGCTTGCTCAGGATCACAGCACTTGCAAGGTTGAAATACTGTGCAGTGAGATGGAAGATGGGAACGACGAGGAGTCCAGACTAGTACAGGGATTCCCTAGCGAGGAGACTTATTTGATTGTTTTCAATGTTGGGACAGCAATTTTTGGGGAGCACTATACTCTGGAGAATGATAGATGGGGCCCACCATACACTGGAACATTCCAAAGGTGGACATCAGACACTGGAGCAGCATTTACAGGGCCCATTATACACTAGAGCATTAGAAATGGGGCCCATTATGTTTGGAGCATTATTTGGGCCCATAAGACAGTGGAGCTTCATCCATGGGGACCAACATATACTGTAGCATTATGTGGAGCTCATCATATACTGTTTCAAACATTATATGGGACCAATGATTCTGTATGGAGAAATAGATGGGCCTTGTCATGAGATGTAAAAAGTGAAGTATTTTTCATTGTACTATACCGCTATTTCTCTGCCGTATCGGAGCATGATGAGTTGTGGTATGTGTTAAAGGGGCGCTCTTTCGCCCAGGGCACATGAAAACCTGGAGCCAGCCCTCCCCCCCCCACAACTTTAGCCAAATAACCCCCATTTTTCAGTGCGTAACTTGTATTATGAAGTTAATTAAGGTTGACAAGCTTAAGTAAGAAGAATTGATGCTTTTGCCATTCAAATGGGCACTGTTGGTGTGTTTCCTGTCCTCCTCTCACTGCCGACTTTTATTCCCCATTGACTTACATTGGGTTTCGTGTTTCGGGACGACCCCGACTTTTCCCTATAATCGGACGATCTTGCTCGACCCGACTTTTGGAAAAGTCGGGTTTCACGAAACGAAACGCGACCCTAAAAAACCAAAAGTCGCTCAACTCTAGAGGCGATAGAGCTGGAGGCTGAGTCAGCAATGTAAGACAAAACTTTTTCCTGATGCTCTGGCTTTAAAAGCGGTTTGCCAACTCCTAGAAAACTAAGCCTTCGAAGCCTTATGGAGCCAGACGATGACGCAGGCTCAACACCTCCTGCATTCGGTCCTATTTTGCTCTTGCCACTACCATCAGATCCACCACCAACACCATCATTACCAGCTGCCAACCCCCGCCCAATTCCACGGCCTCTTCCACCAGCCTTCCTCATTTTTTGTAGAAATGTAGACAAAATCCAACAAACTATATAGTAATGTAAAACAAGGTACAAGGTGTCTATAGGACAGGGGAGATTTTGAATTTCTGCAGACACTAGTGGACACTGGACACTTTTTGATTGTGTGAGGCCCACTGAATATCAGAGCGCTATGTCACAGGCTCGATCGCACAGGTGTGAAAAAAGTGACTATAGGATAAGGGAGATTTTGAATTTCTGCAGACACTTGTGGACACTGGACACTTTTGGATTGTGTGAGGCCCACTGAATATCAGAGCGCTATGTCACAGGCTCGATGGCACAGGTGTGAAAAAAGTGACTACAGGATAAGGGAGATTTTGAATTTCTGCAGACACTTGTGGACACTGGACACTTTTGGATTGTGTGAGGCCCACTGAATATCAGAGCGCTATGTCACAGGCTCGATGGCACAGGTGTGAAAAAAGTGACTACAGGATAAGGGAGATTTTGAATTTTTGCAGACACTAGTGGACACTGGACACTTTTGGATTGTGTGAGGCCCACTGAATATCAGAGCGCTATGTCACAGGCTCGATGGCACAGGTGTGAAAAAAGTGACTACAGGATAAGGGAGATTTTGAATTTCTGCAGACACTTGTGGACACTGGACACTTTTGGATTGTGTGAGGCCCACTGAATATCAGAGCGCTATGTCACAGGCTCGATGGCACAGGTGTGAAAAAAGTGACTACAGGATAAGGGAGATTTTGAATTTATGCAGACACTTGTGGACACTGGACACTTTTGGATTGTGTGAGGCCCACTGAATATCAGAGCGCTATGTCACAGGCTCGATGGCACAGGTGTGAAAAAAGTGACTACAGGATAAGGGAGATTTTGAATTTCTGCAGACACTAGTGGACACTGGACACTTTTGGATTGTGTGAGGCCCACTGAATATCAGAGCGCTATGTCACAGGCTCGATGGCACAGGTGTGAAAAAAGTGACTACAGGATAAGGGAGATTTTGAATTTCTGCAGACACTTGTGGACACTGGACACTTTTGGATTGTGTGAGGCCCACTGAATATCAGAGCGCTATGTCACAGGCTCGATGGCACAGGTGTGAAAAAAGTGACTACAGGATAAGGGAGATTTTGAATTTCTGCAGACACTTGTGGACACTGGACACTTTTGGATTGTGTGAGGCCCACTGAATATCAGAGCGCTATGTCACAGGCTCGATGGCACAGGTGTGAAAAAAGTGACTACAGGATAAGGGAGATTTTGAATTTCTGCAGACACTTGTGGACACTGGACACTTTTGGATTGTGTGAGGCCCACTGAACATCAGAGCGCTATGTCACAGGCTCGATGGCACAGGTGTGAAAAAAGTGACTACAGGATAAGGGAGATTTTGAATTTCTGCAGACACTAGTGGACACTGGACACTTTTGGATTGTGTGAGGCCCACTGAATATCAGAGCGCTATGTCACAGGCTCGATGGCACAGGTGTGAAAAAAGTGACTACAGGATAAGGGAGATTTTGAATTTATGCAGACACTTGTGGACACTGGACACTTTTGGATTGTGTGAGGCCCACTGAATATCAGAGCGCTATGTCACAGGCTCGATGGCACAGGTGTGAAAAAAGTGACTACAGGATAAGGGAGATTTTGAATTTCTGCAGACACTAGTGGACACTGGACACTTTTGGATTGTGTGAGGCCCACTGACGCTGTATGGTGTGAAAAAATGCACGCTCAGTACCTCAGCAGGACAAAAAAAAAAATTGCTCTGCAGTTTGCAGAGCAGTGGGTAAACAGCAATGCAGCTGTCAGGAAGCCTTAGAAGGCAGCCTAACAACCAACACCGCTGATCCACCACAATATAGCCTCCCCTTGCACTGCACACACAGTGACTGGTGTGTTGTACAGGCAAAATCGCTAGCAGCAGAAGCAGTTTTTTTTTCTTCTTCCCTGCCTAACGCTCTCACTACAGAATCAGCAACCTCTCCCTATGCTAAGATCGGCAGAAGTAAGATGGCGGTCGGCGTACACGCCCTTTTATAACCCCTGTGACGCCCACCAAAGCAAGCCAATCACTTGCATGCCCTTCTGAAAGATGGTGGTGACCCCTGTCTATGTCATCACGTTGCCCACAGTGTCCGTGGATCCTGATTGGCTGAAAAAGAGCGCAAAACAAACTTTTGAAACGTGACTTTGGCGCGTAAGTCGCCGACCTCATGGCCGACCTCATCCTAGGGTCGGGTTTCGTTTCATGAAACCCGACTTTGCCAAAAGTCGGCGACTTTTGAAATTTTTCGACCCGTTTCGCTCAACTCTAGTCCCGGGACAAATGGGTCCATTTACAACAAGAAGATAAGGAGCTCGCCCTGTTAAGGCAATGGGTGACTGCAAAAAGGTTCCCTAGCATTTCTGAAAGAAATACCCTGACACCAGAAACTTTGCAGATCCTTTGCCAGTGGGAAAGTCTGCAAATGAAAAATGGCCTACTCTACTGGAAAATTCAGTTGCCGTCAGAGCCAGGGGCTACTTCGCAAGTCGTGGTCCCTGATAGCCTGCTATTTGAGATCTCCGTTGAAGCCCATGAGGGAGAAGCGCACTTTGGGGCTGAAAAAACTTTTCAGTGGCTGCAGCATTTTATTTTCCATCCAAGACTAAAAGGGGCAGTGGAAGATTCCTGCAAAACATGTCGCCTGTGTGAGTTGGCTAAACCACTGGAAGAAAGGGCTGCCCTGCAATCCATAGTGACCTCGGTTCCCTTGGAACTATTGATGATAGACTATCTCACCATTGGGCCAGCCCACCAGGGATGTGAACATTGCTTAGTGATGATTGACCATTTCCCAAAATTTGCTGTTGTCACTCCCACTCAAGATCAGACCGCAGAGTCAGCAGCTTATGCCATCTGCAAAAACTTTATTCAAGTGGCTGCCCTAAACGGATCCATTCAGACCAGGGAGCCTGTTTCCTTGGGAAAGTAATGGAAGAGCTGCATCGGATGTATAGAATAGACAAGTCACGAACCACGCCGTATCATCCTCAGGTAAACGACGCCTGTGAACAGTTTAATTGTATGTTGATTCAGATGCTAAGAACCCTTGAGGAAGACCAGAAGGCCCGATGGCCTGAGTACTTTTCCGAACTGGTCTGGTTGTACAATAATCGAGTGCACCGCACTACAGGACACACACCCTCGTTGATCCGGGAGCACCGCCATCGTCTGCAGACGCTGCATAGGTTGGTACAAACTCGACTGCGGGAGCAAGAACATGTTGACAGAATCCCGCCACGAGCAACGGATCTACAAGAGGGAGACCGCGTACTGGTGCGTGACAAATGTCCCCGAGACAAATTGGAACATTGCTGGGAGGAAGTCCCGTACCGAGTTAAGTGGCGAGTCAATTCCGAGGGCCCTGTATATGAAATCCAAAAGGGAAATTCCCACGCAGCAATGGCATAAAGTGAGACTAGGGACTTTTTTTTTTTTTAAGTG
This sequence comes from Dendrobates tinctorius, assembly GCF_039654945.1. Classification (NCBI taxonomy): domain Eukaryota; kingdom Metazoa; phylum Chordata; class Amphibia; order Anura; family Dendrobatidae; genus Dendrobates; species Dendrobates tinctorius. The sequence goes on along the minus strand of NW_027361728.1, from coordinate 83,048,535 downwards.
GCGGAGGAATACAGTGCGGAAGGATACCTACCTTCCGTCATTGGATTCCTGCAGCCCGTAGAGAACGGCAGCATCATCTGATGCTGCAGTTCTCTACCCAAGATCGTCGTGGGACACACTCGTGGACTGCTTCGGATCGTGGGTGAGTATTTTTGTGGTTTGTTATGTTAATATTTATTCCGGAAAGACAATGGCTTCGGGGAACAATGTGACAAGTATTGGTAAGTATGTTACTCTATGTTATATGTACTGTATGTCTATGTATGTATTGTATGAATGTATTGTATGCATGTAGTATATATGTAGTATGTATGTAGCATGTAGTATGTATGTAGCATGCATGTAGTATATATGTGTTATGTATGTGGTATGTATGTAGCATGCATGTAGCATGCATGTAGTATGTATGTAGTATATATGTAGTATGTATGTAGCATGTAGTATGTAGTATGTATGTAGTATGTATGTAGCATGCATGTAGTATGTATGTAGCATGTAGTATATATGTAGTATGTATGTAGTATATATGTGGTATGTATGTAGTATATATGTAGTATGTATGTAGTATATATGTGGTATGTATGTAGTATATATGTAGTATGTATGTAGCATGTAGTATGTATGTAGTATGTATGTAGCATGCATGTAGTATGTATGTAGCATGTAGTATATATGTAGTATGTATGTAGTATGTATGTAGCATGCATGCAGTATGTATGTAGCATGCATGTAGTATTTTTTTTTTTTTTTTTTTAACATTTAACACATTAGCCGGATGATGGGACTACTACTGTCCCATCATTGGCTAATGTGTCAATCACTGTCATGGTAGCAGGCATCGCCCGATGGGACTTGTAGTCCCATCGGACGATGCTTGCACAGACCCCCGGACATCAGCACAGCCCCCCGGCAGGCCGGCACAGCCCCCCGGCAGGCCGGTACAGACCCCCACAGGGTGCACAGACCACCGGCAGGCCGGCACAGCCCCCCGGCAGAGACCCCGGGCAGTCCACACAGCCCCCCGGCAGGCCGGCACAGCCCCCCGGCAGGCCGGCAGAGACCCCCGGAAGGCCCGAAATGACGGCGCATCATGATGCGCACACACCGCGCATCATGATGACGTCAGGCCGTCAATCAACTGAACTTCCGATTCCGATGCCGAATTCCGATATTGAAAAAATATCGGAAGTCGGTATCGGAATTCCGATACAGCAAGTATCGGCCGATACCCGATACTTGCGGTATCGGAATGCTCAACACTAATCAGGACAGTGGTGCAGCTCCCAGAAGTGAACTTTATTTTTAAGTTTTAGCTATTTACCGTATTTTTGCAAACGACCAAAGAACTTATTTATGACCACAGACAACTCATTATAAATGCTTGTAATATACAATATCATAGTTGCTGGTGTCATATCGTAAACCCCAAAACACACTAGTTCCACACACATTTTTGATTATGGAGGACAAGTTATCAACAGGAACCTACCAATAAAACACGTTTTCCATCACTGATAAGATCAACTTTGAATTTCTCTGTACATGAATCTGCAAAACAGGCTCATTCCCAGCTAATGCATCTATTCTTCACATTATTCCTTGCCTAGCGCCAACCCCATGTGCCTAATTGATATCTCCTCTATGCTGCTACATCTCCTTCAACTGGGGCTAGTAGTAGGCTGGGAAAAATGCAGAGAATTGGTGTCTTCGTCTGCTCACAATTTGTCTGCAACCTCTGTTACATGAAGATTCAGTTTTGATTTTCTCAATGATAGAATATCAGTTTGCAGCCATAAGTGTATGGTTAAACATGTTTTCACTTTAATTAGTTGATGAACTCCTGGCAGGTTCCTTATAATCATGCCGGACAATTTTGTCATCTATCATAATTTAAATACCAGTTCCAATTTCATGAAAAGCAGTTTACAAATTCGAGATTGTATTATACATCACTCAGTTTGGAAATTATCGGAAATTATATAGGAGCATTTAGCAAGGGGCAGCAAATTTGGTCATCTGGGGACCAATATTGTAATCCCTAATCCAAAACCGATGCATTTGGGTCGTCCACATCATCAACCAACTTTTGAAAAAACAAATATCATGTTTCTTAGGCTGATCCTACTGATCTTAAGTACATTCATGTGACATTTTATTGGGTTGTAAATGTAATGGGTCTTGAAGATGTCGGAATATTACACCCTGCTGACCTTTACCACTCTTGCTCCTGGTGTGCTTGTGATTTTCTATATTCTAAGAAACATAACATTTCTTACATTGCTTCAAGGAGTTATTTTAAGTTACCATACAACTGAGGTCTGTCTTGTTTCAATTGTCTGTAAGTTTTCTTTGGAGGTTTTGAGTGGCACTGGAAATTCTATGTTTAAGCACTATAAATAAAGTTGGCTGGGTCAGATGAATTAAAGACTTGTAATATCTGACGATTACCTCTGTTATTCTTACATTCCAGTGTGGCTGACCACATAGCAAACACATGGCAAGAAAATGTGGTGTGTAGCACTAGGACCAAACAGTGTCCATTACAGCAGTTATTGAAGGGATTGTCCATCATTGAAATATAATCAGTATGTAGGAAAAGACCAGTGTTCCACGTACCTAGTTTCAATATTTCCAGAAATTTTTGTCATTCCCTTACCTCACCATCTGCTCTACATGCTTCCTAACATAAAATTTCTATGCTTGCCTAGAATATATTTCCCGGTATTTTGCTTGAGGTGAACGAATCGATCCATAACAAATCAACTTTATTACAAATTTCCTAAAGATTTTGGATTCTGGAGAATACAACTTTTTTTAAGGATTGGCTTTGTATGAATCCAGCAAAATAGAAGCCAGATGACTGCCATTTATCTGGACTTTTTTGAGGTCCGGCATGGGGTTAGAATGATAAAATACATTATACAGACTTGTTTTAGGACCTCTGCTGCCTCACATTTCCTAGGCCACCATCACCGCAGCTTCCTGGTGGTCTTAGTTGGCCTTCGGTTCTTCCAGCACTTCATTTTTGTGGGTAAAGCCATTGATTGGCCTCCTGTATTCACATGGCAGCTTATGCATGCCATTATGTGTACTGTCTGAAACCAATTATTAACCTCAGTATCAAAGACCCACGTAGAAGACTGGTGAGTTCCGATTGCAGAGGCAGCGTAAGAGACGTGAGGGCTTAGGACGGCTGAGTATGATGTGTTTTACTATTCTAAACCACTTCGCCCTTCCGTTTGACATGTTTTGGGGTTTGGAAAGACCTCACAGCATAATAAACTTGTTTTCACAGGAATCAAGGCACTTTCAATTCAGACTAATTATATTTGGACTGAATAAAACGAATCTGCCCCAAATAAATGTCAGCAAATTCACTTATCTCTACTACTGAGCGAGCATGGCCACTAGCACAAGTATATAATCGGACTATCTAGATACTGGAACATATTTTGTAAATGATTAAAATTGAAAAATGTTTCTGCTGGGTATGGTCTAATAGATATAACATTTAATTGTGGGCTCACTTATTTTCTGCTTTGGACTATTGTTTCTCCAATCGTTTACTGATAGGAAGATGTCCTCCTGCCGGCTGCCGAGGTATGCAACATTCTGCTCTCAACTGTGGGAGAACTTTGCAGTTCACTATTCCAGCAGCTCCACCACACATGAAACCAAGCAATACACAATTTCTGTTGATAGTAATGAATGACTGTGGAATGCAAGGATTTACAAGGTCCTATAAAGTCAGTGTTTGGAGTCCATGTGCTATACATGAGTTCTATGTTTTCCACAGACTACACATTGATCCATCATCGTTATATGGAGCTATTCCATTTTTTTTCTGGAAAATTTCAGAGACATATTCTACAATAGATTAATTTTTGGGCTGAGCTAAACCATCTCAGTAAAGTCCTCAAAACCAAGGACAGCAGCAGATGCCATCCTTTTTTTTTTCACAGAGACACTTGGGGAGAACTCCACTTGGGCCCCCATTTGGGGGGTTGTGGCAACGGTAAAAAATATCTAAGGGAAATGGATGAAGGTGCCATCTATCAAAAAATGTGCTAATGGAAAAGGACATGCACATTTGAATAAAGCCTGTGAAAACCTGTTTCTGGCCACTCGATATTGTGACAAAAGAAACTCCCCTCTACTTACTCAGATTTCTGGGTATTTGAACACTTTTTATCTTCAGTATGAATGAATACAGCCTTAGATAATCTACATGTACTTTTTTAAGTAATATTTTTTTGGAGGGCGTTTTTTATACCCATAGCAGGGGCACAACTATAATGAGGTCAGGGGTTACAATAGCACCCGGTCCTGGAGCCTAGAGGGTCTCTTTAATAATAATTGGAGACACTGTCGGAGATTTAGCATTAGGACCGACAAGATTCAAGTTACGCACCACTGGCACAAAGCACATTTTCTACAGCTTCTTTGTGCCATGTCTACTATTTTGGTGCAGTTTGAATTTTTTTTTTACATCTGTTGTGTTCTTTGTATATCACAACGGTCACTAGATATCCCTAATAGCCAAATTTCACTCTATTTCAGCAGCAATATTTGCTGCTTTATTATTGTCTGATTATTCTCAGCATACAGTAAAACGTGTCACGCTGTATTTCCTTGTGGCTGGTGGAGTGATGTAATGGGGAAAGCATGGAAAACTGTGTTCGGAAGGAGGGTGAATTATACCCAATATATTGTCTGCCTCCTACATTCCTGGCTGCTAATGTTAAGTGACATTAACCCTTGCATTGTTAGATATTCCAACAGTTTATTGAAAAGTATACACAAGAGCCCAGTATAAAATGAACAGAAGGAAGACGCATTCCAATGTGTGTCTATTGTCTCTGGACTTCTAAAACTTTTTTTTTAAACACTTTGGAAGCCTTTGTAGGTGTTTTTTGTTAATTATTCTAATTTACTGAGATAATGACTTTTGGGTTTTCATCGGCTGTAAGCCATAATCATCAACATTGACAGAAATAGAGGCTTGAAATAGATCACTCTGTTTGTAATGACTCTATATAATATATGAGTTTCACTTTTTGTATTGAAGAACTGAAATAAATTAACTTTTTGATGATATTCTAATTTTGTGAGAAGCACCTGTATATAAAGTGATAAAAGGTGATTTATCCACAACTAGGCATCTGATATGAGACACACAGGTGGGACTTTTTTCAGCATTCTATACCCTATATGGCCATATTAATAGTTTAGGCCAGTTTCACATTTGCGGTTGAGTCCGCAGCGTTTGATGCGCATACATCTGTATGCATCCTGCGTACCTATCTTTAACATGGGGTACGCAGGGACATGTGTATATATGCGTTCGGGTGCGTTTGCGTACAGTTGCATCATTTTGCGGTATGCGGCGGGGCGCGGCGAAGGCATCATGCTGCAATTTTTGCAGCGTCAAATATCCGCAGTCAGACGTGTGTAAAAAAACACATTACTGACTATGGTAACAGAAGCATACGCAACGACATGCGTATGCTTTGCGTTTGCGTACGCAAGAATTTACATAAAAGACACACCCATTGGGCGTGGGTTGTGTAAATTCAAAATTCGCTGGGAAATAGCATTTGCCTATCGTCCGCAATCACAAACGCATGCGTGCATTTGCATGCATTTTTGCGGTTGCAGACGATATGCTGCGGACTCAACCGCAAATGTGAACCTAGCCTTAGATAGACCAAATACAGATTCCCTTTAATATGACAGCTGTTTTTTTTTACTCTTTGAGTATAGCGTTTCTCTTTATCTCAGCCTCAAAGAAAAGTCTTTGTATGCGTTTATCCTTTCACTCCCTGGTCAAGGCAATACTTTCTTCTTGAAAACTATAATAAAATCTATGAGATTTCTTTGTTAATTAACCTACAATCATTTCATCTGTAACAAATCTTAAACACTCTGCTTTCAAGACATTCAGGAAAGGAATAGAAGAAGGAACTATGAGAGCATTTACTAGGACTTGTATTTATTACTCTAGTTTGAAATAGAAGGGAGCTGGAATAAGATACATCAAATTAATTAGAAGTCACATGCCCACCCACAAAGTTGGCACATCTTTGGGCGGTGTATATGTCACAAACTACAATCTGTGCTGGATGTAAACTAGTATACACTTGTTCTATGATTAATACCAGTTTCAGGCATAAGTTATAGAAGGTCTGATGGGCAGTGCCCTTTCTTACTTAAGCCTATGTACTTTTAGAAAAGTGTCGAAAGTGATGTGAAAATCAATAAATATTTGTGCAAAACATGAATGTGCCAATATTTTAAAAATAAATTCTGCAAAACAACTTGTATAAATTGTTAATTTCCCTCCTGTATGACTCCAGGATGGCCTCCACCCACATTTAAAAAAAACGGATTACTTACCAATAATAATTTTTTATAGAGTCCATGACAGCACCCACTGAGAGAGGGGATCCGCCCCTAGGAACAGAAAACCTACAGAAATAATAGGGGTGGTCCCCCTAGCCCCCTCAGTTGGATTACAGAGAATGAGAGGAACCACTGAACAAGATTTAGTCAATTGCCATAGCTAGACATTTAATGAACCGAAACTTTTACACCCTCTACTATATATTTTTGTTATGGATTCCTTCCTACTCTGCAGAAGGGTATTAATCAGGTGATCAGAGAACCCTCTTAGTCTCAGTAACTGCCTCTCATGTTCCACGCCGTCAAGTGTAGACCCTTCACCTGAGGATGAAGATTGCTTCAGAGAGAGAGCAGGTCCGGATCTGATGGAAGGATCCATGGGTCAGGGATATGGACATGGCACTGAGTCATGAAAACCAAAGCATCTTGGGCCAAAATGGAGCGATGAGGATCACTCTTGCCCTCTCCTCCCTGATCTTCCTGATGACCAACGGGAGTACCACAATCGGGGGAAACGCATGTGCCAGATGGAAAGGCCACAGGGACTGGAGGGAGTTGACCATCTCTGGCTGGTCCACTCTGTTCAGAGAGGCAAACCTTTTGACTTGTCTGTTGGCTCTGGTAGTGAACAGGTCTATTTCCAGAAGCCCCCACAAGTCCACTTTCTGAAGATGCGATGACTGAGCGTCCATTCCCCCTGATGCAAGGTATGGTGACTGAGGAAGTCTGCTCTGAAATTGTCCACTCCCCTGATGTGAAAGGCTGATAGAGATAAGAGATGGGATTTGGCCAGCTCAAGGATTCTCTGCGCAGTAGACATCAGAGTCCTTGATCGTGTTCCGCCTTGTCCATTTAAATAAGTGATGGATGTGGCATTGGCTGACAGGACCCTCACATGAGACCCATGCAGTTGTGGGATAAATTCATGTATAGCATGACCGGTTGCTTTTAATTCTCTTAAATTAGAGGAGTCATTGGCTTCTTCTATGGACCACTGTCCCTGGACTAAGCTATAACCCAAATAAGCCCCCCCATCCAAAGGGACTAGCGTCAGTAGTAACCACCCTCGAGGGTGTCACCACCCATGGAACTCCATTAGAGAGATGATCTTGATCTAACCCCCATGACAGGGAGTTTACTACCTTTAATGACAGCGTTTTCTTGTCAGCCAGTCTACCCTGCAGCCGTTCCTTCTTGTCGAGGACCTTATGCTGCAGATGTCTAGTATGAAACTGGGCCCACTGAACCGCAGGAATGCAGGATGTAAAGGAGCTCAGGAGGAACATGGCCTCTCTAAGAGACATCTGAGGGTTATCTATTGCCAACCTCATTTTATGCATTATCGCCAACATCTTTACCTGCGGGAGAAGACATCTCTGACTTACAGAATCTAGATGCAGGCCCAGGAAGGACTGAAGAGTTACCGGGACAAGTCTGGACTTGACCCAGTTGATTATCCATCCTAAAGCCTGCAAGGGTGAAATTGCGTCAGCAAGTCGATCTTCATATTGGGAGGAAGCTTTCCCTACTACCAGGAAATCATCTAAGTATGGAACTATCAACGTGTCCTTCAACCGCACATAAGCCATCACCTCCAGCATCAACTTGGTGAAGACCCGAGGAGCGATAGATAGACCGAAAGGCATGATGACCGCCACTCTGAGATATCTCTTTAACCCAGCATGTATTGGCAGATGATAAGTCCAGAACCGCCATGAAGCATCTGGGAAATAAAAGTTTAATGGCCAATCTTATGGATTCCATCTTGAAGGTATGGGACTGTAGGAAGTTGTTTAACTTCTTTAGATTAATGATGGTTCCATAGGAGCCATCTGGCTTAAAAATCAGAAATAAAGAAGAATAAAATCCCATCCCCTTTTGTTCGCCGGGACCTCTACAAAAACATGTTTAGACAATAGATCCCTAATTTCCAACTCCAACGCCTCCTGTTGCGCAGGAGACTTTAGAGAAGTCAATATAAAGGAGTCCAGGGGAACTCGGCCATATTCTAATTTTAAGCCAGATGAAACGAGGCTTAGGGCCCAGGGATTAGATGTTATTTTTTCCCATTCCTGGTAGAATAATAACAACCTGCCACCCACCGGAGGGCCAGGACTAGAGCCCCCTTCACACATAGCGAGATTGCTAGCGATATCGCTAAAGCGTCACCGATTTTGTGACGCAACAGCAATATCGCTAGCGAGCTCGCTACATGTGACACTTACCTCCGACCCGGCTCCCCGCTGGATATCGCTGATCGCGCGAGATCGTCCTGGCCCATTTCTCGTCGTCGGCTTCCTGCTGGCGCCGACGAGCGACTCCATGGACGCGGGAGGAAGTCGTCACCCAGCTGCTGTCTGACAGGTAAGTAACGACCGCTGCTTCATCGCTGGTGAGATCTGCCTGTTTGGCAGCTCATTAGTGACCATTTAGCGATGCACCAGCGATCCTGATCGGGTCGTATCGTTTCAGGATCGCTGGTGCATCGCTAAATGTAACGGTACCCTAGCGGAACTTGTCTCCGCCCTTGGAGGAAGACCCACTAAAAAGGTCACCTTTCTGTTTGGTCTCTCTGTTGCCCCAGCGATCCTGGTTCCTATAGGTTCTCTTCCTACCAAACAGCTGTTTCCTGAAGTCCCTCCTGTAAGACAGGAGAAACTGGTTAGGGAACCCCTTCTTCCTTTCCCCTGCCTTGGTGAGGATATTATTATTATTATTATTATTATTATTATTAATATTTATTTATATAGCGCCATTGATTCCATGGTGCTGTACAAGAGAAGGGGTTACATACAAATTACAGATATCACTTACAGTAAACAAACTAACAATCACAGACTGATATAAAGGGGAGAGAGGACCCTGCCCTTTCGGGCTTACATTCTACAGGATGGTGGGGAAGGAGACAGTAGGTTGGGGGGTTGCAGCAGCTCCAGTGATGGTGAGGCGGTAGCTCCAGTAGTGGTGAGGGGGCAGCGGGGATCATTGCAGGCTGTAGGCTTTCCTGAAGAGATGGGTTATCAGGTTCCATCTGAAAGATCCGAGTGTGGTTGATAGCCGGACGTGTTGGGGCAAAGAATTCCAGAGGATGGGGTGTTGTGAGTTCATTTTCCGATCCACCAGTTGTGAATTCTCCTTCCAGGCTCCCTCTGGTGGTAACTGGAGGTAGTGAGGCTGATTTAATCAGTAGAGATCTGCCACCTGATAATGAGTATGACGATTGGACCTCAGGAATCTCAGACTGGATTTAAGACAGCCGACACCCTAGTCTGGTGCTGGTGATTCCTTCTGGCTTTTCAGGTCCTGGTTTTCAGCTCTGTTCCAGTCATTTCAAGCTAAGTTTTTCTGCTAATGTTCACACTTGATTTTGTTGGTCTATTCAGTTTTTTGTGTGGTCAGCCAGCCCCGGCTGGAGCTGTGCTGAATTTCCACTCTTATTTATCTGTATTTGCCAATTTGCTTTTTTGTCCCATATTAGATTGGCCTCTTTTTGCTCTGTCTCAGAATACTTCAGAGTGCTGATATAGTGGGAGAAGTCTAGTGACTTCAGGGTTAATTTTGCTATCAGAAGTGTTGGACATTATTTTTGTAGGGATTTTGGCACACTGCAGACAGTGTCTTTCCTTTCCTATCCTTTCTAGTTAGTTTGGGCCCCATCATTTGCTCAGCCTATTTTCCTGCCTGTGTTTGTGCTTTCATCTTGTTTCACCATCAATACATGTGTGGGGGCTGTCTTTCCTTTGGGGTCTGCTCTGGGGCAGTTAGTTTTCCCCTTTTCTTGCTTTAGGCTTATTTAGTCCTCCGGCTGTGATGAAGCGTCTAGGACCATCGTAGGTACGCTCCACGGCTGCTGCTAGTTGTTGTGGTTAGGATCAGGGATCTGCAATCTGCATAGTTATCAACCTCTCTGGTTTTCTGTGACTTAGCTTGTTTAGTCTTTTCCTCCTCGGTGACCCATCCATATCAATGGGGGCTATTCGGGAGAAGTCTTGGAGGCGGTTGGGTGAGGAGCGAATAAGTGTGGAGGAGAGAAGGAGGTCTTGGTTGGATCGGAGATTACGTGAGGGAAGATATTGGGAGATTAATTCAGAGATATATGGAGGAGACAGGTTATAGATGGCCTTGTAGGTCAGTATTAGTAATTTGAACTGGATACGCTGAGGGAATGGAAGCCAGTGAAGAGATTTGCAGAGGGGAGAAGCGGAGGAGTAGTGAGGAGAGAGCTGAATTAGTCGGGCAGCAGAGTTAAGGATGGACAGGAGAGGTGTGAGGGTGTTAGCAGGGAGGCCACAGAAAAGGATTTTGCAGTAGTCGAGATCGGAGATGATTAGGGCATGCACAAGCATTTTAGTAGACTGAGGGTTGAGGAAGGGACGGATTCTGGAAATAATTTTGAGCTGGAGGAGGTAGGAGGTGGAGAGAGCTTGGATGTGTGGTTTGAAGGACAGGGCAGAGTCAAGGGTTACTCCGAGGCAGCGGACCTCCGGTACGGGGGAAAGCATGATGTCGTCAATTGTTATAGATAGGTCAGGTAAGGAGGATCTGTGAAATGGGGGAAAGATGATCAGTTCAGATTTGTCCACATTCAGTTTGAGGAAGCGGGAGGAGAAGAAGAAGGATATGGCTGATAGACACTCCGGGATTCTGGACAGCAGAGAGGTGACGTCTGGGCCAGAGAGTTAGATCTGAGTGTCATCGGCATAAAGATGGTACTGATATCCGTGGGACTTTATGAGTTGCCCCTGGCCAAGTGTATAGATTGAGAAGAGTAGGGGTCCTAGAACAGAGCCTTGGGGGACTCCAACAGAGAGAGGGTGGGATGAGGAGGTAGTGTGGGAGATGCTGAATGTGCGGTTGGAGTGATATGAGGAGATCCAGGATAGGGCAAGGTCTTTGATGCCAAAGGAAGAGAGGATCTGTAGTAGGAGGCAGTGGTCAACTGTGTCGAAGGCAGAGGACAGGTCTAGAAGGAGGAGTATAGAGTATTGTCCGTTCGCTTTGGCTGTAAGTAGGTCGTTAGTAATTTTGGTCAGGGCTGTCTCAGTGGAGTGATGGGGGCGGAAACCAGATTGTAGATTGTCAAAGAGCAGGTTAGATGAGAGATGGGAGGAAAGTTCAGCGTGGACGTGCTACTCCAGGAGTTTGGAAGCGAATGGGAGCAGCGATATTGGGCGATAGCTGGACATAGCGGTTGGGTCGAGGGTTGGCTTTTTGAGGATAGGCGTGATTGTAGCATGTTTGAAAGCAGAAGGGATGGTACCGGAAGTTAGTGATAGGTTGAAGAGGTGGGTTAAAGATGGGATAAGAATGGTGGCGAGGTTGGGGAGGAGGTGGGATGGGATGGGGTCAAGTGCACAAGTGGTGAGGTGTGATTTGGAGAGAAGATGAGCAAGCTCCCCTTCAGTGATGTTGGATAAGGAGGGTATGGGGTTTGGGCATTGGTCTGGTAGGCAAAGGGGTTGTGGTGGTTGAATAATAAAGACTTGCCGTGTTTGGTCTATCTTGTTTTTGAAGTGCATGGCGAAGTTCTCAGCAAAGTTAAGGGAAGTTGGAGGGGGCAGTGGTGGGCGGAGGATGGAGTTAAAAGTATTGAACAACTGTTTGGGGTTGTGGGATAAGGAAGATACAAGGGACGTAAAGTAGGCCTGTTTAGCAGAGGTGAGAGCTGGTTTGAATGCGAGTGTTGCTTGTTTGAGTGCAGTGAAGTCATCTTGGGAATGCGTTTTCTTCCAGCGCCTTTCAGCAATTCTGTATGCTTGCCGAAGATTTTTAGTGATGTTATTGTGCCAGGGTTGTCTATTGATTCGTCGAACTTTGTCATGCATGACAGGGGCGACCGAGTTGATGGCTGATGCAAGAGTGGCATTGTAGAAACTAGTGGCATTGTCTGTGTTGTGCAGTGAAGATATGGAGGACAGTGGTAGGATAGAGTCGGAGAGCATGCGAGTGTCTAGATGTGCAAGGTTTCTGCGGGGGTGCGCGTGTTGCTGGACATGGGTGACAGGTGAGGAGGACAGGGATGAGAAAGTGAGTAGATAGTAGTCAGATAGAGGGAGAGGGGAGGTTGTGAAGTTAGAAAGAGAGCAGAGGCGGGTGAAGACCAGGTCTAATATGTGTCCGTCTGTGTGGGTGGCTGAGGAGGACCACTGAGTAAGTCCAAAGGAAGAAGTGAGCGGCAGAAGTTTTGCGGCTGCTGACTGGTGGGTGTCAATGGGGATGTTGAAGTCACCCATGATGATGGTGGGAATGTCAGCAGAGAGAAAGTGGAGGAGCCAGGTGGAGAATTGGTCAATAAAAGCAGTGGTGGGACCTGGAGGTCGGTATATGACAGCCACTTGGAGTTTGGAGGGAGAGTAGATGCGGACAGAGTGGACTTCAAAAGAGGGGAGGATAAGGGAGGGTAGAGGTGGGATTGGGTTGAAGGTGTAGTTGGAAGAAAGGAGAAGGCCCACTCCTCCACCATGTCTGTTGCCAGGGCGAGGAGTGTGGGTGAAGTGGAGGCCGCCATAGCATAGCGCAGCAGGGGAGGCGGTGTCGGAGAGAGTCAGCCATGTTTCAGTGAGGCCAAGGAAGGAAAAATTGCGAGAGGTAAGGAGGTCGTGAATCACATGGAGTTTATTGCAGACAGAGCGGGAATTCCAGGGTGATACAGAGAGGGAGCAGGGTGGTGGACGTCAAAGGCACGGATTTGAGGGTGGAAAGATTTCGGGTGTTTTTTTTTGGATTGGGAGTGATAGAAGGGGGTAATAATGGGAGGTGTGAGCTGTGGGGGTCCAGGATTGGGAGACACGTCGCCAGCACTGAGGAGAAGCAGGGAGAGGCAGAGCAGGTGGGAGGAGGAGAGTGGGAGATGTGTTTTGTGTGTTATTAGGAGCGATCTGAAGTTGAGGAGCAGGTCAGCGGAGGCGGTCAGCTGGGGGGGCAAGAGGAAAGGAGAGATTATTACTTGGTTTGAGGGTGCTGGGGTCTGTGGATAGCGATGGAGAGTCAGGAGTAATGGAGGCAAAACCATTAGACCATATTTCAGCATAGTAAGAGTAAGTGTGGCGCTGACAGAAAGAAATGTGGCATTTTAAATAGAGTCTTGGCGTACCTTCTGGTCACTTCTGGCTCATTTCTGGCATATTTCAATATTTATCCTTATAATGGCATCCTTGCAATGGCAGACCAGGGTCTAGGCAGAATTTATAACAGCTCAAATGCACATCAAACAGGCCCAGGTGTGATCAGGAGGGAGGAGCAGCAGGAAGAATGGTTACACACACAGGAGGGGATTAATTAGAAGTCAGGAAGGAAGAGAGAATAAAAAAAAAAAAAAAAAAAACCAGGAGGGCAGATATATCATTGATAGCAGATAGATACAGGAGTGAATGGGGTTCAGGAGAGATGGGAGCTGAAGGGATTGCAGCCAGGGGACATACCTGAGGATGAAGCAGATCAATTGCCAGATTGATACCAATAGTGAAGCATAGTGACAACAACAATGAAGCATCTCTAGCAGGGAGTTATTCGTCTGGCATATTTCAATATTTATCCTTGCCATTATATCATCAAGCACCTTGCCGAACAGGTACTCACCCTGGCATGGAATCGCGCAAAGCTTTGATTTAGCTTGTGCATCCCCTTTCCAGCCCTTTAGCCACAAGGCACAACGTGCATCGTTATCCAGTCCCGCTGATCTGGCTGCCAGGCGTAAGGAGTCTGATGAGCATATGCCAAATAAACCATAGCTCCCCTGATCAGAGGGATAGAGGACAGCAACTTGTCCCTCAAGACCCCCTTCTTTATCTGCTCCTCCAATTGATCCACCCAGACCATCATCGATCTTGCCGTACAAGTGCCTGAGATACCTGGTTTGAAAGCCCCCGTACAAGACTCCCATGATATCTTGAGTGTGTCAGTTTTACAATCCAAGGGGTCAGCCAGAGTCTTCTACCAGCAGGGTGGAGCGCTTTGAGGTTGAAGCTACTGCGGCGTCCACTTTAGGCACCTTAGACCAAGTCGTTAAGTCCTCATCATCAAAGGGGTATCTCCTCTTTGAGGTTGAAGGAAGGAAACCTCGCTGTCCTTGCTTCTCCCACTCCTTCAACGTCCTTCACTGCAGCTATCACCGGAAATGTTCGCCTCTTCCTCTGTGAGAGCCCAGTGAACATAATCTCCTGTGTGGTTCTTGCCTCCTTAGCGTCCGTTATCCCCATGGCCCCCCGAACTAATTTTACCAGATTATCGATACTTTCAATGGGGAAACAGGAACGTCCCTCTTCATCAGACAATGATGATGCCTGAGAGGAATCAGCAGATTTAACCCCGTCACTGTCAGAAGAGGAGCGGGGAAATGGGGGAAGCACCCCTTACACTGGACTTATGTTTCCCAGCCTTATCCAAGGCCCTGAGTAATTGGAACTCCTATCTAATCATAAGTCTTATATCATTCGCTAAGACGGACGATTCTTCCTCCAGAGTCTGGCTGATGCAAGTTTGACAAAGCCTTCTCGGGTAGTTATCAGGAAGGGGCTGTGAGCACAAAGCACATTCCCTATTCTTAGACTTGAAAGTCTTTTTAACCTGAAGGGGTACACAGAAAGAAGGGGCAATCAGCTTAATAGGTAGAGCCCTGTAACACTCACCCAGTGAAGCTTGTCAGCACAGTACTGGTTCTGGAGGCAGAGGCACAACCTGAGATGTGGATTGCTTAAACTTCTTGTCCCTTCCACTCTTTTCTGTGAAGTCCCTCTCCCGGGAGCGTCCACTACTGCTCTTTCTGTTGTGCGCCTGCACATCCAGCTCCTGTGGGTGCATAACGGAGTCTCCTGGGGAGAACAGCATGGCACACTGGCAGGCCCCATGTCGCCACCTTTATACCACATGCCACTGCCCCCCCACTACATCCGGGGCAGGAGCACCTACCCGGCCACTGCGCAAGTGCGGCCCAGCTTTCTCCTTCCCGGCACCGCCACACAGACATCGGGTCTAATGGAGGAGCCGGGCGGCCGATGCCCGCACCCCGTTCCCCCTGGATGAGTGTCAGCCCGTCCTGCCTCACCACGCTCCCCCGTGAGCCAGGGCGGCCTCATCTGGACCCTGACCTAACGCCATCCATCTCCAGACAAGGGGGGAGCTGACCAGCAGGATTTCCCCGACGCTGCTTCTGGTGCTGCAACCCCTGCCGTTCCCTCAGACACCGCACAGGTGGCCTACACAGCCCAGGTATCCTCTTCTTCCCGCAGGTTCTCGTAGGAACAGGAAACCAACTGAGGGTGTGAGGGGGACCGCCCCTTTTATTTCTGTAGGTTTCCTGTTCCTAGGGGTGGATCCCCTCTCTCAGTGAGTGCTGTCGTGGTGAAGAGAAAGAAAAAAAAATAGAAGCATAATTTTGAAGAAAGAACAAAACCCAATATTCCTTTATCATTAGTTTATTAATTAAACCACATAGTTGTTATAAAACCTTTGCCATAGATAATATTATCTTAACTCATGTAACTATCATGAAAAAACCTAGGTCAGGGATCATCTATAGGGTGGACGTAGTGTGGACTTTTTGTATGGTGTATGTCACTGTATGTTATTTGTCCATATTTTGGATTCATTAATAAAGGTATACATTTTTATCAGTCTTTAATGAGGCTTTTTCATGATAGCTATTTTCAATAGAACCTCATGTAAATTAGCATTTTTTCAGTTTTTTTAACTCATGTAGAAAACATTTTCTTTCTAAGCTACAGTGGCATATAAAAGTTTGGACACCCTGGTCAAAATGACTGTTATTGTGAACAAATGAAATGATCTCTAAAAGGCCTAAAGTTAAAGATAATACATTTACTTTGTATTGTAGGCTATATATTTATTTATTTTTTCAACTTTTAAATTTTAAAAGTTACAAAAAGGAGAGTTGGAAGATGCAAAAGTTTGGGCATCCTGCATTGTTAGTAGCTAGTAGCACCCCCTTTTGAAAGTATCAGAACTTGTAAACTCTTTTTGCAGCCAGCCAAGATTCTTTCAATTCGTCTTTAATGAATTTTCATCCATTCTTCCTTGGAAAATTCTTCCAGATCTGTGAGATTCCTGGGTCGTCTTGCATGCACTGCTATTTTGAGGTCTAGCCACAGATTTTTAATGATGTTTAGATCAGGGGACTGTGAGGGCCATTGTAAAACCTTGAACTTGCACCAAATTCATTCTCACCTCTACCCATCAAATGTTTCACGTGGCATTGGCTGAAACACAACCCCAAGCATAATTGATCAACCCACATGCTTAATGGTTGGCAGAATGTTCTTTTCCTGAAATTCTGTTCCCTTTTTCTCCACACATACAGTGGGGAAAAAAAGTATTTAGTCAGTCAGCAATAGTGCAAGTTCCACCACTTAAAAAGATGAGAGGCATCTGTAATTTACATCATAGGTAGACCTCAACTATGGGAGACAAACTGAGAAAAAAAAATCCAGAAAATCACATTGTCTGTTTTTTTTCATTTTATTTGCATATTATGGTGGAAAATAACTGTAACTTCTTCTTTAAGAGTCTCCTCTTTCCTCCACTCATTACCTGTAGTAATGGCACCTGTTTAAACTTGTTATCAGTATAAAAAGACACCTGTGCACACCCTCAAACAGTCTGACTCCAAACTCCACTATGGTGAAGACCAAAGAGCTGTCAAAGGACACCAGAAACAAAATTGTAGCCCTGCACCAGGCTGGGAAGACTGAATCTGCAATAGCCAACCAGCTTGGAGTGAAGAAATCAACTGTGGGAGCAATAATTAGAAAATGGAAGACATACAAGACCACTGATAATCTCCCTCGATCTGGTGCTCCACGCAAAATCCCACCCCGTGGGGTCAGAATGATCACAAGAACGGTGAGCAAAAATCCCAGAACCATGCGGGGGGACCTAGTGAATGAACTGCAGAGAGCTGGGACCAATGTAACAAGGCCTACCATAAGTAACACACTACGCCACCATGGACTCAGATCCTGCAGTGCCAGACGTGTCCCACTGCTTAAGCCTGTACATGTCCGGGCCCGTCTGAAGTTTGCTAGAGAGCATTTGGATGATCCAGAGGAGTTTTGGGAGAATGTCCTATAGTCTGATGAAACCAAACTGGAACTGTTTGGTAGAAACACAACTTGTCGTGTTTGGAGGAAAAAGAATACTGAGTTGCATCCATCAAACACCATACCTACTGTAAAGCATGGTGGTGGAAACATCATGCTTTGGGGCTGTTTCTCTGCAAAGGGGCCAGGACGACTGATCCGGGTACATGAAAGAATGAATGGGGCCATGTATCGTGAGATTTTGAGTGCAAATCTCCTTCCATCAGCAAGGGCATTGAAGATGAAACGTGGCTGGGTCTTTCAACATGACAATGATCCAAAGCACACCGCCAGGGCAACAAAGGAGTGGCTTCGTAAGAAGCATTTCAAGGTCCTGGAGTGGCCTAGCCAGTCTCCAGATCTCAACCCTATAGAAAACCTTTGGAGGGAGTTGAAAGTCCGTGTTGCCAAGCGAAAAGCCAAAAACATCACTGCTCTAGAGGAGATCTGCATGGAGGAATGGGCCAACATACCAACAACAGTGTGTGGCAACCTTGTGAAGACTTACAGAAAACGTTTGACCTCTGTCATTGCCAACAAAGGATATATCACAAAGTATTGAGATGAAATTTTGTTTCTGACCAAATACTTATTTTCCACCATAATATGCAAATAAAATGAAAAAAAAAACAGACAATGTGATTTTCTGGATTTTTTTTTCTCAGTTTGTCTCCCATAGTTGAGGTCTACCTATAACCAATAAGTTTTATTTTAATCTCATCGGTCCACAAGACTTGTTTCTAAAATGCATCAGTCTTGTT
This sequence comes from Dendrobates tinctorius, assembly GCF_039654945.1. Taxonomy (NCBI): domain Eukaryota; kingdom Metazoa; phylum Chordata; class Amphibia; order Anura; family Dendrobatidae; genus Dendrobates; species Dendrobates tinctorius. The sequence continues at coordinate 83,030,279 of NW_027361728.1, read as the reverse complement.
TAGATGTTCTTTTGCATCCTTCTGACATTGAATTTTATGGAGCAGACCCAAGAGAGGTTTTCTTATGATGACTCTTCCATGAAGGCCATATTTGTGCAGGTGTCTCAGAATAGTAGGACAATGTCCCACAACTCCAGAGTCTGCTAAATCTTTATGAAGGTCTTTTGCATTCAAGCTGGGGTTCTGATTTGCCTCCCTAGCAATCATACGAGCAGCTCTCACTGAAATTTTGTTTGGTCTTCCAGACCTTATCTTGACCTCCACTGTTCCTGGTAACTGCCATTTCTTAATTACTTTTCGAAATGAGGAAAGGGCAACCTGAAAAAGCTTTACTATATTATCACCTTCTATTGCCTTGTGGGCTTCCACCATTTTCATTTTTAGAGTGCTAGCCAGCTGCTTAGAAAAACACATGGTTGCTGATTTTTTACACAATGTTAGCGGAGGTTGGGTTTTTATAAGCCTGGGAAATTTACATCACCTGGCCTTTCCTAACGATGACAGTGAACAAGCCATAACTCTAACAGGCTAATTAAGGTCTGAAACCTTGGTTAAATTAATCTGGACACACAAATCTCCAAAAGTGCTCAAACTTTTACATCAACCCATTTTCCTTTTTGTAATTATTAAAATGTAAAAAATGACAATTTTTTTTTGCCTAAGTATAAAGGAAATGTGTCATCCTTAAGTTTAGGCTTTTTAGAGGTAGTTTTGTCTTCAACTCGTAAAATAACAATAGTTTTGATGAAGGGTGGTCAAACTTTTACACACCACTGTACATAGGGCGTTACTTACATAATTATGATAGTCTGTCAAAAATAGGAAATCAGTGGAAAGGCCCCTACAATACAAAAAGAGCATGCTAGTATGAGCAGTGTTGATACCATGGATTATGGATAAATCTGGTATTTAGGGGGAACCTCCTGTACATTATTATTTTTATTTAATCTCCTTTTCTCTTCATTCCTTCCAAAAATGAGAACCAGAAGGAAAAAATGAGATTTGTGTTGTAGGAGAGAGACAAAGCAGAAAATTATCGTTACCGAAATAATTCTTAACTCCCTTTGCTCCTATTTTGTTGTTTTCTGTTGTTTTGTTTTTTTTGTTTTGCTGGATCATTAGTCATAAAAATAAATTATTAGAGCAATTGTCAAAATAATCCTTAAATAACAAGTCTACATAATTGGTCGGTTAAAAAATGCTTATAGTCCCACAATACAGTATCCAATAGAACATACTATGATTTATTTTCTGGTGGAATTGAATGAAAACCAACAAGAAGAAAAGCTGTATGTGATTCTGTATTATACTGGAGACATACTAATCGTTTGTAAACCTATTATTCCATTGTCTACTTTAATCATGATACTCATGTCTTTCCTTGTTTTTGTCTTAGATCTAAAACCAACAGTTGCGTTGTGCCAGCAAAAATGTAAAAGAAGCGGGACCCCGGAGAGCAATTACTGCTCTAGTAACTTCGGTATGGGAAAATTGCCAACTCTTATTTCTTAATCATTCACAACTGGCATTTTAATACCAACCAACTGGTAGAAAACCCTCGTGAGTCAGCTCTTTGCTTGGCCGGTGTCTTATGTTACTGTCTACATCTCAAAGGATTCCTTCAGACATTCCGAAAACTGTAAACATCTGTCCTAGCAAACAGCGTAAACACAAATGGCCAGACAGACGTGAACTGTTACTATATAAAGGTCTTTATTCAGACATCTTGTTCCTACATGTTGTATTTCTGGAACATGGTGTGTATTTTTGGCCCACAAGGACAAGTTTGTCACTTTGGTATCAAACCTTCTTAAATGTTCAATTTTATCTTTAATCCTAAAGCAATGGAGAATACGAGAATATTTCAAACTGAAAGAGAGAAGATGAGAAACAACAATTTATAAACCAGAAATGCAATCAAAATGTCAGACTTTATTACAAGATGTTAGACTTTAAGTATTTAGTTCGGCTGGTAAATCCCAGGCTGTTATCCTTTCCTTTCATTTCAAAAGCAAAATGCACAATTCTGAAGATTTTGTGCTTCATGGAGATCTAGCATGCGATAAATCACGTCTGACAATGACGGAAAGATGAATTCTTGCACAAACTGCTGAATTTCAAAACAGATATTTGTATATGAATCAAGAAAAAAAGATTGAAATAATGTGATGTGAAAAGAGTGACGCAAAGTATTTCTAAATTTACTTAAAGGAGGACTCCAACGTTTACTTTTAATTGCACCCTCTGTTACTAATCATTAGTTGGTGTGTGGAATGTGCATTAAAATTCCTACCCGTCACTGCCTTCTGCCATTTCCAACATCGCAAGCGTCCTGTCCTACATTATGTGACTGCAGTTGTGTCTGGCCAGCTTGCACAGTGTCTTCTGTGTGGATCGGAGGTCACAGTCTCAAAGTAAGTCAATGAAACTCTTAACAAAGTTATGAGACCCAAGTCACAACTGTGGTCACGTGAGATAGGAGGAGATCGGAGCAATGTTGGAAATGTCAAAAGACAACAATGGGTAATACACTCACTATAAAAAAATATTCAGAATTAAGAGTCCTCAGTGGTTGATACCTTTTAATGGCTAACTGAAAAGATGGTAACACATTGCAAGCTTTCGAGACTACTCAGGTCTCTTCTTCAGGCATTGACTAATACAAAATCTGAAGAGTCACATATTTATGCACAATAAAACACAGAAAAAATGCAATAGATAAGACAAGTGACGTGAAGCAGAACTATCAATATGGGAGAGGGAGAAACATAAATATTGGACCAGTACATAGATAAGGAGTCCGTATGTTTTATAGTCCTCTGATTGGGGTCCCCTATCTACTGGCTAACACGGTACAAAGATATACATCTTTCCTGTATAAAAAAATACTTATTTAACTATTGGGTGGGAACATTTTCAAAAGGATTATACAGCCATTCTGTCATAATGATAAAAATAAGAATGCCAGCCTCATCAGGACTTAGAGAGCTGTCTAATAATGTATACAGTTTGTACTGTGAAATTTGCAGACTAAATCTTCTCTACTCCTCAACCTTGAATGTTGATTGCAATTATCCAAACATCTATTTCCCACAAGTTGCATAGAACTGAACATGGACAAAGATGTGGGACATTGTAGAAAGATAATTCATTTTAATTATATTATACAATCCTCCATTTTACATACTAGAAGGATCTAAACATGTTAATACTGCTTGGCTTATTATCTTAGTCAATGATACTATACCAGAGGACCAACAGTAGATTTTTCTTATTATATAGATTGATGGGAAGTGTATTGATGTTCGTCATTGACACCTTTCCTAGCAGTAACAGAAACATATTCTTTATTTTATTAGAACACAAAAAATGATGTTTTAGAATATTAAAGCCATTGACTTACTCAACTAAATAGGTCTTTATAAAATAGGGCCAATTTAATCCAATAAGACATGGTTGGGCCCCTTGTTTTAAGAACAGAGTATAGTGCCTGGACCCAATGTGATTCTACTCACTACTTACAGACAAGCAATGAGGTGGGGAATTCAGGGAGCCTGAGGTCAAAAGCAAGGAGAGTACATCATAAACAGAGGGATGAGGTCACAGTCCGGGGTCAGAATTCCAAAAAAGAGGCAGATCAAGACAAAGGGGCTAGGTAAACGGATGGTCAAAGGCAATTCCAAGGTCAGTCAACAAATATCAAAATACTACAACTCAAAGCACAGGAAAAACACACACCAAACTGAGCAGATCTATAACAGGCAGAGATAATAGGCAGACAGTCAACTAAATACCCTGGGAATCATTACGAACAGGAGACACCTATAGGAAACCCAGTGTGACGTGGACCTGATTGGGCAACTTGACTGTCACTCACCACACTGAGAGCTCAGTATGCCAAAGCCTCAGATTGGATGACTGAGCTGCCACTCACAGGAGGAATCGTGACACACAAAGTGTTTATTTGTAAAAACTGGAGAACCTGTAATTGTGACTTTTTTTTCTATTAGATTTCTTATTGAATACTTCATATTGCTTTGAATGAAGATGCATCACTTGTATAATAGACAATCATTCTTTTAAAGTGATTACAGGCACAGTCATAACAACAGTGAGCCGAGGAGGAAGTGTGTACGCCACTGTGTCTATTATCAATGTGTATAAAGAGGGAACACTCGCCATCCAGCAAGCTGGCAAGTCCATGAGTGCCAAGGTTATCGTGGTCTGTAAACAGTGCCCAATGATTAGAAGAGGTAAGTCAGTATTCAGGGATGACATTAATATGTAATATTATGGGGGAAAATTGTCATTCAGTCTGATTTAAATGAAGAATGATCTAAATCTGATGAGATAATAATTTTCAAAGAGTTGACTCCCAGCACCCCGGCAATAAACAGTATGAGACTGAGGCAAGTCAGGTGTTCTTTAATACATGCAAAAGGTCAGTTCACAAGAGCATTTATTATTTTCCATCAGACAAAGCTGTTGGACCAACTTTAAGTCATTGGGCGAAGCATGAGATCATAATGGTTCTGTCATGAGTCCTCTAAAGAAACAAACGTCATGACACCATTCTGGACAGAGCTTAATTCATGTATACTTTATGTCAGCGTTAATACAGCCTATAAATGTAACCTCTAAAACGTTACTATTGAAGGGATAGTTCAGTGATATCAAAATATCTTTTCTTGTCCAATTGTAAATAATAACTTACAGTACTATGATGATACAGTTTTGAACAACCCATTTCTGACCCCCTTTGGTGGACCTGCAACCTTCACGTTGTTCTGTAAAAAGCTTCCTACTGCTCCATGTTTCGTAACAAGTATGAATGGGCTGTCAGTCTGTCTCAATTCATTAGTTAAGCCAACCCCCTTCTCTATCAATTCATCATCAATGATGGGGAAGTGGGATGGATTCTCTACTTTGTTCTTTTTTAATTCAGTGTGTTTTTCACCACTTCAAGTCCGCACTAAACATATAGAGTATCCGTTTTGCTTGCAGTGCTCCATTAAAGTTAAATGGTTGATGCTATATTTACAGAATATGGCATACATTTCCGATAGATGTGTCTTCCTTTAATGGGTGCCTTTTATTTGCCTTTTTATTTAATGCTTACAAAATGATTGGAGAGAGTCACAACTGTGTATAGTCATCAATCCATTCTCATGCGGCATGTTCTTGAGAGAAATGCCCTTGTTATGCCATGAATTTTCCAAATGTGGCAACCTTTTTTAGCTTAGGGCTACATGTCACCTGACACCAAAATCGCAGTGCCACATTGCGACATCGCATCTAATGCTTTTCTATAGTTTTCCACTGCCACCTGGGACCTCCTGCAACTAGCTGCAATTATTTCCAAATGTATTGTATTTTCTGTCACTTGTCACAAATTGCACACGACTCACTTGCCATAGCTTTGAATGTAAGTCACCTGCGACTGTGACTTGCGTGCAACTTGTCTACGACCTGGCCATTTATTTTTACAGCAAAGTCACAGTTCTAAAATAGTTGTGTGAAATTAAGTTGCAGACAAAGTTTCAAATATGTTTTTGGTCGCACTAATTGTCTGGAAATTGCTGTTACGTAACACCTTTTGCTTGTCTAGCCTAAAGGGTGCAGGCTTTGAAAAAAACATGTTACGTGTTTACTCATGTTGTGATGTCAATGTGCATAAGAACCTTTTTTTGAAGGTCCATGAAAGCCAAAAATCTGCTCAACATGTAACGAGTTTATATCTCAGCTTGTTTTTCTCCTTCCTACAGGTTTGAATTATATCATCATGGGTCAAGTCGATGAAGAGGGTCGAGCAAAAATCTTCCCAAGCAACTTTGTCATGAGTTTTAAAACAAAGAACCAGAAAATGTTGAACTCATTGAAAAACAAGAGATGTTAGGTCTTTTTTTTGTGACTGTGCATCTCCTGATTAAATACAGTAGGAAGATAATATGAGTTTAGAAATTCTGTAATTTAGTCAGTCTTCAACATCTTTTGGCAGTGCTCATACTTTCACTGCTAGACTGGGACTGGGCATGCCATCATAAATCATCTTAACTCCTTGCACCTTCGGTCAGGGTAGCTCAAAAATATAAGCTTCTCCCATTGAGATTCCATTGAAGTATAAATTGAACTGTTCTAGGTTCTGACTACTTTTATCTGTTTTATTTATACATTTCTGAAAATGATGAAAAGTATATTTTTAGGAGTTAAACGTTTGGTGAAGTAACATATGAAAAAAATTCAAGTGCAATATTTATATTTTTTGGTCTTTTTTATTTTCAAATAATTTTTTTCAGTGTAATAAATATTTTGACGCTTTTTTTGTGTTTTATGCTTAATAAAATCTATCCACTAATTATTTTATAGTCTACTTACTCTATATATGTTATAGAAGTAAACATTGGGTTAAATACATTTACAGCGTGACCACATCCAGCTGCTCAAATCAAGTCTATAGTTAACCATCTCTGTTCTGTGATCTGTGGTTTTGCTTCTTCATGGACTTTTAAGAGGTCATCTGGACTATTTAATTTTTTTGACGTGGAGCTGGGAACTTACAAGCAGGTAGTTGCTAACTACTTGCCTGTTCTGCCTGGCGCCGGCTCAGAGCCAATACAGACCGCTCCTGATGGCGATTCTGCTGCTTCAGTTGCTCTCACATCCACAGAGCAGCTGATCCTCTTTCAGGCTGATCTGTTTACAGGGACTGACTCCCAACGTCATGCTGATTGACAGCCGTCTCCCTGCAGTCTGGCAGCGGGGAACCAGCCATCAATCTGCATGACATCAGCAGTAATGCTCTGTCAACAGAGCAGAACGGAAAAGAAGCCACTGCTTTCTCAAGATGACGTCAATGAAAGCCACAGAATTGCTGGCAGGAGCTGTCTGTGACCGGACTGAGGTAGCAACTACCTGCAAGTTCTTAGACCCATGAGAAAAAAATTTAAAAAGTCCCAGTTAACACCTTTACTTATGTCAACTAGACACGCTCTTGAAGGTTTCTATTCCCCACAATCCATTGCTTGAGTAATAAGTTAGCTTAGATTCCATTAGTATGCAAAGGTGCTCTTCTGATATCCTCTTGAAGACTTGACTTGTTTCTGACCTTGTACTTCTATCTGCCACCTCCCCTGACCTTTTTCCTTACTATTAACTCCATCTCATGGTTTGGTACAGTGAAATAGAGAATCTATACCAGAGGCAGTGACCGCTTTCTTTAGAAACCCAGATGATCCACTACACAAGTAGGCTGTCCCCTTATGAGACATCTATATCTATCAGAAGTTTTAATTGAAAAAACTGAGACTATTGATTTAACAGATTAAAGAAGTCAACATGTTGTTTAGTTGAGGCATTGAGAACATGGTTGGTTATGCAAAGTCTTTGACATTTTGTGTCATTTTCTCTGCAGTGTATGTAGATATTTTGATCATAGTGTAATAGAGCTATGACTTTATCAAATATATTCTCATCGGCTTTCTTCTAATGATTAATTGAATGTGACAGAAGCCTTAATTAATTGTGTGAGTAATTAGCTGTAGCATGGAAAAAATGGTTACATAAACTAATGACTAACAAGCAGCAATAGTGTGTAGCGTGGGATGTGATAGGTAAACCTGCCTGTCTTCTCCTCGAATAGATGTAAACTATATTTCAGTCTGTTTATTTCAGGCCTGGAGAAAAATCAAATGATTCAACCTGAATTGTTGTGTTGGCCATAACTTACATGTTTTCTGATCCATCATATGTTATGCATGCAGGTGGAGCATGTGGTTCGTTAACCCACTGTGCCACGGACCTGACTTACCCTGGAGGAACATGACTAAGCAGCTACCTTGTGTGGCAGGTAGCTTCCAGGTGCCTCTCTGGACATCACCCAGCAGTGGCAGCTGACCCCAAGGATCTAAGCCGTTAGTCCAATCTCCTGGACAGGGCAGGGCATCCACAGGAACTAGTTCAGACTGTGTAGACAGGGTTGCCACTTGGGAAAGGTTCAGACTGTGCCAACAGTACGGCCACTTGGAACTGGTTCAAATGTGCCGACAGGATGGTCACTTGGTACAGGTTCAAACTGTGCCGACAGTACAGCCACAGAGACAAGTTTAGACTGTGCAGTCTCCGGAGAGCAGATGGGATGGCCAAAGGGACAGATTCAGACTGCGCAGTCTTTGGATAGCATACAGGAAGGCCACACAGACAGGTTCATCTGCTAATCGGAGACTGCACAGCCTGAGACGGCCACAGAACAGGTTCAGACTGTGCCGACAGGATAGCCACCTGGAAACAGTTCAGGTACCGCCGAAGCAGTCACTGCAACTAGGACTAACTATACCAGTCTAATGGGACACAGGATACGGGAACAAGTTTAACAGACTAAGGGCAGGGGAAATGGCAACACAGGGGCGGACACTGACAGCTTGGGGCCCCTGTGCAAGAAATGTGTCTGGGCCCCCATCCTTTTATGGCAACAAAGCTATATATATATATATATATCTCTAATATATAAAGCTCAATGTGTGTGTGTATGTATGTGTGTATGTCCGGGATTGGCATCTGCATCGTCGCAGTTACAGCCACAAAATTTTGCACAGTCGCACGTCTGGACCCCGAGAGCGTCATAGGCTATGTTGTGAGGCGAAATTTTAATCCCGCACATTCCAATTCACCAAACAATTTTGCCTATTATTCTTATCATTTCTATGGTGTTATCGTCCTTCTGTAAATCTGGAAATAACACAATTTATTACCGTGCCAACTAGACCACCCTCTGTCACAGACTGCAGGGGGAGCCCAGTATAACACAGGATAGGATTAGATACACGGCTCTGCAGTCAGTATCACACAGGATAGGATTAGATACACGGCTCAGCAGTCAGTATCACACAGGAGAGGATTAGATACATGGCTCAGCAGTCAGTATCACACAGGAGAGGATTAGATACACGGCTCAGCAGACAGTATCACACAGGAGAGGATTAGATACACAGCTCAGCAGTCAGTATCACAAAGGATAGGAATATATACACAGCTCAGCAGACAGTATCACACAGGATAGGATTAGATACACAGCTCAGCACACAGTATCACACAGAATAGTATTAGATACACAACTCAGCAGACAGTATCACACAGAATAGGATTAGATACACGGCTCAGCAGTCAGTATCACACAGGATAGGGTTAGATACACAGCTCAGCAGTCAGTATCACACAGGATAGGATTAGATACACTGCTCAGCAGTCAGTATCAGGATAGGATTAGATACACGGCTCAGCAGTTAGTATCACACAGAATAGGATTAGATACACAGCTCAGCAGTCAGTATCACAGGATAGGATTAGATACATGGCTCAGCAGTCAGTATCACACAGGATAGGATTAGATACACAGCTCAGCAGTCAGTATCACACAGGATAGGATTAGATACACAGCTCAACAGTCAGTATCACACAGAATAGGATTAGATACACAGCTCAGCAGTCAGTATCACACAGGATAGGAATAGATACACAGCTCAGCAGACAGTATCACACAGGATAGGATTAGATACACAGCTCAGCACACAGTATCACACAGAATAGGATTAGATATACAACTCAGCAAACAGTATCACACAGAATAGGATTAGATACACGGCTCAGCAGTCAGTATCACACAGGATAGGATTAGGTACACAGCTCAGCAGTCAGTATCACACAGGATAGGATTAGATACACGGCTCAGCAGTCAGTATCACACAGGATAGGAATAGATACACGGCTCAGCAGTCAGTATCACACAGGATAGGATTAGATACACAGCTCAGCAGTCAGTATCACACAGGATAGGAATAGATACACAGCTCAGCAGACAGTATCACACAGGATAGGATTAGATACACAGCTCAGCACACAGTATCACACAGAATAGTATTAGATACACAACTCAGCAGACAGTATCACACAGAATAGGATTAGACACACGGCTCAGCAGTCAGTATCACACAGGATAGGATTAGATACACGGCTCAGCAGTCAGTATCACACAGGATAGGGTTAGATACATGGCTCAGCAGATGGTATCACACAGGATAGGATTAGATACACTGCTCAGCAGTCAGTATCACAGGATAGGATTAGATACATGGCTCAGCAGTCAGTATCACACAGAATAGGATTAGATACACAGCTCAGCAGTCAGTATCACACAGGAGAGGATTAGATACACAGCTCAGCAGTCAGTATCACACAGGATAGGAATAGATACACGGCTCAGCAGACAGTATCACACAGGATAGGATTAGATACACAGCTCAGCACACAGTATGACACAGAATAGTATTAGATACACGGCTCAGCAGACAGTATCACACAGAATAGGATTAGATACACGGCTCTGCAGTCAGTATCACACAGGATAGGATTAGATACACGGTTCAGCAGTCAGTATCACACATGATAGGATTAGATACACGGCTGAGCAGTCAGTAACACACATGATAGGATTGATTAGGTACACGGCTCAGCAGTCAGTATCACACAGGAGAGGATTAGATACACAGCTCAGCAGTCAGTATCACACAGGATAGGAATAGATACACGGCTCAGCAGACAGTATCACACAGAATAGTATTAGATACACGGCTCAGCAGACAGTATCACACAGGATATGATTAGATACACAGCTCAGCAGACAGTATCACACATGATAGGGTTAGATACACGGCTCTGCAGTCAGTATCACACAGGATAGGATTAGATACACGGCTGAGCAGTCAGTAACACACATGATAGGATTGAATAGGTACACGGCTCAGCAGTCAGTATCACACAGGATAGGGTTAGATACACGGCTCAGCAGACGGTATCACACAGGATAGGATTAGATACATGGCTGAGCAGTCAGTAACACACGATAGGATTAGATACACAGCTCAGCAGAAAGTATCACACAGGAGAGGATTAGGTACACAGCTCAGCAGACGGTATCACACAGGATAGGGTTAGATACACAGATACACATGTTGTTTATCAAAAGGCTCTTGAATGAGTTGAAAATAAAATACTATCAATACCTGGGTAATCGTTTAGTTAATTTGTGTTGCAAATCTGTAGTGTTTTGAATATAAGATGTGAAATGTTTTTATGTGCAATATAATCAATATAATTTGTTATAACTAACCACAGTTGCTTACGCTCCCAGCAACAGAGCCCACCACCTGCGTGCATCTTTTCCTCCACCGAGTCCAACATCTGGGTGCACTGTCCAGAAACGGATCTTCTCAGCACCATAGGGCAGCCTTGGAGCAAACAGAGTCCACACCTGCGTGCAGCTGTCCCGAAACAGAGTCCAGCAAATGAGGCCAGCTTTTCTGCCAAAGAGTCCAACATTTTGATTCCAGCTTTCAGAAACCAAGTCTAGCATCCTGAGTGCAGCTCTACACCACAGCTGCCAGTCCACCAAGCAATGCCAGCCCTCCTTGCAGACACCATAGCACAGATCCATTCATTTGCACCATCCAACACACAAGACGCTCTCACAAATCACTTAACCATCTGCTCTCTCTTTGTATCCTCCTCCTAGTTGCAAGAGACATCTCTCCCAACCCTGGCTCCCATGTCATAGTAAGTCGAACCGTTCAACTGCTACACTCAGAAACCCCTCTAATCTTATTAATATTCCCTGCATGCCTTTTATCTCTTTTAATTGTGCCCTTTGGAATTTTTGCTCAGTGTGTAATAAACTCTCCTTCATCCATGACTTCTTCCTTACTGATTCTCTTAACCTTCTGGCTTTTACTGAAACCTGGATCCAGCAGGCAGACACCACCGCTGCTGATGCTCTTTCATATGGTGTACTACACTTCTCTTATACCCCAAGATCGGACAACAGAGCAGGTGGAGGCATTGGTCTGCTCCTATCATCCAAATGTACCTTTCAAGGTATCCATTAAGTGCCCTCACTTGTCTTTCCTTTCTTTCGAGGTGCATGCTGTCAGACTCTACATCCCCTTCTCCATGCGAGTGGCAGTGGTGTATCGTCCTCCGGGCCCCTCCCATCAGTTTCTGGGTCACTTTGCCACCTGGCTTCCACACTATCTCTTCTGTGACATCTCCACCCTCATCATGGGAGACTTCAACATCCCCACTGCTCTTCCCCTCTCACCATCTGCTTCTCACCCTTTATCTCTAACCTCCTCTTTCAGCCTCTCGCAGCATACTAACTCCCCGACGCAAGAAGACCGAGATTCCCTCGACTTGGTCTTCTCCTGGCTTTGCTCAGTGGATGATTTCACAAACTCCCCTCTCCCACTCTCTGACCACAGCCTTCTATCATTCTCTATCAAGAACTGCCATCCAGCCCAGGTCACCCCCACTTTCCACACTTTTAGAAATATACAGGCCATTAGCACCCAAAAACTTATGAAGAACTTGCAGTCATCATTGGCCCCTATATCCTCCCTCTCATGTCCTGATTCTGCACTGAAGCATTACAATGAAACACTTCAAAGTGCCCTGGATCAAACTGCACCTCCTATACATAGAAGAACTAGGCACAGACGGCGACAACCCTGGCACACACTGCAAACACACTTCCTACAGCGCTGCTCCAGGTGCGCCGAACATCTGTGGAGAAAATCCAATCTACCCAAAGATTTCATCCATTGTAAGTTTATGCTTAAAACATACAACACTGCCCTTCACCTCTCAAAACAAACCTATTTCAACACCCTCATCACCTCACTATCCAATAACTCAAAACGTCTCTTTGATACTTTGCATTCCCTACTCAACCCAAGAGTGCAGGCCCCAACCACGGATCTCCACGCTGACGGTCTGGCCAATTATTTCAAAGAAAATTTGACCATACCCGACATGAAATTATCTCCCAATCACCTCATACCATGCACTGTCCTCCCTCCCCCACCTCCTCCACCTGCATCTAGCTTACTCTCTGATTTTGAACCAGTAACAGAAGAAGAAGTAATCAGGCTCCTTGCATCTTCTACTTGCACCAGTGACCCCATTCTATTACATCTCCTCCAGTCCCTTTCCCCTGCTGCCACCACTCACCAAGCAAAAATATTCAACCTTTCTCTTTCGGTATCTTTCCTTCCTCATTTCAGCATGCCATAATACAGCCATTACTTAAAAAACCATCCCTCGACCAAAACTGTGCCGCTAACTATAGACCTGTCTCTAATCTTCCCTTCAACTCTAAACTCCTGGAACGCCTGGTTCACGCCTGACTTATTTGCTATCTCTCAGATAACTCTGTTCTCGACCCTCTACAATCCGGTTTCCGCACTCTACTGAATCTGCCCTCACTAAAGTCTCTAATGATCTTCTAACAGCTAAATCTAATGGTCACTATTCCATGCTAATTCTCTTGGATCTCTCCGCAGCATTCAACACTGTGGATCATCAGCTCCTCCTCACTATGCTCTGCTCCATCAGCCTCAAGGACACTGTTCTCTCCTGGTTCTCCTCCTGTCTCTCTGACCGCTCCTTTACTGTATCTTTTGCTGGCTGCTCCTCCTCTCATCTTCCCCTTACTGCTGGTGTTCCTCAAGGATCGGTTCTAGGCCCCCTCCTCTTCTTCTTGTATACTGCCCCTATTGGTCAAGCAATCAGTAGATTTGGGTTCCAGTACCATCTCTATGCTGATGACACCCAATTATACACTTCTTCACCTGATATCACGCCTGCCTTTTTGGAAAGCACTAGTGATTGTCTTACCGCTGTCTTTAACATCATGTCCTCCCTCTATCTGAAATTGAACCTGTCAAAAACTGAACTCCTCATGTTTCCTCCATTAACTAACCTACCTATCCTTGACAAAAACGTATCAACTAAATACCCTGTATTTGTTATTACCTTTTATCAGCACTCTATGTATGTTGTATGAATGTAGTATATATGTAGTATGTATGCATTATGTAGTATGTATGTATGTTGTATGAATGTAGTATATATGTAGTATGTATGTATGTTGTATGAATGTGGTATATATGTAGTATGTATGTATGTTGTATGAATGTAGTATATATGTAGTATGTATGTATTATGTAGTATGTATGTATGCTGTATGAATGTAGTATATATGTAGTATGTATGTAGTATGTATGTGTGTTGTATGAATGTAGTATATATATAGTATGTATGTAGTATGTATGTATGTTGTATGAATGTAGTATATATGAAGTATGTATGTAGTATGTATGTTGTATGAATGTTGTATATATGTAGTATGTATGTAGTATATATGCTTTTTTTTTTTTTTTTACATTCAACACATTAGCCGGATGATGGGGATGATGGGACTACTACTGTCCCATCATTGGCTAATGTGTCAATCACTGTCATTGTAGCAGGCATAGCCCGATGGGACTTGTAGTTCCATCGGACGATGCCTGCACACACATACAACCCCCGGCAGGCCCGCACAGACCCCCGGCAGCCCGCACAGACCCCCGGCAGGCCCGCACAGACCCCCGGCAGCCCGCACAGACCCCCGGCAGGCCCGTACAGACCCCCGGCAGGCCCGCACAGACCCCCGGCAGCCCGCACAGACCCCCGGCAGGCCCGCACAGACCCCCGGCAGCCCGCACAGACCCCCAGCAGGCCCGCACAGACCCCCGGCATCCCGCACAGACCCCCGGCAGGAACGCACAGACCCCTGGCAGGCCCGCACAGACCCCGCCCGCACACACACACAGTCTCCGCCCACACTCTTCCCCCCTCCCAAACTGGATGTGCAAGGAAAGAAAGGGTTTATTTTCATTCCGATATTTGTGCCCCACTGACTTGCATGGGGTTCCGGCATCGGAATTGGCGATACCCGATACTTTTTGGGTATCGGTCCGATCCAATCCGATCTGATATTTCACGATATCGGATGGTATCGCTCAACACTAGTCTTGACACTTTCATCGGAAACAGTTTAGAATGATTGACGGATATGAACTGTGCCCCTATTGTAAAAATATTCTTATAAGTACGGCATGTCGCTGTGTACTCTGCCAATTACACATAGATTAGCTGTGCTTCACACTAATATAATTTATATAAAAGTTAACTGGAAATTTTTTAGGTTTTATAGATTATGCAGCCCATTCAGTGTCTTAATTAAGCTGCTCCTATGCTCTGTTCTCAATCAGTATCTCAATCAGTAGGTATAAGGTTTCTATCCCTTTTTCATAGCAAGAATAACTTGTCTGCAGTACTAGTCTTAATGTAAAAAAAATGAAAACATAACGGAAACCAGACGCATAATAGATGAGTAGGATCTGTCAGGATTCCTCGGAATCCTTTTTAATATTACAATGGAATCCGTCAAAGCTGTTATGGCTCCAATAATTACAGAACCCATGAAAGTAATATGAACAGAGTTCTAATACTAACCCAGCTGCTTGTCTTACGGTAAAGCTCTCTGCTTATTGTCAGTGGATAGAAACACTATCTGATTGTGTCCTTTTGAAGTACGCTTATGGCTCATATAGGACATTTTCTGAAACTGGACATGGATGGTCTCCCACTAATAAGCAGAATAAAGAGACATCTGACCCATTGAATTATTGTACAGTGGCCCAATCATCCATGACATATTGTCAGCTTTGTCCATTTATTCTTTCGTTAAATTGATGGAACCTGTCAGCATTGAAATCCTTTGCAATCTATGAAGGGTATTATAGAGCAGGAGAAGGCAGTTTACACTTATATATACTGAAGACTGTCAGTCACTGTGTAAGACTTCCCCACACTCCTAAACTTGGAAAGAGCAGAGATTTCAAATAATAAAATAGAAGTTATACTGAATTACTTTTCCCACAAAACTTAATCTTTTTTGTCTCCTGCTCTTTATAAAACATGTTGCCATCTGCCAGATCACACTGTTCAGGATTGCCATCGTGACATTTTATTTTTTTCTGGACGGCTTATCAAAAAATAACGGATAGGCTAGTTTCACACTTGCTTTTTTTTGCAGCGCGTTTTTCCCGCAAAAAAACGCATTGAAAAAACGCATACAACTGCTGCGTTTTTTTCAAGCATTTTTATGAGCATGCATGAAAAAAACGCAGTGTTTTTATGCGTTTGTATGCGTTTTTAGTGCGTTTTTACCGCGTTTGCGTTTTTTCCAAACATTAGGTGGCCCCTCACACTAACCCAAACCATGACTTTACTAACCCTAACCCTAACCCTGACCCTAACCCTAACCCTAACCCTGACCCTAACCCTTAACCAAACCATACCCACCCTAACCCTAACCCTAACCCTGACCCTAACCCTAACCCTAACCCTAACCCTGACCCTAACCCTAACCCTAACCCTGACCCTAACCCTAACCCTAACCCTTAACCAAACCATACCCTGATCCTAACCCTAACCTTGACCCTGACCCTAACCCTAACCCTTAACCAAACCATACCCTAACCCTAACCCTAACCCTGACCCTAACCCTAACCCTGACCCTAACCCTAACCCTTAGCCAAAACATACCCTGATCCTAACCCTAACCTTGACCCTGACCCTAACCCTAACCCTAACCCTAACCCTGACCCTAACCCTAACCCTAACCCTAACCCTGACCCTAACCCTAACCCTTAACCAAACCATACCCTAACCCTAACCCTAACCCTGACCATAACCCTAACCCTAACCCTGACCCTAACCCTAACCCTAACCCTGACCCTAACCCTAACCCTGACCCTAACCCTAACCCTAACCCTTAACCAAACCATACCCTGATCCTAACCCTAACCTTGACCCTGACCCTAACCCTAACCCTGACCCTAACCCTGACCCTAACCCTGACCCTAACCCTAACCCTAAACCCCCTTAAGTAACCCTAACTCTAACCCAAACCCCTAAATTCCATTGTCTAAACTAATGGTAAAAAAAAAAACGCATGTGCAAAAAAACGCATACATAAGCATGCCAATGCGCACATATGCTCACCATAGACTTATAATGGGTGTCTTGCTGTTAAAAAACGCATTGCGCGCGCATGCGTTTTTTTGAGGCAAGTCGGACGCCCAAAAAATGCAACAGGTTGCATTTTGTGCGCCCGAGCGCATACCGCAAAAAAACGCATGCGCGGAAAAACGCGTACAAACGCATGTGTATGCGCACATAAGCACATCCCATGCAAAGTATAGGAAAAAAAAACGCATGCGCTATTTAGCACTAAAATACCGCGAAAAAAACGCAAATGTGAAACCAGCCATAGACAATATTTTTAAAGGATACATAATCATCATAAATCATTATAATTTTAAGTGATACATGCTTACAGCCCAAAATTCTGATATGGAGACATTAGCTGCATTCACTGTGAACTGTAAAATGATGATAATTACAGTCAAAATAATCTACGGTATATAAGTTTCTTTAGGCTCAAAAAAATCATGGACATCTTACTTTTTTTAGGGATTGAACAAAAATGTATCCTATTTATACGGACCGTACCTGAATTTCTGGCAACCCTGACACTGTTCAATGTGTTCAATGTGGCAGGATCCGTTTGA
This sequence comes from Dendrobates tinctorius, assembly GCF_039654945.1. Lineage (NCBI taxonomy): Eukaryota > Metazoa > Chordata > Amphibia > Anura > Dendrobatidae > Dendrobates > Dendrobates tinctorius. Next base: position 83,012,772 of record NW_027361728.1, on the reverse strand, counting down.
ATAATGATAATCAGAATGATGCAATGTTGCGCCTGGCAAGGTGACCACCACATTATACTTAACAGGAACGTCCTACACACATGGGTGTAGTCAATAAATCTGCATTCTTCTATGAATCACTTCCAGCCCACATACCTCCCCTTGGTAACCTCAGATTGGCGCAAGTCAATGGGATGCGGCTAGGTCTCCAAAAATATGGGATCCCATATCTGAAACCTGGAGTTCTTAGGTGGGAGATATTAATGCCATAGTTCCCATCAAGAATGTAACTTTCTATACATAGGAGACAGGGCATATCCAACTTTGTCCAACTGACCAATAATAATTCTGGGCTGATTGGCAGGCTACACGGTCATGTAAGTAAATGCATTACATTCATCACCTCATCACGACACCGAAAATACATCTCCCATGTTCTGAAGTTCCGCTACACACTGAATGGAGCTGTCTGTGTAGTCCCAATCCTTTTGTTTACATTCAGCCGCTGTCGGGACTTGCACCAGCACATCAATAGGGGTGGCAGGTGTTGGACCCCACCAATATTATAATGATGACTAGAGATGAAGATCAATCTAGTTCAAATTCAATTTCCACTTCCACGCAAATTCGAACACCTTGAGATTTGATTTGCAATTTGCATTAAAAACATTGCTCTGCCCCATTCTCAAACTGGTGAAGCATCAGTGAGTGGGACAGTGTCGGTTTGTGCAGCCAAACGGGCTTCCCCACAATACCATGCAACTTTGACATCACGCCCCAGTTTATAAATTGGATTTTCATACCTTTTACAACAGTGGGCAGTACATCACTGGACCATCGGAGATCTGCAGTTCCAAGTGAAACACAATCAAGAGGGGGAATGGTAGTATGTACGACAAAGATGTATTCCATCTCTAGATTCACCTGGTAAGCCGAGTAGACATATCATGCTCAAACTAAATATATCTCGTCTTTCTGTTCCTCCTTTTTGTCTAGCACTGGAATCCATTCAAATGTATTCACAGCAAATCTAATTTTTGGGGACAAATTCATCAAAACTCGAAAGATCCGCTCAGCTCGATTGATGACCTACCGAAATTGTAATGACAAATTGGAGGTGAAGCACTCAGCACGCCATAGGATATTAATGATTCCGCCACATATGAGGTTTAGTATCTGGCACCGGCCGTTATTTCTCCCACATTGAGGTTTGGACTGGCACCAATATACATTTTGGTAATCCCCCTGTGTTCTGATATTTGTCTAAATCCTATAGAGTGCTTCCAAGTGTTCAAATTACTCTTCCATTAAAGATTAAATAAAATTACAGAGGAAATATTGCAGATCCCAGAGCAGACCGGCTGCAGTGTAGCGGTAAGGGAGTTACAGCTTGGTTTGTGAGTGTGAATAGAAAGCACCTCCAGGCTGTTATGTTAATACCAGAAATCTTTTCAATTCCTCCATCCTCTGTAGTTTACACATTCCAGAAATAGTGCTAAACCACTGGGATTGTGGTTAGCTATGATAGCCATCTCAACTGGCAGGAGACGTTTAAGAGCAGGAATCACAATATCATATTCCATAAAAGATGTGGTTAGAAACCTCGCACTATTCAAGTCTGTCATCTTTCTGCATAGGAAAGGATTCTTATCTAGATTTAGGCACTTTTTTGGCTTTTCTAATTTTTTACTTAATCAATGAAATCAACTCTCTGAAGGTTTACGTGTTATACAGTACTATAGTATGGTATTGTATACAGTAGTATAATACTCACTAATGATATTCAGTGCATATGAAAATATGACCAGTGCTTTCAAATGCCCATACACCTTAGACAACTGTTGACTGACAGCTATCGTTGCCAACCCCATTATACACGTGCATGCCTGTTTTGGTGATCATACATGTGTTTTCAATATGGAGTGGGGAGTAATTCACTACCAGACAGGAATACCAACCCCACTAGGATTTTTTATTTTTTCTGGACAGCTTATCAAACAATCACGGGCAGACAATATTTTATATGGACACCTTGGAAAACCATTATAAATCATTATGATTATCAGTCATCCATGTCTACAATCCATAATTCTGGTATGAAGACATAAGCTGCATTTACTGCAAACTGTAAAAAGATTATTGTCAAAATGAACTGTATAAGTTTCTTTAGTGTCAAAAAAATCGTGGACACCTTACGTTTTTTTACAGACAGGGCAAAAAATTTTCACTGACTGTTCTGGAATTTCTGGACATTGGCAACCCAGCTACCAGCCACGTATTACTTATCCCCAATGAAAATAAAAGGAAATTCCAATGTCCTAATCCATTTCTCGGAGCCTATAGCACCTCAGCTCCTAGTACAGTACATACAATATAGTGTCTAATAACTTGCTGAGCAAATAATGAGGAACATCAGGATACAATAAATATATACAGCATATAGACATTTCCACCATATATAAAGTATGCTGCACTGGATATATGTATGTATATGTATCTACTATATAATTGTCTAATTCTGTCTGTCTGTCTGTAACGGAAATCCCGCATTGCTAATTGGTTGCGCCCGGACGTCCGCGACCAATCAGCAACAGGCACAGTCCAGCCGCGAATTGGTGCGGAATTCGAACAACGCACGCCACCGCTACTGTCGGAAGATCTGTGGCGCTAGCCGCTGATCTCCCGATGGTTGCCGCTGGTCATCTCCTACCGCACGGAGGTCAGCGGTGACGCAGCTGGGAGATGACCGGTGCACCGCTCAATGTGCGGATGGTACCCAGATTCCGGAGGAGAGGAGACTCTCCTCCAGGCCCTGGGTACCATAAACCTGTAAAAAATAGAATTAAAATAAAAAATAGCGATATACTCACCTTTCGACTGCCCCCAGACTCTTTCCCTCCTCTCACCACGCGCCCGGCATCTTCCGGTCCCAGTAATGCTTTGCGCGAAAGATCGCTGATGACGTCGTGCTCTCGCGAGAGCGATGTCATCTCCGGTCCTTCACGCTAAGCATTACTGGGACCGGAAGATGCCGGGAGCATAGAGAGGAGATCGGGGGCCGTCGGAAGGTGAGTATATCTCTCTGTTTGTAACAGAAATCCCGTGTGCAGAGCACTGTTCCCTCCCGATGCGATAGCATCGGGCCTCCATCTAGTATATTATAAAAGTGGTTGTCTGGTGTGGAAAACATGCTGTAAAGTAAGAATGCTGTCAAAAAGAGAAGTGGTAATAATTTATTTTTATCAATAAAATATAAAGTGAATTAACAAAATAAACTCTACATCTAATCAGTATTTGGTGTGACCAGCCTTTGCCGTCAAAACAGCATCATAGCATCCATTTTTCTAGGTACACTTGCAAACAGTTTTGAAGGAATTCGGCAGGGAGATTGTTCCAAACATTTAGGAAAACTAGCCACAGATCTTCTGTTGATGTAGGCTTGTGCAAATCCTTCTTCTCTTATAATGCCAGACAGACTTGATGATTTTGAGATTGTTGCATTCTTACGTTACAGCACTTTTTTCCACACCTGCCTAAAACATTTCCAAGTACTGTATTTACAGTGAGTAAGGAAAGTTCAGAACAACTCTGTGACCATTTTTGACTGGCCCAGCCAGAGCCCTGACCTAAACCCAATTGAGCATCTCTGGAGAGACCTGAAAATGGCTGTCCACAAACGTTCACCATCCAACCTGATGGAACTGGAGAGGATCTGCAAGGAAGAATGGCAGAGGATCCTCAGATCCAGCTGTGAAAAATGTGTTGCATCATTCCCAAAAAGTCTCATGGCTGTACTAGCTCAAAAGGGTGCTTCTACTCAATACTGATCAAAGAGTTTGAATACTTATGACCATGTGATATTTCAGTTTTTCCTTTTGAATAGATTTGCAAAAATTTCTATGTTTCTATTTTTTTTCAGTCAAGATTGAGTGCAGAGTGTACGTTAATGAGAAAAAAATGAACTTTTTTGAATTTACCAAATAGCTGCAATGAAACAAAGAGTGAAAAATTTAAAGGGGTCTGAATACTTTCCGTACCCACTGTACATACAGTATGCAGAGTTTTTTTTCTAAGCTTTAATTATTTTCAACTGAATATCAATGACTGCATTTTATTGTGCCTTTCTCTTTAATAAAATAATAGATCACTCACAGAACTGCAAAAACGCTGAAATTAATTGTATAAGAGTCCTAATTATGCAAATATAATTTTACCATACCTATGCCAGGTTGGATAATGGTACAGGAAAAGGTGTCCTGTGGATAATCTATGAATGTTTATGATGGGAATGCTCCTTAAATAAAAGTACAGTTCTTTTTTTACTGAATTTTCATTATTTTATAATGGAGAGCAATACAACTAAAGAATATCTATATTTTAGTAATTAATATTTTATCCAGCCAGCATTCACACTCTTTCCTCCACTTTGCAGCACAAGGAGTTAAATGACTGACTGCTGGCGGAATGTTTTATTTTTCCTCCTAAAAATCTGGCTCATAACATTCCACAATGTCCCTGAAATTTTACAGTATTAAAATAGAAAATCAGAGCTGCCTTCTTCATGTCCACGTTTGTAATACGACTGTTAGATCAATTTCATACTAACCATAATCAGATATAAAACCATGAAACGTATTCTGATTGCCTAAACGCTTGATGGGAGTGGGTACCACTTATTTTTAGATATGCATACATTAATGTAATTTTCTGAGATTATTTTAAGTTTACCATTTCCCATTGTTCCACCCGGGGGGACTGCATTACACAATGAACCATATATTACCATGACTGAGAGCACCATGTGCTACAAACAGCACCTAGCACCTGAATAGTACTGAATATTGTATAACATAGGCAAGCTATTAGTATACCATCTGCTAAGAAATCGTAAGTTTAAAGCGAGCCGGGCAGCAACATTGTGTTCAGTAACCTACAGTGTTAGGTTGGTCCCGTTATACTGATTACAATGATACCTTGGTTGATGAAATCCGTCTTGTGGTTGTTCTTTAATCTGTATTTGTAGTTTTCAGTTAATGAGATTCTCGTGCTCCGGGCGGCCTGTGGTGTGGGCTTTATGTGGTGCTCTGCTTACATATGTATTTGTATTGCTTCTGACAGGTCACTGATCCTTCAGTTACTGCACCTGTCCACTATTTTACATACTGCATATACTATGGGTGGTTTCGAAAAAAAAAAGCACATTGAGCAAACTGACACCTGTGGTGGCGCCTGCGCAGTTGCATGTTAAGATTATGCCTATAATGTTTCCGGGTAAAAAAAAATAAATAGCTTCATCAAAATGGTGCCGATGGAGGCGCCTGTGCAGTAGCATCTATCACGTTCCTATAGATGCTACTGTGCAAGCGCCGCCGGCTCCATTTTGCTAGAAAAAAAAATTGGTTGCCAGAAAATAGCATCGGCGCTTGTGCAGTAGCTTGTGGAACGCGATAGATCCTAATGCGTATGGGCCGCCGCTATTTTGCTGAATGCAAATTTTTTACTTCTAACCTCAAAATTTGGTACGCATTATGTAAAATATTGGGCAGGTCACTAAGGGATCAGTGACCTGTCATAAGCCATCAGTATGAATATCTAAGCAGATCACCACATGAAGACCCCCCACAGGCCGCCCTGAAGCACGAGAATCTCATAAACTGAAAACTACAAATACAGATTAAGTAACAACCACAAGACGGATTTAATCAACCAAGGTATCATTTTAATCAGTATAACAGCTCCGACCTGACAGTGTCTGTAGTTTACTGAACAAAATACTGCTAACAGGTTCATTTTAACATGACAAGTATATGTACCTTATGCCAACCTGCAATATGTATATATTCTCAGTACACAATGTCCTAATGATAAATGGTAAAACTGAGTAGTGACTTCTGAGTCGCCTTGTATTCAGCTTTTTCAGTTTTTCATGTGTAGCAATTAGCGATGGGTGAGCATGCTCACACTGCTCAATATTCAGTTATGCATTGGGGTGCTCGTTTTATTATCGAGCAGTGTGGAGCATCGTTTGGTGCTTAAGTCCCCGTAAGAAGCTCATAGCCCAGGAGAGAGAGAATTTTTCTTCGTCCTCTGGAAAAATGCTCTAGTTTGCCATTCACTTTCATTATGCTTGCTCCTGGAGTTGAGCACCTCCCAGCATAAGACATGCTCAATTCGAGTACAGAGCACTTGAGAATTTCAGTGCTCAATCAACACTAGCAGCCAGCAATAGTCCCTCTGTTGTGATACAATGTTAAAAAGTGTGTTTGTCATCCTGAGCAGCTCTCCTACATCTGTTTTATCAGATACTGTACATGTATTTCCTGTGAAATAATGCTTTAGCATTTTGTCTTAGACCTCTTGATGGTGCTGCTCTTCATAGAAATATATCTATAAATGGGTTTTAACATTTCTACTTGTCAGCGATGTGTCCCCCAAAACTGTACAATCAGTACGGTCAGACTATGTAGAAACATCCTATTGAAAAGAGGAAAGAATACTCAAAGTTGTGAATATATTCATATATTTCCAGGAAGATTAACAGAGGAATGGAAAAGCACAAGTTTCCAAGAAATGATACTTCAGAATTGTTATTTCATGGGGATTTGAGATATTTACTGAAACAGACCTGTCAGGAGAACTGCTAGATCTTCATCAATGAGAAGTATAAATACAACCCAGACCTGTCCTGGAGGGAATAGTAATCATCAGAAGGAGCACATTCCAAAAAATATTCCCATACAAAAATCTCACTTTTTCTTTGGGAGATATGAGACAATATTGATGCGCCATCCGTCAGGCTTTTGGCAGCTCTTGCGTCCATTTGGCATGTAATATGTACTCATCATAGTATAATTATTAGGAAAGGTGCACTATTCCTGCTGGCAGTGTAAGCAGCTAATGGATACTCCGGTAGCAGTGTGCAGGAATGCCAAAATTTTGATTTTTTTAAAAGGATCGTTCACCATTTTTAATTTTAAAGTGCACCTGTCACCTGTTTTGGCCGCTATAAGATGCGGCCACTGCCTTTCAGGGCTTATCTACAGCATTCTATAATGCTGTAGATAAACCCCCAGTCTGACCTGAAAAATAAGAAAAATAAGTTTTATTATACTCACCCGGGGGCGGTCCAGTGCAGTCCAATGGGTGTCGCAGGTCCGGGTTTGGCACCTCCCATCTTCTTGTGACGCCGCCCTTCTGCTTGCTTTATCGCTCTCCGGCATCGCGCTCCTGGCGTACTTCTGTGCCCTGTTGAGGGCAGAGCAAAGTACTGCTGCGCGCAGGTGCTGGGTCTCTCTGACCTGTCCCGGTGCCTGCACACTGCAGTACTTTGCTCTGCCCTCAACAGGGCACAGAAGTACGTCTGCGCAGAAGTGCAATTCTGGGAGTGAGGAAGCAAGCAGGAGGGCGGCGTCGCAAGAAGATGGGAGGTGCCGGACCCAGACCTGCGACACCCATCAGTCCGGACCACCCCCCCCCCCCGGTGAGTATAATAAAACTTATTTTTCAGGTCGGACAGGGGGCTTAACTACAACATTATACTGTAAAATGCTATAGATAAGCCCTGGAAGGCGGTGGCCGCATCTTATAGCAGCCAAAACAGGTGACAGGTTCCCTTTAAAAGCGGCTCAGCATGATTAAAAGACAAAAATTATAATCAGTCACACCCCGGCAAAACAGCTGCTGTCAATGAATGGCTGCAACAGTCATGTGTCAGTATGAAAAGTACAGGATGCACAGAACCGGTCATTGTAAGTCCTGTTCTGGTTGTACAAACATGTTACAGTAATAGCCAATCATGGGCCACAACCAGTCACATGTCCCCACAAGAAGTGTAAGTTAAAAGACTGGTAGAGGGATCTGTTGATGTTGATCACGCTTCCCGGAATCACAATTTTCAAATGATTTCTTCACAGGCACCAAATTGATAAAAAGATGTTTATTCTGGTTTACAAACCCCGTCACATTCTTCAAGTAGGCACTAAAAAGTCATTAGCCTCAGGTCCCCATAGTGGGCACAACTAATCAAGGTACCAAAAAGGTCGCACGTATAATCATCCTGATATCAAAGCACCGTACTCATATGATCCAAACCCCAGTTAACCCAGTGGTGTAATACCTAGGGGTAAGTAATCTATTACTCAGAGCTTTCTAAGGCTAAGTAGGATAGTACAAGTTCTTTACATAGCAGCAAGATAGTGTCTAGTTCCTTGCAGGTAGTGACATTATCAATCCTAGGTTAGCTAATTGTCACCCTTGGCAGTACCTAGCTATTGGTAACACTAGAACGAGCATGTCTGTTATTTCCCAATGGTTATATCCAGTGCTGAGCTTTCATTATCAGACTCTAAATTATTGTGATCAGAAGGCTAAAAACTGACACAGCAAAAATAAGTCTATCCTTTTCTGGATCCACCCTGGATGTCAGAAGTTGATGCTTGACAAGCCTACATAGGGCCTTACACAGTAGAGTAAGTGTATATCATACATTGATAAGTTGACAATTTTAGGATGTATTAACAGAAGCATGCAGTCTAGATCACGTGAAGTCATTATCCCCCTCTACTCCTCTTTGGTCAGACCTCATCTGGAATGCTGTGTCCAGTTTTGGGTGCCACATTTTAAAAAAGACATCAACAAACTGGAGCAAGTTCAGAGAAGAGCGACCAGAATGGTGACCGGTCTGCAAACCGTATCCTATGAAGAACGGTTACAGGATTTGGGAATGTTTACCTTGCAAAAGAGAAGACTGAGAGGAGACTTAACAGCTGTCTACAATTATCTCAAGGGCTATCACATTGTAGATGGATCATCTTTATTTTCATTTGCACAAGGAAAGACTAGAAGCAATGGGATGAAACTGAATGGGAGGAGACACAGATTAGATATTAGAAAAAACTTCTTGACAGTTAGGGTGATTAATAAGTGGAACAGGCTGCCACGAGAGGTGGTGAGTTCTCCTGCAATAGAAGTCTTCAAACAGAGGCTGGACAGACATCTGTCTGGGATGATTTAGTGAATCCTGCTTTGAGCAGGGGGTTGGACCAGATGACCCAGGAGGTCCCTTCCAACTCTGCCATTCTATGATTCTATAAGTTATGTGTCTGATCATTTGCACAAATAATTTTCAAAAATGTATAAAAATGTCCCAAAAATGTCACCTTTTGTTTGCAATACTGTAATTTGTCATGTGAGACCTTGCAACCCTTATCTGCCAAAAAACATAGCAAGAAACCTCTTAGTTTCCCTACAGGACATCTGGTCCAGGCAGAACAGCAAAAGGTCATCCACGTACTGTAATAGTACTATCTGTGGGTGAGGTGGTTGCCATTGGATGTAAATAGGGTAATATCTATTGGCGTTCATAAGGTATTAACTGACCACAGGATAGATCATCAATATCATAGTAGTAGACAATCCCTTTATAATAATAATCTTTATTTTTATATAGCACTAACATATTCCACAGCGCTTTACAGTTTTGCACACATTTTCATCACTGTCCCCGATGGGGCTCACAATCTAAATTCCCTATCAGTATGTCTTTGGAATGTGGGAGGAAACCGGAGTACCCAGAGGAAACCCACGCAAACACAGGGAGAACATACAAACTCCTTGCAGATGTTGTCCTATTTGGGATTCGAACCCAGGACTCCAGCACTGCAAGGCTGCAGTGATATCCACTGAGCCACCATGCTGCCCACAATCCCTTTAAAATGTTCCCCTTCTCCATAGCATCAAAAATTAGTTAGTTTCATACAGTGGGGAAAATAAGAATTTGATTGCTGATTTTATAAGTTTTCCCACCTACAAAGAATGGAGAGGTCTATAATTTTTATCATAGGTACACTTCAATTGTGAGAGATAGAATCTAAAAATAAAAACCAGAAAATCACATTGCATGATTTTTAAACAGTTAAATTGCATTTTATTTCATGAAGTAAGTGTTTGATCACCTACCAGCCAGCAAGAATTCTGGCTCTCACAGACCTGTTAGTTTTTCTTTAAGAAGCCCTCCTACTCTGCACTCATTACCTGTATTAATTGCACCTTTTTGAACTCGTATAAAAGTCACCTGTCAACATAATCAATCATACTCCACCCTCTCTACCATGGCCAAGTCCAAAGAGCTGTCTAAGGACACCAGGGACAAAATTGTAGATCTGTGCAAGGCTGGGATGGTTTACAGGACAATAGACAAGCAGCTTGGTGAGAAGGCAACAACCATTGGCACAATTATTAGAAAATGGAGGAAACACAAGATGACTGTCAATCTTCCTCGGTCTGGGGCTCCATGCAAGATCTCACCTTTTGGGGATGATTCTGAGAAAGGACATGAAACAGCCCAGAACTACACGGGAGGACTTGGTCAATGACTTGAAAAGAGCTGGGACCACAGTCTCAAACATTACCATTAGTAACACACTACTCCATCATGGATAAAAGTCTTGCAGGGCATGCAAGGTCCCCCCTGCTCACACCAGCACATGCCCAGGCCAGTTTGAAGTTGACCAATGACCATCTGGATGATCCAGAGGAGGCGTGAGAGAAGGTCATGTGGTCAGATGAGACCACAATAGAACTTTTGGTATCAACTCCACTCGCCTTGTTTGGAGGAAGAAGAAGGATGAGTACAACCCTAAGATCACTGTCCCAACTGTGAAGCATGGTGGAGTAAACATCATACTTTGGGGGTGGTTTTCTGCAAAGGGGATAGGACGACTGCACCGTATTGAAGGGATAATGTATGGGGTCATGTATTGCGATATTTTGGCCAACAGCTTCTTTCCCTCAGTGAGAGCATTGAAGATGGGTCGTGGCTGGGTCTTCCAGCATGTCAATGACCCGAAGCACACAGCCAGAACAGCTAAGGAGGGGCTCTGTAAGGAGCATTTCAGTGTCCTGGAGTGGCCTATCCAGTCTCCAGACCTGAACCCAATAGAAAATCTTTGGAGAGAGCTGAAACTCAATGTTGCGCAGCAAAAGCTCTGAAACCTGAAAACATAAATAAAATATTAGACTGCACTCGGTTGACATCTGAGTGCAGTCCAATTTCCACAGACTGACAGAATGATGAAGATAGAGACTTTCTTCACTCCATCTTCTCCTCATTTGAGAGAATCGGATCACACTATGTTCACATTCTGATCAGAGTGCGATTAGCATTTTCGCCCCAATTCTCTCAGGTGAGAGAATGTACACTGCTGTGACCCAAGCCGTAATGTAATCAATATAACGTATTTGCTTTGTTGATGTGTTACTTTAAATACAATTTAGAAGCTAATATTATTTGCTCACTTTCTATTTAAAAAACTTTTTTCAAGTCAATGATGACAAAGTCAGAGCTCTTTTTGAGAATCATATATACATTTAATCTTTTATAGCAATTTGTCATAAATAAACAATAAGAAAAGTTTCTGCTTTGTGAAAGCCATGACATAATTGATTTCAAGGAACATACAGCATAAATATTTTGATATTTCGTTGAGTAAAATAAATATATGTAAATGAATGACATTCTCATAATGTTACACAGAACCATTGTAAACCATAAGGATATGCAATAAATGAGTCTTTAAAGTTGTGCATCTCATAATAACTTGTTCTCAATAAAGCAGCAGGATGAACCATTTTGATACTTTATTCTAAAAAGTACAATGGGAACGGTAATAAAAACATGGTTTGGCATTGACTATATGACCAGCATCAGTTTTGTGGTTTTTAATGTCTCAAATTATTGCACACCCCATTTTTGAGTTATGATTTGAGATTTTTTAAGTGGGTAGAGTTTAACTGGGGGACATGGTTAACAACAGTTCCACAAATGTGTTAAAAGGGGTTTTCCAGTGGAATCCAGCTATTACCTATCCACAGATACAGGTGACATTATCATATAAGTTTTTGATCTGTGGGGGTCAGAATGCTAGGTTCTGGACTATTTGGGAGGACAGTGCACTTTTATCCCCATTAGAATTGAGCACCAGTGTGAACGATCCGTGTACACTTGCACATAGCTTCATCTGATCCGGGAAAAATTTTAGAAAAATAAAGGATTGGAACCTTGCAGAGAAGACACAAGACACCCATTCCTGACAAAGGATATTGAAAAAATAATAAAAACTGATTTTTTCCTGCTGATTTCTTAAAAACAAAGTTACCTATAATGAGATGAACACTTTACGTGTGATAATAAAATACTGGCACAAAGAAATGCAGAAAATACCAGAAAAAAAACAGCTCCATAGGCAAAAAAGGGTCAACTCTATAATGAGGGTCTTAATTTCTTGGGTAGAACATTGCATATTTTGAGGTCCTGAAGCCAAGGAGGTCTCTCATCTCATTCCGGAATTTAGAAAGGTCCTGACGGAGTTCATTTAGGTTTTCCACAGTGGCTTGGTCTGTGCTCTGCATCTTCTGCCTCATTGAAGTCAGGTATCGATGTACAAGGCAGCACATGACCTTCTGGTAGTTTTCATCTCTCTTTTGCCTAAGACTCTTCCATTCCTGCAATTTCCAAAAATCCACAAACATTAATAATTGTCATCAACATGAAACAGCACAAACTTTAAAATGGAATACAAAACTAAATAAAAATCATAGGTTAAAGGGGTCGTCGCATGCGATAAAGCATGGCTACTTTATCTTGGCAATACCTTCAAGCTTATCCATGAGTTGTGAAGGGAGTTGTATTAGGACAGAAGAGATCTCATTTCTGGCCTTTAAAGGGAACCTGTTGTGTGAAAAAATGCTATTAACCTGCAGATATGGGGTTAATCTGCACATTAATAGCATTCTAACACCGTTCAGCCGCCTCTCTAAGAACCCCACTGCTGGGAGGAAATGAACTTTATTCCCCTGGCAGCTGTTATGAATGGGTCACCAAGGAGGAAAAACCTAAACAAGCTGAGCCCAGAAAAACCAGAGAGGTTGGTAACTATGCAGATTGCAGATCCCTGATCCTAACCACACAACTAGCAGCAGCCATGGAGCGTACCTACGATGAACCTAGACGCCTCTTCACGGCCGGAGGACTAAATAAACCTAAAGCAAGAAAAGGGGAAAACTAACTGCCCCAGAGCAGACCCCAAAGGAATAGACAGCCCCCACACATGTATTGACGGTTAAACAAGATGAAAACACGAACACAGGCAGGAAAATAGGCTGAGCAAACGATGGGGCCCAAACTAACTAGAAAGGAGAGGAAAGGAAAGACACTGTCTGCAATTTTCCCAAAACCCTACAAAAAATGTCCAACACTTCTGATAACAAAATTAACCCTGAAGTCACTAGACTTCTCCCACTATATCAGCACTCTGAAATATTCTGAGACAGAGCAAAAAGAGGCCAATCTAATAAGGGACAAAAAGCAAATTGGCAAATACAGATAAATAAGAGTGGAAATTCAGCACAGCCCCAGCCGGGGCTGGCTGACCACACAAAAAACTGAATAGAACAACAAAATCAAGTGTGAACATTAGCAGAAAAAATTAGCTTGAGCTGACTGGAACAGAGCTGAGAACCAAGACCTGACAAGCAGAAGGAATCACCAGCACCAGAGTAGGGCGTCGACTGTCTTAAATCCAATCTGAGATTCCTGAGGTCCAATCGTCATCCTCATTATCAGGTGGCAGATCTCTACTGATTAAATCAGCCTCACTACCTCCTGTTACCACCAGAGGGAGCCTGGAAGGAGAACTCACAACTGGTAGACCAGAAAATGAACTCACAACAGAACCCCCCCTTGAGGAGGGGTCACCGAACCCTCATCCACGCCACCAGGCCGATCAGGATGGGCCCGGTGAAAAGCACAAACCAATCTATTGGCATGAATATCAGAGGCAGAGACCCAAGAATTATCCTCCTGGCCATAACCCTTCCATTTGACCAAATACTGTAGTCTCCGTCTAACCAAACGAGAATCTAATATTTTCTCTACCTCATATTCCAAATTGCCTTCAACCAACACAGGGTCAGGAGGTGCTGCCATAGGAACCACTGGCTCAACAAACCTCTTCAACAGAGATTTGTGAAATACGTTATGGATCTTGAACGTAACTGGAAGAGCCAATCGAAAAGAAACAGGATTAAGAATCTCCAAAATCTTATAAGGTCCAATAAATCTAGGCTTAAATTTTGGAGATGCAACCTTCATAGGAATATTCTTAGATGACAACAAAACCATATCACCCACTTTAAACTGGGGACCAAGGGTCCTATGCCGGTTGGAAAATCGCTGGGCCTTTTCCTGAGAGAGTAACAACTTATCCACCACTTGGTCCCATATCTGCTGCATTCTCTCAACCACAGTGTCCACACCTGGGCAGGACGAAGATTCCACTTGCCCTGAAGAGAATCGAGGATGAAACCCAAAATTACAGAAAAAGGGTGACATCAAAGTGGCAGAACTAGCTCTATTGTTCAGCGCGAATTCGGCCAAGGGCAAAAATGAGACCCAATCATCCTGATCAGCAGATATAAAACATCTTAAATAAGACTCCAAGGTCTGGTTTGTTCTCTCAGTCTGTCCATTGGTCTGGGGATGAAACGCGGAGGAGAAGGATAACTGAATTCCCAGACTGGAACAAAAGGCTTTCCAGAATCTGGAAACAAACTGAACTCCTCTGTCGGACACAATGTTCTCAGGAATCCCATGTAACCGAACCACCTGTTGTAAAAACAAGGGCACAAACTCAGCGGAAGATGGCAACTTTGGGAGTGGTACAAGATGGACCATCTTCGAAAAACTATCACTAATCATCCAGATAACAGTCATTCTCTGAGAGACAGGAAGATCAGAAATAAAATCCATTGAGATATGGGTCCATGGCCTCTTGGGCACCGGCAGGGGCATCACCAACCCACTAGAACGAGAACAGGGTTTAGACCGAGAACAAGTCCCACAGGACTGTACAAAATTCCTGACATCACGAGATAAGGCAGGCCACCAAAAGGACCGACTCACCAAATTTCTGGTACCAAAAATACCTGGATGACCAGCCAATGTGAAGCAATGAATCTCAAACATCACTCTCTTTCTCCACTGGTCAGGAACATTCAATTTTACCATAGGGCAACGCTCAGTTTTATCCTCCTAAAATTCCTCCAGGGCGCGGCTCAAATCACGCGAAATGGCAGAAAGAACTACCCCCTCACCTAGGATGGTAGTAGGCTCGGTCACATTAAGAGAATCGGCAAAGAAACTCCTAGAAAGGGCGTCTGCTTTAACATTCTTAGTGCCCGGAAGAAAAGAGACCACAAAATTAAAACGCGTGAAAAACAAGGCCCATCTTGCCTGTCTTGGATTCAAGCATTTGGCCGACTCCAGATAAATCAAATTCTCGTGATCGGTGAGGACCACAACTTCATGTCTAGCTCCCTCCAACCAATGTCTCCACTCCTCAAATGCCCATTTCATGGCCAACAATTCCCGATTCCCCACGTCATAGTTGCATTCAGATGGGGAGAACTTTCGAGAAAAGAAGGCACAAGGATTCATCTTAGAAGTCACAGGGTCTTTTTGGGACAAAACAGCTCCTGCACCAATCTCAGAAGCGTCTACCTCCACCTGAAATGGAAGTGAGACATCAGGTTGCCGTAAAACCGGAGCTGAAGTAAATCTCCGCTTAAGCTCCTGAAATGCTGAGACAGCCTCAGGAGACCAATTCAGCACATCAGCGCCCTTCTTGGTCAGATCAGTCAGTGGTTTGACAATACCAGAAAAATTACCTATAAATTTACGAAAGAAATTAGCAAAACCCAAAAACTTCAGGAGTGCCTTCAAAGAAGTAGGCTGAACCCAATCATAAATGGCCTGTATCTTGGCCGGGTCCATTTCAATAGTCGATGGAGACAAGATAAATCCCAAAAATGAAATCCTCTGTATACCAAAGAGGTATTTCGATCCCTTAACAAACAGGGAATTCTCCCTCAAAATCCGGAACACAGTCCAGACGTGTTCCACATGAGAATCCCAATCACTAGAAAAGATCAAAATATCATCCAGAAAGATGATCAAAAACTTATCCACAAAGTCACGGAAAATATCATTCATAAAGGACTGGAAGACAGAAGGGGCATTAGTGAGCCCAAAAGGCATCACCAGGTACTCAAAATGTCCCTCCGGAGTATTAAACGCCGTCTTCCATTCATCCCCGTGCTTGATGCGAATAAGATTATACGCCCCCCTGAGGTCAAGCATAGTAAACCAGCAGGCACTCTTAACTCTGGAGAATAAATCAGACATCAGAGGTAACGGGTACTGATATTTAACCGTCATCTTGTTAAGGGAACGATAATCAATACACAGTCTTAATGAACCATCTTTCTTGGCCACAAAAAAAACCCAGCACCTAAAGGTGATGAGGATGGTCTAATATGACCCTTCTCCAATGACTCCTTAATATAGGATCGCATAGCATCATGTTCGGGTACTGATAAGTTGAAAAGCCGACCCTTGGGAAATTTACACCCAGGCATCAACTCAATTGCACAGTCATAACTCCTATGAGGAGGCAAAGATGCAGACTTACTCTCACTAAATACATCAGAAAAATCGGCCAGATAATCAGGAATATAATGAGACTGAGGAGAGGTGGAGAAAACAGGAGCGTCCCTAAGAACACACTGACAACCCCAACTCACCACAGACCCAGATTTCCAATCCAAAACTGGATTATGAGTTTGCAACCAGGGAAAACCCAGAACAATAGTATCGCGCAAATTATGCAGCACCAAAAATTTACAATTTTCTTGGTGGTCTGGGGTAACTCGCATTATCACCTGGGTCCAAAACTGAGGTTTATTCTCCGCCAAAGGAGTAGCATCAATACCCCTCAAAGGAATAGGCATCCGCAGAGGTGTCATGGAAAAACCACAACGTTTAGCAAAGTCCAAATCCATCAGATTCAACGCTGCTCCTGAATCCACAAAAGCCTTAGTGGAAAACGTGGATAAGGAGCAAATCAGAGTAATTGCCAAAAGGAACTTAGGTTGTACACTGCCCACAGCAAATGTGTGTGCAAAACGTTTCTCTCATTTAGGGCAGACATAAATAGTATGAGAGGCATCTCCACAGAAAAAACACAGCTTATTACGCCTTCTAAACTCCTGACGTTGCGCCCTAGACAAAACCCCATCACATTGCATAGGTTCAGACGTTTGTTCAAAAGGTGGCAGCGCCTCCCGTGTAGTTTTACGTTCACGTAAACGCCGATCAACTTGAATGGCTAATGACATAGAATCATCCAGACCAGAGGGAACAGGAAATCCCACCATAACATCTTTTACGGTCTCTGATAAACCCTTCTGAAAGAGAGCTGCCAAGGCACCATCATTCCATGTAGTAAGGACTGCCCACTTTCGGAATTTTTGACAGTATAACTCTGCAGAATCCTGACCTTGGTTTAATGCCAACAGGGTTCTCTCAGCTTGATCAACAGCATTAGGTTCATCATGCAACAACCCCAAGGCTTGAAAAAATGCATCCACATTAGTCAGAATAGGATTTTCAGGTGTCAGAGAAAAAGCCCAATCCTGGGGATCGCCGCGCAGCAAGGAGATGACAATTTTAACCTGCTGCACAGAGCTCCCCGATGAGTTAGGCTTCAAGGCAAGAAATAATTTACAATTATTCTTAAAATTCAGAAATTTAGACCGATCCCCAGAAAACACATCAGGAGTAGGGATCTTAGGTTCAGCAGCATGTGACTGAATGAGGTAGGTGGAAATTCCCTGCACTTCAGCAGCAAGTTGCTCCACACGATCAAACAATTGCTTAATCTCCATTAGGGAAAAAATCCTCCTACGCCCCAAAGAAAAAGAGGAAAAAATACATATAAAAAAAAAATTCTGACACTTTTTTTTTTTTAACAACTTTTTCCTGCTTTTGAGTACCCTAGAATCTGCGGTATGGCTGGTGATTCTGTTATGAATGGGTTACCGAGGAGGAAAAACCTAAACAAGCTGAGCCCAGAAAAACCAGAGAGGTTGGTAACTATGCAGATTGCAGATCCCTGATCCTAACCACACAACTAGCAGCAGCCGTGGAACGTACCTACGATGAACCTGGACGCCTCATCACGGCCGGAGGACTAAGTAAGCCTAAAGCAAGAAAAGGGGAAAACTAACTTCCCCAGAGCAGACCCCAAAGGAATAGACAGCCCCCACACATGTATTGACGGTGAAACAAGATGAAAACATGAACACAGGCAGGAAAATAGGCTGAGCAAACGATGGGGCCCAAACTAACTAGAAAGGAGAGGAAAAGAAAGACACTGTCTGCAATCTGCCCAAAACCCTACAAAATAATGTCCAACACTTCTGATAACAAAATTAACCCTGAAGTCACTAGACTTCTCCCACTATATCAGCACTCTGAAATATTCTGAGACAGAGCAAAAAGAGGCCAATCTAATAAGGGACAAAAAGCAAATTGGCAAATACAGATAAATAAGAGTGGAAATTCAGCACAGCCCCAGCCGGAGCTGGCTGACCACACAAAATACTGAATAGAACAACAAAATCAAGTGTGAACATTAGCAGAAAAACTTAGCTTGAGCTGACTGGAACAGAGCTGAGAACCAAGACCTGACAAGCTGAAGGAATCACCAGCACCAGAGTAGGGCGTCGGCTGTCTTAAATCCAATCTGAGATTCCTGAGGTCCAATCGTCATCCTCATTATCAGGTGGCAGATCTCTACTGATTAAATCAGCCTCACTATCTCCTGTTACCACCAGAGGGAGCCTGGAAGGAGAACTCACAACTGGTAGACCAGAAAATGAGCTCACAACAGGCAGCATTCATCTTCTAGTTATAGAGGTGGAGCCGGTGCGGGTTCAGTCACCGCTCGGAGTATAGACTGCACTCTAATGCTGAGCTGCTGGGACTAAACCCGCTCAGGCGCCAATCCTATAACTGAACGCCAGAAGGTTCAGGGAGGCATCGGCAGTAGGGCTCTCAGTGCAGGCGCCAGGAAGGTTCACAACGCAATTAGCCTGCAGATAAACCCCATACGTGCAGGATAATTGTTTTTTCACAAGATAGATCCCCTTTAAGTCCAATGAGTGATCCTACTCAGTGACAGTTATATATGTGTGTAATTCTTGATATAGAAAAAAGAAATAATAATAATACTGCAAAAGTCAAACACTGAGTGAGACCACAACTGGATTCCTAATCCACAGCAAGTAGGGATTAAATGTATAGAAAGTTATACTATGGCCTCAATTCATCAAAGTATGTTCAGGTGTAAATCGCTTTGAAAATGTACAACATTTTTTGCTTAACGTGGAATTGTGCAAAATGGTTGCCACTTTTGGTGTATTTCGCACCAGTTTTGCCCAGCAAAATGGGCAGAACTGGGGAAGGATGGGGCACGATGGGTGTGTGATGTCACACCTCTTCTAAATCATGATCAGTTATGGCAGACTATAACTTATCTCCAGTTCCTGACTAAAGTAAAATTTCTTCACGTTTCAGAAGTATCAGATTTATTAAGAGGCGTGCATTGAGGCCAATATATTTTTCCTAATTTATGTTATCTGAACCAATATCTTTGCTTTTGTCATTTTCTGCATTTGGCTCTGATCAATGATCTGTAGTAGACATAAGAAAAAACATCCTGTAATATGGGACCCGTACCATGCCTATCAGGCAGTAACCTTTAAATATATTGCAGAATCCTCACATAAACTGACATATCTGATGTATGTTTTAAATGTGAGAATTTATGAAAACTGGAACATTGGAGCTTTATGTTGTGGGATTACCGGCTGACTCATGATGTACTCACGATGCTTCTATACTACTTCTTCTAAAATGTTTCTATATGTTCATATTCATATGTTTAAACGTCATATCATTTTATATGGAAATTAGTAAGAGTTGGATTGCAACATTGTAACAGAGCTCAACTAATTGGGTATAACAATGTGGTAGAGGACATTGAACTATTCTAATGTAACTATGGACTACTTCAATGTCTGAGGAGTCTCTGCCTGTTATTTAGAAGCATGAAATAGTCAGTGAGACAGATAGATGGAGCACCAGGCTGACAGGTCTCAGGGCGCTGGTAATAGTAATCTGATGCTGCTCCTGTCGGGTGCCTCTAGAGAGGATATAAACATGGGAAGCAGGGTAACCCGATCACAGGGGAGCGCAAAGTAAAGGGAGGAACTTGAAAGGTTTTCTTCTTTAATAAGTTCCCCTACGCGTTTCAACGGATAACATCCGTCTTCATCAGGTGGCAAGTCAACTCGGTATTTAGAAGCAGCTTAGACAATGTGACTGATTATATAGCCAAGAAATTAGTAATCTGACAACATTTATCCACATTTCTCAAATATAATATGAGGCATAGAGATGAGCAAATTGTTTCTATGCAATTCAGATTTGGGTCAAATTTTTAGGAATTAACTTAGGCAAATTTGAACAATTTGTGTGAACCATATTAAATGGCCACCACCATTTTACACATTGCCGAGGATTGCATTAACCAGAGAAGGCTCCTTTGACCCTAGCGGGGGGCAGGCTTCCCCATAATGTCTTGCTGGTATCACATCAAATGTTATACATTAGCACAGTCAGACAGGATGGACGATTATAGCCTCTATAAATGCCAGGGCAGCAGCTATTTTGTGTTGAATCTGGATCATGAGAAGACGTCACAGAACACAGATTAGCAATAAACATTACAGATAATGAGTGACAACAAGAACAGTTACTATCCGTGTACCCATAACCATATACAGTGGGTACGGAAAGTATTCAGACCCCTTTAAATTTTTCACTCTTTGTTTCATTGCAGCTATTTGGTAAATTCAAAAAAGTTCTTTTTTTTTCTCATTAGTGTACACTCTGCACCCCATCTTTACTGAAAAAAAACAGAAATGTAGAAATTTTTGAAAATGTATTAAAAAAGAAAAACTGAAATATCACATGGTCATAAGTATTCAGACCTTTTTCTCAATATTGATAAGAAGCACCCTTTTGAGCTAGTACAACCATGAGTCTTCTTGGGAATGATGTTTTTAAACACCTGGATTTGAGGATCCTCTGCCATTCTTCCTTGCAGATCCTCTCCAGTTCCATCAGGTTGGATGGTGAACATTGGTGGACAGCCATTTTCAGGTTCCTCCAGACATGCTCAATTAGGTTTAGGTCAGGACTCTGGCTGGGCCAGTCAAGAATGGTCACAGAGTTGCTCTGAAGCAACTCCTTTGTTATTTTATCTGTGTGCTTAGGGTCATTGTCTTGTTGGAAGATGAATCTTCAGCCAAGTCTGAGATCCAGAACACTCTGGAAGAGGTTGTCATCCAGGATATCTCTGTACTTGGCCGCATTCATGTTTCCTTCAATTGCAACCAGTCGTCCTGTCCCTGCAGGTGAAAAACACCACCATAGCATGATGCTGCCACCACCATGTTTCACTGTTGGGATTGTATTGGGCAGGTGATGATCAGTGCCTGGTTTTCTCCACACATACCGCTTAGAATTATCACCAAAAAGTTCTATCTTCGTATCATCAGACCAAAGAATCTTATTTCTCATAGTCTGGGAGACCTTCATGTATTTTCTTAGCAAACTCTATGTGGGCTTTCATATGTCTGGCACTGACGAGGCCACTTTGCCATGAAGGCCCGACTGGTAGAGGGCTGCAGTGATAGTTGACTTTGTGGAACTTTCGCCCATCTTCCTACTGCATCTGTGCAGCTCAGCCACAGTGATCTTGGGGTTCTTTATCTCTCTCACCAAGGCTCTTCTCCCACGATTACTCAGTTTGGCTGGACGGCCGGGTCTAGGAAGACTTCTGGTGGTCCCAAACTTCTTCCATTTTAGGGTTACGGAGGCCACAGTGCTCTTAGGAACCTTGAGTACTGCAGAAATTCTTTTGTACCCTTGGCCAGATGTGTGCCTTGCCATAATCCTGTCTCTGAGGTCCTTGGCCAGTTCTTTTGACCTCACGATTTTCATTTGGTTTGACATGCACTGTGAGCTGTGAGGTCTTATATAGACAGGTGTGTGCCTTTACAAATCAAGTCCTATCAGTTTAATTAAGCACAGTTGGACTCCGATGAAGGAATAGAACCATCTCAAGGAGGATCACAAGGAAATGGACATCATGTGACTTAAATATGAGTGTCTGAGCAAAGGGTCTGAATACTTATGACCATTAGATATTTCAGTTTTTCTTTTTTAATAGATTTACAAAAATTTCTACATTCCTGTTTTTTCAGCTAAGATGAAGTGCAGAGTAGGGATGGGCGAGTCTACTCGCTAGGACTCGTTACTCGGCGAATAGTAAGGGACTCGCTGGACTCGTTACTCGGCGAGTCTCCCAGTGATTACTCGCACAGTAACGAGTCCAATGCAAGTCAATGGCAATCCTAGTTTTGTCAGAGTTTTTTTTTCTCACTCGCTAGACGCTATATCACATCGCTGTCAACAGCGAGTCTGAGCGAGTCTGAGCGAGTCTACGATTCCGAGTCCTGTATACTGGATTCGGGACTCGCTTATACAGAATCTGTTATGTTCCTACAAGTTTCCAAGACAGCCTATGTCAACACACAGCGATTGTGAGCGAGTCTGAGCGAGTCTACGAATCCCGAGTCCTGTATACTGGATTCGGGACTCGCAAATATAGAATCTGTTATGTTCCTACAAAGCTTCCGAGACAGCCTAGCGTGTTAGGTCAGAAAACTTTTTTAGATGGACAAGCATGTTAGCCAATCATATTCAGTAATGTTGGTTGTGGCAGGACTATGATTGGCTTCTGTCCATCGTGATGCCTATGTCATGTATGAGAGGCGAGGCTGTATATAAGCCTTTTCCACCGCCATTTCCTCTACATTCCTGAGAGATCTGAGATAGAGCAGGGTGAGGTAGATGCTTGAGCAGATCATAGGGATTGTCAGTTAGTGTAGGGAAACTTCAAGATTCCTTATATTAAACCCAAACAGCTCTTCTGAGAGCTACCAGGAGGACAGAGGAGTACTGTGTAGACTGTAGGCAGGCAGGCAGGGAGGATCAAGCCTTACAGTGCAGTGCACAGTGCAGGGACTAGTGTGCAGCTTCACTGCTAGGTGTCAGCACACACACTTACCCCGCCAGCAAGTGACGCCTACAGCACCACCTAACTCCATCTCGGTGACTGTGCATTTGTCAACAATGTCACAAAAACCACAATTTCCCAAAAAAGAGGTTGCAAAGGGACGAGGTCGTGGCCGTAGCAGTGCAGGGAACATCACTTGAGCGATCTCCCTCCAGGCTGTAGTCCGCTGGATGTTATGCCCATAGGCAGGGTCAGTGGGGAGCCAAAGCAGGGGCCGAGCCTCCACCAGATCAATCAACTGCAGTGTGTTGACAGTGACACGGGCCATGATTGCTCTGTATTGCTCTGTGTGTGTGCGTATGTCAACTCGACTCGGATTATTTCCTGTTTGCTCAAAGCATGGTGTGTGCTAGAGAAAATCGCTTCCCTCACCTCATCGGCGCTAAATAAGACAAACAAATGCGAGTTTGGACTCGGACACAGCAGCAACAAACTGTTGCGAGTGGGGTTTACAAATCGCCAATGCAAGCGCTTTCCGAGACACATCTGCGATTTGTAAATCGCACATTACTCGCTAAGACTCGCTTCCCCATTCATTAACATTGGACTCGCTAGATTCGCAACGAGTAGCGAGTCCTGGGCTCGGACTCGCTAGAGTCAAGCGATTCCGAGTAATTTAGGACTCGCCCATCACTAGTGCAGAGTGTAAATTAATGAAAAAAATGAACTTTTTTGAATTTACCAAATGGCTACAATGAAACAAAGAGTGAAAAATTTAAAGGGGTCTGAATACTTTCCAAACCCACTGTATCTTGAGATCACTGACATTATAAAGGCAGTCTTACTTTAAGGAGCTTGAAAGGATTTGGTACAGTTCTAGGAGACTGATTGATTTGTCCCAAATCGAATTTTTATGAAAATTTGATTAAGCTGGCAAAGTTGGTTTGGAAAAGATTCGCTCATATCTAGCAAGGCACTTTTTTAATCTGATATTTAACAGGTTTTTTTTCCATCAAAGAGCATGGTAATAGCAAGAAATTAAAATCTTCAATGCACAGGTAAAAAAATGAAAAAAAAAACTACAGACTTATGAAATTAGTTAACTTATTTCTTTAATTTTTGAGTTTTTCCTGAGAGAACCTAGAGTCCTATTCTACTCCACCCTGCTATTCTATTTAGCCAAACTTAGATCCCAATAGAGCCCTAGTAGAGGAACCACTGAAATATAGATGTAAGACCATATGAAATTGTCTGTAGGTAAACCAAAAAATGTCCCAGAACTTCACAGCAAATATCTTAGTAAGGATAAATTTCTGCAATACTGCTACAAAACATGGGACATCCACAGCAACAAATTATGCGCAAATGTCCCCAAAATTTTTCTCCATAAAGTGGGGATAAGATTTATTAAAATCCTATCCTCTTTGCTGCTGATTACACCCACAAATATAAAAGGAAATTTTGCAGCATCCCTTGTAAACATACCATTATATAGCAAGTATAAAGAAAACCCACACGGCCAGTGTGCTATCCAAAATCTGCCAACCAGGCCTATTATCATTTGAAAAAAATACAAGCTTGTGTGATGTTGTAGATTTGAAGATTTAATCCTATCTATGAAAGGGATGTACAGTGGTGCATTCTAAAGGAAAACATTTTCCAGCTCACCTTCCAAGAAATATAAATCCAAAATTGTTTATGTCATGTGATGGTCTGATGGTGCATCATAATCCCAACTAATGGATGCCACAATATAGTTATATGTTTATGAGAACAGGAGCTTTCAGCACTCATCTTCAAAGATAAAATATCATTTAATTATTAAGAATAAACTCCAATATGAGAAAACAAAATTCCAAATTGAAAAGAGTAGCTTTATGAGACTACGTGTTTAGAATTGATATTATTGAATGGTTCTTAGTCAAGTCTATTTTTCTACTCAGATTTTTTTTATCATATTGGATTTTATCATGAAATAAAAAATACAGATTTGTTATCATTGAATACGAGTGGTGGAAACTCCTTTTCTCCTAACCACGGTGTTGTCAGCCCAAGACTCTGTTTACATCATATTTGATTTTACATTATATTTTATATAAAAGGTATGTATAAGGAGTATTTCTCAAACTCTACTGCTGACAGAGACCTTTTGGCATACGTTGCATATTTTAACCATTGTCTTTTAATATAAAAATTAATGCAATTAAAAATGGAATTCCAATGTATGTTCGCCCAAGAGATACTAAAAGATTACTCAAAGGATAGGTTTGATGAGCTAAAAGCATTTCAAGAGTACAGTACTAAAAAGCTATGTAAACAGAGCCCAGCTTAGCTATTTTAAATGTATACAAGTTAAAACTTCAGGGATTACTTTTTAGGATATAAGCCAGAAAAAAGACTAGTGGGGGATTTTTCATTAACTAATTTTAATTCCATGTAGCAAAAGTAAATTTTGAAGAAAAACCTGTGATGTCTGATTTCAACTAATGATGTTTACCTTCATAATGTATTCCTACATTTTATTTATGCAAATATCCTCGTCAGAGAAGAAGAGGACTAGAACTCTAGTGCCATCTATTGGATGTACTAATCCTAAAAGTCAAGATCGACCTTTTAACGAGCTTTGCAACATGATTTAGGAATAGATAAAAAGCCAAATCAAAAACTCAATTTGCAGACATGCATTTTGGCATTTCGGGGGTTTTGCCTCTCATCAGTGAAAAGCAAGAAGTTTAATTTGGGTTATTATGAGAACTCTGACATGGTGTCTAAAGAGAAACATTTCTCTTTGTGATTACCATGCCAGCATAAGAAGACCTGTAAGCTATGCAATAGCATATTCCACAAGCATCTCCCTTTATTCCACTGTAAGAGGCTTCTCACCTAGCCAAAAAAAACCTCTTGCTATGCACTGATGAGATTAAAACACCTTGAAACATGTGTCTGCAAAAGGAATGTTTGGTATGAATTTTTACCCTAAGTTATATGGCAAGGCTCATTAAAGGATCGAAATTGACTTTTAAGATTGCTACCCTCAATAGATGCCACTATAATTCTCGTTCTCTTCCTCTCTCAAGAGGATATTTGTATATTTAAATTCCCAGGGGAGCATGGCATGGCCTATGTGTTAGGGCTGGCGAAACGCACCAAATATTAAAAGATGGTAATAAGGTGCGTTCGCAGCCCAGGGTCCACCGTGCAGGGGTGGTAAACTGCTGCTCAGTAATGGCGGACATTATATGGCGGTATAACAGAAAAACACAGGGTTAGCGTCACCCGGTGTATACAGGGGCGGACTCTGTTGCTTCACAGAGCCGCACTACCGCAAAACATAAATGCCGGAGCCTGTTTAAAGCTCACAAAGCTCGGCAAGGGAGCGCACAGAATGCGGTCACAGAACTCTGCCCCAAGGACACGGGGTCAGAGTCCCTCTAGACCTTATGGGCGCATGGAGTCGCACCTGCAGACGCCACTATAGACGCTGACTATGGTGGAGTGTCGAGCACGTGCACCGTGGCGTGCAGAGCCAGCGGTGGACACTGATGCCAGTCTCAGACTCTGCCTCTACCTACACATAAGCCTGGGCGCTTAACAGGCTAGGCT
Source organism: Dendrobates tinctorius (assembly GCF_039654945.1). Lineage (NCBI taxonomy): Eukaryota > Metazoa > Chordata > Amphibia > Anura > Dendrobatidae > Dendrobates > Dendrobates tinctorius. The sequence goes on along the minus strand of NW_027361728.1, from coordinate 82,986,145 downwards.
GCACAACACATGCGTACCAAGGGTAGGGGTTTCTTAATGAGTCTTTCACCAGAGACATTCATACATGCATACAACACTCACTCTTCATAGTCTGGTAATGCAGTCTATACTAGCGCATGGCCGAGCTGCCATGCGAACCTTTTATAGCAGCGTCCTTCCGGGACCTTCCTGACCTTTCTGATGGTCCAATCCGAGCTGGAGAAGGACCTGAGCATGTGACCTCCTATATCCAATGAGATCGTCCCACGGGCAAGCTCAGTGGACCAAAAGGAGGACTTAGTCCCTGGAGTAGCTCGCTGCTGACCAGCATGCGTTGCTATAGCTGGACCAGAGGTGGCAGCAGCAACCAAACCCACAGAGCTGGTCTGAGCAGAGCGCCGGGATCGATGAGTCTGCTGAGCTGCCTCCTCTGCAGCCGGAGAGGAATGGGAAACTGCCGAATGCAAGACGGCTTGGGATTCCTGCTGTGCAGCGACAGGAACCCGATGCCGAACATTACCCCCCTCCTGGGGCCCCCTCCTCTCTGAGCCTCGCTACGCTCAAATGCCGCAATGAGAAGTGGAGCGTGGATGTTTTCCACTGGCTCCCAGGTCCGAGCCTCTGGACCATGACCCTTCCAGTCCACTAAATAAAATTTTTTACCACGCACCACCCTGCATCCCACGATGGCATTAAACTCAAACTCGTCCGAGGACAGGTCAGATGTCCCGGCAGATGACTCGCAGAACCAGGACACGAGGACAGGCTTAAGGAGGGACACGTGGAAGGAGTCAGAGATAGCCAAATGTGGTGGAAGGGCCAGATGGTAGACCACAGTGTTGATCTGCTCAAGGACCTTGAAGGGGCCAATGTAGCGAGGTGCAAATTTTGTGGACTCAACCCGCAACCTGATGTTACGGGCGGAGAGCCACACCAAGTCGCCAGGAGCAAAGGTCGGAGCGGAGCGCCGGTGCGTGTCAGCGGAGGCCCTCATTCTCTCCTTGGAGGCCCGGATAGCATCCTGAGTGCGATCCCAAATGTCACATGCCTCCACCGCCCAGTCTGCCACCCTGGATCGGTGGATGACATGGGCATGGGCACAGGGACGGGCGGATGCTGGCCGTAATTTAGGAGGAATGGGGTCTGGCCGGTGGAGTCGGCCACAGCGTTGTTCAAAGCGAACTTCGCCCACGGCAGCAAGGATGCCCAGTCATCCTGCCTGGCTGAGACAAAAATGTTGTAGATATGTGACCAGGGTCTGGTTGGCTCTCTCTACCAACCCATTTGTCTCGGGATGATAGGCCGAGGAGAGATTTAACTCAATGCTGAGCAGGCTACAGTTCTCTCTCCAGAACTGAGACACAAAAAGGGGACCCCGGTCACTGACAATCTTGTCCGGCATGCCGTGCAGGCAGAAAATGTGCTTAATGAACAATGCTGCCAGGCCCCATGCAGACGGTAACCGGGAGAGAGGTACCAGGTGCACCATCTTGGAGAAATGATCGGAGACAACCCAAATGACCGTGCTGCCACTGGACTTGGGTAGCCCCACCACAAAGTCCATACCGACCATCTCCCAGGGCCTGTCCGCTATCGGAAGGGGGTAAAGTAGCCCAGCAGGCCGCTGCCAAGAGGATCTATTTTGGGCGCAAGAGACGCATGCCTGACTATAGTCCCTGACATCACGGACCATATGCAGCCACCAGTACGACATCGTCAGAAGCGCAGACATCCGTTTTGTCCCGAAATGTCCACCCACCCTGGACGAATGAGCCCAAGAGAGGACCTCCGGTCGCAGACGGGCAGGGACAAATGTCTTGCCCGGAGGTACTGACTCAAGGGCGACTGGAGCCACAGTCCTCAGGCTCTCGGATGGGACAATCAGCCGAGGCTCCTCCTCCTCTTCCTCCGATGACACCACGGAGCGGGAGAGAGCATCGGCCTGGACTTTCTTCTCCCCGGAGAGAAAATGAGGGTGAAATGGAACTGGGAGAAGAACATGGACCATCTGGCCTGGTGACAATTTAGCCGCTGGGCTGTTTGCAAATACACCAAGTTCTTGTGGTCGGTGAACACCTGGAAAGGGTGGCGAGCCCCCTCCAGGAGGTGTCTCCACTCCGAGAAGGCCAACTTCATTGCTAGCAACTCCCTGTCCCTAATGGAATAATTCCTTTCCGCCATTGTGAAGGTCTTGGAGAAAAAGAAGCACGGGTGCTTCCGACCTTGTGTTTCCTTCTGACACAGGACCGCTCCAGCACCGACGGAAGAGGCATCCACTTCCAGAATGAAGGGTTTATCTACATTGGGGAGATGTAGAATGGGAGCACTAGCAAAATGGGACTTAATGGAGGAGAAGGCCTTGGAGACAGGTTCCGTCCACAACTTGGGATTTGCACCCTTCTTGGTGAGGGCCACCAAAGGGGCTACCAACGTCAAGAAGTGGGGAATGATTTGGCAGTAATAATTTATGAACTCCATAAAGTGCTGCACCGCTTTGAGAGAATGGGGCTCCTGCCAATCCATCACCTTCTGTAGCTTGGCAGGATCCATGGCCAATCCCTGGGCGGAAATGATATAGCCCAAGAAAGGCAAGGACTCCTGCTCAAACACACACTTCTCCAACTTGGCTTAAAGGGAGTTTGCCCGTAGGAGATCGAAAACTTTGCAAACATCTCTCCGGTGAGAGTCAATATCTGGAGAGTAGATGAGGATATCATCCAGATAGACTACAACTGAGGTGGTGAGCATATCCCAGAAGATGTCATTTACAAAGTCTTGGAAGACAGCTGGAGAGTTACAAAGTCCTACGGGCATCACCAGGTATTCATAGTGCCCATTCCTGGTGTTAAAAGCTGTCTTCCATTCGTCCCCTCACGGATGTGAATCAGGTTTTAAGCCCCCCGCAGATCAAGCTTAGTAAACACTCTCGCTCCCCGAAGCCTATCGAACAGTTCCGATATCAGGGGCAGAGGATACTTAATCTTAACGGTGATGGCGTTAAGACCCCTGTAATCGATGCAGGGACGTAATTCTCCATTCTTCTTCTGGACGAAGAAGAATCCCACCCCCGCTGGTGACACTGACTTCCTAATGAATCCTCTTGCCAGATTCTCACTGATATACTGAGACATGGCCTCTGTCTCCGGGAGAGATAGGGGATAGACTCGACCCCGGGGAGGCTCAGCACCAGGCAAGAGGTCAATAGGACAGTCGTAGGGGGTGAGGTGGAAGGGTCTCCGCCACCTTCTTGGAAAATACGTCTGCATACTGTCGATAGCATGTGAGGAGAGAGGAAAGATCTGCGGGGACTTCAGTTGAGGCAACGTGAACGCACTCCCTCTGACATCTACCCTCACAGGATTTACTCCACCCGAGAATTCTCCCTGAGGACCACTCTATATGGGGAGAGTGATGACACAACCAGGGAACCTCTAAGAGGACCTGGTCGATACCCTCGGGCATGACAAGGAGAGATAGCGTCTCTTGATGGGAAGGAGACAGCGAGAGTATTAGCGGGGTGGTCTGGTGGGTGATCTGAGAGGGTAGTGTCGCTCCATTCACCACTTTGATGGTGACTGGCTGAGGTAGTAAAACCAGAGGAATTGCGTAAGTTGGGCGAAGGCAGACGACATGAAATTGCCCTCCGCCCCGGAATCCACGCAAACCTCCACCGTCAGAGTGGAAAAGCCAAACTCATGCGTTCCCTCAAAGGACAGCTTGGAGGAAAACGTTGCAGTATCTAGTAGGCCTCCTCCAGCAACCACTAGACGCAAGCGTTTTTCTGGCCGCTGTGGGCACCTGTTGGCAGGGGGACCAGACTGCCGTCAAATGTGACAGACCACAGGTGCTCGCGCGGACCGGGACCTGGATCCTGCGCAAGAATTCCCCATGGCCTCTTGGGGCTCGGACACCCGATCGGGAGGTTCCGGAGGTTTAGTAAAACTAGGTGCCAACCTAAACCTCTGCCTACACTGGGACAGCTCCAACCTTCACTCTGAAAAATGAAGGTCTATGCGGGTGGAGATGGTGATAAGCTCCTCCAGTGCGGCAGGAATCTCCCTGGTGGCCAGGGCGTCCTTTACATGGCCAGCCAGACCTCTCCAGAACACCGGAATGAGGGTCTTATCTGACCACTCCAGTTCTGGAGCCAGCGTCCGGAACTGGATGGCATAATGGCTGACCAGAGCCGAGCCCTGCGATAACGCCAGCAGCTGGAGCGGTATCATTAGTGACTCGCGGTCCCAAAAAGACCTGCCCAAGAACCGCGAGGCACTCAGTACCACATGATCACCACGCACCCACAGTGGTGTGGCCCACTCCAGAGCTCTGCCTGACAAGAGGGAAATAACAAATCCCACTTTAGACCGCTCAGAGGGGAATCGTGCAGCCAGCAGCTCCGGCTGTATGGTACACTGGCTCACGAAACCCCTACAAGAAGCACTATCGCCCGAGAACTTCTCAGGCAATGGGAGGCAGGACAAAGTTGGGGCAAGGATGGCAGGGGACACACGGGAGACAGCCTCTGTGGCTGCCTGAACAGCGACTGCGGTATCATCCACAACTGAAGCTTTGCACTCAAGAGCCGCCAGCCTACCCTCCAGCTGCTGGATGTACCGCTGCAGTCGTTGTTCGTCCGCCATTACTAGCCAGACCCTGGCGCTAGTATAATGTTAGGGCTGGCGGAATGCACCAAATATTAAAAGATAGTAATGAGGTGCTGCTCAGTAATGGTGGACGCTATATGGCAGTATAATAGAAAAACACATGCGGGTTAGTGTCACCCGGTGTGTACAGGGGCGAACTCTGTTGCTTCACAGAGCCGCACTACCGCAAAACATAAATGCCGGAGCCTGTTTAAAGCTCACAGAGCTCGGCAAGGGAGCGCACAGAATACGGTCACAGAACTCTGCCCCAAAGATACGGGGGTCAGAGTCCCTCTAGAACTTATGGGCGCATGGAGTCGCACCTGCAGACGCCACTATAGACGCTGACTATGGTGGAGTGTCGAGCACGTGCACCGTGGCGTGCAGAGCCAGCGGTGGACACTGATGCCAGTCTCAGATTCTGCCTCTACCTACACCTAAGCCTGGGCGCTTAACAGGCTAGGCTGCACAACACATGCGTACCAAGGGTAGGGGTTTCTTAATGAGTCTTTCACCAGAGACATTCATACATGCATACAACACTCACTCCTCATAGTCTGGTAATGCAGTCTATACTAGCGCATGGCCGAGCTGCCATGCGAACCTTTTATAGCAGCGTCCTTCCGGGTCCTTCCTGACCTTTCTGATGGTCCAATCCGAGCTGGAGAAGGACCTGAGCATGTGACCTCCGATATCCAATGAGATCGTCCCACGGGCATGCTCAGTGGACCAAAAGGAGGACTTAGTCCCTGGAGTAGCTCGCTGCTGACCAGGATGAGTTGCTATAGCTGGACCAGAGGTGGCAGCAGCAACCAAACCCACAGAGCTGATCTGAGCAGAGCGCCGGGATCGACGAGTCTGCTGAGCAGCCTCCTCTGCGACGGAGAGGAATAGGAGACTGCCGAATGCAAGGCTCGGGATTCCTGCTGTGCAGCGACAGGAACCCGACGCCTAACACTATGTCATGCATCTGGATTTGAACCCTTAAGCCTGTGCTTTATGGTCAGCTTATCTGTCTGCCGAACGACAGCAGATACACCTTTTCTCTGGGTGTTTAGTTTCTGTTATCCTTGCTTGAGTCTTTTTAGGGTAACAGATGTTTTTATTTACTCATTGATCTGCCCTATCACCTTTCGGGTGCGGCTTTATATACTTTCCCCCCGCTGGTGTTTCCTGCTGATGATAGTCTCATTTAGATGTCCAAGTATACTGTTGTAATTTAAGCCAGATATAGTTTATATCACTGTTGTTTATGTTCTTTACCCTGCACTTATCTTCTGTTTCTTTTTAGGGAGTAGGAGGCATATTCTCTAACAGTACGTACTTAATCCTTTATTTTAGATTTTGCTGTTTGTTTTCCTCACTCTAGGATCTCTTTCTATTTCAGCACACTTTCCTTTCTGTAGGTAATTTGCACTCTGCGCTGCCGCCCAGTTCTTTAGAAGGAGCGTGAAGCACTCGACAGACTTTCAGGCATCATAGGTCTGAGTTGCCATTGTCTAGTCTGTGGTTATGGCTTTCTCAGCTCACGCACGAGCCTCTAGGGACTGCGGGGTCAGGATCTCTAGTCTGTACAGGAACCGATAGGGTCTGTTGCAGTTTTTAGCATATTACCTATTGTTCCCTAATGATTTGCCCTAAAATCATAACAGCCTATAAGTCTCTCCTTATGCTGCCTTGCCACTCTCCATACGGAGAAATTTTCTGCCATAGACCTACATTTTATTTGAGATTTTTACCATATAGTTAAAAGACTTTTTTAATTAAAAATTGTGGCAAAAACTGTGACAAAAACAGTTAGCATGCTTTAATTTGTCACAAGAAATCAGGCATATGTAGCATCCTATCAACTTTACTATCATATGAAACCATTGACTTAATAGTTGATGCCTTACAGATTTCTCTATCACACACAGGGAAAACATGCAGATTCCTTGTAGATGTTGTCTTTGGTGGGATATGAAACCAGGATCCCAGCGCTGCAAAGCAACAATGCTAACAATTGAACTAGCATGCTGCCTAGTACAATATACTTAAAGGAATTGTCCACTACTCGGTCAACCTCTCTTCATTGAGCAAGGTTTGCGGCCAGTAAAATAACACCACTTATACTCACCTCCCTTGCCGGCAGTCTTTCAGCAGTGTCAGCACTCACTGTCTCTAGGATCACGTCACATTGTTATTTCACACAATCCCTGGTTCCAATCAGCGCTGGGTTCACTTTCTCCACATGAGAAAAATGAACAGGTCATCAGCTCACCGGTGTGGAAGATATATTGAATCAGAGCGTGGTGCTCGGAGGGATCAGGCTGGCTCATGAGCTGAAACTATGGATCAAATAGTGGAATAAATCATCAACCGCAAAAAAATATTTTTTTTGTATATAAAACATAACATTTATATGGATATGGCTAAAATGAAAGAAAAAATTAATATAGTGTAAAATAACATGGTGCGCACCAGGTCTACGCGTTTCTAGCCTTGGACAAAAAACCTGACCAGCACCTCCATATAGTATGAACAGGTGCCTACTGTAATGAATACATAACTTGTAAAAAGGAGGAACGCAGCAGCACTCTGTAGAGACCAATATATTTTCAAACACAAAATCTATCATAATTGCTGAGTAAGGCTGGCTTCACATTTGCATATGGAGGAGCTGCGGCTGTTTGCGGACTTCCTCCGTGAAGCTCCGCCAACGGCCACACCTCCTCCGGTCAGCTCCGCCTACATCCGCATACTTCTGCATGCGGCCTACGTACCCTATCTTTAACATTGGGTATGCAGGTCTTGCGGATGTATGCGGATGCCTCCGCATGCGTCGTTTTGATGATGCGGCGACCTGCGTCAAATGCATCATGTTGGAATTTTATGCGGGCGCTGCATCGTCAAAATAACGCATGCATCCGCATACATCCACACAACCTGCGTACCCAATGTTAAAGATAGGGTATGCAGGCCACATGCAGAAGCATGCAGACGTAGGTGGAGCTGACCGGAGGAGGTGCAGCAGTGGGTAGAGCTTCACGGAGGAAGTCCGCAGACAGCCGCAGCTCCTCCATACGCAAATGTGAACCAAGCCTAAACTGTAATAAAAAGTAAAAAAAAAAATTAAAAATTACTTGCATAAGTGAAGGTTCTTAGCGCATAAATTGGTCAATTCTTGTGAGCCCATCAACCGTGACTGGGTGACACTTCTTTGATGGGTCCTATCATCTAACACATGCCTCTCTTGTGCTATAAAAGTCTACAGTGTGAATGGGCAAACATGCCTCTCCTGGGTAAAAAACTTACACAGTAAAGTGAGCTGGTAGGAACCAGAATTAATTATAAACACCTTTGAGTTGATAGGTAGGGTGCAGAGTCAGAAAGGAGGAGGTAACAACCTCCAATGAATAACTGAATAGAACAAAAAACCTGACCAGCACCTCCATATAGTTTGAACAGGTGCCTACTGTAATGAATACATAACTTGCAAAAAGGAGGAACGCAACAGCACTCTGTAGAGACAAATATACAGTATATGCGAACACAAAATCTATCATAATTGCTGAGTAAACTATAATAACAAGTAAAAAGAATTTTAAAAAATTACTTACAAAAGTGAAGGTTCTTAGCGCATAAATTGGCCAATTCATGTGAGTCCATCAACAGCAACAAGGTGACACTTCTCTGATGGGTCCTATCATCTAATAAATGCCTCTCTTGTGCTATAAAAGTCTACAGTGTGAATGGGCAAACATGCCTCTCCTGGGTTACAAACCTGCACAGCAAAGCGAGCTGGTAGGAACCAGAGTTGATTGTAACAACCTCTTTTCTGACTCTGCACCTCACTCATCAGCCCAAGGGTGTTTATAATCAACTCTGGTTCCTACCAGATCACTTTAATGTTTAAGTTTGTTACCCAGGAGAGGCAAGTTTGTCCAATCACACTGTAGACATTTATAGCACAAGAGAGGCATTTGTTAGATAATAGGACCCATCAGAAAAGTGTCACCTTGTCGCGGTTGATGGGCTCACAAGAATTGGTAAATGTATGCGCTAAGAACCTTCAATTTTGTAAGTAATTTTTTTAAAAAATTTACTTTTTATTACAGTTTACTCAGCAATTATGATAGATTTTGTATTCGTATATATATATTGGTCTCTACAGAGTGCTGCTGTGTTCCTCCATTTTGGAAGTTGCTTTTCTAGCCTTACAGGCTCTTAGTCTAAGAGCCTGTAAGGCTTGAGCCGCGTAGACCCGGTGCACACCATACTATTTTACACTATCTTAATTTTTTATTTGTTTTTAGCCATATCCTAATAAATGTGATGGTTTATGTATAAATAATATTTTTTGTGTGGCTGCAGAATTTTTCCACTATTTCTTCCATCACTTTCTCCGCTTTAGGAATACCATACATCAAGTGGAAGTGAACGGCCAGCCGCAGCCCTCACTTCCTCTTAACATCTGATTCGTCCAAAAGCTGGGAAAGTGAAGCCAGTGCTGATTGGGTGCAGAGAACGCTTGAGCCCATACCACTGGAATGCCACTGGCACTGGAGGAGAGTATCAAGTGTTATTATTTTACTGGCCGCAAACATGCTGATTGACAAGGGATTGTCCGAATAGTGGACAACCCATTAACGTTGCTGCTGCATATTTTGCTACTAGCTACAGGTTTAAAGGAAATAAAATACGAAGAGAGGAGGCATTGGAGTTTCCATATACAATGTAGCAAAATACTGAAAGAAATAACTTCTAGCAAACTCAACAGAGCTATAGGGTGCAAAGAAGTGTTTGGAGGAGCTAAGTCTTTCATATGTTATTGATTGAAAACTGTAGGGAAGCTAGGTCATGTTTCACAGGTGATCCTAATTATAGATTGTCTTTGTTGTATTTTTACCTTTTACTATATATTTCAGAGTTTTATGGTCAGGTATTGTATTTCTGCAGCAACTTTATAACCCCCTAACCCCACCGATCTAATGAACAGTATTTTGTATTTTTTATGTATGTTTTGATCTTGCCATACACTTTCTAATGTAAATGGAGTATTATGCGGGACTAGGTGCACTGTGTAAAAGTTTTTTGGTCTTGAATAAGTGTAAGAAGATTAAGAAATTCCCCTCTGGGCTCTGGCAGTGCCAAAGATTGTAGAACTTGTGTTCTGAAGTTAAAATTGTGAGACTGGATTAAATAATGTTAGTTGTTTTGACTTCAAGCTTTAGTACTCAATAAGAATATTTGCATTTTATTACAAATAATATATTATGGCCCTGATTCATCAAGATCGGCATTTTCATGCTGGTCTTGATGAGGAGATGTTGCTGATATCAGACGCTCCTGATTCAATAAGAGGTGCATGCTTCTTAATGAATCAAGAGCGCCAGACAAGTGGCATACGCAGGGGTGGACTGGGCCGGGGGGGAGGGGAATTCCCCAAGCGGCTGTTTAGGACCGCCAAGCCGTCTGTTGCTTTAGAGCAGTGTTTCTCAACTCCAGTCCTCAAGACTCACCAACAGGTCATGTTTTCAGGATTTCCTTAGTATTGCACAGGTGATGGAATTAATGCTTGAGCAGGTGTTGAAATCACCTGTGAAATGCTAAGGATATCCTGAAAACCTGACCTGTTGGTGGGTGTTGAGGACTGGAGTTGAGAAACACTGCTTTAGAGGCTGTGGCTGGAATTGTTTCCGTCTGCATCACAACAGACACTGTACTCACCTCACGCTGACCTTCTTCTTCACCCCGGAGAAGAGCTTCAGCCTATGTCTTGAGCAGTACGGAAGATCAGACATCCTTAGATTTGTCATGATCCAGGACGGGGTTTCGCTTTGGCCCGTCCTGGTCTGATTGGGGGTTAATTATTCCGCCTCTCCCTGGCAGAGGGCAGCTATTTAATGCTCACTGGACCTAGGTCCGGTGTCAGTTATACTCCTGCCTTCGGCTGAGTTAGTTGACCTTGTGCGTACGTGTGCCTTGTGCCTGATATCTTGCTTGCTTGTTTGGTTTTTGATTCGGTTCTGTCCCTGTTACGAGTTCTGCCTGTCCCTCTTGTACTGCGCTACCTCTCGTGTATGACTCTCTGCTTGTGACCCGACTTCTCTCTGCTCGTCCCCTTGGTACCGCGTCACCCTCTTGTGTATGACCTTTGGCTTTGTCTGACCTCCCGTCTGTTTACCCCTCCTGTACCTCGCTGTCCGTACTGTGAACGACCTCCATTTTGCCTGACTCTGAGTTTGCTGTCTTCTCTGAAAGCAGGACGCTAAGCCCCGCCCCCTTGCAGTCACATGACCGTAGGTCCCGTGCCGACTTGCTAAACTTCTTCACTAAGGTCCTGTGCACCTATACTTTCTGGCTATTCTGGTCCCCAGGGGTCCCTGCAGTGCGGGTGAGTCCCTGCTCAGCGGAGGCTGTACGCCGGCGCTGTCAGGATCCTGATATTATAACTGACCGATACCATTTTTTTTTTGTCTGCTTCCATTCACCTGTGTGTGATGGATCCTATGCACGCTCTTTCTGAGCAGGTTAAACACCTAACCCAGATGTCTCAGAAACTCCTTGGAGAACAACAAGTCCTGGCTCAGTCTGAGCAGCAGATCGCTGACACTGTGCAGGGGGCTTTTTCATCGGGGGCTCAGGATATTACGTTAGTTTCCCCTGAGTCTCCAGTGAAGTTACCAGATACCTTTTCTGGAAATAAAAAAGAGTTCAGAGTTTTCAAGGAGGGCTGTAAGCTTTTTTTTTTCTTAAGACCACACTCTTCTGGGGATGAAAGTCAGAGAGTGGGGGTCATTATGTCTCTGTTAAGGGGAGCCCCCCAAGCTTGGGCTTTCTCCCTTCCGACCACGGCCCCTAAGCATATGACGGTAGATGCATTTTTTAAGGCCCTGGGGCATATTTATGATGAGCCTGATCGTATGCGTATGGCTGAGGACATGGTGATGAGTGTGTGCCAGGGAAAGCACTCAGCCGAGTGGTTTTGTACAGAATTCAGACGCTGGGCAGCGGAGGTCTGTTGGAATGATGCCGCCTTCCGGGGTTTGTTCCGTAGAGGCCTGTCTGAATATCTGAAAGATGCCTTGGCTCTCCACCCTCCGCCTGATTCCCTGGAGGAGGCTATGACACAGGCCGTCCGAATGGATCGCCGGCTACGGGCGAGGGGAGTGATGCAAAGTGAAAGACCGTTATTCTCCCAAGGAAGGGGACCTAGTCCTATTTTGGAGATCGCGGCGATGGGAACCATCGACCTCAAGGACAATGAAAGGAGACCACGGCGCGTGGGAAAAGACTGTTTTCACTGTGGCGATTCTGGACATTGGAGAAAGGTGTGCCCCTCCCGTCCACTAACCAAGCGACTGAGCCCGGGGTGATTGTCATGGAGGTCACCCAGGCTCTCAGGTACCTTTTTCTGCCTTCTCTAAAAGGTTGTTGCAGGTGGAACTTTGTTGTGGGAGTGTCTCCACATCCACTTCTGCCTTCGTGGATTGCGGATCAACATTTAACTTTATTGACTCTGTTTTGGTATCCAGGTGTAAGTTAGGGACAGTTAGGTTGGAGACTCCTATTCACCTTGTGGCCATTGACAAAACACCACTGGTAAAAAATGACATGATGTTTCGTACTGAAGGGTTTCTCCTTAAAGTGAGTTCCTTGCACCAGGAACGTATTTCATGTTTTGTGATGGACAACCTGCCAGCGGGACTGGTGTTGGGGTTCCCCTGGTTACAATTGTATAATCCTGTAATTAATTGGGAATGTCGGGACATTGTTAAATGGGGTCCTTATTGTTCTGAGAAATGTCTTGATACTGTGTCTGTGTCGTCCGTGGGTCTGGAAGGTATTCCGGAGTGCCTGATAGACTATACGGACGTTTTCTCCAGAAAAGAGGCTGAGGTTTAACCACCACACCGCCCATTTGATTGTGTCATTGACCTGGTTCCAGGTGCTAAATTGCCCAAGGCCTGCTTGTATAACCTTTCGGGTCCAGAACAGGCTGCAATGAAGGAGTATATTTCCAAGAGCCTCCGTAAGAGACACATTCGTCCTTCTGTTTCTCCTGTGGCGGTGGGGTTCTTTTTTGTAAAGAAAAAAGACGGTGGTTTACGCCCATGCCTCGATTTTCGCCAGTTAAATAAGATAACTGTGAGGAATACGTATCCCCTTCCACGTATTCCTGATTTATACAACCAATTGTCCGGAGCTAAGTGGTTTTCAAAATTAGATCTACGGGGAACGTATAACCTTATCCGAGTCCGAGACGGAGATGAATGGAAAACCGCTTTTCTCACTACTGAAGGGTTGTTTGAAAATCTGGTCATGCCTTTCGGCTTGCCGAATGCTCCAGCGGTCTTCCAAAACTTCATAAATCACGTGTTCTCTGATTTTATTGGACGTTTTTTGGTGGTATATTTGGATGACATATTGATCTATTCTCCTGATAAACAGACTCACATTGGTCATGTTCGGGCAGTTCTCCAAAGGCTCCGGGAGAACTGTCTCTTTGCTAAACTGGAAAAATGTTTGTTTTTTGTTCAGGAACTGTCGTTTCTGGGGTTCATCATGTCTGCTGAAGGTGTTGTGAGTTCATTTTTCCCTTCACCATTGAGGTCTGATGAACTCCCTCCTCTAGTGAAGGAAGGTAGTGAGACTGATTATCAAACACCTGGGCAGCTAGATGATGACTGGGTGGCTGGAATTGAGGACTGAATATAAGACTGCCGACGCCCTTCTTCCTGGCTGGTGATTTTCCTGCTGGATTCTTGGAGACCAGTCTGATTCCTGCATCTCAAAGCTAAGTTTTTCTGCTCTGCTTTGTACTCTTCAGTTTTGTTTTTGTTTTGCCTTGTTTTTTGGGAGTTCTGCCATCCCCGGCCGGGGGTGAGCTGAATTCCATTTTTGTCTCTGATCTGTTGATATTTTACTCTGTCTTCAGAATACACCTGTGTGCTGATATAGTCTTTTGAAGCCTAGCAACTTCAGGGCCTGTTTTTCCTATCAGCCGGTTGGCTCATTTTGATAGGGTTTTTGCAGATGGCAGACAGCAGCTTTCCTATCCTGTCCTATGTAGTTAGCTTGGGCCCCATCATTTGCTCAACCTATCTTTCTATCTGTGTTAGTGTTTTCATCTTGCTTCACCGTCATTATATGTTGGGGGCTGCCTATTGCTTTGGGGTCTGCTCTGGGGCAGTTTAATTTTTCCCCTTTTTGTCTTTAGGCTATATAGTTCTCCGGCTGTGATCGAGGGGTCTAGGGCACCGTAGGAACCCCCCACGGCTACTGCTAGTTGTTGTGGATAGGTTCAGGGGTCTGCGATCCGATAGCTGCCAACCTCTCTGGTTTTTCTGGACTTAGCAGGTATTTTGTTTTTTCCTCCTTCGGTGACTCATCATAACATGAAGGGTATCGCATTGATCCTAATAAGGTGCAGGCCATTGTCGAGTGGGTTCAACCTTGTGATTTGAAGGCTCTGCAGCGTTTCCTAGGATTTGCCAATTACTATCGCAAATGTATAAAGGGGTTCTCACAGGTGGTTAAACCCCTCACAGACATGACTCAAAAGGGGGCCGATATCAAGAATTGGTCAACCGCAGCGGTAGCGGCATTTCAGTTTTTGAAAACATGTTTCATGTCGGCCCCGGTTCTTGTTCAACCGGACCCGTCTGAACCATTTATTGTTGAGGTAGATGCCTCAGAGGTGGGGGTGTGGGCGGTATTGTCCCAAGGACCAGCCACTTTGACCAATTTTAGACCTTGCACCTTTTTCTCAAAGAAATTTTCTCCTGCGGAGAGAAACTATGATGTGGGAAATCGAGAACTTCTGGCCGTTAAGTTGGCCTTTGAAGAATGGAGGCATTTTTTGGAGGGGGGTTGTCCATCCTATAACCGTAATTACGGATCACAAAAACCTAGCTTATATTGAGTCAGCTAAGAGGTTGACTCCTAGATAGGCTAGATGGTCACTTTTTTTTCCCGATTCAAATTCTCGATCACTTTTCGGCCAGGATCTAAAAATGTCAGAGCAGATGCCTTGTCACGCAGTCTAGATCCGGTGTCCCCCCCGGAACCTCCATCCTCCATTCTTCAGCCTGGGGTGGTGGTGGCAGGTATTTCGAATATGTTGGAACGAGAGATTCGGGAAGCCCAGTCTCTTGCACCGCCGGCTAAGCCGGTGGACAAACTTTTTGTGCCAGCTCAGCTTCGCCTTAAGGTCCTCCGGGAGTTCCATGACTCAGTTCTGGGTGGACATCCAGGGATCTCGGCTACCCGGAGGGCCATTGCTAGAGTATTCTGGTGGTCTGCTTTAGCCTCTGATGTTGGGGAATATGTGTCTGCTTGTGATGTTTGTGCCCGTGCAAAAACCCCCCCATAACCGGCCGGCCGGGGAATTGGTACCACTGCCAATTCCTGAGAGACCATGGACGCATTTGTCCATGGATTTCATCACCAACCTTTCCCCCTCCAAGGGTAATACCGTCGTCTGGGTTGTGGTGGACAGGTTTAGTAAGCAGGCACATTTTGTACCTTTGGCAGCTCTACCTAATGCGGAAACATTGTCCAGATTGTTTGTTGATCATGTGGTGCGGTTGCATGGGGTACCCTTGAATGTGGTGTCTGATAGAGGAGTGCAATTTGTTTCCAGATTTTGGAGGGCTTTTTGTAAAAGGTTGGGTATTGGTCCGTCCTTTTCATCCGCTTATCATCCAGAGACTAATGGGCAGACCGAGCGGACCAATCAGTCTCTGGAGCAAATTCTGCGTTGCTTGACTCCAGACCAACAAGATGATTGGTGTTCTGTGTTACCGGTAGCTGAGCTTGCATTTAACAACCGTGTTAACCAGTCTACGGGTACATCTCCTTTTTTTGCAATTATGGGTTTCATCCTCATTTTGGAGAATTTTCCCGTTTGAATTCTGGGTGTCCTGGGGCGGATGAGACGATCCAGCGGTTGGGGGAGGTATGGCGAGAGGTCCAGAGTAATATTACGAAGGCCCAGGACAAGTTTAAATTTTTTGCGGACAAAAAACGATCCGCGGGACCGGTGTTGCAGATTGGGGATAAGGTATGGTTGTCCACCAAGAATATAAGACTCAAGGTCCCCTCTGCGAAGCTTGGACCCAAGTTTATCGGTCCTTATGAAATTACCGAGGCAGTTAACCCGGTGGCTTTTCGATAGCGTCTCCCGCCATCTCTGCGGATCCCAAATGTTTTTCATAAGGCCCTTTTGAAACCTGTGAGGTCCGCTGGGGAGGGATCATCCCCAACACCGGTTTTGGTAGACGGGCAGTCGGAGTACGAGGTGGAACGAATTGTCGACTCCAGGTTGGTCCGTCGTGCCCTTCAATATCTGGTACATTGGAAAGGCTACGGTCCTGAAGAACGCTCATGGGTTCCTGCTCGATCGGTTCATGCGGATCGGTTGGTCCGGGCCTTTCACGCCAAGTACCCTGAGAGACCTGGGGGTCCAGTGGCCCCCCACTGAGAGGAGGGTACTGTCATGATCCAGGACGGGGTTTCGCTTTGGCCCGTCCTGGTCTGATTGGGGGTTAATTATCCCGCCTCTCCCTGGCAGAGGGCAGCTATTTAATGCTCACTGGATCTAGATCTGGTGTCAGTTATACTCCTGCCCTCGGCTGAGTTAGTTGACCTTGTGCATACGTGTGCCTTGTGCCTGATATCTTGCTTGCTTGTTTGGTTTTTGATTCGGTTCTGTCCCTGTTACGAGTTCTGCCTGTCCCTCTTGTACTGTGCTACCTCTCGTGTATGACTCTCTGCTTGTGACCCGACTTCTCTCTGCTCGTCCCCTTGGTACCGCGTCGCCCTCTTGTGTATGACCTTTGGCTTTGTCTGACCTCCCGTCTGTTTACCCCTCCTGTACCTCGCTGTCCGTACTGTGAACGACCTCCGTTTTGCCTGACTCTGAGTTTGCTGTCTTCTCTGAAAGCAGGACGCTAAGCCCCGCCCCCTTGCAGTCACATGACCGTAGGTCCCGTGCCGGCTTGCTAAACTTCATCACTAAGGTCCTGTGCACCTATACTTTCTGGCTATTCTGGTCCCCAGGGGTCCCTACAGTGCGGGTGAGTCCCTGCTCAGCGGAGGCTGTACGCCGGCGCTGTCAGGATCCTGATAAGATTGTTGTACGTATGGGCTTATGATGGGGCAGGAGATTTGTGCTGTTTGTGCAGTGAGGTGAGGAGGTGGCAGGAAGCTGACTCCAAATTGTGTCTTAGGCTGCTCTGCTGAGGACAAGTGGGATTTATTGCATCAGTTTGCACCTTTATACCGGTCAAGTCAGGCTGTCAGTGTGAGGTCATCGGCTCCTGATCTGTATGAAGTTTCAAACTGTCACCATAAATCTCATTGTGCCCCAGATAAAGACACTTTAGACCTAACTACATAGACCCCTGCACAGGACTGAACCTGCACCAGACGGATCCTGCGCCAGCGACAGGACATCACCGGCTACAGGACATCACTGATTATATATACACAGCCATCTATATAGTGTGATGTCCTGTAGCTGATGCAGGATCAGTCCAGTGCATATACCATTACACCATGTGTAATGTCGCTGCACAGTGCTGGTATATGGTATACTGTGACTACAGACATCAGATCTTATACAGTATACGCACTGTTTTATGTGTATATATATATATATATATATATATATATATATATATATATATATACATACATATATACACACACAATTGTGTAAAAAGGTGTTTGAGAAGAATCAAATTTGAAGCAACAAGGAAACAGCACTTTCCCTGGAGTCCAGAAGTACAAGGTGTTCAGTGCTCAGAGACATGGCCTAGGTAAGGTAGGCTGAAACCAACCACCACTGAAATAGACACTGAAGTTGAAATGTCAAGACTGGGCCAAGAAATATCTGAAGACAGATTGTTCAAAGGTTTCATGGACTGGTGAGATGAGAGTGACTCTTAACGGACTAGATGGATGGGCCTATGGCTGGATCAGTAATGGGCACAGACATCCACTTTAACTCAGACTCCAGCCAGTTGGAGGTGGGGTGCTGTTATGGGCTGGCATTATTAAAGATGAGGTACTTGGTCCTTTTCTGGTTGAAAATGGATTCACTGTCAAACCCCAAACCTACTCCAAGATTTTGTTTGACAATTTCTTCAACCAGATATATAAAGAAAAGTCTGCATCTTTCAAGAAAAGTGTATAGCAAATCTATGAAAAGTCTATATACTCAGCATTTTGCTTTTCTGGCTTTTTTTTCCATTTTTGTGGTCAGCGGCATTTTTTAAGATAGCATGGAGTTTTGTTCTGGCAGTTTTTACAAAAAGACATCTCAAAAAGAAAATGCATGTACAAATTGTTACAAAATAATGAGCAACACACATAAATTCCCCAAGTTTGAAAATGATTAAAAAATAGTTTATGAAGAAACTCTTTTTGTTTTTTGCCTTTTTAAACCAGTTGACAATGGAACATTGCAATTATCATAATTTTCATTGATGTGTATAATGTGCTTTTTAGGAAATCTGCATCATTCGATTTTTATATCCTATGCAATATTGCTTGTGTAAGCTTCTTTGAGCAAGCTTCTTCCACGCTGCATTCCTACAATAAAAACCTTGATGCATTTTTCTTGACTTCTTGGAGGGTTAGCTGACTGTGAAATCTAAGGTTAGAACATAAATTGGATACATATTACGCTATCTGGGAAGTTTAGGAAATGATTACTGGTCTTAGGGATCATACTCACTGGTGCGAAAATCGGATGAGTGCAATCCGATTAAAAATCGGATCGCACTCTGACCAATGTTAGGCAATGTGTGACATCTCATTTGCGATTTTTTTCTCAGCCGAAATCGGACTGAGAAAAAAATCACAGCATGCTGCGATTTGCTGCGATTTTCAGGTGAAAATCGCCAATGCAAGTCAATGGGTGCGATAAAATATCTGAGAGCACTCGCACCATGCGAGTGCTGTCCGAATTATACGCAGCGGTGTCCTTTGAAAAAAGCCGACAATTCATATGCGGCTACTGTACGATCACACTGACATGTTAGAATAGAATAAATAGTACAGATATATACACACAGAATACACAGATATATATGTGTGTGTCACTGACATGTGTATGTATATATATATATATATATATATATATATATATGTGTGTATACATCTATTCTATCGATTCTTTTTTGAGCTGTGTGTGTGATTATAGCCGCATATGAATTGCCGGCTTATCTATCGATCTACCTAATATAAATACATATATATGTGTGTGTGTGTCACTGACATGTATATATGTATTTATATTAGAAAGATAGATAGATGATAGATAGGAGAAAAGCCGACAATTCATATGCGATGTACAGTAACATCACACTGACAGCTCAGAAAAGAATAGATAGAATAGATATATACACATAGAACACACAGATATATACATGTCAGTGACACCAACACATATATATGTATTTATATTAGATAGATAGATAGATAGATAGATATTTAGATAGATAGATAGATAGATAGATAGATAAGATGCGGCTATACAGTAAAATCACACTGACATGTTCTGATACAAAAGATATAATACATGTATACACATAGAATAGGTGTATCTATATATACATATATATTTTGAAAATCACAATGACAGCTCACAAAACACTAGATATAAACACATAGAATACATACATATATACAGTATATACACATGTCAGTGACACATACACCTATATATAATATATAATATATATATAGTGGTGTAGTGACCACTGTGTCCGCTAGGGGGCGCTGTGTGGGTGTCCCAGGAGAGAGGATGAGTGTCAGGATGCTGAATGATCGTTATGTAACCCAAGGTAGGTGGCCTTGGGATGGAAGCTTGAATATGTGTGTTGATCAGCAGAGGTACTGCTGAGCTTTTGCTACACTGTGTCAGAGAGAGCTTTCCAGGTAGCTGGTGAGACGGGCAGGACCAGCTACCTACAAATCCACCCAGTAGTGTGTGTTTAAAAATGCCTATAGTAAAGATTATGTGTGTGTGCTTGTAGGACCTGTGATGAGGTCATAGCCATGTGATCCGGTGGGCATGCCTACGGACCATATAAGTTGGCCAGGGTAGGTCGCATGAGTGAATGCTTGGACCCGGTTGGTCCGTTTGGAAGGTCTCGCTGGAAGATGTGTCTGCCCTCCTGAAGTGCCTGTGTGTATAATGGCTGCACGTGTCTGAGAGTTCCCAGAGGAGGGAATGGATGTCTGCAGCGTGGTGAAGCAACCATGAGGTGAGATAACTGTGAGGCTAGAAAGCCTGCGTATTGGACATTGCTTAACCTGTGTCACTACAGGGTTAAAAGAGTGGAGCTCTGTCATGGACGCTATGCTGTTTGATATGAACTTTCTATTGCTTTGGGTTTAGGATGCCTGAATAAACCGCATGGACTGTTATTGTTTTATGGAAAACCCATGCCGGATCTGGTTATTTGGCGGCAAAACGAGTATCCCCAACCTTAATAACAAGCGCTACCTTACAATATATACATAAAATAATATATATATATATATATACTGTATATATATATATAATTTATATATAATATATATATATATATCCATTTTATATATATATAAAATATAATATATATAGAATATATATACATAATATATATATATATACATACACACAAAATAATATATATAATATATTATATTAAAGATATAGGGAATATATATGCATACAATATATATATATTATAATATCTATTATATATTTAATATATTAATATTTTATATATACATATCATATATAATATAAATATACTAAAAATCTAATATATATATATATATATATACCTACCGTATATACTCGAGTATAAGCTGACCCGAGTATAAGCCGACCCCCCTAATTTTGCCACAAAGAACTGGGAAAACTTATTGACTCGAGTATAAGCCTAGGGTGGAAAATACAGCAGCTACTGGTGAATTTAAAAAATAAAAATAGATACCAATAAAAGTAAAATTAACATCAGTAGGTTAAATGTTTTTGAATATCCATATTGAATCAGGAGCCCCACATAATGTTCCATACAGCTCATGATAGCTCCATAAGATGCTCCATACAAAATACACCCCATACAATGCTGCACAAAGGTTAATAATGGCCCCATAAGATGCTCCATAGAATAATATGCCCCATATGCTGCTCCATAAAGGTTATGGCCCCATAAGATGTTCCACAGATTATGCCCCCATAAGATGCTCCATAGATTATTCCCCCATATGCTGCCCCCATAAGATGCTCCATAGATTATGCCCCTATATGCTGCCCCCATAAGATGCTCCATAGATTATGCCCCTATATGCTGCCCCTATGAGGTGCCCATACTTTTGCACCGGTCAAATTTTGTTTAAATGCAGATTGCACATTTTCTGTTAGTACAATAAGCCTCATTTGAATCCAGAAATATAACTGAGTCCATCAGTTATTAGATATATGAAACTGAAATAGCGGCTGCAAAAACCAAAATTGTTATAAAGAAAAAAGGTTAACATTAATAGGGGTGCCCAAACTTTAACATATGACTGTATAATCTATACATATAAAATATATATATATATTATATGTCAGAGACATATACAATTACCGTAGTATAGTGTTGGTGTCTATAAATAATAGGTGGACCCCACAACATTTTGTTCCTTGAAATAATCATGTATTAAATAAATACATATCCATAATGTAGAACCAACATTAGAATAATTGTATTTGTCACTAACATGTATATATATATATATATATATATATATATATATATTATATAAAGCTCAATGTGGGTGTATGTATGTATGTATGTATGTGTGTATGTATGTGTGTGTATGTCCGGGATTGGCATCCGCACCGTCGCAGCTACAGCCACAAAATTTGGCACAGTCACACGTCTGGACCCCAAGAGTGTCCTAGGCTATGTTGTGAGGCAAAATTTTAACCCCGCGCGTTCCTATTCACCAAACAATTTTGCCCCTATCTACATAATGGGGAAAAAGTGTGTATGTATCAAGCCCCGCCCCTCATTATGATGTCATAATGGTTGCCATGGCGACGCTGATGTCATCATAGGTTGCAAGCCCCGCCGCTCATTATGATGTCATAATGGTTGACTATGGGATGGAGGGTGTGTGATGGGCATATGGGCACTGGACTATGGGATGGAGGATATGTGTGACGGGTATATGGGCACGGGACTATGGGATGGAGGATGTGTGATGGGTATATGGGCACTGGACTATGGGATGGAGGATATGTATGACGGGTATATGGGCACGGGACTATGGGATGGAGGATATGTATGATGGGTATATGGGCATGGGACTATGAGATGAAGGATGTGTGATGGGTATATGGGCACTCGACTATGGGATGGCGAATATGTATGATGGGTATATGGGCATGGGACTATGGGATGGAGGATGTGTGATGGGTATATGGGCACTCGACTATGGGATGGATTATATGTATGATGGGTATATGGGCACGGGACTATGGGATGGAGGATAATTATAATTTGCTATATCTAACCACAGTTAGTTACTATGCCCGGGCAGCGCCGTGCTCTCCAGCTAGTATATATATATATATATATATATACATACATATACTAGATGTTGGCCCGATTCTAAAGCATCGGGTATTCTAGAATATGTATGAGGTTTCTTTATGAAGATTTAATAATAATGCAACAATGCACCCCCCAATCCTGGTATGCATGGTCCTCTCACCCCCAATCCTGATATGCATGCTACCCCTCACCCCCCAATCCTGGTATGCATGGTCCTCTCACCCCCCCTTTGCTGGTATGCATGGTCCCATCACCCCCCCTTTCCTGGTATGCATGGTCCCCCTCACCCCCCTTTCCTGGTATGCATGGTCACCCTCACCCTCCTTTCCTGGAATGTATGGTCCCCTCACCCCCCTTATCCTGGTATGCATGGTCCCCCTCACACCCCTTATCCTGGTATGCATGGTCCCCCTCACCCCCCTTTCCTGTTATGCATGGTCCCCCTCACCCCCCTTTCCTGGTATGCACGGTCCCATCACCCCCCCTTTCCTGGTATGCATGGTCCCCTCACCCCCCTTTCCTGGTATGCATGGTCCCCCTCACCTCCCCTATCCTGGTATGCATGGTCCTCTCACCCCCCCTTTGCTGGTATGCATGGTCCCCCTCACCCCCCCTATTTCCTGGTATGCATGGCCCCCCTCACCCCCCATCCTGGTATGCATGGTCCTCTAACCCCCTATCCTGGTATGCATGGTCCCGCTCACCCCCCTTTCCTGGTATGCATGGTCCCGTCACCCCCCTTTGCTGGTATGCATCGTCCCCTCCCCCTTTTCATGGTATGCTTGGTCCTCTCACCCCCTTTCATGGCATGCATGGTACCCCTCACTCCCCTTTCGTAGTATGCATGGTACCCCTCACCCCCCCTTTCATGGTATGCATGGTACCCCTCACCCCCCTTTCCTGGTATGTATAGTCCCCCTCACCCATAGGAAACTGCACACATACAAAAAAAAAATTTATACACACCCATCTTTCCTGTGGTCCAGCGCTGTCCCGTTCTGTCGGAGGCTGGGGGAGGAGTGAGGCACTGGCGCCGGAGTATGCGCATGCCCACACCGCACTGTCCGGCGCCATTTTCCTGAAGACTCACTGCAAATGTGTTTTCAGGAAAATGGCACCGGATAGCGCTATGCGCATGCGCGTACTCCAGCGTCAGTGCCACACTCCTCCCCCAGCCTCCTGCCCCAGTCACCTTAAGAAGAGAAGCGCCGCGGCAACGCTCCTCCCAGTGAGGTAAGTATGGCGCTGGAGATCTCGCGATCTCCGGCGCCATACCCATTATCATACAGAACCTGTCTGTTTGTCACGGAAATCCTGCGTCGCTGATTGGTCGCGGCCGGCCGGGCTCAACCAATCAGCGACGCGGGATTTCGGTTACAGACAGACATGATAAGACGATTATATATATATAGATATATATATACATAGTATGTACTCTATGTGTATATATGTACATATAAAAAACTAAATGAAATAAAATGGTTTACTATATGTAAACCATGTCTCATATCCTGTCGGCTTTTGCAATTATTTTACAAAAGCCGACAAATGAATTAACGGCTATTCTGCTATCTTTCTCTCTTATGTATATATATATATATGTGTGTGTGTGTGTGTGTGTGTGTTTTGAAGGTTTTTTTTTTTAAACGATGTGTACAGTGTTAGTTTACGATGCTATTTTAACATGAGTTTTTACATGGAGAGGACTGCTCTATGTAAAATGTCATGTTAAAATTGCATTTAATACGGATGTCATATTGAAAAATCACACTGAAATCGCATGACACTCTCATGACACTCGCATGACAATTGCATAGAATCGGTCCGTTTTTTTCATCCAGAAAACGGACCGTTTTTTTTCTCGCAAATGGGGATGAGCCCTTACCTTGAGACTGTTCTGTCGCTTGACCCTCCCTGTTGAAGTATGGGAACAAATCCATTTACTCATACTGTTAAACAAATAGCAGATAGTCTTTGGAGATGGGATAATATTGAAAGGTGGAGGGAGCGTACATTTGTCATCAAAATAGCTCAGCCAAAGCTTGGCCCGGGCAAACTTCCACTCTTTATCTTCATGATTCTAAATACAAAGATACAAAGAGATCAGACATTGAAAGAAGTTAGGTCTTAAAAAAATTATACACCCAAAGTTTATCTGTACTGATGGTTTGAGCTTTAATTTTCTAAACACTTGAAGTGATTGACTATTGAATACAGTCATTGTTGTGTAAAAATAAACCAAAGTATAACATAGGGTACATAGTGTAAACTGAGTGTGAGCAGAAATTACATCTCCAAGGTCTCAAATAAAAAAAGGACAAACCAGGCTGGTCTGAGTACTACCACAAATAATAATCCAAAATGTAGTGCAATATTTTATTATGTAACGATAGCTGAAAGCAAAAAATAGCTGTGCATATACAGCTCTGGCAAAAATTAAGAGACCACTGCAAAGTTTTCAGTTTTTCTGATTTTTCTATTTATAGGTATATTTTTGAGTAAAATGTAAATTCCTCTTTTATTCTATAAACTATTGACAACATGTCTCCGAATTTCCAAGCACTAAATTTTGTATTTATTTTCAGAAAATGAGAAATGGTCAAAATAACAAAAAATGCCGTGCTTGCAGACCTCAAAAAATGCTAAGAAAACAAGTTCATAATCATTTAGAAACAACAATACTAATGTTTTAGCTCAGGAAGAGTTCAGAAATCAATATTTTGTGAAATAACCATGATTCTTAATCAGAGCTTTCATACATCTTGGCATGCTTTCCACCAGTCTTTCACACTGCTTATGGGTGACCCTATGCCACTCCTGGTGCAAAAATTTAAGCAGTTCTTTGTTTGATGGCTTGTGACTATACATCTTCGTCTTGATTAGATTCCAGAGGTTTTCAATGGGGTTCAGATCTGGAGATTAGGCTGGCCATGACAGGGATTTGATGTGGTGGTCATTCATCCACACATTGATGACCTGGCTGTGTGGCATGGCACATTGTCCTGCTGTAAAAAACAGTCCTCAGAGTTGGGGAACATTGCCTGAGCAGAAAGAATCAACTGTTTTTCCAGGATAACCTTGTATGCTGCTTAATTCATCCGTCCTTCACAAAAACTAACCTGGCCAATTGCAGCCTTGCTGAAGTATTCCCAAATCATCACCGATTCTCCACCAAATTTCACAGTGGGTGCAAGACACTGTGGCATATATGCCTCTCCAGGTCTCCGTCTAACCATTAGACGACCAGGTGTTAGGCAAAGCTGAAAATTAGACTCATCAGAGAAGATTACGTTACTCCAGTCCTCTATGGTCCAATCCGTATGGTCTTTGGCAAACTTCAGCCTGGCTCTCCTTTGCTTCTCATTAATGAAAGTCTTTTTTCTACCTTTACATGATTTGAGCCCTGCCTCTAGGAGCCTGTTACGAACTGTTCTTGCCGTGCACTTCACCCCAGCTGCCATTTCTTTTGTAGGTAAATTGATGTCATTCTGCGGTTGCTGAGTGACATTCGAATAAGATGACAGTCATCCCAGTCAGTGGAGAGTTGTTTTCGCACTCTGCCGGTCTGTAGCTTTGTTGTCCCCAATGTCTGCGGCTTGACCTTGTTGTAATTGACTGAATCTTAGAAATTTCAAGGATGGAGGCAACATGATGCTCACTGTATCCCTCTGCTAGTAAAGCCAGAATTGAGCCCTTCTTTTCTTCACTCAAGATTTTTCTTTTCAACTCCTTTGTCATGGTTAAAAGTTACTTTTTAATTCCTATTACTTTTGGGATATTACTAGCACTTGTTTTGCAACCCAGCTTGTCCTATTGCAAGAGTATTGTGTACACCACAGCAGGGTTTTTTATACTTTCCGTCGTTAAATAAGATTTGGTTCTGGTGATCACCTAATCAGAAGTACATTAAGTAGAATGAGGTGTACTCTGGTGGGAATTCAACTGACAATGGAATAGAATGGCTGTCAGACATGTAGAGAAGCTGATTTTTATAAAACTGTGCAGTGGTCTCTTAATTTTTGCCAGAGCTGTATACAGAAAAAGAAGAAGCGGCAACAGGCAGCAATGTCTCCTGGTGTTTGTCTTCTATATTTAAATATATATATGTATGTATATATATATTTATATACAGCTCTGGCAAAAATTAAGAGACCACCACATCAAAACCCTGTCATGGCCAGCCAATTCTCCAGGCCTGGACCCCATTAAAAACCTCTGGAATGTAATCAAGAGTATGATGGATAGTTACAAGCCATCAAAGAACTGCTTACATTTTTGCTCCAGAAGCAGTGTGAAAGACTGCTGGAAAGCATGCCAAGACGCATGAAAGCTGTTTTTAAAAATCATGGTTATTCCACAAAATATTGATTTCTGAACTCTTCCTGAGTTAACCCCTTTACCCCCGAGGGTGGTTTGCACGCTAATGACCTGGCCAATTTTTACAATTCTGACCACTGTCCCTTTATGAGGTAATAACTCTGGAACGCTTCCATTGGATCCTGGTGATCCTGACATTATTTCCTCGCGACATATTATACTTCATGTTAGTGGTAAAATTTCTTTGATATGACTTGCATTTATTTGTGAAAAAAAACAGAAATTTGGAAAAAATTTAGAAAATTTCAAAATTTTCCAACTTTGAATTTTCATGCCCTTAAATCACAGAGATATGGCACACAATATACTTTATAAGTAACATTTCCCACATGTTTTCTTTACATCAGCACAATTTTGGAACCAAAACTTGTTTTTGTTAGGAAGTTATAAGAGTTAAAAGTTAACCAGCAATGTCTAATTTTTACAACACCATTTTTTGGGGGGGGACCGCATCACATTTTAAGTCACTTTGAGGGGTCTATATGGTATAAAATACCCAAAAGTGACACCATTCTAAAAACTTCACCCCTCAAGGTGCCCAAAACCACATTCAAGAAGTTTATTAACCCTTCAGGTGCTTCACAGGAATTTTTTGAATGTTTGAAAAAAATGAACATTTAACTTTTTTTCACAAAAAAATTACTTCAGGTCCAATTTGTTTATTTTCCCAAGGGTAACAGGAGAAATTGGACCCCAAAATTTATAGTGCAATTTTCCCTGAGTACGCTGATACCCTATATGTGGGGAGAACCACTGTTTCGGCGCATGGCAGAGCTCAGAAGAGAAGGAGTGCCGTTTGACTTTTTCAGCGCAAAATTGGCTGGAATTGAGATCGGACGCCATGATGCGTTTGGAGAGCCCCTGATGTGCCTAAACAGTGGAAACCCCCCACAAATGACACCATTTTGGAACCTAGACCCCCCCAAGGAACTTATATAGATGTGTGGTGAGAACTTTGAGCCCCCAAGTGCTTCACAAAAGTCAATAAGGTAGAGTCAATTTTTTATTTTACAAAGGGTAACAGAAGAAATTGGACCTCAAGTGTTATTGTGCAATTTGTCCTGAGTACACTGATACCCCATATGTGGGGGTAAATCACTGTTTTGGCGCATGGCAGAGCTCGGAAGAGAAGGAGTACCGTTTGCCTTTTTCAACGCAGAATTGGCTGGAATTGAAATCAGACGCCATGTCGCATTTAGAGAGCCCTGATGTGCCCAAACAGTGGAAACCCCCCAATTCTAACTCCAACTCTAGCCCTTACCCTAACCCTAGCCCTATCCCTAATGGGAAAATGGAAATAAATACATTTTTTTATTTTACTATTTTTCCCTCTCTAAGGTGGGAAAAGGGGGGTTTACACTGGGGATGCGCTGCTGAGAACAATGATTTTTGTTCCAGCATAAATAATCCAATCACTCAATGAATATGCAGCATTTTGCTTGTTTAGTACAGTACACCCCATAGTCCTACAAATATTATAATGTGCACCACAGTCCTTCATATTGTAAAATTCACACCACAGAGTCCTCCATATAATATAATATGCCCCATAATCCTCCATATAGTATAATACACTCCTCATAGTCCTCCATATATTAAAATACACTGCTCAGTCCTCCACATAGTGCTCCATATAGTATAATGCACCGCCATAATTATCCATGTAGTACAATTCACTTCCCATAGTATAATGCACCCCATAGTTCTTCATATAGTATAATGTATTCACCATAGTCCTCGATACAGTATAATGCAGGCCACATAAAGAATAATGCATCCACCCCACAGAGTGTAATGCAGCCACCCCACAGATTATAATGCAACCACCCCACAGAGTATAATGTAACCCCTCCATAGACTATAATGCAGCCCCCCTCACATAGTATAATGTAGCCCCCTCATAGAGAATGATGCAATCACCCCTCATAGAATATAAATATTATACATCCCCCTATAGAATATAATGTAGCCCCGAATAGAATATAATACAGACCCGTATATGTTGCAACTGTTTAACAGCCACAAAACAAATAGCCGCAGGGATTCGAACATATTATCCGAGCAAACCCGAGCTACTTGGATAACTACCGAGAATGCTCCAATAACACATTATCCAAGCACATTTACTCATCAGTACTGTCACAAGTTGAAAATAGAATGCCATAAAGTCAGTCTTTTCATCCTTTTCATAAATAAACGTTGTCACAAATACATCTGAATCACATTTTATAATATTATTTCATTTATATATCACTGCTAATAATTTTAAAAATAGGAATAATTGACATACCATGTAACTTAATGACTAGCAACTACATCTGTGGAATATTACTATGTATATTCAACAACTTTTCTATTTAGCATCGTGAATTAATAAGCTCATTTTGACACTGAATAAATGGAAATGTGTAGATAACTTACAGCTATGAGTTGGAAACTTTTGTGCAGCATGGCCACGAGAAGCTTGGTCAGTACAATCACCACCACCACATTGTATGTACCGACTATTACTGCCCCCACAAATGACTGAAGTTCATCATTGAAGCTAAATCTCGTCACAAAAAGAGCTACATGTGCCAACGAGAAAATATACCAGAACAGAGCATAACATGTCAAAATAAACCTGGGGAAAACAGAAAAAAATAAGTAAGGTTAGGTAGCAAAGTGTAAATGTCCCTCTGCTAACATCACTTGTATGCACAAATAGTCATCATATATGGTGCCAAGAGTATTTTACATAAATAGAAAATATATAATGGATGTAAGAGAGAGATGTGGCACCCCAGGAGTCCTGTTGCCACTAGCATTGCCTCCCTCACAGGGGGTGATGTCATGCATGGAAGCAAGGATGGTTCCCCTTGCCGGGTGGCGCCAGCATCCAACACTTTTCCTGACTTCAGACCAGAAGGGGAGCTCTAACACCCGGTTTCAGGAGAGCTTCCCTATAGGTTCTGGCCTGGAGGCGGGGTTAGTCAGTCTGTGAGAGAGAGTGAGAGAAGAAGAAGGGAAGTGAAGGAGAACCTGGGGAGTGGAGCTGTGACCAAGCTCACCCCAGAGCAGAGCACTAGAAACCAGATGCTGGAGTCCGTGGCTGCGTGGGTACAGACGTCCCAGCAGCTAAATCCGGAGGGCAGGGGACTACAGGTCTCCTGGTTCCATCAACCACCTGTAAGCACAGCAGCACCCTAGAGCCCGGAGCCACCACAAAGGAGCGACACCTGTAGTAGGCTCAAGCTGCCTGCCATGTGGGCAAGGACTTAAGGACAAGAAGGAGCAGAGGCCCAAGCATAGGTTTAGGCAGCCAGGACCTCAGAAGACAGCGCATTAGGAAGGCCTCAAAACCCATCTGG
Source organism: Dendrobates tinctorius (assembly GCF_039654945.1). NCBI lineage: Eukaryota > Metazoa > Chordata > Amphibia > Anura > Dendrobatidae > Dendrobates > Dendrobates tinctorius. The sequence goes on along the minus strand of NW_027361728.1, from coordinate 82,956,205 downwards.
CTTAGGGGAACCTAAATTGATTCCAGGCTGCCAGGATCTCCATACCAACTGCTATCAGTGCCCTGGTCTGCATTTCAAATCACCAACTAAAGGTAAAGGAAACTACAACTCTTGTGTCTTCAGTCATTCCCCACTCCCTCAGTCCTGCACCCCAACATCCACGATCCCTTGTAAGAACTTTACCGGTAGTCCTGGGGCCCTGCTCCACCTGTGGAGAGCAGAACCATACCAGCTGCATCACCATCCGCCCTAGCGGTCTCCTTACGCAGTCTCGGCCATCCATTGCCGAACACCACAGGTGGTGTCACATTAAATCCATTATAAACTTTCCCTCAGCATTTTAATTGCATGCCCAGGGCCACGGGCCGGGTCACTGCTGCCGTGACATCCCCCGGAGAATTGACCGGCCCGGAACGAGTGCCCCACGGCCCTGGTGGGCGCCACAGAGACACAAGTCCTGATTATAAATTCCAGAATCAACATTATTATAAGATGCAGCAGATATGACGTAACCGCGAGGTGATGAGAAAATTGGTGCAAAACTCCAATGATCAACAATCTGTGGTACTGCAACAGCCCCTAGTTGATGAAAGAGGAAAGGAAGAGGGCACTGGGAGTAGATTGGAGCAGTCATGTGAAGGACATCTGCTGGGCAGTCTACAGAGTGAGAGGGCCATCCAGGCACTATCTGGAGAAACCTAGGTATCACCTAATCTACCTTTACACCCAAGCAATCAAATTCTACAAAATATAAAATTAATTATATTCCACCTCTTAGTGGTGAACAGTGGGGGGAATTAAAAATGAGAATAAGTTATTTTATTATTTTAAAAAAGTCTTTGATCTCATTCCTAAAAAAAATACTTTAATGTCGTGTTAAATATTCATGTGCTACCCTACTCACTCCACTTCAGAGCCGATAAGATACAAGACGCATTTTGAATAGATTCTGTTCTGCAGTACCCAGCATCTGCTGCTCCACTTGAATGGAGGCAACTGGAGAAAATAACAGCTGATTGGTGGAGGTGCTAGGTGTCAGACCCCCCACCAATCTGAGATTGAAAACCTATCCTATGGATAAGTCATCAATATCTTGTAACCAACTCATTTAACTATAGAGAGAGTCACAGCTGCAGTACACAGCATGCAATATTTTGGACTGCAGCTGTCACATACATTAAGCTCTGTGTAAAACCAGACCTAATTAAATACTGGGCATTATTTTTGCCCCTAACAATAGAAGCGTCCCTATACAGTCTGATATAATGATATATTCTATTTTGTATAAATTATTGTCTATATCTGGTAGCACCGTTATATTATGGGTTCACCTATTCCCTCAACGTCAACTCGGTGAGGAAGTTCATGCAAAATGTGCATTGGGGCACAACCCTGGGTGCATCTTGTGCATGAAGATTTGGTATTATTAATTTAACTGTGTCTCTCTTTTCATTGAAGAAGTGTGGCGCTCCCAGGAGTATGGCCGCCACAGAGGCTTTGCCTTCCTCCAGAGAGGGTAATGCCAGGCTTGAGAGCAATGACGGTTCTCTCTCGCAGTTAACCTATACATGCAACACAGTTCCACTCCAGGCCAGCAGGGGGTGGCTCTGAACCAGAATTAAGGGGAGGAGTGCTCTCTGAGGGCCAAGAGGAAGGAGTGGGTAGTTAGTGTGAGGAGGGTGAAGTGTGCAGACGTGAGGAAGAAGCAAGGAGATCGAGCAGAGAGGAAAGGCTCATCTCCAGTGAGGGCGCATGAACTGGAGCCTGGTCTCCACGGTTGTATGGATATAATTGTCCTGCAACAGACACCAGAGAAGTAGTGGGCTGTAAATGCACTACTCCCATCTAAGACTTGAGGGCACAACAGCAACATTGATAGTGAGCCGGGACTTAGGAGAAAGGAGTCCCCGAAACAGGCTACAGCTGTCTGCCGTACAAGGAGAGTTCTTGGGAACATCTGTCAGGAGTAACTTCAGTGTAACTCGGTACTGGAGATCCCTCAAATAAGCGCTAGGAAGGAGACTGCACAGCCCATCTGTTGAGAGAGAATCCCTGAGTTGCTTCCAGGCTAGCCTGCTCCGGTACCATCTGTAATCAGGACCCTGGACTGCATTTGCCAAGTAAAGGTACAGAAACTGCACCCCGCTGTGTCTTTGTCTGCTTCCTACCCTTCCGGAACCGCTACATCCCCGTGTCAACCACATCTACACTGCCTTGGGACTACAGCTTCACCTGTGGGGAGCTTTTACATCTTTGCTGCACCATACTCTCAGTCTCAGCGGATCTGCATGCAGCGTCGGCTTAACACCTCCCTTGCCGAACACCACAGGTGGCGTCACGAACTATTCATTCAATTAACTACATTCTACCATTCAATCTCCCTGTTACTTGGGCGCCCAGGGCCACGGACCGGGTCACTGCTGCTGTGACACATCCCACTGATACCGGCCCGGTACCAAGTACCCCACAGCCCTGGGAGGGCGACCCAACTTGGCGTCACGAACAGGATTACGGAGCCCGGTATCTCCGGGTCCTGTGTGCCATAAACTGTGCTTGTGTAAAAGACTGTGTTGGCGCCATTGCCGCGCTGCTTGGCGCGCGCGGGAAGCCAAAGAGGCGGACCTTCGTGGGTGGATCCCCTCCGAGAGCGAGAAGCAGTTAAGTCCCGCGCGGGAAGAGGAAAACGTGCGAGAGAGGTGGGAGGAGCTGAGGCCTACAGCCCGGAGCAACGGGCCTGCGAAGCAGCTGCCGATCAGCTCACACAACCCCCCGACCCTGGCTAACGTTAACTAGGGGGGTAAGAGAATGTCTGTGCCCCGCAGCAATGCAGCGGCGGATGCCGCCGCTCACTCCTCAGCACCGCAAGGAGTAGCGCCCACCGCAGCGGTCCCCATAATGCCGCTGTCTATGTCCTACCTTCCGGGAGCCGTGTGGCTACCGCAGTACTCGGGTGAGTCACATACCCTGAGTGAATTCAAAGAGAGACTGTGCAGTTTGTTTGAAGCATACCCCTGTCTGAAAGCCACAAAGTGCACATCCTTATTGGACAGCTAACGGGTGCAGCACAAAGAGAAGTGAAAGCCTGGCATGACACTGACAAAGAGACTGTTAAAAAGATCCTGGCTAAGCTGAGAAGCACCTTTGACACTCGCAATGCAGCTGAAATCAAGATGCGATTTTTTGGATGCAAGCAGAGAACGCAGGACAGTATAAGGGACTATGCTCTTAACCTGCAGGAGGCGCTGCGAGCAGTTAAGCAAGTTGATCCTGACAGTGTGAAGGAGGAAGATAAGCTGTTAAAGGAGCAGTTCATTGAAGGACTCCTATCCAGTACCCACAGAGGACAGTTGCGCATCATCACCCTGCAAAACCCTGATCTTTACTTTGCTGATTTCAAGGACAGGGCTATTCCGGTACTGCAGGAGCCAACTGACAGCCGTCCAGCGCCCCCTAGGTGCCCAGCGATCACCTACCCTCAGGAAGCAACATCTTTCCCTTCCATCCCTGTGGAGGCTGATGCACAGACTCTGGATAAAGATCCAACTGAAGAGCTGCGTCTTCAGGTCCAGGAGTTGACCAAAGGAACGGCTGCACTTACTAAAACTGTGCAGTCCCTGCAAGTGTCCTCCAAGGAGAAGATCCAGCTTGCCTCCAGTCCAGAAGATGTCCCGTGGCTCTGGAAGAAGAGGATTCCGCCACTCCGAGGGAGAACCAACGATCGCTATGACCAGGATGGACGTCCCATCTGTCGTAACTGTCGCAGGCCAGGCCACATCGCCATTTACTGTCATTTAAATGAGCAACCCCTGGGGCAGAGGGCCAACCCCCAGGAATAGGATCCCCGGGCCCAAAGAACTGGAGAGCCAAGTATGTTGGAGGGAGACCAATCCTTCCAGTGGTGATTGACAGCATCCCCATGAACGCATTGCTGGACACTGGCTCCCAGGTGACCACCATGCCGTACATTCTGTACAAGAGGTACTGGGCTGACTCTGAACTCACCCATGGCCCAACTGATGAACTGACAGTAGTTGCCAGTAATGGCCAGTCTTTATCCCAAGTAGGATGTAAAGAAATTACTGTTAAAGTGGGTAGAGTAGAGCTAAAATCTCAAGGTCTGATAGTTGTGGATACTGATCGACGTGAATGTAATCCCATGATGACTCTTGGAACCAATGTAATTGAAAACTGTCTTTCCGAGGTTATTATCTTGTTGCAACAGGTGGCTCTGAGACTGCTGGTTCCAGTGAACAACGAGGAGATCAAGGCCCTGATGCAAAGACAACATGTAGAACTCTCTGGAGGAGAAACTGGCAGCGTCAGAGTGAGTGATGCTTTTCCCATTGCAATACCCCCCAGATGTGAAATGTTGATTTGGTGTCGGGCAGCTATAGGTCTCAGAGGAAAGGATTACCAGGCATTGGTAGAACCAGTGTATTCTGATAGCAGGCCCACTGTCCTGACAGCCAGAGGGGTAGTTGATGTCCGAAAAGGGAGAGTACCTGTACGCCTCTTGAATTGTGGGGAGGAGGAGGCCACAATACCTTGGTATGCCACAGTTGCTAAGCTGCTCACTGTTAATAACAACTCATTGCAGGCAGCAGAGCCCTTGGTCTCATCCGATCAGGTGGAGGACAATGGCTCTGTGAAGCAGCTGGAGGAGTGGTGTCAGCAACTGCAGGTGGGGACTGACTCTACACCTTCATACCAGAAAAATGGGGTATGAGCGGGTATTCAGCAAACACCCACTAGATTTTGGGCAGGCAAAAGGGGTTCAACATCATATCCCCACTGGAGATCATCCACCCATTAAAGAAAGGTACCGGCCTATACCCCCAACACAATACCAATGTGCTAAAGGTATGTTGAGAGAAATGAAGGAAGCTGGGGTTATCAGAGACAGTTGTAGCCCCTGGGCAGCTCCCATAGTTTTTGTAAAGAAAAAGGATGGTACCATGAGAATGTGTGTTGATTACAGGAAAATTATCAGCATTACACATAAAGATGCCTACCCATTACCTAGAATTGAGGAATCATTAGCTGCACTTAAAACTGCTAACTACTTTTCCACCTTGGATCTCACTAGTGGGTATTGGCAAGTTCCCGTGGCAGAGGCAGACAAGGAGAAAACAGCATTTACCACTCCAATGGGTCTCTGTGAGTTCAACTATATGCCATTCGGGCTCTGCACCACTCCAGGAACATTTCAACGGCTGATGGAGTGCTGCCTGGGACACATGAACTTTGAGACAGTCCTGTTGTACCTTGATGATGTCATTGTTTTCTCCAAGACATAAGAGGACCATCTGGAACACCTGGCTGAAGTGTTTGAAGCTTTGTCCAATTTTGGCCTAAAGGTGAAGCCTTCCAAATGTCACCTCCTGAAGCCCAAGGTACAGTACCTCGGTCATGTGGTGAGTGCAGAAGGTGTGGCACCAGATCCGGACAAAGTCACAGTCATCCGGGACTGGCCAATGTCCAGCAACCTCCATGAAGTACGTCAGTTCCATGGACTGGTAGGCTACTACCGAAGATTCATCAAAGGCTTTACTGAAATAGCCACCCCTATGCAAAATCTTCTGGTGGGCCAAGAAGACCAAACAGAAAAATGCCACCTCTGAATTGACTGAGGAGTTGGAGAGATCCTTCACTCGACTGAAGATGGCTCTCACAGGTGATGAAGTTCTGGCCTACCCAGATTATGACAAGCCCTTTGTGTTGTATACTGATGCCAGCAACGTGGGACTTGGAGCAGTACTGTCACAGGTACAGAATGGAAAAGAAAGAGTGATCTCCTACGCCAGCAGGAAGCTGCGTCCCACTGAAAGGAACCCTGACAACTACAGTTCCTTCAAGCTGGAGTTCCTTGCCATAGTCTGGGCTGTCACTGAAAGATTCAAACATTACCTAGCTTCAGCCAAGTTTATCATCTTCACGGACAACAACCCTTTGACCCACTTGGAAACTGCAAAACTAGGTGCACTGGAGCAGCGATGGATGGCTCGGCTGTCTAACTATGAATTTACTATCAAGTACCGAGCAGGGCACAAGAACGCCAATGCTGATGCACTGTCCAGAATGCCTAATCTGTCAGATGCAGGAGTAGACCCTGAGGCTCTTGAAGAAATAGAGTTACCTCCCTTCCACCGGCCACTTGCAGCTCAACGTGCTCAAGGAGTGAGAAACAGACGGTCTGGCTTGAAAGAGGTCACCTTAAACCCCTTGCTTCATCATGACTGGGCAGAAACGCAAGATAGTGACCCTGCAGTCCGCCTGGTGAAGGAGCTACAGTCACAAGCTGACTCACGCCCAGAGTCGGATGCTCCTGAAGAAACCCAGCAGTTGTGGAAGGAAAGAGGTCGGCTGTTTATCTATGAAGGAAAGCTGTGCCGGAGGAGTATCAATGCCCGCACTCATGAGCTGGTCTGGCAGGTGATAGTCCCAAAGAGAGAGGCATCAATGGTCTAGGCATCAATGGTCTTGGAAGCATACCACAATGGAGCTGGACACTTCGGATGGAAGAAGTTAGAAGTATTGCTCCGGGAGAGCTTCTACTGGACTGGTATGAGGAAAGCCATTGAAAAGTGGTGCCGTGCCGAGAGTGTGGACAATGTACCTGTGCAAAAATGTTCGAAACAGCCAGAGAGCTCCTCTGCAGCCAATAATGACCAAGCAGCCATTCGAGTTGGTCGCCCTGGACCATGTGAAGCTGGTTCCTAGCTGGTCAGGCTACATCTATGCTCTTACCATCGTGGACCATTACTCAAGACTCCTGGTAGTTGTGCCTGTCAAGGATCAAACAGCCAGGACAGCAGCCAGAGCATTCCAACAGCACTTCTGTAGACCACATGGGTATCCTGAGCGAGTGCTTACTGATCAAGGTCCCGCTTTCGAGGCAGAAGTGTTCCAGGAATTCTGTAACTTGTATGGTTGCAAGAAGATCCGGACAACACCCTACCATCCACAGACCAATGGCATGTGTGAGAAGATGAACCAGGTAGTGATTGACCTACTGAAGACATTGCCTTTGGAGGAGAGAAGTCTGTGGCCAGAAAAGTTTCCAGATCTGGTAGACCTCTACAACCATATCCCAGTGAATTCCACCAACTGTACCCCAGCCTATCTAATGAGAGCAAGGCCTGGTAAACTGCCTATTGATTTGGACATGGGAGTCCTGACACCTGAAGTAACGTCACCAGATGCTGACTGGGATGCAGAAAGACAACAACAGTACAGAAGAGTACAAGAGTGTGTGGAAAAGAGTCTAGCTCAGGCAAGACAAAAGCAGGAGAAGCTTTACAATCAAAATGCGCCTGCCATTCCTTTGTCACCAGGAGAACAAGCCTTAAAAAAGAAAAGAAAATTGCATAAATTGGATGACCAATGGGAAGCTGAACCTTATACCATTCTGCCCTCAAACCTCGACAATATCAAAGTATGCCTTGTTAGTAAAGATGGAGGAGAAACCTCAGCAGCAATATCAAGGGATCATTTGAAATTATGCCATGACCAATTAAAAGAAAGAATGGAAAAACAAAGCAACATCCTAGAAGAAGAAGAGAAGGTCAGCACCATACTTGGAGAATTTCCTGCAAATTGGACCAAAGTAAATGATGCTATAGTGGTGCCAGTGTTGACATTTCCCCAATTGGTAGCACAGAAAGATGTGACTCAATAAAATCCTGAAGATCAGGAAAATCAGGCAGCAGATGCCACACCAGCAGTGGAGCCAGAGAACCCTCGCCCTGCCAGTGGTGAATCTGTTATACCCATGGTGAGTCTAAGAGTTCCTAGACAATCTAGTATCCCCGTGCTACACACCAGACAACCAGAGAGATTTCCAGTCACACCAGTGTTACGCAGGTCTACCCGTACTACACAAGGTATACCACCCATCAGATATCATGTATAGATAAGTAAATGTAAATGTTGAAATTGTATGTATATATGTAACTGTTTTCAAGTTTTGTGCCTACAGGTAATCTGTAAGAGTTTCCTTTGAATTTGCCAGTTTTACCTTGTTTCATGGACACTCAACCACAGGACTGTGTGTGGTCAAAAACTTTCCTTGTAAATAGTTCACCATTTGTCCAGGAATGGACCATGGACATTGATGCTGGACTTATCATCATAGGACTATTTTTAGAGCTCTTGGTTTTTTGTAATTTTTCCTTTTTCAACCTTGTACAATTATAACTGTTCACTTTGTATAACTGTTTATATGTTTTCATGTTTTGTTCAGCCCAGGAGTGCTGACTTGCACTAGGGGGGAATGTGGCGCCCCCAGGAGTATGGCCGCCACAGTGGCTTTGCCTTCCTCCAGGGAGGGTAATGCCAGACTTGGGAGCAATGACGGGTCTCTCTCGCAGTTAACCTATACATGCAACACAGTTCCACTCCAGGCCAGCAGGGGGGGCTCTGAACCAGAATTAAGGGGAGTAGTGCTCTCTGAGGGCCAAGAGGAAGGAGTGGGTAGTTAGTGTGAGGAGGGTGAAGTGTGCAGACATGAGGAAGAAGCACGGAGATCGAGCAGAGAGGAAAGGCTCATCTCCAGTGACAGCGCATGAACTGGAGCCTGGTCTCCACGGCTGTATGGATATTAATGGTCCTGCTACAGACACCAGAGGAGTAGTGGGCTGTAAATGCACTACTCCCATCTAAGACTTGAGGGCACAACAGCAACATTGATAGTGAGCCAGGACTTAGGAGAAAGGAGTCCCCGAAACAGGCTACAGCTGTCTGCCATATAAGGAAAGTTCTTGGGAACATCTGTCAGGAGGAACTTCAGTGTAAATCGGTACTGGAGATCCCTCACATAAGCGCTAGGAAGGAGACTGCACAGCCCATCTGTTGAGAGAGAATCCCTGAGTTGCTTCCAGGCTAGCCTGCTCCGGTACCATCTGTAATCAGGACCCTGGACTGCATTTGCCAAGTAAAGGTACAGAAACTGCACCCCGCTGTGTCTTTGTCTGCTTCCTACCCTTCCGGCACTGCTACATCCCCATGTCAACCACATCTACACTGTCCTGGGACTACAGCTTCACCTGTGGGGAGCTTTTACATCTTTGCTGCACCATACCATCAGTCCCAGTGGATCTGCATGCAGAGACAGCTTAACACCTCCCTTGCCGAACACCACAGGTGGCGTCACGAACTATTCATTCAATTAACTACATTCCACCTTTCAATCTCCCTATTACTTGGGCGCCCAGGGCCACGGGCCGGGTCACTGCTGCTGTGACACATCCCGCTGATACCGGCCCGGTACCGAGTACCCCACAGGTCTGGGAGGGCGACCCAGAAGCACTGTCATCAATCTCTACACAATTAATTCTTCTGCTTTCCATTAAGTCTATGACTTAACATGATTAAAAACTGACCAGCTGAATCCTTCTAAGCTCTATGTAGAAACAGGAAGTCTGTTTTCCCTGCACAAGTCATGAGTTACTGCAAAAGTCTATGGCAGGGTGGAGGAGCAGAATAGCTGGGTCAGTAGTTGAAGAAGGGAAATTAATCATGCAGGAATAAGAGACTTCCTGTTTCTGAATGGAGCAAAGAAAAGAGTAGAATTAGATGGGTAGAAAGGCAAAATGAGCAATTGTAAGTACAGGGTACTCTATAATATGATGACTGCAATATACTAAGAGGATAAAAACTTTGATGGAAGTGTTTCTTTAAATCTCCCATTTTGGTGTAATTGCACTAGCACTTATTTTTTGGCACAGTTTTTCTTTCATTATGAAATTCTGTATGCTGCTACTATTAGTGATGAACGCAAGTGTTTGTTACTCATGTTTGCAGAGGGTGCTTGAGTATGCACTGAGTATTGTGGGTGCTTGAGTGACATGTTCGAGTCCCCAAAGCCACATGTTTTGCAGCTGTTATACAGCCATAAAACATGAAGATATTGCCTAACTAACATGGGCAATCTACGCATATTTTGTGGGTGTCTAACTGTAATACCACAGCTGCCGGGGGGGGGGGTAGCTTCTTCTGTGCTGGAGGCTGTTCCATCTCCGGTATGCTGTTCACTTTTGAGACTCAAATGACTGCAGACAGAGGCTGGAAACAACTCAAACAGTTCAAATTTATTCTCTTCAGGTCACAGCACATCCACAACAGCTTCTGGACTCTGTACTCGGTACCAGCAATACATCTTCATCTACAGCAGCACGTTACTTCTTCTTCCGTTACACACGTTTGAACCACACAAGCAAGTGAGCACGCCACACGGAACACAGTGAACACAGTACTTCGTCCCATCTTCCTGCGACCGACTTCAGCCCACGAAGGTACCGGTCTACTCCGTTAAAGCTCACCCCTTTACGGCACTGTTGCTCCTGTACGTGTACTAGGCTATCAGCTCACTAGACTCTTGACACAGGTCCCGCACTCCAGCTGCCACTTCCACAGGGGGCTCACCCACTGACCTCCCTGGCTTGACAATTCCAGACACGGGCTGGTTTCCACAGACTGGCTTTACCGTCACTTCAGTTCTTCGTTTATAGTTGACTTGACTACTGAGACTCTTCCATTAGCCTCCCTAGTCCTCCAGTTCCCAGTCTCTAACTGTAGAACCTCCAGTGACCTTCCTCACTGGCTGCTGCTGTAAGCATCTGCTGTACTCCACTGTCCAGTATGGCTACCCCCGGCTCAGCTAACTCATGAGGGAAAAACTATCTCCTTTTTGCTCCTGGCTAGCCACTCCTCTAATTAACCCTTCTGAAGGCTCCCAACTTGTTGTGCTCAGTGCCCCCATCTAGTGTCTTTTTACTAATACTACACTTATCGCTAAATCTCTATCTAACTAATGTCATGTGGCCGCAAACACACACATACACATGACATACATACTGCGCACAGAAATGTAATGAATACAACAAATATACACTTCTACAGGGCTATACCCTGACCTCCTTACATAACAGCCGTGAAACATGCGGCCGCGGAGACTCAAACATGTCAATCGGGCACTCAGTGCATCCTCAGCAAACTTGAGTAATGGGCATCTGCTCTCATGACTAGCTACTATATATTATCATCTACCATTCAGATTAATTACTATTTCCCAAACAGTATATTTTTAAAACCTATTTATAACTGCTGCATATATTTTTTTGCATTTTTCTTTATCTAGTGCATATTTTCTGCTGCCCAGTCCATGTTTTGAATCATGTACCTTATCATACATCTTGTCTTTTTTTGTCATGTCCTTGTCATGTTGTGTCATTATGTGTTTTTAAGCCAATCATTAATAAATGTAGTACATATTCTTCTTCTATTAACAACTGTATATATAATGTTTGTTATAGGGGTCCTTTTCGCTTCCATTAGTCATTTGTGTACTCACAGTATTTCCCTTGTATCTTTTGCTTTGTTTTTTTTTAAGGTATTTCCATCTAAATTGGTTATTCTTATGAATATTGAATGTGGGCTGGTGAAGTTTTGTGTGCTGCTTTTTATATCCAGTCCGACCCTGAATACATATATAATTCATCCAGTGCCATTCTTTCACTTCCAAGCACTTCGAGGAGAAGCAAGGCAAACTCAGGTAAGTGGGTCACATAAATCAGATAATTTGTCCCTATTATAAAGTGCTTCTAATAAAAATTGACAGTGTCTAGTGAGTTTCAGACAACTCATTTGTAAATGTGCAATAGGGAAAACAGTATTATAATGTCAGAACAATTATTTATTGCATTAGGTAAACCACAGCACATTGGGAGTGGATATACCGGTGCTTCTCACAAAATCAGAATATCATCAAAAAGTTAATTTATTTCAGTTCTTCAAAACAAAAAGTGAAACTCATATATTATATAGAGTCATTACAAACAGAGTGATCTATTTCAAGTGTTTATTTCTGCTAATGTTGATGATTATGGCTTACAGCCAATGATAACCTAAAAGTCATTATCTCACTAAATTAGAATATTTTGTAACACCAGCTTGAAAAATGATTTTGAAATCCAAAATGTTGGCCTACGGAAATATATGTTCAGTAAATTCACTTAATACTTGGTCAGGGCTCCTTTGGCATCAATTACTGCATCAATGTGGTGTGGCATGGAGGCGATCAGCCTGTGGCACTGCTGAGGTGTTATGGAAGCCCAGGTTGCTTTGATAACAGCCTTCGGCTCATCTGCATTGTTGGGTCTGGTGTCCCTCATCTTCCACTTGTCAGAGAAAAGAGGGAGACACAAAAACGCAAATAGGGTCTTCTCAAATGTTACACAGAGTTGCCCACCAAGAGAACTACTCACCTGGTGAGAGTGAAGGAAAGACATATAGTAATTGCAGCTGCTGCAGATCCATAGGTCAGTGCAGGACCTGGTTGAAGCATACACTTAGGTAGGAAGGAAGGATCATCCCCGCACTGCCACAAGAAGAATTCCAAAAATTGTGGAGGTTTCAACATGGTTTATTCTACGCGTTTCAGGGTTCAGGTGACCCCCTTCATCAGGACAAACCACAAATATTGTCAATATGTAGCCCATGCCCATGTCCTGGATACATCTGTGTGTGGTGGTTCTTGAAGCAATGACTCCACCAGCAGTCCACTCCTTGTGAATCTTCCCCAAATATTTGAATCTCCTTTTCTTAACAATCCTTTAAGGCAGCGGTTATCCCAGTTGCTTGTGCACCTTTTTCTACCACACTTTTTCCTTACACTCAACTTTCCATTAATATGCTTGGATACAGCACTCTGTGAACAGCCAGCTTCTTTAGCAATGACCTTTTGTGGCTTACCCTCTTTGTGGAGTGTGTCAATGACTGCCTTCAGGACATCTGTCAAGTCAGCAGTCTTCCCCATGATTGTGGAGCCTACTGAAATAGACCTTTTTAAACACTTAGGAATCCTTTGCAGATGTGTTTTGTTAACTATTCTAATTTACTGAGATAATGACTTTTGGGTTTTCATTAGCTGTAAGCCATAATTATCAACATGAACAGAAATACACACTTGAAATAGATCACTCTGTTTGTAATGACTCTATATAATATATGAGTTTCACTGAAATAAATTAACTTTTTGATGGTATTCTAATTTTGTGAAGAGCACCCATAGATGCTAATACAGGTATATAACTGGTCATGGCCAATAAGCTTATTAAAAATGTTACAAACGTATCACTGATATTCATTTTTTCAATCAAAGTTGCCTAAAATGATTAAGGGACTTACGAGTGGAAGGTGTCATTGGTCTGGCGTTCACAAAATATCCCAACACAGTCCTTGGTTTCACTGACTGTATATCCTTTATCATACAATTGTGTCAGTCCAATGGTAAATGAAAATAAGACCAGAAGGAACATGCCAAGGAATTTTCCAAAATCTTGTAACATCTGGCCCATGGATATCTGAAAAATATTGATAATTATTGTAAATTATTAATAAAATAATGTTTATACCGTGTCGATGTACATACATTTTTGGATTTTATTATTTATGTATGTAGTGACCAATTGCAAATCTGTTTCCACTGACAATTCACACTGGATACCATAATCAAATATAGAGCAATAGTGGGCAAATACATAATGTTCTTCAGAAAAATGTACTGGATCCTTCAACCTTTAGTACAGTAGAATACAAACCCATAAATACTATTTTTGCTCTCATGAACTTCAGACTTCAAAGCAAAAACTAGATTCTAGATTCAGATTTCCTCCTTTTTTAGGATTAAATGGTTTAATGTCTGAAGTCCTTAGAATTTTTTCCTGCAGCAGAAAGCAGACACGCTTGACTTCCCACGGTTAGCAGAGTCAGGTTGTTGTCCATTTTCTGGCAAATGCATTCAGGGAAATGGTTATGAAACAGAGAGGCATTAGAGTATAAATCCAGCCATGATTATATTCAGCTCAGATTACAGCTGGAGGATAACACTTGATGTGCTGTCCTGACATTCCTGGCTCAGTTGGTTACTAGATACAGCTGAGATTGTTATCTGCCCATTCTTCCTCTAGGTTACAGAAACAAAAGTCATGTTGGGGTTGCAGGTGTATGAAGGCTTAAGCCCCCGTCACACACAAGGTTTGTGACGCAACAGCGATCTCACCAGCGAGATCTCTGTGTGTGACACTTATCAGTGATCCTGCCGGGTATCGCTGATCGTCCTGGAATGGCCAGGACATTTTTTTAATCGCTGGTCTCTCGCTGGCCAGCACGTATCACTGTGTGTGGCAGGCGGGAGACCAGCGATCAGCGAGCTGGAGCTGGTAACCAAGGTAAACATCGGGTTTCTAAGTGCCGCACGGCGCTTAGAAACCCGATGTGTACCTTGGCTACCGGCTCCCTGCACCAGCGTGCTGGTAACTAAGGTACACAGTGGGTAACTAAGCAACGTGCGTTGCTTGTTACCCGCGTGTCGCTGTCCTGATCGCTGGTTAAGCTGCCTGTTTGGCAGCTCACCAGCGATCATGTAGCGACACACCAGCGATCCTGACAAGTTCATATCGTTGTCGGGATCGCTGGTGAGTCGCTATGTGTGGCGGGGCCCTTACACTCACTAGGAAATAATAACATAGCAATCATATCATGATGCTCCTGTGTTAGCCCAATATTTTATTGTGTGCATTGCTAACATTTAGAAATATAAGATTTACAAGTGTACACACTGCAAGATTTCATGACCTTCATTAAGGATGGTAAAGTAGATTCATTTTGGTTGGCCATAAATGACCCATTCTTCTGTGGTCCTTCGCCATATCACAGTATGCAGGATATTAAGATGAAGATGTAGCCAGGAATTCACAATTTTGCTTCTTTTTGATGCATAGTAAAAACTATAGCAGCTATAGAGTCAAATGCAGATTTAAGCTCCTCAGGAGCGAAGATATGCTGCTTTCAGAAAGCTAGTATAGCTGATCGTGGGCACGCAGTCTAAGGGATGGAGGAGCCATTTTTTATTTTTAATTTTGCCTTATATACAAGGTTCCTAACATTTTTTCCTGTAGAATTCATTTTATCTTTGGTTTTGTATGTTTTACAGTCAGTCCGTAAAAGTGAAGTAATACTGACAATATTGTTCCCAGCAGCGACTTGTGAGTCAGAGTGCTTCCAGGGTCTTCCATTTGAGCGCTGTTTCTATCCATTTCAGTGATTTTCCTGCCTCCACAGCCCTCCTGTTAGGATCTTTCAAAAAATGTTCAAGTTTCCCGTTGATTTCCAATATACTCGGTACTTGATTTGAGCCCATCCAAGAGTCCGACCTGCTCAATTCGAGTACCGAACACTTCAGTGCTTGTTCATCACTAATAATCACCAGATCTCATGTATAAGTGGTGCTGGGCTCAGGTGCATGCTTAACCGAGGTAATAGACGTTGTGCCTATTACAGATTTTGTATTTGAGTACAAGATCTTATTAATAATAATAATAATAATCTTTATTTATATAGCGCCAACATATTCCGCAGCACTTTACAGTTGAACAGTTTCAAACACAACAGTCATAAGTAATAACGTTAACAATACAATAATTAAAGCGAAATAAGACGACCCTGCTCGTGGGAGCTTACAATCTACAATGAGGTGGGGGCGATACAAAGCACAGGTTTGTATTTACAATGATGTATTTACAATGATGGTCCAGCCATCTTCAGGCAGTGGGGGATAGATGGAGATAGTGAATGGGCAACACACATACAAGCATAAAATGACTTTGATTACTGAATGTGATAGGCCGCTCTGAACAAGTGTGTTTTGAGCGAGCGCCTAAAACTATGCAAATTTTGGATGGTCCTAATATCTTGGGGTAGAGCATTCCAGAGGATTGGCGCAGCACGGGAGAAGTCTTGGAGTCGGGAGTGGGAGGTACGGATTAGGGCAGAGGTTTAGAAGCTTCACGTTATTAGAGGATTACGGATTAGAGCTTCACGTTATTACTCTGACCCAGCTCTTTCACTAACTCCACTACATTTCAAGTCAAACAGACATGTGCAAACACAGCTGCCTCTGTATTGTTTTCTAAGGCCAGGGTCACACTTGCGAGAAACTCACACAGGTCTCTCGCATCAATACCTGGCACTGCCGCCAGCACTTGGACCGGAATGTGTGGCTGCATGTATTTCTAAGCAGCTGAGTGCTCTGGTACCGAGTGCCGGCGGCAGTGCCGGGTATTGAGATGCGCGTGTGACACCGGCCTAAGACTGGAGTCACATTAAATATATGAAAAAATCGGTCTGATTCTCACTGCCGAGAGTCGCACAAGTGTCATGCGAGTACAATCCAATTTTTCACACTTAGCATCCGATTTACATCCAAATGCAGTGCGATTGCTATCCAATTGCAATAGTAGTAAAGGAGTAGTTAGTTCCAGCTGTGTATAAAATTTTCTTCTTTATTAAATCATGTTAAAATGCACATATATCAGATGTGCTCTCTAAAAAGTGCCACCATCACAGACAGAGGCTACGCGTTTCGAGCTTGACGATCTTTGTCCAAGTCATACTAGTACCTATACACTTGTCTCTATATAGAGAAATTTATCCAGTCACGGTACATTTCAACATCACATGACAGACAAAAAGGTCCTTTGCAAATTAAAAGCATCAACCATGACATATATAAAACAGAACACATGAAAAATAATAGAAAAAACATGATAAATTAACAATAATGTAACATTAGATCATTTCTTTTGTTAAAACCACCAGGGATTCTAGTATTTAGATGATAGATCCAATAAGCTTCTTGTGTGAGGAGACGCCATCTGGCATCCCCCACACGAAATGGTGTATTAACACATTCAATACCTTGTACCTGAAAATGTGCAGTATTACGGGCATGTTGTGATATAAAATGGTAGGAGGCTGCTGACACGTTACGATCCATATTATTGGTGTTATTATCCAATTGCAATGCAATTTTAACATGAGATTTTACATAGAGAAATTCTCTATGTCATTTACACATAGTTTTCAAAGGAAATATTCTTCAAAACAAATATATATATATATATATATATATATATATACAGTATATATATATATATACTGTATAATAGATAGACAGATAGAATAAAAGCCAGCAATTCATCAGCCGCGTACAGTAAAATCACAGCGGGACAGGTTGGAATAGAATAAATAGAATAGATATATACACATAGAATACATAGATATAAAGATGTCAATGATACACAGACATATGTGTATATTTTATATAGATAGGTTCATAGAAGAAAAGCCAGCAACTCAGCAGCCACGTACTGTAAAATCACAACAGCAGCCAAAAGCATAGAATAGATAGATTGCATACAGTATATACACATAGAATAGAAAGATACATAGATTTCAGTGACATACAGTGGGGAAAAAAAGTATTTAGTCAGTCAGCAATAGTGCAAGTTCCACCACTTAAAAAGATGAGAGGCGTCTGTAATTTACATCATAGGTAGACCTCAACTATGGGAGACAAACTGAGAAAAAAAAATCCAGAAAATCACATTGTCTGTTTTTTTTTTCATTTTATTTGCATATTATGGTGGAAAATAAGTATTTGGTCAGAAACAAAATTTCATCTCAATACTTTGTGATATATCCTTTGTTGGCAATGACAGAGGTCAAACGTTTTCTGTAAGTCTTCACAAGGTTGCCACACACTGTTGTTGGTATGTTGGCCCATTCCTCCATGCAGATCTCCTCTAGAGCAGTGATGTTTTTGGCTTTTCGCTTGGCAACACGGACTTTCAACTCCCTCCAAAGGTTTTCTATAGGGTTGAGATCTGGAGACTGGCTAGGCCACTCCAGGACCTTGAAATGCTTCTTACGAAGCCACTCCTTCATTGCCCTGGCGGTGTGCTTTAGATCATTGTCATGTTGAAAGACCCAGCCACGTTTCATCTTCAATGCCCTTGCTGATGGAAGGAGGTTTGCACTCAAAATCTCACGATACATAGCCCCATTCATTCTTTCATGTACCCGGATCAGTCGTCCTGGCCCCTTTGCAGAGAAACAGCCCCAAAGCATGATGTTTCCACCACCATGCTTTACAGTAGGTATGGTGTTTGATGGATGCAACTCAGTATTCTTTTTCCTCCAAACACGACAAGTTGTGTTTCTACCAAACAGTTCCAGTTTGGTTTCATCAGACCATAGGACATTCTCCCAAAACTCCTCTGGATCATCCAAATGCTCTCTAGCAAACTTCAGACGGGCCCGGACATGTACAGGCTTAAGCAGTGGGACACGTCTGGCACTGCAGGATCTGAGTCCATGGTGGCGTAGTGTGTTACTTATGGTAGGCCTTGTTACATTGGTCCCAGCTCTCTGCAGTTCATTCACTAGGTCCCCCCGCGTGGTTCTGGGATTTTTGCTCACCGTTCTTGTGATCATTCTGACCCCACGGGGTGGGATTTTACGTGGAGCACCAGATCGAGGGAGATTATCAGTGGTCTTGTATGTCTTCCATTTTCTAATTATTGCTCCCACAGTTGATTTCTTCACTCCAAGCTGGTTGGCTATTGCAGATTCAGTCTTCCCAGCCTGGTGCAGGGCTACAATTTTGTTTCTGGTGTCCTTTGACAGCTCTTTGGTCTTCACCATAGTGGAGTTTGGA
Source organism: Dendrobates tinctorius (assembly GCF_039654945.1). Lineage (NCBI taxonomy): Eukaryota > Metazoa > Chordata > Amphibia > Anura > Dendrobatidae > Dendrobates > Dendrobates tinctorius. Next base: position 82,937,649 of record NW_027361728.1, on the reverse strand, counting down.
GTCAGACTGTTTGAGGGTGTGCACAGGTGTCTTTTTATACTGATAACAAGTTTAAACAGGTGCCATTACTACAGGTAATGAGTGGAGGAAAGAGGAGACTCTTAAAGAAGAAGTTACAGGTCTGTGAGAGCCAGAAATCTTGATTGCTTGTTTCTGACCAAATACTTATTTTCCACCATAATATGCAAATAAAATGAAAAAAAAACAGACAATGTGATTTTCTGGATTTTTTTTTCTCAGTTTGTCTCCCATAGTTGAGGTCTACCTATGATGTAAATTACAGACGCCTCTCATCTTTTTAAGTGGTGGAACTTGCACTATTGCTGACTGACTAAATACTTTTTTTCCCCACTGTATAAAATTAGTATAGTGTGCGTGCAGCTTACTGTGCATGTATTCAATTAATAAAAGATTATTTTTCTGAAAAAAATGGCGTGCGCTGCCTCGTAATTTCCTTAACCAGCAGAGGGAAAGCCGACGGCTGGGGGCCAATGTCTGTGAAGGGGGTTATAGCCATGGAGCTTCCCAGGCTGTTAATATCAGCTCACAGCCTTTACTGGCTATTAAAATGGTGGGCCATAAAAAATGACATAGGATTCCCTTATAATTAATAACCAATAAAGACTATGCAGCTGTCCCAGAAAATGCGCATCTCTAAGATGTGCCAATTCTGGCACTTAGCTTGCTCTTCCCACTTGCCCTGTAGCGGTGGCAAGTGGGGTGATAGTTGGGGGGGTTGAGAGTTGATGCTTCTAGCCTGTTGGGGCCAGTATCCATGACTCCTTCCTAGGCTATTAATATCAGCCAACAGCTGTTTGCATAGCCTTTCTTAGTTATTAGTTATAGGGGTACCCTACATCATTTTTTTAGGATCCCCCATTTTAATAGCCAGTAAAGGCTAAGTATACAGCTGTGAGCTGATATTAATAGCCTGGGAAGCTCCATAGGTATTACCCCCTTCCCAGGTTATAAACATCTGCCCCCAGCCGATGGCTTTCCCTTTGCTGGTTAAGAAAATTACGCAGGAGCCCACACCGTTATTTTTTCAGAAAACTAGTCTTTAATTAATTAAATACATGTACAGTAAACTGTATACACACTGTAATAATTGTATATGTCACTGACATCTGCATATCAATCTTTTCTATGTGTATTTACTGTATGTAATCCATCTAGTCTTTCCTGTCAGCTCCTGCTGTGATTTTACAGTACATGGCTGCTGAATTGCTGGATTTTTTTCTATCTATCTATGATATATATATATATATATATGTGTGTGTGTGTGTGTGTGTGTGTGTCACTAACATCTATATATCTATGTATTCTATGTGTGCTTTGAGCAGGGGGTTGGACCAGATGGCCCAGGAGGTCCCTTCCAACTCTACGATTCTATGATTCTATGTATATATCTATTCTATCTATTCTATTCTGACCTGTCATTCTGTGATTTTACTGTATGCGGCAGATCAAATGCCAGCTTTTCAAACAACATCAGTGTGTAACAATCGGTCAGCACTCGCATGGTCCTAGCGCTGTGCAATTTTTTTCTTGCACCCATAGGCTTGCATTGGCGAGTCTTGGCCAAGTCTCGGTGCCAATCGCAGCCTGCAGCGATTTTACACCAATGTTGAATATGCATGAGAAAAAAAACGCTGATGTGAGCTGCCCCATAGATTAACACTGGGCCGATGTTTTCTCGCATAACACTCGGCCGTATTCTACGGTAGTGTGACTCTGGCCTAACAGGTAAAATCAACCACTGATGTACACTTGAAATCTTTTAACCAATCAGTGGACATTTTGAGACCTCCATTCTTCTGATAGATGAGGTCTCAGGTAGAGGAGAAAACATTATGTAACTAGTCTCCCGGCAGCACGGTGGCTCATTGGTTAGCATTGCAGTGCTGGGATCCTGGGTTGATATCCTACCAATGACAATATCTGTAAAGGGTTTGTGTGTTTTCCCCATGTTTGCATGGATTTCCTCCCTCATTCCAAAGACATATTGGTAGAGAATTTAGATTGTGAGCCCCAATGGGGACAGTGATAATGTCTGTAAAGTGCTGGGAAATTAATGGTGCTGTATAAGGGAGAAAAATAAATAAATCTGTATCTGATAAGTAAAGCACAACATTTGCCAAAACAACTTTGTATATAGATTTATGTTGTCAGAAGTAGAGTTTCTCATATTAATAACTATGAAAATAATGTCTTTTATTTTCCTACATGAACCATCTTATCTGATGTATAAATAGATCTTAAAATCTGAACTTGGAGAATGTGGAAAATAATAAAAACACAGTCAATGTGCTGGTCAGAGCTTGACATATAAGCTGCAGTGTGTATAAGTGAATGGTCTGTCTGTGGACTGTGAATGTGAGCATCCAAGGTAACAAATAGAGACAAAAATACATTAACCAGTTCAGGACTGAGCCATCTGACCCATCTGATCCATCCTAACTAGGCACATTTTCAGGTTTTATTCCACATGTGTGTTTAATGGGTCTAAAATATTTTCTTCTTTGGATGTTCAAATAGTTTTAATATAATTTTTTCATGATATGGTTGGAAAACGTAAAGAAACATAAGAAATACATGTCTATTTTTTTTTTATTTGCAACCACAACTCACCAGTTGACATTTTAAATTGCGTTCTCCTTTCACATGCTATTTTTTTCTAGAGGGGGCGGGGCAATAAACAAATCAGACTGGCGGTGACTCTTTTTTTCTTTTAGCTTTGGTTTATGTAATGCCAGCGTCCCTGCATGCTTCCGCTCCATCCCTCCAGCAAGGGCGCTGACTTACTCACCGCTCAGGCTGCCCTGCCATGTTCCCTGCTCCGGTTCCCGTGTCCCAGGGTCTGCACATACCACGCACGTCTCCTGGCAGCGCGCATTCCCTGTGTCTTAACGAGACAGTGGGTATACTCCTAATGTGTCCCCAGCCAATACATGGGAGGCATTTAGTACTCTTCAGGCACCTCCACCTCTTGGGAGGTGTCTGAGCAACAATGATCTTAGTCAGTCTGCAAGGTGCTATTCTGTTGTTAGGTTCCTGTACCTGTCCACTTTACCTGTACTAGTACCAGTCCAGTCTGAATCTGTATCTAAACCCAAAACCCTCCAGTGGCACCAGCCCATGAATCCTCTCCAGCGGTACCTGAACTTGAAACCGCACCTTCTGTACCTGATCCTGAAAACGCTCTGGCTGTATCTGATCTTGATACCGCTCCGGCGGCAACTGATCTTGAAAACGCACCTGCTGAATCCAAACCTGAAACTTCACCTAAGGTACCTGAACCTGAAACCACTCCTGCGGTATCTGAATCAGGGTCTGTGCTTGAAACCCACATTATCAGTTCCAGCATCAGTGTCTGTCCCGTCTGAACCAGCTCTAACATCTGTACCAGTTAAATCCGTGTCTGTATCTAGTGTCCTGAGCCTTGGGGTCAGCTGCTGCGGTACCGGGATCTGTCATGGAGTGTCACCTTGCATCTACCTGTGGCTCAAGTCTAGCCCCACCATCAGGGGCTCTAGTGAAATCCCAGGTGTTCGCTTAGTTACACCCCTTCAGACTCTCAACGGACCATGGCGCGGTGGGTCCACCCCCACCACTGCGACAATTTATTTGTTTTTTCTTACATTTTTAGTTTATTTTCTCAATTTACATAACATATCTTGGCCCCATAAGGTCTTAAAAAGTAATTTGGAGGTGAGAATTTTAACATATTTTTTTGCTGATTTCTCATATCCGGGGCTGGTATGTCAGCCCCAGTAACAGGCGAATTTCAGCCTTCTTCCTGCATAGCAGAGCTGACTGTGTCTTCTAGGACCGAGCAGTGACTGCTCCCTTTCTGGTGACTGCATGGTCCAGAGGAGGAAATAGTATTGTATTCACTTGCGCTGGTTCTACGTTGTAGACATGTAAACAGGTTACTTGGATTCAACAACGCAGATAATGAGGAGACAGTGGTACACTATTTATTTGACTAACACAGAAAGAAACTATATCAGGAAATATATTGTTAATATTTCCATACACAAAGTAAGCACTATACTATGGGTAACAATAGTAAGGTCAATACAGTATGTTATGACTATCAGAACACAGCAATTCGACTAGAATAAATATTTCTATGCAGTGCTCTTTTATATACACTGTTCTTAATGTTCTTATTATCTTATTAATAAGATTAGTCAGATCGTCTCCTGTGGCTGGTTCAGATCTGGAAACATTGTTCTACTGGTGCTGCTTATGGTCTTCTACTGGCGCTGGTCATGGACCTCTATTGTCGCTGCTTCCGAATCTTCTACTGGTGCTTGTACTGGCACTACTCACTGATTTTATACTGGCGCTGCTCCTTGGGCTGCTCAGGCCTTCTCCAGCATCTAATCGCTCTCTGACCTTTCTGTGGTGATGATGGCTGTCAGTCCACTCCACAGCCATATGACCTGCCTTGTCCAGGTTCTGGCGCCAACTCCTCCCTTCTCTGCCTGCTTGGGTCTTTTATACTTAGTAACTGCGACACAGGTGTCACCTGACCTGGCATCATCTTCAACCTCCTTCCTGTGGGAACATAGGTTCCCACTATTAGTTTCCCATTACTATAATTCTTTCATTTTTACCTTTGACCAGCAGATGGCAGTGTTCTCTCACAGATGCTAGGCTTCCTTTACTTCTTCATCCTATTACATACATAGCAATAAGGAAGGTAAACATGATAATGAATAATGTCTGCCTTCTTTGTAGGGAGTCTGTCTGTGACTACCGTCACAGCTGCATGATCTTGCTCAAGCTGCTTACACTGCATTGACATTTTAGAGCATCACTGCACAGTAAACTGTAAACTGCAAAGACGTTTATAGTCTATAGGCAGTCCAGAAGTAGTTAAGTTATAGTACACGTGAAAATGAGAAACTTTGTGATATATCTTCTTGGAAAAATGTATTTCTCACTTTGGACTGATTATCCATTGTCCAAATTTTTAAATGACAGGTAAAATCTGTTTTCTGTTTGCACTCATAAGGTTCGTTGCAGAACTATAACTGTGATTTCAGGAAAACTTGCACTAGAATGTCTGTGTCTGCCTCTAGCTCCTCCTCCCCAATTTTCACAGAATTTTAAAAGCACCAACTGTAATCACTTATCTCAGGAATGGAAAAATCTGTCATTACTAAGCACAAATTGTAAGTTTACGAGAAGAGCCATCGATCCTCTTGGTATGTCTTGAAGTAAGTGTCAGGCCTCATTCATATGTCCTTGTGATTCCTGTACAGGAAAAACCAGTACGTGTCCGTGTGTAATCCGTATGTACATAATTGACATCCATGTATCCGTTTGCTGTCCGTGTGTCACATCCGTATTGCTGGAAGATTGGTCAAAGTGTCGAGGTGCAGGTGGAATGGGGCCAGCACTACCCTGTCTTCCACACGATCCAGTCTCATTAGCCAAGAGTCTTGACCACATAATACTCACCATGATCCACCTTCCTGCCACCATAGTTAGTCCCAGGAGACAAGTGAGCCCACACTCTGTCCCTCAGAGGAGCTCTCTACATTTCCATTTATTGATTCTGTCCTCTCACCCTGCACATTTCAAGAAGGACATAAGGAGACCGTGTGTAGTGATTCCTAAATATTTCAGCAGCCACAGTCAGAAGAAGACGATGCTAGGGTAACGGCAATTAGTGCTTCATGAGGTAGGTGATGATGAGACACAGTTGCCAACAAGTGATGTTATTAAGTCAACAAGTCAGGAGGACCAGAGCGTGGAAGTGGAAGATGAGGTGGTGCACAATGAAGTCACTGACCCAACGTGGGAAGATGCCATTCTAAGTGGAGACAGCAACGCGACGAGGGAGTGATCAACAGCACTGCAACAGGCAGGAAGAGGCAATGGGGTGGCCAGAGGGAGAAGGCAGGCAATTGTTCCCCAGAGTACCTACAATCGACAAGTTCTCAAGCGAAGGGTTAGGTGTTCCACCGTGGCGCTTTTTTGTAGAAAGTGTGGACAATAAAAGAATGGTAATTTGTAAACTGTGCAATACCAAGATGAGCAGGGGACTAATGACTCACAGCCTGACCACCACCAGCATGCTCAGGGACATGTCATCAAAGCACCCAACTAGGTGGGCCGAACGCCTGGGTCCACAATCAATGTCTGCGGTTGACACCACTTCCTACTTTCCTGCGTGCTTGCCAATCCCCTGTTCAGGAAGCAGGCGCAGATGCCTCCTGCTCTGCACTGAGTTTTCTAAGTACTTATAAGTGATATATATCTCCATAGACTTCATTTTTATTAGTGAAAAAAGGGGGGGTGCTCAACTGTAGACGTGTGGTGCCTGGAAGAGAAAAAAATCAATCAAAAATATAATATAACTTAGGCACTCAAAAAGATGCTGCAAAAACTTATTGTACATAGACCCAATAGGGTTTAAATACTAAACAAGTCGACGTTATCAACTTGGGCAGCACGGTGGCTCAATGGATAGCACTTGCAGCGCTGGAGTCCTGGGTTTGAATCCCACCAAGGGCAACATCTGCAAGGAGTTTGTGTGTTCTCCCCATGTGTGCGTGGGTTTTCTCCCACATTCCAAAGACATACTGATTGTGAGCCCCATCGGGGACAGTGATGATAATGTGTGCAAGCTTTAAAGCACTGCGGAATATGTTATCGCTATATAAAGATTATTACTTGTTTAGTATCTGAACTCTATTGGGTCTATCTATGTACAATAAAACTTTTTGCAGCATGTTTTTGACTGCCGAAGTTATATCATATTCTTCATTTTTATGCTTACACCAGGTGCTAATTATACAGTATATTCACTAGTCTACATCCCTGAAATTGGGTCTATCTGTCCTGTGGTAATGTGCTTTATTATATCCTACCTGTTATAAGTTGTTGTGTCCTGTGTTTTTGACTTTTAAATGTTTTTAAGGTATTTTGTTTGGTTCTTTTTGTACCAATAAAGCATTGGGGCCAAGCGCATCCTGGGGACTTTCTCTACATGTGCATGAGGTAATACAATGCTGGATGGCTTTTTTTTGTGGCAATGTTTAATTAAGCTATGTATAATTCAGCTATGCATAATGTTGCTACTATGGCTAGATATACTGTTTTCGCTGCTGTTTAATATGAGCCTCTGATACACAATTTATGCATTGAAATCTTATTTATGCACTGGCACTTTATTACTTAGTATATACTACCTGGCAAGATTGTCAGAAGCGTATGCTAAATGCCGGTGTCTGAGTTCGACAGCAGTATTAAATGGGTTAATAGCTGTGGGTGGATTGCTATTCCACCCACGGCTGTTCCAGCTTACATGTGTCGGGAAAGATGTCGGCTCACTGCCGGAGCCCACATCAAAGGGAGGGTGTCTGACATCGGCGTATTATTACGCCTGATGTCGGATAGTGGTAAAGGGGTGGAGGAAGCATTTTTTTTTCTCTTTTTTCTCTTTTAAATCTGTCAAGTCATTATACAGGAAATAATGTTTCCTAACATTTTTTAATGGAAAATCCATTTTATCTTCGGTTTTGTATGTTTTATGTCAGTCAGTAAAAGTGGAGTAATATTCTGACAATATTGTTCCCAGCAGCGACCTGAGAGTCAGAGATGTGTCCAAGTGTCTTCCCCATGCTGTTCCCATTAAGCGCCGTTTCCATCTATTTCAGTTTCCCATTGACTTCCATAATATTCGTTACTCGAGTTGAACCTATCTGAGAGTCCAACCTGCTCGATTAGGGTACTGAGCCCTTGAGCATTTTAGTGCTCGATCAACACTAGTTGATACTGAAGCCTACACTTTGAATTTAGTTATGTGCATACCTAGCAAACAAGGTACAGTACAGTACAGATCAGTACAAATAGAGCAGAGGATTTACCTGTAATGGTCCTAGTATTGAACTAGTTGTGTACATAAAGAAAAGACGTAGATAGCTGAGTACATTGCCAAAGGCGAAAAGACCTTCTGCCACCAGTGTGGGGTGGAAAGCATCCCAGTCCTTTCGTTCTGCATTGCAGTGGAACTGTCAGATGAAGAAAATATTTGTGATTCCACATACTGTATTTCTTCAAGCAGCTGAGATAGAATACAAGTGTTCACAACACGATGGTTTATTACTGTTCTATATAATACTGATGAACCAAATGTTAAAAAGGCTGGCTAGTCACGGCCTTGCTTGGCAGATTAAAGTAAGATACTATAAGCATTTGGCTCTGAAAGATGACTATTGCTGTCCTTATTTGGGTGGTGCCCCAGTTACACTGCCCAACAAGACTAAAAATGATACAATGACGCCTAAAAGTTCACTGTGGAGATAACAAATACTGGGCACAATGTGACAAATGTTCCTACAATGTTTCCCTTTAACAGTTGTTGCTACATGAAGCACAATGTATAGTCACCTTGCAGTAAGCCACGATTTTCAGAGTGAAAGTTGCTAAATACAATGAATTCATAACAAAGCTGAGTTGATTCCGAGATTCTTCCAAGAAGTCTTCTAGACCATCATACCAAAGACGCTTCACATCTGACCAGACCATCCCTGAAAAAAATATAAAACTGTGTTATAATCAATGTCTTAAAGGGAACCTGCCAGCAGTTTTGGCTGCTACAGTTGTGGCCAAAAGTATTGACACCCCTGCAATTCTGTCAGATAATACTAAGTTTCTTCCTGAAAATGATTGCAAACACAAATTCTTTGGTATTATTATCTTCATTTAATTTGTCTTAAATGAAAAAACACAAAAGAGAATGAAGCAAAAAGCAAAACATTGATCATTTCACACAAAACTCCAAAAATGAGCCAGACAAAAGTATTGGCACCCTCAGCCTAATATTTAGTTGCACAACCTTTAGCCAAAACAACTGCGACCAACCGCTTCCAGTAACCATCAATGAGTTTCTTACAATGCTCTGCTGGAATTTTAGACCATTCTTCTTTGGCAAACTGCTCCAGGTCCCTGATATTAGAAGGGTGCCTTCTCCAAACTGCCATTTTTAGATCTCTCCACAGGTGTTCTATGAGATTCAGGTCTGGACTCATTGCTGGCCACCTTAGAAGTCTCCAGTGCTTTCTCTCAAACCATTTTCTAGTGCTTTTTGAAGTGTGTTTTGGGTCATTGTCCTGCTGGAAGACCCATGACCTCTGAGGGAGACCCAGCTTTCTCACACTGGGCCCTACATTATGCTGCGAAATTTGTTGGTAGTCTTTTGACTTCATAATGCCATGCACACGGTCAAGCAGTCCAGTGCCAGAGGCAGCAAAGCAACACCAAAACATGAGGGAACCTCCGCCATGTTTGACTGTAGGGACCGTGTTCTTTTCTTTGAATGCCTCTTTTTTCTCCTGTAAACTCTATGTTGATGCCTTTGCCCAAAAAGCTCTACTTTTGTTTCATCTGACCAGAGAACATTCTTCCAAAACGTTTTCGGCTTTTTCAGGTAAGTTTTGGCAAACTCCAGCCTGGCTTTTTTATGTCTCGGGGTAAGAAGTGGGGTCTTCCTGGGTCTCCTACCATACAGTCCCTTTTCATTCAGACGCCAACGGATAGTACGGGTTGACACTGTTATACCCTCGGACTGCAGGGCAGCTTGAACTTGTTTGGATGTTAGTCGAGGTTCTTTATCCAACATCCTCACAATCTTGCATTGAAATCTGTCAATTTTTCTTTTCCGTCCACATCTAGGGAGGTTAGCTACAGTGCCATGGGCTTTAAACTTCTTGATGACACTCCGCACGGTAGACACAGGAACATTCAGGTCTTTGGAGATGGACTTGTAGCCTTGAGATTGCTCATGCTTCCTCACAATTTGGTTTCTCAAGTCCTCACACAGTTCTTTGGTCTTCTTTCTTTTCTCCATGCTCAATGTGGTACACACAAGGACACAGGACAGAGGTTGAGTCAACTTTAATCCATGTCAACTGGCTGCAAGTGTGATTTAGTTATTGCCAACACCTGTTAGGTGCCACAGGTAAGTTACAGGTGCTGATAATTACACAAATTAGAGAAGCATCACATGATTTTTCGAACAGTGCCAATACTTTTGTCCACCCTCTTTTTATGTTTGGTGTGGAATTATATCCAATTTGGCTTTAGGACAATTCTTTGTGTGTTTTCTCATTTAAGACAAATTAAATGAAGATAATAATACCAAAGAATTTGTGTTTGCAATCATTTTCAGGGAGAAACTGAGTATTATCTGACAGAATTGCAGGGGTGTCAATACTTTTGGCCACAACTGTATAAGATGCGGCCACTGCCTCTCAGGGCTTATCTACAGCATTATATAATGCTGTAGATAAGCCCCCTGATCCCACCTGCAAGATAACAAAAATAACTTTTATTATATTTACCTGCGGGGCGGTCTGGTCCGATGGGTGTCGCAGGTCCGGGTCCGGCGCCTCCCATCTTCTTGCGATGCCACCCTCCTGCTAGCTTCATTGCTCCCCAGCATCGTGCTCCTGCGCAGATGTACTTATCTGCCCTACTGAGGGCAGAGCAAAGTACTGCAGCGCACAGGTGTTGGGCCTCTCTGACCTTTTCCGGCACCTGCGCACTGCAGTACTTTGGTTTGCCCTCAACAGGGCAGATAAGTACGCCTGTGCAAAAGTGCAGTGCTGGGGAGCCATGACGCAAGCAGGAGGGCGGCATCGCAAGAAGATGGGAGATGCTGGACCCGGACCTGCGACACCCATCGGACTAGACCGCCCCCCGGGTGAGTATAATAAAAGTTATTTTTTTTCTCTTGCAAGTCGGATCGGGGGCTTATCTACAGCATTATAGAATCGGCTGTGAACCAGACACTTACAGTACCCTTATGTGAACAGTGAACAGCGCCCTATGCGGGCCTTTATTGTGCAAGTGTATACTTGGCAGTCACCCCCTCCAGGATTGGTAGGTGGAGAGTGGCTGTTGATCTAGTATTTTGCACCTGTGCTGCTAACTAGTGATGAGCGAGTATACTCGTTGCTCGAATTTTCCCGAGCATGCTCGAGTGTCCTCCGAGTATTTTGGCGTGCTCGGAGATTTAGTTTTCGTCGTCTCAGCAGCATGATTTGCGACTGCTAGACAGCTTGAATACATGTGTGGAATGCCTGTTTGTTAGGGAATCCCCACATGTATTCAGCCTGTCTACAAGTCGCAAATCATGCAGCTGAGACGAGGAAAACTATATCTCTAAGCACGCCAAAATACTCGGAGGACAACCGAGCATGCTTGGGTATAGCAACATCTTGCTATATGGGCTGGCTGCACCCTGTAGTGCATTTGTTCCATGATGTGGGCAGGTAAGCGGTGCTGCTCTTTTTCTGCTGTTTAATTTAAACCCCACATATCGTCCTGCACAAAATATGATGGCCCCAAATACAGTCCTACACAAAATATGATGGTCCCACATACAGTACGGTCCTGCACATAATATGATGACCCCACATACAGTCCTGCACATAATATGATGGCCCCACATACAGTCTTGCGCAAAATATGTTAACCCCATATATATTCCTGCACATAATATGATGACCCCCACATACAGTCCTGCACATAATATGTTGGCCCCATATACAGTCCTGCACATAATATGTTGGCCCCACATACAGTCCTGTACATAATATGATGGCTCCACATATAATGACATCACATATAGTATGATTGCTCTATGTATAATGGCCCATATAGTTTGATGGCCCCACAAATAATGGCCAATATAGTATGATGGCCCCACATATAATGCCCCATATAGTATGATGGCCAAACATACAGTATAATAGGCCGTAAAGTATGATGGCCCTACACATAATGGCCTATATAGTATGATGGCCAAACATATAATGGCCCATATAGTATGATGGCCCCACAAAGTACTGTTTGATTTAAAAAAAAAAAAAAAAAAAAAGCAGCTGCTACGTTAATAGGACAGTAGGCAAGAGAGCAGAACCCGCTGACACATAACAATGTCAGCGCATTCCCGGCTCCAGCCACATGTGTGTCACAGCGTTCAGATGAGGAACGCTGCATGACTGTGCATGCCTTGTCCCCGCTGATGTCAAACCACCAGGGCAGACCTTACCACACCACAATCCACCTGGCAACTGCCAGGAAGGGCAGATTGGCAATCCAGGCCTGGTATGAGGCTGGTTTTCAGCATACGGCACTGGCAAACTTCATATGAGTGAAATGAAGGATGAATGGACTAATATGCAGAAATATTCTTGAAATAATTCTGCGGCCATCTACAAAGATGATGAAGATGAAAAGATGGTGGACATTTCAGCAAGATAATGATCCCAAACACAAAACCAAAGAAAATTTTCTTTCAGGCAAAGAAAATAAAGCTGCTAGAATGGCCCAACCAATCACCTGACATGAATCCAATAGAAAATTTATGGAAGGAACTAAACCTCGGAGTTCTTAGTGTTTGTGTGGAATAATGGACCAAAATCACACCTGAGCAATGCATGCAACTAGTTTCTCCATACAAGTGGTGTCTTGAAGCTGTTATCACCAACAGAGGCTTTTGTACAAAGTAATAAATACATTTCAGTAAGTGTGTAAAATAATGTTTCCCTGGGTCATTTCTTATTATTACACATAATTTATGGACAGCTATTGTTTGATTTCTTAGCCTGTGATTGATTGATTGTATTGTTACCGAAATGTGGTGAAAAGTTCATGTAATTTTTATCGTAGGTACTCTTCAACTGTTAGAGACAAAATCTTTAAAAAAAAATCAGAAAATCGCATTGTGTAATTTTTACATAATTAATATGCATTTTATGGCATGAAATAAGTATTTGATACAATAGAAAAACAGAACTCAATAATGGTACAGAAACATTTATTTGCAGTTACTGAGGTCAGACGTTTCCTGTAGTTATTGACCAAGTTTGCACACACTGCAGCAGGGATTATCACCCACTCCTCCATACAGATCTTCTCCAGATCTTTCAGGTTTCAGGGCTTGGCAACATTGAGTTTCAGCTCCCTCCAAGGATTTTCTATTTGGTTCAGGTCTGGAGACTGGCTAGGCCACTCCAGGACCTTCAAATGCTACTTGTGGAGTCACTCCTTAGTTGCCCTGGCTGTGTGTTTCTGTGCATTGCTATGCTGGAAGACCCAGCCACAACCCATTTTCAATGCTTTTAAGGAGGGAAAGAGATTGTTGGCCAAAATCACGCTATAAATGACCCCATTCATCCTCTCGTCAAAAAGGTGCAGTCGTCCTGTCCCCTTTACAAAAAAGCCCCTCCATAATATGATGCTCTCCCACCATACTTCACGGTTAGGACAGTGTTCTTGGGGTTGTACTCATCCTACTTTTTCCTCCAAATACAGTGAGTGGAGTTGATACCAAAAAGTTCTATTTTGATCTCATCTGACCACATGACCTTCTCCCATGTCTCCTCTGGATTATCCAGAAGGTCATTGGCAAACTTCAACTGGGCCTGTACATGTGCTGGCATGAGCAGGGGGACATTGTGTGCCCAGCAGGATTTTAATCCATGACGGCGTAGTGTGTTACTAAAGGTAATTTTTGAGACTGTGGTCCCAGCTCTCTTCAGGTCACTGACTAGGTCCTCCTGTGTAGTTCTGGGCTGATTCCTGACCTTTCTCGCAATCATCCTTATCCCATGAGGTGAGATCTTGCATGGAGCCCCAGACCGAGGAAGATTGACTGTCATCTTGTGTTTCTTCCATTTTCTAAAAATTATGCCAACAGTTGTTGCCTTCTCCCCAAGCTGCTTGCCTCTTGTCCTGTAGCCCATCTCAGGATTCTGCAGGTCTACAATTTTGTCCCTGGTATCGTTACACATCTCTTTGCTCTTGGCTATGGTGGAGAGGTTGGTCTGCGATTGATTGAGTGTGTGGACAGGTGTCTTTTATACAGGTAACGAGTAGGAGGGCCTCTTGAAGGAAAACTAACAGGTCTGTGACAGCCAGAATTCTTGATGGTTGGTAGGTGATCAAAGACTTATTTCATTAAATACAATTTAATTATTTAAAAATCATACAATGTGATTTTCTGTTCTTTTTTTTTATTCTGTCTCTCACAAATGACGTGTACCTACGATAAAAATTACAGACCTCTCCACTATTTGTAGGTGGGAAAACTTGCAAAATCGGCAGTGTATGTATAATTCAGCTATGTATAATGTTGCTACTATGGCTAGATATACTGTTTTCGCTGCTATTTAATATGAGCCTCTGATATGCAATTTATGCATTGATATCTTATTTATGCACTGGCACTTTATTACTTAGTATATACTACCTCAGATTTGCACACTATTATTATCATTGTTTTCTGATTGTATTAGTACCTCTATTTTTGTTGATACACTTTGTCATCACCTGTCTATTTTTGCAATCAGCATTGTCCCCTGTGTTGTGCCCCTTTTCTTTGGTATTGGCTCTCCGCCTCTTTCTGATTTTATTGTAAACTTTCCAACAAAATTTCTGTATTTTGCAACATTAGGACATCTTTTTTTGTTTTTTATCAGTTCTGCACATAATATGATGACTCCACATATAATGGCATCACATATAGTATGATTGCTCTATATAGTGTATAATGGCCCATATAGTATGATGGCCAAACATATAATGGCCCATATAGTATAACGGCCCCACATATAATAGGCCATAAAGTATGATGGCCCCACATATAATGGCCCATACAGTATGATGGCCAAACATATAATGGCCCATATAGTATGATGGCCCCACTAAGTACTGTTTGTTTTTAAAAAATGCAGCTGCTGCATTAGTAGGACAGTAGGCAAGAGAGCAGAGCACGCTGACACATAACAGTGTCAGCGTGTTCCTGGCTCCAGTCACATGTGTGTCGCAGCATTCAGATGATGAACGCTGCAGGTCTGTGCATGCCCCGCCCCCACTGTCAAACCACCAGGGCAGACCTTACCACACTACAACCCACCAGGCAAGTGCCAGGAAGGACAGATTGGCAGTCCAGGCCTGGTATGAGGCAGGTTTTCAGCATACGGCACTGGCAAACTTCATATGATTGAAGGATGAATGGACTAATATGCAGAGATATTCTTGAAAAAATTCTGCGGCCATCTACCAAGATGATGAAGATGAAACGAGGGCGGACATTTCAGCAAGATAATGATCCCAAACACAAAACCAAGGAAATTCTCATTTACTTTCAGGCAAAGAAAATAAAGCTGCTAGAATGGCCCAACCAATCACCTGACATGAATCAAATAGAAAATTTATGGAAGAAACTAAACCTCGGAGTTCCTAGTGTTTGTGTGGAATAATGGACCAAAATCACACCTGAGCAATGCATGCAACTAGTTTCTCCATACTGGTGGTGTCTTGAAGCTGTTATCACCAACAGAGGCTTTTGTACAAAGTATTAAATACATTTCAGTAAG
Organism: Dendrobates tinctorius; assembly: GCF_039654945.1. NCBI lineage: Eukaryota > Metazoa > Chordata > Amphibia > Anura > Dendrobatidae > Dendrobates > Dendrobates tinctorius. The sequence continues at coordinate 82,922,239 of NW_027361728.1, read as the reverse complement.
TGTGTAAAATACTGTTTCCCTGGGTCACTTCTCATTATTACACATAATTTATGGACAGCTATTGTTTGATTTCTTAGCCTGTGTGGATTGATTGTGATGTTATCGATATCTGGTGAAAATTTCATGTTAATAACATCTTTACAAAGGAGGGCTTCTTGAAGAAAAACTAACAGGTCTGTGACAGCCAGAATTCTTTATGGCTGGTAGGTGATCAAAGACTTATTTCATTAAATAAAATTTAATTATTTAAAAATCATACAATGTGATTTTCTGTTCTTTTTTTTTTTATTATTCTGTCTCTCACAAATGAAGTGTACCTACGATAAAAGTTACAGACCTCTCCACTACTTGTAGGTGGGAAAACTTGCAAAATCGGCAGTGTTTCAAATACTTATTCTCGCCACTGTGTATATATATATATGTATGTATCAATATAAACAATAGGGCAATGTAAAATCAAGCCTTTTCATGCAGTTTGTGGAAAGCTTACATGGCAGGGAAGTGTAAGGTTTGCCGCAAGCTGTTTTCCAGCAGTGTACAATCTCTTCACAGTTTCAGCCTGGACTCAGGTTTACACATTTAAAAACATGCAGTTTCGGTCTTATTAATATTTTGGAAACAGTGGAGCTTGTATTTTAAGTGCCAATGTGATGGGTGGCCGGGCCACCAAGAAGCAAAGCCCATTAATGTTACTGGGATGATATAAAGTGCATAAATGTAGTACTGACATGTCACTGAGGTCTTCTTTGTCATGGCTGTATCTGTTAGGGTCTATTCACACTTCAATATAGGCACTAAATGGGTCATAGAATCATAGAATCGTAGAGTTGGAAGGGACCTCCTGGGCCATCTGGTCCAACCCCCTTGCTCAAAGCAGGAGTCACTAAATCATCCAGCCTATGTTTGAAGACTTTTATTGAAGGTGAACTCACCACCTCTCGTGGCAGCCTGTTCCACTCATTGATCACTCTGTCAAAAAGTTTTTTCTAATATCTAATCTGTGTCTCCTCCCATTCAGTTTCATCCCATTGCTTCTAGTCTTTCCTTGTGCAAATGAGAATAAAGATGATCCTTCTACAATGTGACAGCCCTTGAGATATTTGTAGACAGCTATTAAGTCTCCTCTCAGTCTTCTTTTTTGCAGGCTAAACATTCCCATACAATAGTGGTACAATTGACAATCACACTAGACAACGCAGGCAACTGTATAGTATACTGTTCCATACTGTTCTTTCAGTGCATAGTTAGGGGGAGAGGAGAGTTCCTGAAATACATTCCAGACATAAACATTTATTGTGGTGTGAGTCTACCTTTACAATACATGTGTACTAAGTGTGTCTGATGTGTAAGTGGACGTTTTCGGTCCAACAACGGACCTTCATCAGAAAGGTCTTTTTGTTTCTTTTAGAGTAGACTATAAGTTGTAAACAAGAGAGCATAACAATATGTCAGAACAATGCTATAGACAGATAATACACTTTCACAATAATAAATAATAATCTGACGTCAGAAGCAGGATCTATAGTGAAGGCAAGTGACTGCAGAAATTCATTCCATAAGTGTAGATGCAGTTTTCAAATTTCATCTGTGCCATAAAAGAGGGTGACAACATGGTTAAGGAAAACGGATTTATGAGTAACAGAAAAAATTTTTCAGGGACCGAAGTCCACAACTATGGTGAAATGGCTATAAGTAAAAAGGATATCCATGTGCTCCCAGAATGCTGACAAATATGGATGGCAAGGAGGATATACAGTGGGGCAAAAAAGTATTTAGTCAGTCAGCAATAGTGCAAGTTCCACCACTTAAAAAGATGAGAGGCGTCTGTAATTTACATCATAGGTAGACCTCAACTATGGGAGACAAACTGAGAAAAAAAAATCCAGAAAATCACATTGTCTGTTTTTTTTCATTTTATTTGCATATTATGGTGGAAAATAAGTATTTGGTCAGAAACAAAATTTCATCTCAATACTTTGTGATATATCCTTTGTTGGCAATGACAGAGGTCAAACGTTTTCTGTAAGTCTTCACAAGGTTGCCACACACTGTTGTTAGTATGTTGGCCCATTCCTCCATGCAGATCTCCTCTAGAGCAGTGATGTTTTTGGCTTTTCGCTTGGCAACACGGACTTTCAACTCCCTCCAAAGGTTTTCTATAGGGTTGAGATCTGGAGACTGGCTAGGCCACTCCAGGACCTTGAAATGCTTCTTACGAAGCCACTCCTTCGTTGCCCTGGCGGTGTGCTTTGGATCATTGTCATGTTGAAAGACCCAGCCACGTTTCATCTTCAATGCCCTTGCTGATGGAAGGAGGTTTGCACTCAAAATCTCACGATACATGGCCCCATTCATTCTTTCATGTACCCGGATCAGTCGTCCTGGCCCCTTTGCAGAGAAACAGCCCCAAAGCATGATGTTTCCACCACCATGCTTTACAGTAGGTATGGTGTTTGATGGATGCAACTCAGTATTCTTTTTCCTCCAAACACGACAAGTTGTGTTTCTACCAAACAGTTCCAGTTTGGTTTCATTAGACCATAGGACATTCTCCCAAAACTCCTCTGGATCATCCAAATGCTCTCTAGCAAACTTCAGACGGGCCCGGACATGTACAGGCTTAAGCAGTGGGACACGTCTGGCACTGCAGGATCTGAGTCCATGGTGGCGTAGTGTGTTACTTATGGTAGGCCTTGTTACATTGGTCCCAGCTCTCTGCAGTTCATTCACTAGGTCCCCCCGCGTGGTTCTGGGATTTTTGCTCACCGTTCTTGTGATCATTCTGACCCCACGGGGTGGGATTTTACATGGAGCACCAGATCGAGGGAGATTATCAGTGGTCTTGTATGGCTTCCATTTTCTAATTATTGCTCCCACAGTTGATTTCTTCACTCCAAGCTGGTTGGCTATTGCAGATTCAGTCTTCCCAGCCTGGTGCAGGGCTACAATTTTGTTTCTGGTGTCCTTTGACAGCTCTTTGGTCTTCACCATAGTGGAGTTTGGAGTCAGACTGTTTGAGGGTGTGCACAGGTGTCTTTTTATACTGATAACAAGTTTAAACAGGTGCCATTACTACAGGTAATGAGTGGAGGAAAGAGGAGACTCTTAAAGAAGAAGTTACAGGTCTGTGAGAGCCAGAAATCTTGATTGCTTGTTTCTGACCAAATACTTATTTTCCACCATAATATGCAAATAAAATGAAAAAAAAACAGACAATGTGATTTTCTGGATTTTTTTTTCTCAGTTTGTCTCCCATAGTTGAGGTCTACCTATGATGTAAATTACAGACGCCTCTCATCTTTTTAAGTGGTGGAACTTGCACTATTGCTGACTGACTAAATACTTTTTTGCCCCACTGTACCTGTAAGAGATACAGTAGGGTAAAAGATATCCTAAGGCAGGAATGAAATCCTATAATGCTGAAAATAAGAAAAAGAGCAAATAAGAGCATTGTATGCAGCTGAATGGTACACAGAGAATACCAAGGGGTTAATGATTAGCATGAGTGACCAAGATAATGTGGTTGAATGGTGAGCTGCAGGTACATAGTGCCGTTATTTATTGGTCTCTTCTGGCCACCATTAAGATGTTTTTGCACATTTTAGCATCACTTAACACCCGTGTTTTCTTCCTTATGTAGTCATATTGTATCCAGCCCCTTTGATAGACTCAAACTCCAGTCATTACAAAATAAACAGGTACTGAAGTTTACAGGTCACCATTCAACCACATTATCTTGGTCACTCATGCTAATCATTAACCCCTTGGTATTCTCTGTGTACCATTCAGCTGCATACAATGCTCTTATGTGCTCTTTTTCTTATTTTCAGCATTATAGGATTTCATTCCTGCCTTAGGATATCTTTTACCCTACTGTATCTCTTATAGGTATATCCTCCTTGCCATCCATATTTGTCAGCATGGACATTTCTATTCTATTATAGTCAGGGGTAGAGTTGAGCGAAACAGGTCGAAAAATTTCAAAAGTCGCCGACTTTTGGTAAAGTCGGGTTTCATGAAACGAAACCCGACCCTAGGGTGAGGTCGACCACGAGCTCGGCGACTTTAGCGCCAAAGTCGAGTTTCAAAAGTTTGTTTTCCGCCCTTTTTCAGCCAATCAGGATCCACGGACACTGTGGGCAACGTGATGACATAGGCAGGGGTCACCACCATCTTTGAGAAGGGCATGCAAGTGATTGGCTTGCTTTGGGGGGTGTCACAGGGGGTATAAAAGGGCGTGCACGCCGACCGCCATGTTACTCATGCTGATCTCAGAATAGGGAGAGCTGCTGCTGCTGATTCTGTAGGGAGAGCGTTAGGCAGGGAAGAAGACACCAAAAACTGCTTCTGCTGCTAGCGATTTTGCCTGTACAACACACCAGTCACTGTGTGTGCAGTGCAAGTGGAGGCTATATTTTGCTGGATCAGCTGTGTTGGTTGTTAGGCTGCCTTATAAGGCTTCCTGATAGCTGCATTGCTGTTTTCCCACTGCTCTGCAAACTGCTTTTTTAAAAGCAATCCAATTTTTTTTTTTTGTCCTGTGAGGTACTGAGCGTGCATTTTTTTCACACCATACAGCGGTGTACGCTCCTCACACAGTACCGTGTAACGGCTGTTATCACGGCCACAGTGAAGCTATCTGTGTGTGACTCTGTAAGGATAAGTCGAGGACCTGTTCCGTTCTTACAGACCTCCACCTTCTAGTTTTGTCTGGTTTTCAAACAGTTAAGTATATTTGCTGTTTGATCACATTCAAAACTATAGAGAGACAGCGTGTGTCAGTCCGTATACTTAAAAAACACAGAGCTTGACAATTTCACGGACACCGGACAGCGGTGTACGTGCACGCTCCTCTCTCAGTACCGTGTAACGGCTGTTATCACAGCCACAGTGAAGCTATCTGTGTGTGACTCTGTAAGGATAAGTCGAGGACATGTTCTGTTCTTACAGACCTCCACCTTCTAGTTTTGTCTGGTTTTCAAACAGCTAAGTATATTTGCTGTTTGATCACATTCAAAACTATAGAGAGACAGCGTGTGTCAGTCCGTATACTTAAAAAACACGGAGCTTGACAATTTTACGAACACCGGACAGCGGTGTACGTGCACGCTCCTCTCTCAGTACCGTGTAAAGGCTGTTATCACAGCCACAGTGAAGCTATCTGTGTGTGACTCTGTAAGGATAAGTCGAGGACTTGTTCCGTTCTTACAGACCTACACTCTAGGGAGATTCCTTCTGCCCAATTCTATATACACCTTGTAGTTTGTCATACACTAGCCAATTTCTGCCTGTGACATAGCGGTGTGATATTCACTGGGCCTCACACAATCCAACAGTGTCCACAAGTGTGTTCAGAAATTCTACATCTCCCCTGTCCTATATACACCTTGTTTTACATTACTATATAGTTTGTGGGATTTTGTGTACATTTTTACCAAAAATGAGGAAGGCTGGTGGAAGAGGCCGTGGAATTGGGCGGGGGTTGCCAGCTGGTAATGATGGTGTTGGTGGTGGATCTGATGGTAGTGGTAAAAGCAAAATAGGACTGAATGCAGGAGGTGTTGAGCCTGCATCATCATCTGGCTCCACAAGGCCTCGAAGGCTTAGTTTTCAAGGAGTTGGCAAACCGCTTTTGAAGCCAGAGCTTCAGGAAAAAGTTTTGGCTTACATTGCTGACTCAGCCTCCAGCTCTATCGCCTCCTCTTCTGAAGTTGTAAAAAATAAAAGCACTGAGTCATCATTGGAGGCTCATGTTCATGAACCACACCTTTCCTTGTGTCCTTCACCCCAACCAAGATTGAAGGATGACGCAGGCCATACAACTGATTACTCCATGGAGCTGTTTTCACATACCATGCCTGGGTTATCAAGTGAAATGGTGAATTACCCAGGCCAAGATGAATCTGACATGGAGTGCACTGATGCACAGCCACTGATAGATGATTCTGCTGGTACATTCACTCAGAGCACTACATTGTCCTCGCAGTGTAATGAGCCAGATTTTGACCCTGATGAGACTCAGGTGCCCCTTCCCGCATACTATACCATACACGGTGACACAGAGGAAGGTGCACATGACATTGAAGAGGAGGTGATGGATGACCAAGTTGTTGACCCAGATTGGCATCCATTGGGGGAAGAGGGTGCTGCTTCCAATAGCTCAGATGAGGAGGAGCATCCACAGCAGACATTGACATCGCAACAGCTGTTATATGGCAGGCCCGGAGCACTCCAAAGACAGGTTCCAAAAATCAAAAGAGTTGCTGGACAGCTTGTCCAGACGGTCAAAATAGCACAGCGTGCTAGGCGGCAAAATGTCTTCCAAAGTAGGAAGAGTGCAGTGTGGCACTTTTTTGAGCAAAATCCTCATGATCAGGCAAATGTTATCTGTAAGAAGTGCGCAAAGACCTTTAGCCGAGGGAAAAATCTGAAAAATTTGAATACCAGTTGCATGCTTAGACATTTAACCAGCATGCACTTGCAAGCGTGGACACAACACCAAACCTCAAGTACCACATGTGCAACTGATCACAAAGAAGGTAGTCAGCAACGCTACATTGTTTCCCCCACTGTAAGCCCACCGGTTAGCACAGCAGCAAATGTTGAGGTGTCGTTGCAAGGCCAAAGCAGTCAGGGAATCCCACTGTTATATCAACGAAAGACTGAATCTAGGCCATCAGAAAGAACACCAACTCCATCACCATCATCAACCCTCTCTCAGTCTGCCCTGTCCACCGCTATTTCCACCATATGCAGCTCTCAAGTCCAGCTCACCCTCCCAGAGACTATGAGTAGGTCAAGAAAGTACTCAGTCTCTCATCCGCGTACACTGGGTTTGAACGCCCATATTGCCAAACTAATCTCGTTAGAGATGATGCCCTATCGGTTGGTGGAAAGCGCAGCTTTCCACGAACTCATGGCCTATGCAGTACCATGCTATGACCTACCCAGTCACCACTTCTTCTCTCGCAAAGCCATCCCAGCCCTCCACCATCATGTGAAAGACCGCATTGTCCATGCACTCAAGCAGTCAGTGAGTGGAAAGGTGCACCTCACAACAGATGCATGGTCCAGTCGGCATGGCCAGGGCCGTTACGTGTCCATCACTGCGCACTGGGTTAATGTAGTGGATGCAGGGTCCACAGGGGACAGCGGTGGTGGGACAGTGCTGCCTAGCCCACGGTATAGGAAACAGTTGGCTGTAGGTGTTCGACCCTCCTCCTCCTCCTCCTCCAGAAGCGAAAGCTCGTCCACAGAGTGCAGTGGTACGAGCACTCCATCTGCAGCTGCCACTGTTGCACACGAGGTGTCCCCCTATCGAGCAGCTAGTGGAAAGCGTCAGCAGGCTATGTTGCAGATGATGTCTTTGGGCAACAGACACACCGCGGAGGTGCTGGCCGAGTACTTTCAGCGACAAACTGAGTCATGGCTGGGCAGTATACATCTTGAGGCAGGCAAGGTAGTTAGTGATAACGGCCGTAATTTTGTGGCAGCCATAGCCCTTTCAAAACTCAGCCACATACCTTGCTTGGCTCACACCTTGAACCTGGTGGTGCAGTGCTTCCTCAACAATTATCCGGAGTTAACAGCCCTGCTCCAGAAGGTGCGAAGACTGTGCGCGCACATCCGTCGGTCGCCTGTACACGCCATTCGTATGCAGAAGCTGCAGCGATTACTCCACCTTCCCAACCACCGCCTCATTATCGACATTGCAACAAGGTGGAACTCCACCCTGCACATGGTGGAGCGGCTGTGCGAGCAGAGGCAGGCCATAATGCATTTGTGGGAGGATACACGGCCAGGCACTTTGAGAGCAGACATGGAGTTGACAGGTGTGCAGTGGTCGAAGCTGAAAGACCTCTGTAAAGTCCTTCAGTGTTTTGAGGAATGCACACGGCTGGTAAGCGCAGATGACGCCATCCTAAGCATGAGCATCCCACTTATGCGTCTGCTCATGCAAACTTTGACGCACCTTAAGGAGCAGGCGTCTGCAGCCAATGTTGACGAGGAGGAAGAGGAGGAGGGAATCCTTGATGACATTCAGCCATTGTCTGCTCAGGGACCTCTCCTGGATGAGGTGGAGGAAGAAGAGGAGGAGGAGGATGATGATGGGGATGATTACTTAGGGGAGGAGGATGCATCGCGTGGGGCAAGTGAAAATGTTGGCGTGGCAAGGTCTGGTATAGGGTTTGTGCGTGACTGGAGGGATGTGGATTTGCCAGAAAGTGCTCCTCCAACCAGCACTCGCAGTGCATCATTGACACTGGGAACATTGGCCCACATGTCAGATTATGCCTTGCAGATCCTAAAAGGGACCCCCCGCATTGCTAAAATGATGAACGATGACGATAACTGGTTGGCCAGCATCCTGGATCCACGCTATAAAGGCAAATTACAAAACATCATGCCACACGAGAACCTTGACCTAATATTGGCTAATAAACAAGCAACTCTGGTAAATCGGTTGGTTGAGGCATTCCCACCACACAGCAGCGGTGATGGTTCTCACACGAGCCATATGGGCCGGGGGCAGCTTGGCAGAGGTGTTCGTGGTGCACACAGCAGAAGTGGCGTTGGAGACAGGGGTTTCATGACAATGTTGTGGACTGATTTTTCAAGTACCGCTCACACAACTGGTAATACTGCATTGATGGAAATTGACAGGAGACAGCAGTTGTCAACTATGGTTACAAGCCACTTTTCCTCCCATATCGATGTTCTCCCGCACAGGTCATTCCGCTTTGACTATGGGCCGCTAAACTGGACACCTGGCCTGAATTGGCACAATATGCCGTACAGTAGCTCGCTTGCCCAGCTGCAAGTGTGCTATCAGAAAGAGTCTTCAGTGCAGCTGGATCAATCCTGACAGAAAAAAGGACCCGTCTGTCAACCCAAAATGTGGATGATCTAACCTTCATTAAAATGAACCATGCATGGGTTTCCAAGGATTTTGTCCCACCTTCCCTTGATGACACATAGGTTGCCAGAAAAATGGCTTGCATTGGTCCTCCTCCTATTCCGCGAACTTGACCTATTTCGCCTTTTGCAGCAGCTGAATGTCCCACATCAACATATGCCACTTTGTAAACCGCCCTAACTGGGCTGCCCCCCCCTCATGGCCGGGGTCACCACCTAGCGCTCGAAACCGTGCGAGTGCCGTTGCCCTGGACAGGTGGGTAGGCCAACTCTTGGGCGCGGGCACTGGCACAGGGTCCCTCATAGTGCAATCAAGTGTCTCTGACGGTGGTGGTGCACACCCGCCGTCAGACACACCGCCGTACTATGAGGGGCCCAGTGCCAGTACCGACACCCACGAGTGGGCCCCCCTTGCTTGGGCAGGGCCCCAGCATTTGCAATGTTTACCTCTCTCTGCTCCTCCGCTGTGTAGTCTGGGCTGTCAAATCCTTCACTGGGAGTGCCACTACAAATTGATTGAACTGAAAGATGATGGTTAAGATGTAGCTATGCCCTGTCCTGCTGGCCGGGCTCTAGCTCCAGATGATCAATGGCTTCCATTTCTTATCTCACTGTCTCAACACACAAATTAATTGAGGGTCAGCATGGCCTATGAGAATTGTGATGGAAGTTTTTCCCGTGAATAGTAATTCCTAGATTTCGGCAATCACTAGCCTTTATGTCAGTAATTGTATGCATCTCATTTCCTATTGCGGAGAGGCTGGACTGTATTACTGAGACAGAAATATATATGAAGATTTAAAAATAACACCAAAAGTATATAGTTGTGTACGCCTCAAATGCATTTCCTTTCTTCCACTTTTTAGATTGCTGTGTAATCCATACTGAGAACACGGAGATTTTACATGTTTAAACTATGCTATATATACCTGCTATCCAGTGATAAAGTAGCCTTTCTCAACTTTGTACAATCTGGCCAAATCCATACTGGGCCTGAGAACATCTGAGTCTGCCTCCTGATCTATAGACATATATTTTTTATGTGTAAACTAGGCTACATATATACGTGTTATCTGGTGAAACTGTACCCTTTATCAACTTTCTACAATGTTGTTGAATCCATACTGGGCTTGAGAACGGTTGCCGAGCTGTTAAGCAAGCTACAGCCCCTGTGGTTTGGACACGTAATTTTTTCAGGAATGACGGTTAGGCCTAACTCCGGAATTGCTGTTGACCTGAACTTACTGGGAAATCATCGTTCGCGGGGAATAATCTGAATCCCAGATCCCCATCACTAACGGAGTTCAGCAGGTTATCTGCACCTGTAAGCGACAAAAGCTGGTCCTTTCAGTGTAGCGTGCATGCAGCCCTGGACATGTACGGGAATGCTAGACCTGTTATTGCTCGATCTCACGTGCCAGAGCCTCGCTTATCCCTCTAGTAAGCTTGACGCGTACTGCGGGGGCATGCCGGAGTCTTGGTTGTTAACGGAATAAAGCTGAGAAATCGCTAGCACAACTACAAACACACATACCACACCACACACAGAATCGACAAAGCTTTCAAAGTGTGCATCTTTTCGTTAGGTGGCATGGTTGTGGTTTCCCGGGTGTAGTCCAATTAAGCCACAGGCTCCACTCCTGGTGGTGCCCTTTTGGACATTCCCTTAAGGTTCAGCTTTGCAATCATACTGCCCCCGGAAACCAAAAACTTTGCCTTCATGGACGCTGTTTGGAGGTTCGTGGGAATAACGCCGCCTGATCAGCAGTCGGCATATGGGTCGCCCTCCCAGGGCTGTGGGGTACTCGGTACCGGGCCGGTGTCAGTGGGATGTGTCACAGCAGCGGTGACCCGGACGGTGGCCCTGGGTGCCCATGTAAATGGCGTGGTATAATGGTAAAGAGTTTATATAGATAGTTTGACGCCACCTGTGGTGTTCGGCAACATAGATGTTAGGCCGACGTTGCATGCAGATCCTCTGGGACTGATGGTGTTGTGCAGCAAAGATGGTGAAGCTCCCCACAGGTGGAGCTGGAGTCCCAGGGAAGTGTAGATGTAGTGATGGGGGAAAGGCACAGGTGGTGTAGGTGCTGGTACCCAGATGTAGCGGTGCTGGAATAACTGTAGGACACCAGAGCGTGCAGTTCCAAAGCTTTACTCACAGTCTGCAGGTTACACAGATGCCTGCCTCCGTGCTGTGTCCTCCAGGTCAGGACCTCAGCCAACCTCAGGGACCAAAATGGAAAGCTCCCTTCCAACAGTCCGCCAACATGTACCTTCCTGAACGTCTCCTTTCTAGCGCTTGTGGGGGAAGCACTCACAGGACCGTGGTTCACTGAAGCGCCTCCTGTCTAACAGATGTTCCTCAGACTTTACTTTTATGGCAGACAGCTGTAGCCTTTTCCTTCTGGCTCCCACACATCGATGCTGGGGCCTCCGAGCCTTAGTTGGGTACAGAGCATTTATAGCTGCTACTTCCCCCGGTTTCTGCTGCAGGAACGTCAGTGTCCCTACAAACTCGGAGACCGGAATCGGGACCATGCGCTCCAGCTAGGAGTGAGCCTTAATTCTGCTCATCCTGCAGCTCCCCTTCTCACGTCCACACACTTCCCCTTCCCTGCACAGAGTGCCCTAACTTACCTCCTCCCGACCACAGAGAGCAGCTCCTCAGCAGTCAGGTTCAGAGGTCTCCCAGCTAGCCTGGAGTGGGAAATGTGTTGTGTGTTGGTTTCACTGCTAGAGAGATCCTTCGTTGCTCCCAAGCTTGACAACACACTCCCTAGGAGGAAGGTAATGCCACAGTGGCGACCGTACTCATGGGGACGCCACAAGTGCGCTGAGACCCAGCCACTGCTGGATGATGTTGCTGGTACATTGACCCAGACCACTACATTCCCCTCGCACTCTACACTGCCAGAATCTGACCCAGAGGAAACTCAGGTTCCCCTTCCCACATACTATACCACCTTACACGGTGACAAAGAGGAAGGTGCAGATGAAAGTGCAGGTTCCTTGAGCAGGTGGGGGGGCATACTCATGGGCGATGGCACTGGCACAGGGCACCGCATAGTACGCAAAAGTGTCTCTGCCGGTGGGAGGGCCTAAACAGCCAAGTGCAGTGAGATGGAAGATGGGGACGACAAGGAGTTCAGAGTAGTGCAGGGATTCCCTAGAAAGGAGACTTATGTAATTGTTTTCAATGTTGGGACAGCAATTTTTGGGGAGCACTATACTCTGGTGAATGATATATGGGGCCCACCATACACTGGAGCATTCCAAAGGTGGACATCAGACACTGGAGCAGCATTTACAGGGCCCATTATACACTAGAGCAGTAGAAATGGGGCCCATTATAAATGGAGCATTATTTGGGCCCATAAGACAGTGGAGCTTCATCCATTGGGACCAACATATACTATAGCATTATGTGGAGCTCATCATATACGGTTTGAAACATTATATGGGATCAATGATTCCATATGGAGAAATATATGGGCCTCATTACTCTGTATAGCGCACTAAGCGCTGGCCATAATACTGTATGGAGTTATATACTGTCCGTTTTTGGAGGTATTGGAGATTCTAAAATGGATATCAGTCATGAGATGTAAGAAGTGAAGTTTTTTTCATTGTACTATACTGCTATTTCTCTGCCGTATCGGAGCATCATGAGTTGTGGTATGTGTTAAAGGGGCGCTCTTTGGCCCTGGGCCCACGAAAACCTGGAGACAGCCCTACCCCCCCACAACTGTAGCCAAATAACCCCCATTTTTCAGTGCGTAACTAGTATTATGAAGTAAATAAAGGTTGACAAGCTTAAGTAATAAGAATTGATGCTTTTGGCATTCAAATGGGCACTGTAGGTGTGTTTCCTGTCCTCCTCTCACTGCCGACTTTAATTCCCCATTGACATACATTGGGTTTCGTGTTTCGGTCGGACCCCCGACTTTTCCCTATAGTCGGCCGATTTTGCTCGACCCAACTTTTGGAAAAGTCGGGTTTCATGAAACGAAACTCGACCCTAAAAAACCAAAAGTCGCTCAACTCTAGTCAGGGGTGAACCTAGCCTCTCTGCTGCCTGAGGCGAACAGCAAAATGACGCCCCCCCACACACACACACACAAAGTAAATTCTCATATCTATCCTGTAAAACTGAGTACAGTAGTGGACATTTTGATTTAGATAAACAGAAAAAAAAAGGTGTCCAAACACAAGGATGTCAGCGGCATCACACGCACATAGAAGAACAACACAGAAGTATCCAGAACAAGGACCATTAATGGCAATGGTAGGCCTGGCACAGGGCCAGACTGGGACAAAAATGCAGCCCTGCCACACAAATCCCACCAGTCCACAAACTATAACACTCCTCACCCCAATCTGTGAATTTTTGCTATACTTTGTTGTCCCCTCATCACTCTCTTTAAGGAGTTATTTGAAGAGCCACATGTGAATGGCACCACAGTGCGTATGACTGACCACAGCTCCATTTACATGGTGCTCTTCAAAGCTATGTTTCCCAGGATCATGGGGGTCCCAGCGGTCAGATCCACAACAAACAGAAAGTCATCCCCTATCCCCACATAATGCTCCATACTGTATTATGTGCCCCATATATTACTTCACACAGTATAATGGGCCCCATATATTACTTCATACAGTATAGTGGGCACCATATATTACTGCATACAGTATAATGTGCACCAGATATTACTTCATACAGTATAATGGGCCCCATATATTACTTCATACAGTATAATGGGCCCCATATATTACTTCATACAGTATAATGGACACCATATATTACTGCATACAGTATAATGTGCACCAGATATTACTTCATACAGTATAATGGGCCCCATATATTACTTCATACAGTATAATGGGCACCTTATATTACTTCATACAGTATAATGGGCACCATATATTACTGCATACAGTATAATGTGCACCATATATTACTTCATACAGTATAATGGGCCCCATATATTACTTCATACAGTATAATGTGCACCTTATATTACTTCATACAGTATAATGGGCACCATATATTACTGCATACAGTATAATGTGCACCATATATTACTTCATAGAGTATAAAGGTCCCCATATATAACTTCATGCAGCATAATGGGCACCATATATTACTTCATACAGTATAATGGGCCCCATATAATTCTCCCCAAACCCCGCTGCTCTGGTCTCCTCAGTGTATGCTGATCCTCCGCACTGCTTGGCACAGGGACATCATTAACTTTACGTATATAATTGTCCACTTGGACTGATAGTAATAGTGATTTGTTTGTACTCTGTTGTCTGGGGCTGGCCCACTTTATGGGGGTGCTGAGGGCATATTATTATACACCAGTAAAAAGTATGAGAGGCTCAATATGACCAGTGCCACCTAGTTTCCTACCCCTCTTATTCTACTGGTACTGTGGGCACACTGACTGGTACTGAGGAAAAGAAAGAACAGAAAGAAAAAAAACAGAGAGAGAAAGAAAGAAAGAAAGAAAGAAAGAGGGGAAAGAAAGAAAGACGAGAGAGAGAGAAAGAGGGGAAAGAAAGAAAGAAAGAAAGAAAGAAAGAAGGAAAGAAAGAAAGAAAGAACCAAGAGAGAGAAAAAAAAGAAAGATTAGAGAGATAAAGAAACAGAGAGAGAAAGATTCTATAAAGATACTATAGCAGCCCGGCTCCCACTGTAGTGCCCACCTGAGCCTCCCGATGCAGGACATATCATGATCCGTTTACTTGGCCGGCAACCCCGAGTCCAAGGCGATCCTGCTGTCCGCGCTGTTGGAGGAGGACACAGTGATGGATCTGAAATATTCCCTGAAGTGCCTCCATGGTTCCGTCACAATCTCCTCCCGAAATTACCTAATTTCCATTCAGCTTATAGCACATCACTTCCGGTAGAACGTCACGTGTGAATTTTAAAGTACTCCGCGGGGGTCCGCCGTGTACTCCTGTGTCCGTGGGAAAAGTAAGCTCCCAGCCGGGGCAGTGGGACAGAATCTCTCTCAAAATCGGGACTGTCCCGCTGGGAGGTATGAATGCTCCCCACCATACACCTTGTACACATATGGCTCTGCACACACCATAAACACACGGTTCTGCTTTTTATGCCTCGCACACACACAGCTCCGCTCTGTACACCTCGCACACACACGGCTCCACTCCGTAAACCTCGTACACATGTGGCTCTGCTCCGCACACCTTGTACACACGTGGCCACTCTCTGTAAACCTTGTACACAAATGGCTCCACTCCGTAAACCTTGTACACATGCGGCTTTGCTCCATACACCTTGTACACTCGCAGTTCCGCTCCGTACACCTCGCACACACGCTGCTCCATACACCTCACACATGTGCGACTCTGCGCCTTACACCTCGCACACGCGCTGCTCAGCTCCGTTCACATCTCTGCTCCGTACACGTGCGGCTCCGCTCCGTGCACCTCGTACACACGCACGGCTCCGCTCCGTGCACCTCGGACACATGCACGGCTCCACTCCGTGCACCTCGTACACACGCACGACTCCGCTCCGTGTACCTCGTACACATGCACGGCTCCGCTCCGTACACCTCGTACACACGCACGGCTCCGCTCTGTACACACGCACGGCTCTGCTCCATATACCTTGTACACACGCGGCTCTGCTCCTTACATCTTGTACACACATGGCTCCGCTCTGTACACCTCATACACACGCGGCTCTGCTCCTTACACAGGGCCGGGTGAGACCAAAAAGCAGCCCTGACACAAAAAAAAATTCACCAGCCCATATACAATGAATGTCCTCACCCAAATCGTAGAACACTGGCAGCTTGTGCCAACTTTTGCTCTAGCTCACTCACACACACACGTACCACACAGCTCACACAAGTAGCTCACACACAGCTCACACGTATCACACACACACAGCTTACACATGTCACGCACACACAGCTCACACGTATCGCACACACACCGCTCACATGTATCGCACACACACACACAGCTCACACGTATCGCACACACAGCTCACACATATTACACACAGCTCACACACCACAGCTCACACGTATCGCACACACACAGACACACAGCTCACACGTATCACACACACACAGCTCACACGTACCACACACGCACAGCTCACACGTATCACACACAGCTCACACCTCACACGTATCACATACACACACAGCTCACACGTATCACACACACAGCTCACACGTATCACACACACACAGCTCACACGTATCACACACACAGCTCACATGTATCACACACACAGCTCACACGTATCGCACACACACACAGCTCACACGTATCACACACACAGCTCACACACACAGCTCACACGTATCACACACACACAGCTCACACGTATCACACACCCAGCTCACACGTATCACACACACACAGCTCACACGTATCACACACAGCTCACACGTATCACACACCCAGCTCACACGTATCACACACATTTCACACGTATCACACACCCAGCTCACATGTATAACACACAGCTCACACGTATCACACACAGCTCACACGTATCACACACCCAGCTCACACGTATCACAAACACAGCTCACACGTATCACACACAGCTCACACATATCACACACCCAGCTCACACGTATCACACACACACAGCTGACACATATCACCCACACACAGCTCACACGTATCACACACCCAGCTCACACGTATCTCACACAGCTCACACGTATCACACACAGCTCACACGTATCACACACAGCTCATACGTAACACACACAGCTCACACGTATCACACACACAGCTCACACATATCACACACACACACAGCTCACATGTATCACACACACACAGATCACACGTATCACACACACACCCAGCTCACATGTATCACACAGACACAGCTCACACGTATCACACACACACAGCTCACACGTATCACACACAGCTCACATGTATCAGAGACACCCAGCTCACACATATCACACACACACAGCTCACACGTATCACACACTCTGTATCACAGCTCACACACAAGTAGCTCACACAGCTCAAGCTCACACAAGTAACTTACACACTCGTATCACACAGCTCACACTCACACACAGCTCACACACACATATATCACAGCTCACACACACAAGTAGTTCACTCACGATGACAGACAGCAGTCCTGCATAAACCAAGGAATGATGTGCACAGGACCTGTGATGTGGTCACAGGAGGGGAGGAGTCATGGGTCACATGATCAGGGGGCCCTGACACCTTCCCTCCTGTGACCGCATCAATCACAGCCTCTTGCACAACCGCAGCATCAGCATGCAGAGGCTAAATTGTAGGTGCTGCGGGTAGAGGAGCGCATAATGCCGCCCCCTGCTGCCTGCCGCTTGAGCAGCTGGTGCAAATCGCCTCATTATAGGTGCGGCCCTGATTATAGTGATGAACACTCTGGGAGCACATGGATATCCTTTTTACTTATAGCCATTTCACCATAGTTGTGGACTTTGGTCCCTGAAAAGAATTTTCTGTTACTCATAAATCCGTTTTCCTTAACCATGTTGTCACCCTCTTTTATGGCACAGATGAAATTTGAAAACTGCATCTACACTTATGGAATGAATTTCTGCAGTCACTTGCCTTCACTATAGATCCTGCTTCTGACGTCAAGATTATTATTTATTATTGTGAAAGTGTATTATATGTCTATAGCATTGTTCTGACATATTGTTTTGTTCTCTTGTTTACTTTTTTGTAACTTATAATCTACTCTAAAAGAAACAAAAAGACCCTTCTGATGAAGGTCCGTTGTTGGACCGAAAATGTTCATATGATATGAGTCTATTTTTGTCTGGATGCACAATAAAGAAAAAATTGCTTCTCCGATTTTGAGTGCCAAGCATTTTTGTATATGCCTATGGGTTGGAAACCTTACTTGAGCACCAATTCTCTGCTTTTCTCTGGAGTGCCGTGGTTTTTTTGTACAATATGATCTGTAAGTGGTTCGTGTGTACTATGTGTGCCTGATGTGTAAGTGGTTCGTGTGTACTATGTGTGTCTGATGTGTAAGTGGTTCGTGTGTACTATGCATGTCTGATGTGTAAGTGGTTCGTGTGTACTATGTGTGTCTGATGTGTAAGTGGTTCGTGTGTACTATGTGTGTCTGATGTGTAAGTGGTTCGTGTGTACTATGTGTGTCTGATGTGTAAGTGGTTCGTGTGTACTATGCATGTCTGATGTGTAAGTGGTTCGTGTGTACTATGTGTGTCTGATGTGTAAGTGGTACCTGTATACTACGTGTGTCCAATATGTAAGAGGATTTGTGTACGTCATGTGTCTGATGTATAAGTGGTAAGTGTGTACGTGTGTATGATGTGTAAGTGACAAAAGAAGTTGATGGCAAGCATCATATACTGAATGAGTAAAGAACAGTATCTACTCGTTAATTTTCAGATTCGGAATATAGTGTGTCAAATATCACCCGTAGTATACATATGGATATAATCTGGACCAACTGCATAGCGATAACTAAAAAATAGAAAAGCAAAAAAAAGAGGCAGTCATGAAGTACGAATAGTATAATAACTATATAAATCTTTATTAATCATGTAATCAGGAAAAGGCAGAACAGGAGGGGTTAAAATGTGACTTGTAGTATGAACTTACCAGCCTCTTGCATGGATGCTGGTTTTGCTCTCACATTTTAACCCGTCCTGTTCTGCCTTTTCTTGATTACATGATTAATAAAGATATATATAGTTGTTATACTATTTGGACTTCTTGACTGCCTCTTTTTTTGCTTTGCTATTTTTCTGATGTGTAAGTGGTAGGTGTGTGGCATGTGTGTCTGATGTGTAAGTGGTAGGTGTGTACTACGTGTGTCTGATGTGTAAGTGGTAGGTGTGTACTATGTGTGTCTGATGTGTGTTACATGTGTAATATGTGTGTTTGATGTATAAGTGGTACGTGTGTACTAGGGGTGTTTGTTATGTAAGTGGTACGTATGTTCTACGTGTGCCTGATGTGTAGGTACGTATGTACTACTTACGTGCATGTGTACTACGTATGTCTAATATGTAAGTGGTGCATGTGTACTACATGTGTCTGATGTGTAAGTGGTATGTGTGTACTATTATTGTTATTATTTTTCATTTTTATAGCGCCATTTGTTCCATGGCACGTTACATGTGAAAAAGGGGCATACATAGACAAGTACAATAAACATGAGCAATACAAGACACACACAAGTACAGAAGGAGAGGACCCTGCCCACGAGGGCTCAGAGTCTACAGGGGATAGGTGAGCATACACTAGGAGAGGGTAGAGCTGGTCGTGCAGCTGTTAGCGGGTCTTACTGTTAGCGGGATGGTCAGGTGAGGAAAGTCTCCAGGAGTGGACCCTCTGGATTGTGGTACCGAGGGGCCCCGGGCGAGTCGCCAGGTGGAGCCAACCCCAATACAGGGATCGTTAGGAGCAGGCCCAGGGGTTCGGGTACCACGATAGCCGGTACCGAGAGGGCAGCTCAGAACAGACTGGAGTAAGACCACGGGACTACAGGAGACAGGACCGGAGTAGGACTGCGGGACTGGAGCACGGACAGCAGGGCGGAGCAGGGACACGGAAGATAGGACCGGATTAGGACTGTGGGACTGGAGAATTGACAGCAGGATGGAACAGGGACACGGAAGACAGGACCGGAGTAGGACTGCGGGACTGGCGTACGGACAGCAGGACGGAGCAGGGACACAGAAAACAGGACCGGAGTAAGACTGTGGGAGACAAGTGAGAACAAGGTGAAACAGGGGGCCTAGTGTGCTATCAAACACGAAGATCAGGCGCCTCCATTAAAGGAGAGCGGCCTGATATGCCCCTGCCTGGTCTCCCATTGGTCCGGCGGTGCTTCCGGGTCAGGGCACCGCCAGAGCACAAGTGACAGGAAGGAGGCACGGCCGTGGCGTACGGCGCTTGCGCATAGCATGCAGAGATGCCGTCGGCGGCTGCCGGGCGGTGAGGGGCTGCAGCACGGGAGCGGAGGCAGGGTGAGTACACAGAGGTGGCATGACAGTACCCCCTCCCTTAAGCCGCCCTCCCCTGAGATTGGCAAAAAATCTCCTGAGAATGCGGGGAGCATTGATATTCTCCCGGGGT
The DNA here is from genome assembly GCF_039654945.1 of Dendrobates tinctorius. Classification (NCBI taxonomy): domain Eukaryota; kingdom Metazoa; phylum Chordata; class Amphibia; order Anura; family Dendrobatidae; genus Dendrobates; species Dendrobates tinctorius. The sequence goes on along the minus strand of NW_027361728.1, from coordinate 82,902,187 downwards.
TCCCAGGACCTTTCCTCAGGACCAAAGCCCCTCCAGTCAATAAGGAAAAGGGTCCTACCTCTAACCTTTTTCATGGCGAGTATATCCTCCACCTCAAAGATATTATCGGTACCAACAGGCTGAGAAACGGGGTCAGGTACGGAGTGGAAGCAGTGCAGTACTACAGGTTTCAGGAGAGAGACATGGAAGGTGTTTGGGACTCGGAGCGAAGCAGGCAACCTCAGCGTGTAGGCGACTTCATTGACTCGTCCAAGAATCTCAAATGGGCCAATGTACCGCAGACCCGACTTGTAAGAGGGCAATTTCAGCCGGATAAACTTGGACGAGAGCCAGACTTTGTCCCCTGTTCGATACGGTGGAGGATCCAATCACTTCTTGTCGGCATAATTTTTCATCCGATCACCGGCCTTCTTGAGTGACATGTTGGTCTCGGCCCAGATCTTGGAAAATTCAGAGAACAAAGAATTGGCCGTGGGTACTTCGGAGGCAGGGGTTACAGGTAGGGGAACACCAGGATGTCTGCTAAATACAATGAAAAACGGAGACTTGGCCGAGGATTCGCCAGTATGGTTGTTGTAGGCGAACTCTGCCCAGGGAAGCAGGTCAACCCAGTCATTTTGGTGGGCGTTGAAAAAATGGCGTAGGTATCAAGTCAACGTCTGGTTGACACTCCACCTGCCCATTGGACTGCGAATGGTAAGCAGAGGAGAAGTTGAGGGAAACGTCCAATATGCTTACACAGTGCCCGCCAGAACTTGGAGGTGAACTGAACCCCCCGGTCAGACACAATACGTTGATGTAGTCCATGGAGTCTGAAGATCTGATGGATAAAAACTTTGGCTAACTCAGGAGCCCAGGGGAGACCGGACAGAGGGATGAAGTGGGCCATCTTGGAGAAGTGGTCCACCACCACCAGGATTACTGTACAACCGGAAGAACGGGGAAAATCGGTGATGAAATCCATGGTGATGTGTTCAAAGGGAACCGCAGGGACAGGCAAAGGGAGCAATAAGCCAGATGGAAGACATCGTGGCACTTTGTTCTTAACGCAGGAGGGACAAGAGGCCACGAAATCAAGCACATCTTGGTGAAGCGCAGGCCACCAGTAGTGACGTGTGATAAGAGCGACCATCTTCTTGGTTCTGGCATGACCGGCCAGTCAGGAGGAGTGACCCCATAGTAGAACCTTTCTCTTGAGATTCTCGGGCACAAGGGTCTTGCCTGGAGTTGGAGAAAGCCAATTCACTGGAGCCACAGTGATGATTTTAGTGGGCTCAATAATGTGCAAAGGTTCCTCCACTGTCTCGATTGGCTGGAAACCCTGGATAAGGCTTCGGCTTTCGTGTTCTTGTTGCCAGGGTGGAAAACAGAGCTCGAAATCAAATCGGGCAAAAAATAAGGACCACCTGGCCTGATAAGGATGGCCAAGTTTTTGTGGTCAGAGAAGATTACAAAGGGATGGACAGCCCCCTCCAGAAAATGACGCCATTCTTCCAGGACCAATTTTAAGGCCAACAGTTCACGGTCGCCGATTGAGTAGTTGCACTCGGATGGAGAGAAAGCCTTCGAAAAGAAGCCACAGGGTCGCAGTCGACCGGAGGCGGTTCTCTGGGACAGTACTGCCCCGGCACCTGTTGAGGAAGCATCCACCTCAAGCACAAAGGGTCAGTTTCTTTTGGGGCGGTGCAACACCGGGGCCATGGAGAAAGCCCGTTTTAGAGTCTGAAAGGCTTCTTCCGCCTCCGTGGTCCCAGAATTGGGAGTTGTCCCCTTTCGGGTGAGAGCGGAAATAGGCTTAGTTATTGTGGAAAAATGGGGAATAAATTGCCTGTAATAGTTGGCAAATCCGAGAAACCATTGTATAGCTCTTACCCCGATGGGACGAGGCCATTTGAGGATGACAGTCAGTTTCTCGGGATCCATCCTTAATCCAGAGTCGGAGATAATGTAGCCCAGAAACAACAGAGAGGTTTGCTCAAAGAGACATTTCTCTCTCTTAGCGTACAAGCGATTCTCCCAAAGACGCTGTAACACCAGGCGAACACTCTTTCTGTGGGATGACAGATCCGGTGAGAAGACAAGGATGTCATCTAAGTAAACTACCACACAGGAGTACAAGAGGTCCCAGAAGGTATCATTGACGAACTCTTGAAACACCGCAGGAGCATTGCAGAGACCAAAGGACATGACCAGGTACTCGTAATGGCCATCTCGAGTGTTGAAAGCAGTCTTCCACTCGTCACTTGCGCGGATACAGATCAGATTACAGGCTCCCCTAAAGTCTAACTTGGAGAAGACCCGGACTCCTCTGAGATGGTCAAACAACTCTGGAATAAGAGGAAGAGGATACCTGTTCTTGATGGTAATCTCATTCAAGCCCCTATAGTCAATGCATGGCCTCAGAGATCCGTCCTTCTTCTAGGACTGCGGGACTGGAGCACGGACAGCAGGACGGAGCAGGAACACGGAAGACAGGACTGGAGTAGGACTGCAGGACTGGAGCACGGACAGCAGGACGGAGCAGGAACACGGAAGATAGGACCGGAGTAGGACTGCAGGACTGGAGCACGGAGAGCAGGACAGAGCAGGGACATGGAAGACAGGACCGGAGTAGGACTGCGTGACTGGAGCACGGACAGCAGGACAGAGCAGGGACACGGAAGACAGGACCGGAACAGGACTGCGGGAGACAAGCGAGAACAAGGTGAAACAGGGGGCCATTGTGCTATCAAACACAAAGATCAGGCACCTCCATTAAAGGAGGGCGGCTTGATATGCCCCTGCCTGGTCTCCCATTGGTCCGGCGGTGCTTCCAGGTCAGGGTCCCGCCGGAGCACAAGAGACAGGAGGGAGGCGCGGCCTATGGTGCATGCGCATAGCATGCAGAGACGCGGTCGGCCGCGGACCTGTCAGAAGGGGCCACCGCGGCTGCCGAGCGGCGAAGGGCTGCGGTGCGGGAGCGGAGGCAGGATGAGTATACAATGGTGGCATGACAGCGGGGGTTCATTAGACTGAAGATCACTGCAGGTTGTAGGCTTGTCGGAAGAGGTGGGTGTTCAGGTTCCTCTTGAAAGTTTCTGTGGTAGGCAAAAGTCTGATGTAGTGGTGTAGAGAGTTCTAGAGTATGGGGGAAGCACGGGCGAAGTCTTGTATGCGCTTGTGGGAAGAAGAGATAAGAGAGGTGTGGAGAAGGAGATCTTGAGAGGATCGAAGGTTGCGTGTAGTTAAGTACCGGGAGACCATGTCACAGATGTATGGAGGAGTCAGGTTGTGGATGGCTTTGTATGTGATAGTTAGGGTTTTGAATTGGAGCCTCTGGACAATAGGAATCCAGTGAAGGGCTTGGCAGAGATGAGAGGCTGGGGAATAACGGGGAGACAGGTGGATTAGTCAGGCTGCAGAGTTTAGAATAGATTGGAGGGGTGCAAGAGTGCTGGAGGGGAGGCCAGATAGTAGGAGGTTGCAATAATCGAGGCGGAAGGTGATGAGAGCATGCACAAGCGTTTTTGCAGTTTCTTGGTCAAGGAATGTACGGATCCGGGAAATATTTTTGAGTTGGAGTCAGCAAGAGGAGGCAAGGGCTTGGATATGTGGCTTGAAAGAGAGGGCAGAGTCATGGATCACCCCGAGGCACCAAGCATGTGGGACTGGGGAAAGTGAGCAGCAATTGACATTGATGGTTAGGTCCGGTGGAGGGGTGGAGTGAGATGGGGGAAAGATGATGAATTCTGTTTTGTTCAGTTCAGTTTTAGAAAGCGAGCAGAAAAGAAAGATGAAATAGCAGATACATTGTGGTATTTTGTTCAGCAAGGAGGTGATGTCAGGCCCAGATAGGTAGATCTGCGTGTCATTGGCATAGAGATGATACTGCAAACTGTTGGATTCTATGAGCTGTCTCAGGCCGAAGGTGTAGATGGAGAAGAGTAGTACCATGTTTTTTTGTTATGTGTGACGCCTAGGAGAGGCGAGCTTCCTGGAGTGGACCCTCTGGGTCGTGGTACCGAACCTCCCCTAGGTGAGCTAACCAGGTGGACCCAACCCCTTTACAGGGATCGTTAGGGGCAGGCCCAGGGGATTCAGATACCTAGACAGATGGTACCAAGAGGGGCGGCTCGTAGAGATGCCGTGGGACAAAAACGGACGGAGACAGATCTGAGATGGTGCCGACGGGACAGCCGCAGGCAGGGATGCAAGGAGACTGGGACCAGGAAGGCTGAGCAGGCACTGAGGATCCGGGAGGAGGATAGTGACCTGGGAGGCTGAAGGGGATACTGGGAGGAGAACGGTAAGGCACCAGGAAACGGGACCAGGACCGAGGAGGGACAGTGGTCGCAGAGCTGGGTCCAGAGACCGTGGAACCACCAGAGTGGGACAGGTGCAAGGAACCCAAAGGCAGGGAAGACGAGACCTGGGACTGCGGAAGACACAAGCAGTGAAAGGGTTAACAACAATGACAGGCAGCTACGCACAGAGAGGGGCCTAAGAATAGGTACGCTATAGTACACGATAATCAGGCGCCTCCGCTAAGGGAGGGCGGCCTGATATAACTGGCAATAGAAGCCCATAGGCCCAGTGGGGCTTCCACTAAAGGGCTGGCAAGACGCACTGCCGCGGCCTAAGGCGCATGCATACAGGACGCATATGCGTCGCTGGCCGTGAGACCGATAGCGCGGGAGTGACACACCGCGACCCCGACCAGCAAGACGCCGAGGGGCCGGAGTGGGGAGGTGAGTATCAGGTAGTGGGGCGGCTGCGGCCATAACATTATGTAGCTGGCACGTGTGTCCAATGTGTGTCTGATATATAAGAGGCATGTGTTTACTACGTGTATTTGTTATGTAAGAGATACGTGTATGCTACATGTGTTTGCTATGTGAGTGGAACATGTGTACTACATGTATCTGATATGTAAGTGGCATGTGTTTACAATGTGTGTGTGTTATGTAAGTGATATGTGTGTACTACGTGTGTTTGTTATGTATGTGGCACGTGTATACTACGTGTGTCTAATATGTAAGTTGTGCGTATCTACTACTTGTGTCTGATATGCAAGAAGTAAGTGTGTACTATGTTTGTCTGATGTAAGTGGTAAGTGTGTACTATGTGTGTCTGATATGTAAGTGGTACGTGTATACTACGTTTGTCTGATGTGTAAGTAGTAAGTGTATACTATGTGTGTCTGATGTGAAAGTGGTACGTGTATACCATGTGTGTCTGATGTGTAAGTGGTACGTGTATTCTAGTGCCACGTGTGTACTATGTGTGCCTGATATGTAAGTGGAACCAGTGTACTATGTGTATCTGATGCGTAAGTGGTACCTGTGTACTACGTGTGTCTGATATGTAAGTGGCACAAGTGTACTAAGTGTGTCTGATATGTAAGTGGTACTTGTGTACTACAGTCATATGTAAAAGTTTGGGCACCCCTATTAATATTAACCTTTTTTCTTTATAACAATTTTGGTTTTTGCAACAGGTATTTCAGTTTCATATATCTAATAACTGATGGACTCAGTTATATTTCTGGATTCAAATGAGGTTTATTGTACTAACAGAAAATGTGCAATCTGCATTTAAACAAAATTTGACCGGTGCAAAAGTATGGGCACCCTTATCATTTTCTTGATTTGAACACTCCTAACTACTTTTTACTGACTTCCTGAAGCACTAAATTGGTTTTGCAACCTCATTGAGCTTTGAACTTCATAGCCAGATGTATCAAATCATGAGAAAAGGTATTTAAGGTGGCCACTTGCAAGTAGTTCTCCTATTTGATTCTCCTATGAAGAGTGGCATCATGGGCTCCTCAAAGCAACTCTCAAATGATCTGAAAACAAAGATTATTCAACATAGCTTTTCAGGGGAAGGATACAAAAAGTTGTCTCTGAGATTTAACCTGTCAGTTTCCACTGTGAGGAACATAGTAAGGAAATGGAAGAACACAGGTACAGTTCTTGTTAAGCCCAGAAGTGGCAGGCCAAGAAAAATATCAGAAAGGCAGAGAAGAAGAATGGTGAGAACAGTCAAGGACAATCCACAGACCACCTCCAAAGACCTGCAGCATCATCTTGCTGCAGATTGTGTCACTGTGCATCGGTCAACAATACAGCGCACTTTGCACAAGAAGAAGCTGTATGGGAGAGTGATGCGAAAGAAGCCGTTTCTGCAAGCACGCCACAAACAGAGTCGTCTGAGGTATGCAAAAGCACATTTGGACAATCCAGTTACATTTTGGAAGAAGGTCCTGTGAACTGATGAAACAAAGATTGAGTTGTTTGGTCATACAAAAAGGCGTTATGCATGCGCTGTATTGTTGACCGATGCACAGTGACACCATCTGCAGCAAGATGATGCTGCAGGTCTTTGGAGGTGGTCTGTGGATTGTCCTTGACTGTTCTCACCATTCTTCTTCTCTGCCTTTCTGATATTTTTCTTGGCCTGCCACTTCTGGGCTTAACAAGAACTGTACCTGTGTTCTTCCATTTCCTTACTATGTTCCTCACAGTGGAAACTGACTGGTTAAATCTCTGAGACAACTTTTTGTATCCTTCCCCTGAAAAGCTATGTTGAATAATCTTTGTTTTCAGATCATTTGAGAGTTGTTTTGAGGAGCCCATGATGCCACTCTTCATAGGAGAATCAAATAGGAGAACTACTTGCAAGTGGCCACCTTAAATACCTTTTCTCATGATTTGATACACCTGGCTATGAAGTTCAAAGCTCAATGAGGTTACAAAACCAATTTAGTGCTTCAGGAAGTCAGTAAAAAGTAGTTAGGAGTGTTCAAATCAAGAAAATGATAAGGGTGCCCATACTTTTGCACCGGTCAAATTTTGTTTAAATGCAGATTGCACATTTTCTGTTAGTACAATAAACCTCATTTGAATCCAGAAATATAACTGAGTCCATCAGTTATTAGATATATGAAACTGAAATACCTGTTGCAAAAACCAAAATTGTTATAAAGAAAAAAGGTTAATATTAATAGGGGTGCCCAAACTTTTACATATGACTGTATGTGTGTTTGTTATGAGAGTGGTACCTGTGTACTACATGTATCTGATATCTAGGTGGTACCTGTGTAATACGTGTGTCTGATATGTAAGTGGTACTTGTGTACTATGTGTGTTTGTGATGAAAGTGGTACCTGTGTACAGTACTACATGTATCTGATATGTAGGTGGTACCTGTGTACTATGTGTGTCTGTTATGTAAGTGGTACCTGTGTACTAAATGTGTCTGATATGTAAGTGTTACCTGTGTAATACGTGTGTCTGATATGTAAGTGGTACTTGTGTACTATGTGTGTTTGTTATGAAAGTGGTACCTGTGTACAGTACTACATGTATCTGATATGTAGGTGGGACCTGTGTACTATGTGTGTCTGTTATGTAAGTGGTACCTGTGTACTAAATGTGTCTGATATGTAAGTGGTACCTGTATACTACGTGTGTCCGATATGTAAGTGGTACCTGTGTACTACGTTTGTCCGAAATGTAAGTGTTACCTGTGTAGTACGTGTGTCTGATATGTAAGTGGCAAATGTGTACTACCTGTTTCTGATATGTAAATGGTGCATATGTACTAGGTGTGTCTGATGTGTAAGTGGTATATGTGGACTATGTGTGCATGATGTGCAAGTGTTACGTATGAACTATGTGCGTCTGATGTGTAAATGGTACAATATCACCTGACTCATCATGACACAACAATACCACCTGACCTGCCATGACACAACAATATCACTTGACGCACAAAGGCTCAACAAATGTAACATGGCAAGATGGTGTTAGATGACCTGTATCTGTCTTATATGGAGTGACCCCACAGTCAATAGCAACCACGGTGGTCGAAGTGGTCAGGCAGGAAAGCCCGACGCCCTCTGCCACATCATTGACGTTAATGTAATGTAGGGAACAAACAAAAAGGAGATTGAAATCAATGTACTAAAAACATATCAATGTTTCTGAAAGACACAATTGTTTAGGGGTGCAAAAAAATAAATGAACCCCCGACATGTGGAACAAAATATACATTTACTATGAGCATAGCCACAGGACAAGCTGATTTTTCTGCTTGGTCACTACCATAGTATCAGAAAAAGTTTCACTATTTGAAGACGAAAGGCACAGAGATTAGATAATTTTCTGTGAGATTTGTGAGCCGCACAACTTTTAGAACACAGATCCTTGTAAACATGTTAGTCTTGCTCCAAGCCTGGCCGCAGTTCAGCAAACAGATGAGATCATGTATTAAAAGTTAGGATGATGGAGGAAAGTGATGTGGTATTTGGCAGAGCACAGTGGTGACTGTGTAGGTGGCTGACCTAATGTAGTCATTTATTGGATCTAAATGGTCAAGAAAGCCATATAATTATAAAATCTGGCTACTCAGACCAGGGACTGCCAGAAAACACCATCAAAACCTGGAGTTTCTTATGAAGACCGCCTACATTGATCAACTACTCAGTGTATGAATTATGGTTTAAATAGCAAGACATGATATTTAAAGGGGTTTGCCCACATTAGACATTTATGGAATAACTACAGAAGCATTACTGTTCCTGGAAGCCATATTAGTCAGCACAGGCCACATACAGTTGAAACTAAGAAAAGTCTCATTCTATCTCCATTTTAAGGTATGGGAGTAATAGAGCAGAAACAACAACCCTTACATTTGAATGTGTCTACTATTGATTTCCATTATTAAAAGGATTATGTAAGTGTATGTATTTTGTGGATATGAAAATCCAGTAAGCTTATACTTTCCAAAACCCTAAAAAAAGGTATCCAGTTATTAAAGTGCAAAAAATAAAAAGAGGGGGAGCGCACTAAGGCGGTAAATGAGGGACACCAGCGTGTTTAACAAAGGTAATCCACTCACCTGATGTGTTTGTGAAGGGTCACAACCACCTAAGGAAGTTTTGGCCGCTGCAGATCCCGGGATGCAGATAAAACAGTAGAGAAGAGAAAAGCCGGGGTACGTCCGCGCTAGACCACAAGGAACCAACGGTTGGTTCCATGTGGTCTAGCGCGGACGTACCCCGGCTTTTCTCTTCTCTACAGTTATTAAAGTAGCATTCTAGCGTTTTCTTTATTTCACTATCTGTGTGTTATCAGTGGGGGAAATAATGATTTGATCTCATGCTGATTTTGTAAGTTTGCCCACTGACATAGACATTAAGGCCTCTATCACACATCCGGTTTTCAGCATCAGGCGCGATGCGGCGAAAAGTGTAAAAACCGGATCCGGCGCCGGTTGCCACCGGATCCGGTTTTTCCCCCATTCAGTTTCATTATTGCCGCATCGCGCCGGATACCTATGCGGCGTATCCGGTTTTTGCCTGATCCGGCAAAAACAGCCTGTCCGGCGTCTGGAAAAAACGCTCCATGTAACGTTTTTTTGCAGCGCCGGACCGGCTTTTTCCACAGCGCATGCCCGGACTCTGTGAATGTTAACCCCACAAGTGCCCGGCGAGAGAGAGAGAGATCTCTCTCTGTCACCCGGACACTTGTGAGAGATCTCTCTCGCCGGGCACTTGTGGTGTTAACCCCCCATGTCTCTCTCTCTCCACCCCCCTCCCCTCCCCTCTCCTCCCCTCACCTCCCTTTCAGCAGCTGTCTCATTGGCTGCCTCTGTCCACCTCGTCCTGCGGCTCCTTTAATAATGTCCGAGCCGTATCGTCTCGCCGCACACACATCCGGTGTCACGGCTGCAGGCCGGATCTGGCGGCCCGGCTTTTCGCCGCACGCCGCCGGACCCCACACACCGGATGTGTGAAAGTAGCCTTACAGTCTATAATTTTAAGAATATGTTAATTTTAACATTGAGAGATGGAATATCAAAAATAAAATCCAGAAATTCACATTGTATACATTATATAAATTTATCTGTATTTTGCAGTGAGAAATAAGTATTTGATCCCCTACGAACCATTAAGAGTTCTGGCTCTTACAGACCAGTTAGACACTCATAATCAACTCGTTACCTGCATTAAAGACATCTGTCTCAGGCCGGTTTCACATTAGCGCTTTTTAAGCGCACGCACGGCCGGGGGTAGCTCCGCCCCCCGAGCCGGCTCTCTGCCCGGCGTGCCCGCCCCTTGCTTGTAGCGCCGCCTACTAGCGGACAGCGGCGCCTGCGATCGGCGCACCCTATCTTTAGCATAGGGTGCGCAGATCGTGCGCAGGCCGTGCGCTAGTTGCGCTTTGACCTGCGCTGCGCACTTTTGACGGTGCGCCGTGCGCGCCAAAATCAAACTTTTCGGATTTTGGCGCGCACGGCGCACCGTCAAAAGTGCGCAGCGCAGGTCAAAGAGCAACTAGCGCACGGCCTGCGCACGATCTGCGCACCCTATGCTAAAGATAGGGTGCGCCGATCGCAGGCGCCACTGTCCGCTAGTAGGCGGCGCTACAAGCAAGGGGCGGGCACGCCGGGCAGAGAGCCGGCTCGGGGGCGGAGCTACCCCCGGCCGTGCGTGCGCTTAAAAAGCGCTAATGTGAAACCGGCCTTACATAGTCACCTTTATAAAAGACTCCTGTCCACAGACTCAATTAATCAGTCAGACTCTAACCTCTACAACATGGGCAAGACCAAAGAGCTTTATAAGGATGTCAGGGACAAGATCATAGACCTGAACAAAGCTGGAATGGGCTACAAAACCATATGTAAGACACGGGGTGAGAAGGAGACAACTGTTGGTGCAATAGTAAGAAAATGGAAGAGATACAAAATGACTGTCAATCAACATCGATCTGAGGCACCATGCAAAATCTCACATCGAGGGGTATCCTTGATCATAAGGAAGGTGAGAGATCAGCCTAAAACTACACGGGGGAACTTGTTAATGATCTCAAGGCAGCTGGGACCACAATCACCAAGAAAACCATTGGTAACACATTACGCCATAAAGGTTTGAAATCCTGCAGTGCCCGCAAGGTCCCCCTGCTGAAGAAGGCACATGTGCAGGCCCGTCTGAAGTTTGCTAATGAACACCTGGATGATTCTGTGAGTGATTGGGAGTAGGTGCTGTGGACAGATGAGACAAAAATTGATCTCTTTGGCATTAACTCAACTCACCGTGTTTGGAGGAAGAGAAATGCTGCCTTTGACCCAAAGAACACCATTCCATCGTCAAGCATGGAGGTGGAAACATTATGTTTTGAGGGTGTTTCTCTCCTAAGAGCACAGGACTACTTCACAGCATCAATGGGAGAATGGATGGAGCCATGTACCATAAATCCTGAGTGACAACCTCCTTCCCTCTGCCAGGACATTAAAAATGGGTCGTGGCTGGGTCTTCCAGCAAGACAATTATCCAAAGCATATAGCCAAAACATATAGCCAAGGCAAGAAAGGAGTGGCTCAAAAAGAAGCATATTAAGGTCATGGAGACCTTAATCCCATAGAAAACTTAAAATCTCAAAATCAAAATCTTAATGATTTAGAGATGATTTGCAAAGAGGAGTGGACCAAAATTCCTCCTGAAATGTGCACAAACCTCATCATCAACTACAAAAAACGTCTGACTGCTGTGCTTGCCAACAAGGGTTTTGCCACCAAGTATTAAGTCTTGTTAGCCAGAGGGATCAAATACTTATTTCTCAATGCATAATGCAAATAAATTTATATAATTTACACAATGTGATTTTCTGGATTTTATTTTTGCTATTCTATCTCTCAATGTCAAAATTAACCTACCCTTAAAATTATAGGCTGTTCATGTCTTTGTCAAAGGGCAAACTTGCAAAATCAGCAAGGGATCAAATCCTTTTTTCGCCCACTGTATGTTCAGTATGTGGAGTAAAATATGTAAAGAGAACCTGATGGCAAAATTTAGCAATATAAAGTAAAGATAATTCAGCTGCTAAACTGATTAAATTGATATCTTTGGTGATTCAATCCGATCTGGGGTTCTTATTTAATCTGGATTTGAAGTTTTTGTCTAACGATATTTCAGTGCACAGGGACTAAATCCTGCTGACAGGTTCTCTTTAATGATCACCATCTTCTGCCGTTTCAAGTGTTGCTCCGGTCCTCTCCTGCGTCATGTGACTGCAGCCCCTTCATGCCGACTCACACTGAAGACTGTTAGTTCCTTTCTTCGTGTAAGTTTGAATGTCTCGTTCTGTTTGTCTCATAGACTTACATTGAGAAAGTGACTTCCAGCCCACGCAGATGTCACCTTGTGAGCCGGCTGGTCACAGCCGCGATCACATAATCCAGAATAGGACTGGAGCAGGGCTGGAAATGGCAGAAGAAAGAAACCAATAAGTATTTTAATACACCCAACATACAATGTGTGCAGAATTATTAGGCTAGTGAGTATTTTGACTATATTGTCATTTTTATGAAATGCCAAGCTGTATGAATTTGAATGCTCAATGGATGAAGGTTATCGGGTGATGTGTATTTGTGTAATGAGGGATAGTGAAGCCTAAGAATACAACACTTTTTATTAAGGAGTACAGAAGTATTAGGAAGCTTGCTTTCTTCAGGCAAAATTGGCCAAATAGAAGATTTAACTGATTCCAAAAAGACACAAATTGTTAAAATTCTTGCAGAGGGTTGCGGCACTCTTGAAATTGTTACGATATTGGGGTGTGATCATAGAACCACCAAGAATTTTGTTGCAAATAGTGAAATACCTGTCTACCTGTAGACTGTGAGCCCTCGCGGGCAGGGTCCTCTCTCCTTCTGTACTTGTGGGTCCCTTGTCTTGCACATGCTTATCGTACTTGTCTATATTTCCCTTTTTCACATGTAAAGCGCCATGGAAAAAATGGCGCTATATAAATGAATAATAATAATAATTAAAATAATAATAATAAATAGGGTCACAAAAATGAGTTGAGAAAAAAGATGCACAAAGAATCAAGTGTGAAGCAACCAGCAACCCATCATCCTCCAGTGATGTCATATCGACCTTCTGTGAACAAGACACAGAAGTTGAAGTGACAAGACTGGGCCAAGAAATATCATAAGACAGATTTTTCAAAGGTTTTCTGGACTGATGATATGAGAGTGACTCTAAGGCCGGGATCACACACAGCGAGATACGGCCGAGTCTCGCAGGTTAAAACCAAGCTCTGGCGCCGGCACTCTGGAGCGGAGCGTGCAGCCGCACAGCAATACATGAAGCTGCACGCTCCGCTCCAGAGTGCCGGTGCCAGAGCTTGGTTTTAACCTGCGAGACTCGGCTGTATCTCGCTGTAGTGTGATTCAGGCCTTAAAGCGAATCTGCCACCCCTTTTTTCGAATATGAGCTGCCGGCACAGACATCAGGAGCTTACGTACAGCATTCTGTAATGCTGTAGATAAGCCCCCGATATAACCTGACAGATAAGAAAAAAGAGTTAGATTATACTCACCGGGGGGGGGCGGTCCGGTCCAATGGGTGTCGCGGTCCGGCGCCTCCCATCTTCATATGATGCCGTCCTCTTCTTTCCTGCCTGTCATGGCTCCGGCGCAGGTGCACTGCTCTGCCCTATTGAGGGCAGAGCAGAATACTGCGCAGGTGCTGGACCTTTCCAGGACCTGCAGTGAGCAGGCGCCGGACCTTTCAGGGCAGAGCAGTGTGCAGGAGCCACAACAGGAAGGAAAGAGGATGGCATCGTATGAAGATGAGAGGCACCGGACCGTGACACCCATCGGACTGGACCCCCCCACCGGTGAGTATAATCTAACTCTTTTTTCTTATCTTTCAGGTTACATCGGGGGCTTATCTACAGCATTACAGAATGCTGTAGATAAGCCCCTGATGTCGGTGCCGGCAGCTCATAATCGAAAAAAGGGGTGACACATTCCCTTTAATGGACCAGATTAATGGGCTGGATCAGTAACAGACACAGACCTCCACTTTGACTCAGATACCAGCAAGGTGGAGGTGGGGTGCTGCAATGGGCTGGTATTATTAAATATGAGCTCAAATCTACTGCCAGTTTTTAGAAGATGCTTTGTTCAAGCAGTATTCAGAGAAAAAGTCTGCATGTTGCGCTCTCGTGCGGTCGGCGGGCACATCAAAACGACGCACGTGGACGCATCTGCATACAAAGCTTGTCCCTACATACCCAATGTTAAAGATGGTTATGCAGAATGCATGTGCATCTATGCGGATCTGAAGGGAAGTAGTATGCAGCCCTACACAGAGCACCCAAACGCAAGTGGGAACCCGGCCTTAAAGATGAAAGAATAACAACATGGCCCCTTCCTCACCTAACCTAAACTCTATTGGGAACTTGTGGTCCCTTTTTAAAAAGGGAGATTTACAGTGAAGGAAAACAGTACAACTCTCTGAACAGTGCATGGAAGGCTGCCATTGGGGCAGCCCAAAAAGTTGATCATCATCAGGTTAAAGGGAATCTGTCAGCAGGTTTTTTTGCTATATAATCTGAGGTCAGCATGAGGTAGGCGTTAAGGGGTTAAAACAATGAACTCAACGATGAAGCGTCAATCATCCGGTGATTCATTACTCTGACTACAGCAACTACAGCAGCATATGAGCCCTAGTCTGACTCCGCCCACCCGTGTGATAAGCAGCTCACTGTGTATAGAGGTCTGCTGCATTGCTAAATCTAAAAACTCTGTGTGAGAACGGCTGCACCCAGTAAACTAAATGATATATCGTTGGATTCAGGGTCCCTTTGCATACATTATGACAGATTCCCTTTAAGAAACTGACAGACTTTATGGCTGGAGGGCCTATGACTGTTAGTAAAAATAAGGGTGGCTATGTTCATCACGGATATTTGTTTTAAACAGTCAGAAATGTATTTTTATACATTTTCAGCTGATTGGTTATTTTTCTCACTTTAGCCCCTTTCCGACATTGAACATATGATCACTGCTCCCACGATGTCATCATGAGGATCCGATCATTGCCATGGCAACCCAAGGTCAAATGATGATCTCTGGGTTTGCCAGCTACGGTGGCCTGTTTAGGCCATGCCAGCAGCATATTGAATGACATTAAAAAAACAAAAAACAAAATACAATTCCTGAATTGCTGGTTTTTGTTCATTCTGACTGCGAAAAATGGAATAGAAAGCAATCCAAAAATGTTATATGCCCAAAAATAGCACCAATAAAAATAATAAACTTGGTACCAATAAAAACATCAACTTGTGTTGCAAAAAAAGACCACACAATGCAAGAATTTTGACTTGGAAAAAAAAAAATAGCGTCTTTAGCGTGTGATAGCAGCCAAACAAGAAAAAACAGTATAAATCTGGTATCACTGTAATCGTGCCGCTTTATCATTTACACCAAACAAGTAGCGGCGTAAAAAAAATTATCTATGTATATCTCTAAAATACGTGATTCAGATGGAACTCACAGCAGTGGATTCCCTATAATGAAGCAGATGGACAGTGAATGTCGTCTGGCCTATGATCCGGTGGTTTCTGTCTTTTTAAGCGTGCTTAAAAGTGTAATCTGCTGCAGTTTTGTGCACCTCTGAAAAGATACTGCGGAACAGAGGCTGGACAGAGTTCAGCGTAACTCTGCTGCCTCATTATAGTGAATGGATACCTCGGGGGTTTCATCTGAATCAGATGATTTAGATGGAAACATCCATATAATTGCTCAGCACAGAGAGCAGTATAAATGTGATCAAAGATGATATGCAAAATGTTACCAGTTAAAGCCTCAAATCAATCCACAAAAAAGTAAGCCAGAACTTAGGTCCGTATACTGTCAATGGAAATATAGTGGGCTTCCACGTTACTGGTAGTATAATGGCTCCTAGCGCCCAAATGAAATCCAGTGGATACTGCGCTCCTAAATCCATATGCTCTCCTCCCTTCTGAGCCCCAGAGTGCCTAAACCACATTTGGCATATACATGTTTGGAATTTCTGGAGCAATGAGAGCCTGTTTAATTTTCGAGTGCATGTCCCCAGAAGCACAAACTGGGCATAATGTATGGGCACTACAATTTTAGGTCACTACAATGGCAAATTAACAATTTTCAGTGGGCAACATCCAATGCTTCTTGTTTCTGGAAAACACCTGTGGAATCAAAATTGTTACTAGACCTGTAAATACATTCCCAGAGGGGTGTAATTTTGAAAATGGGGTCACATAAGGATTCTGCTCCTCTGGCACTTAGGGGCTTTGAATATGGAGTCTGCAAACTATTCTACAAAAATTTGTTCTACAAGAGTCAAATAGCACTCCCTCACTCCCAAGTCTCGCCGTGTTGCTCAGCAGTACTGTGCTGTCAATATGATCCCTGTGCCCGTAAATGAATTCACTGAGAGGTGTAGTTTGTAAAATGGTGTAACTTATGGGAAGACTATGCTGATGTGGCACATCAGAGGTCTGCCAATGTGGCATGCCACTCTCAATCCATTCCAGCAAAACCTAAACTCTAATATGGTGCTTCTTCCCTTCTGATCTTTGCACTGAATCACAAAAGTAGTTTTGAACCACATATGAGGTATTGGGGTACTCGGGAGAAATTGCATAACAAAGTAAACTGTTCATTTTTTCCTATTGTCCCAAAATTGGGGCCAAAGCTAAATTTTAGTGGAAAAAATGGGAATTTTCCATTTGCTCAGCCCAATGTTATACAATTCGCCTAAAGGTTAAAAATGCTTACTACACCCCTAGATAAATTACTTGAAATGTGTAGTTTCCAAAATGGTGTTACTTGTGGGGGTTTCTGCTATTTTGGAATGTCAGAGGCTTTTCAAACACAACATGGCATCAGCTATCTATTTCACTCAGAATTCAATTGGTTCTTCTTCCCTACCTTGGCCTGCCATGTGCCCAAACAGTAGTTATTCACCACATATGGCGTATTACTGTACTCAGGAGAAATAGCACAACAAATTGTATGGTCCATTTTCACCTGTTACCCTTGTGAAAATAAAAAAATTGAGGCTAAAGCCTAATTTTTGCAGGAAAAAAGTATTTTTTCATTTTAACGTTATAAAACTCTGTGAAGCACCTGTTGGTTTAAGATGCTCACCACACTTCTAGATACGTTACATAAGGGGTGTAGTTTCCAAAATAAGGTGACTTGTGGGGAGTTTCCACTGTTTAGGTACATCAGGTGCTGTGGAAATTGGACATGGTGTCCGCTATCTATTCCAGCGAATTTTGTGCTCCAAAAGTCAAATGGTGCTACTTCCCTTCCGAGCCCAGCTGTGCACCCAAACAGTAGTTTTCCCCCCATATATGGGGTATAGGTTTATTTGGGAGAAATTGCACAAATGTCAGAGACACCGCACTGCACTTGCTCATAGAGCCAGTGCACGTGTCCTGAGTACAGAAGCAGTGCTAAGAGTTACCTGGGGAGCAGGGCAGCAGAGGTGACCAGGCGTGCTTAAGGCTAATAGTGTCAGGATCCAGTCAGTGCTGGAAAGTAAAGATGCATAGGACCTGCGGACACTGAAACTGAATAGTCTGCACGGGACCTATGGTCATGTGACTGCAAGGGGGGGGGGCTTAGCGTCCTGTATTCAGATAGGACAGGACACCATACAAACAACTCAGAGTCAGGCAAAACAGAGGTCACAGCAGTACGGGCAAACGAGGTACAGAGGGACAAACAGACGGGTAGTCAGACAGAGCCAAAGGTCATACACAAGAGGGCGACGTGGTACCAAGGGGACGAGCAGAGAGGAGTCGGGTCACAAGCAGAGAGTCATACACGAGAGGTAGCGCAGTACAAGAGGGTCAGGCAGAACTCGTAACAGGGACAGAACCAGATCACAACCGAACAAGCAAGCAAGATATCAGGCACAAGGCACACGTATACAAGAGGTCACTTAACTCAGCCGAGGGCAGGAGTATAACTGACACCGGACCCAGGTCCAGTGAGCACTAAATAGCCTCCTGCTGCCAGAGAGAGGCAGCACAATTAACCCATAGTCTAACCAGGACGGGTCAAAGCGAAATCCCGTCCTGGATCATGACAACAACAAATTTTATGGTCCATTTTATCCTTTTACCCCTGTGAGAACAAAAAATGTGGGGCTAAAGCAACATTTTTGTGGGAAAAAGCAAAATTTTAGAGTTTTCCCTCCACATTGCTTTAATTCCTGTGAAGCACCTAATGGGTTAATAAACTTCTTGAATGTGGTTTTGAGCACTGTCAGGGGTGCAGTTTTTAAAATGATGTTACGTTTGCGAATTTTCTGTCACATAGGCCACTCAAAGTCACTTTAAAGGTGATGATTTTTTTAAAAAAAATTTTAATGGAAAAATGAAAAATTGCTGATTAACTTTTAACCCTTCTTAACTTCTAACAAAACTTTTTTTTTTTAAATGATAGTGGTATAAAGTAGATATGTGCTAAATGTTAGTTACTATATATTTGAGTGGTATACCTATTTGCTTTAAGGGCATAAAATTCAAAGTTTTAAAATTGTAACATTTTCACATTTTTGGTAAAAAATGTTATATTTTCACAAATAAATGCAAATCATGTCACCCAAAATTTGGCACTATCATGAAGTACAACATGACACATAAAAACAATTTCAGAATCACTGGGATATATTGAGGTGTTCCAGAGTTCACTGGTCAGAATTATAAAATTTGGCCCTGTCAGAAAGGTGAAAACAGGCTCAGGGCTGAAGGGGTTAATAAATGAAAATAACCAACTGAGATGGGAAAATGTATGTTTTTCAAGTACTTGCATAATAATTCTGCACACAGAGATATTCTCCTAAGGCCGGGGTCACACTTTCGAGTGTGATGCGAGAAACCCGTGCGAGTCTCTCCCATCAATATCGGGCACTGCCGCTGGTACTCGGACTGGAGTGTGCGGCTGCATGTATTTCTATGCAGCCGCACACTCCGGTCCCGAGTGCCGATGGCAGTGCCAGGTATTGATGTGAGAAACGCGTGCGAGTTTCTCACATCACACTCGCAAGTGTGACCCCAGCCTAAGACAAAACCTCACTTTTACTTTCTTAAATATTCATGCTTTAGGTTTATTCACCCTTTGGGTTGACAGATAGCACTGTAGTTGTTTAATAAAATTAGTAAGCAAAAGTAAAAAATTGCCTAATAATTGTGCACACAGTGTAAATTAATGATATCTAACAGATAGTGAAAAAAAACACAGCAAAAAACACTGCAGTGATACTTTAAGCTGTTAAGTGTATTACAAAAGGGCCCAGTTCTGGTGCTGGTCTGCAGAACAGAAGAATTTGTTGTGAGTGTTCCATTTCGTCCTATTATCGACAGGTAAACAAATAAGTGAATCCTTGTAATACCGCCCGACATCTGCTATGATATTTGATTAAAACAGTAAATACCTTGCATCTCATCAAAGTAGATCTGTCACTAAATGTCACAATACAAACTACATGCATTTTTAAGATCTCATACACCTGATGAGGCTGTGTTACTTGCTTAAAAAATTACGTCAGCATCCTTTTTGAAAGTTTTCCCATCTGATATATAAAAATAAGCATTTTATGAGTAAGGCTTGTTAAAAGCAGATTACACAGCCATTCCAACATTGTTTTTCTAAGTAAGTATACCAGCCTCATTTGGTCTAAGGGCAATATTTCATTAAAAAAATGCAATTTATGAGGGATAAAATAAGAATACAATTAATGGAAATGAGACTGTGTAATCCTACATTAATCTCAGGATAAAACATGCACTTAAGATTACCTATGAGCCACATAATGAGCAGGTAGTCTATTCTCTCCAAGGCTGGACCCATAGTGTTCTTTATATCTTCATTGTAGACTAAGGAATATAAGTTAAGAAGTAGTAGGAATGTAAAGTAGGAGGCCCCATGTATGATGAACTTCATGAAGGGTGTGTGGATAATGCGTCCAACTTGTGTTTTGGGGGCTAGCAGATAGCACAGGGAAAGGATTGGCCAGCAAAGCCCCACAGTTAGGACTATCAGTATCTTCATGCAGGTATGTTTTCTTCTGTATCCCGCCATTTGTCCAAACCAGACTGTGTTGAGAAACTGTTGGCAGTTGGATTGTGATACAAACTGAAATGAAGGAAAATGTGTCATCAATAAATTAGATTCCCGCATGACATTTTTTTGTGTTGTATAAATGACATATACTCATATCTCAACAATTATTTTAGGTGACCTCTTCTCTTCTATTAAGCAGTGAGTTTGGTAGATTTCTCCCTATGAAGCAGGCTGGAAGTACATGAAGTTTATGCTTGGTTCCCACTTCCTAAGGCCATACAGTTGAATAGATTAGACCA
This sequence comes from Dendrobates tinctorius, assembly GCF_039654945.1. Lineage (NCBI taxonomy): Eukaryota > Metazoa > Chordata > Amphibia > Anura > Dendrobatidae > Dendrobates > Dendrobates tinctorius. The sequence goes on along the minus strand of NW_027361728.1, from coordinate 82,881,989 downwards.
TTTAGCATTTCTAAAGGCAGAGGAGCTCTATAGAAAAACACTATGGCCTTAAGCCCCCGTCACACATAGCGATCTCGCAAGCGCGCCAGCACGCATCGCTGCGTGTGACAGGCGGGCGACCAGCGAGCAGGAGCTGGTAACTAGGGTAAACGCAGGGTTTCTAAGGGGCGCGCAGCGCCTAAAAACCCGATGTGTACCTTAGTTACCAGGGCGCTGATGCACGCCCCTTAGAAACCCGAAGTGTACCTTAGTTACCAGCTCCCTGCATCAGCGCGCTGGTAACTAAAGTACACAGCGACGCCGCACGCTCGGCGTCGCTGGTGCTGATCGCTGGTGAAGCTGTCTGTTTGACTCACCAGCGATCCTGACAAGTTGATATCGTTGTCGGGATCGCTGGTGAGTCGCTATGTGTGACGGGGCCTTTAGAGCTTCCAGTAAAACAAAAGGTATAGCTCGACAGATGCCACACATTTGGTGCAGTTGCTCAGAACATTTGTCTGTGTAATCCCTCAATATGCAGTACACAGCAGTGGGGCTAGACTTTTAGAACTGTGAATTTTGTTGTTATTTCCTTACATCTTAGGTTTACATTACTTACCTCTTTTTGGTTGTACTTGATTGCAAGTTTTAAACGGCTTAGGTTCATCCTCTCTTCAAGAAGTCCTCTCTTGTCCACAGGTTCATCACTGGACTGATGGTTTAGGATGACCTCCAGCTCCCTAGAATTCCTGGCTTGAGCCAATAAGTCTTTTGCAAATGTCTTGCACTTCTGAGCAAGCTCTTCGTAATCATTCCTAAAGGATTCAGAGTTTTATATTAAATGAACTTGTGTAATTCAGAATACAGTTAATCGAGTGTCTGAAACCTTGCCTATTCACATTCAGTGCTTTTGCCGTGCTCCCATGTGCTGATAGAGTTATTTGCTGTTTTTGGATTTATTTATTTAGTTTTTTTATTTTTTTAAACATGGAAGATAGTTTTCAAACACGCAAAATAAGGAAGCAAAAATCCATTGCAGTAATGTCACAAACGTTCCATGCATAAATATACACTAAAATCGGTAATTATTCAATAAAACCTTAGAAGTAATAAATTATCTACAAGAGAATTTAATTTTAAGTTCTTTTAGCATGGATTTGATAAGTAAGACCATGATTGTTTTGTTAGGTCAAGTTTCTAACATTTTTTGTGTTCTCGTGACATTTCCTTTTCCAGAATCAGCCTTTTAAGGTGAAAGAAAACATCTAATTTTTAGACCCATTACTTCTTACTTCTGTGATAAAATACAGTAGAGTTACTAGAGTTCAGATACAGGAAAGATATAAATCTTTGTACCGTGTTAGCCAGTAGATAGATAAGTATTCAGAATTGAGAGTCCTCAGTGGTTGATACCTTTTAATGGCTAACTGAAAAGATGGTAACAAATTGCAAGTAGAGATGAGCGACTTTGCATTTTTAAGGGTCGAGTTGGGTTTCATGAAACCCGACTTTCTCAAAAGTCGAGTGGAACGAAATCGGCCGACTATCGTGAAAAGTCGAAAGTCCGACTGAAACACGAAACCCAATGCAAGTCAATGGGAAAGCAAAGTCGGCAGGGAGTGGAGGACAGTAAACACACATACATGCCGGACCGCTTTTTGTGCACGAAATCACTCTCTCTCTGTCTCTCTGTCCCTCTCTCTCTCTCTCCCCCCGGACGCTGCACATGTCATCTCGTTGCCCACAGTGTACGTCCTTGCTCAGTGGCTGAAAAAAGTCACGTGCAAGCATTCTGGGAAATCCGACTTTGGTGCTTGCTTTGCCGACCGCATGGCCGACTTCACGCTGTGGTCGGGTTTCGGTCGGCGAAACCCGACTTTGCCATATGTCGGCGACTTATCAATCTGGCTGACCTGTTTCGCTCAACTCTAATTGCAAGCTTTCTACACTACTCAGGTCTCTTCATCAGGCATAGACTAATACAAAATCCTTAAGTATCAGCCGGACATGGGAATGAAGAGATAAGGGGAGGCTGACATGACCCTGGGAGGGCGTGACGACATAAGTACAGCTGGGGGAGGTTTCTGTAAGATGAGCTGAGGGATAGGGGTCTGGAGGTAAAGGGGATATGACATAGGTAGAGGTGGGATTATGTAGACAAAAGGACTGACCAGGGGTAGGGAAGCCCCTTTCTGACCTCCGAAGGACTGGACAGCAAGAAAGGGGGATTGTTGATACAGCCAAGGAAATGGCGAGGAGATTACTTTCCCCCTATGTAGTGCCTGTGTTGGCATCCTGGCCTATTCGATATACGTAATATGATGGTTACGTGTGACTGGACACACCGCCTCCAGTAGGGCGAATTTCTCTGACACACGAGACCCTGGATACACAGCCTCCAATAGGGCAAATTTATATAATCTAGGGAAATACCAGGGAAACCGAAACAATGGAGGGCCCTGCGATAGGGAATGGGGACATGGAGACCTCCTGCACTCCCCTGAGTCAGTGTCTAGCTCCTCCTACTTGCATAGGTTCATCTGGAGACTTGGCACGCACTGGGCAGGCTCTCATGAAATATCCCGGCTTCCCACAGGAAAAGCATACCCCCCCTCCACGGCGAACCGCAGACAACCCCTTTTTTGTACTAACAACACCGGGCTGCTTAGGTTCCTCCACCCGCACTGGTGGGTCCTCCTCCCTAGCGAGGACTACAGGGGGCACATTTTGTGTATGTCTCTACCTATGGCGTTTATCCACCTGGATGGCACGGGACATGGCGGCCTCCAGTGACCTGGGGGCGGCGTACTTTACCAGAGTATCCTGCAACTTTGGAAACAGACCCTGCACAAATTGACTCCTAAGTGCAGGGTCATTCCACTGAGTGTCAATGGCCCACCTCCTAATCTCTGAGCAGTGCTCCTCAGCAACCCGGACTCCCTGTTTACACCTACGGAGTCGAGATTCCGCCAGGGAGACGCCATCAGGATCCCCATACACTAGCGCCAAAGCCGCAAAAAACTCATCCACGGACTCTAATGATGGTGAATCGTCCAGCAGGGAGAAGGCCCAGGATTGGGGATCCCCCTTAAGAAGGGACATAATGATTCCCACCCGTTGCTCTTCACTCCCTGATGAATGAGGGCGCAGCCTGAAATATAATTTACAGGCTTGCTGAAATACCAAGAATTGATCTCTCCCTCCAGAAAACCTGTCAGGGAGGGATATCTTGGGTTCTGGCTGAGCCTGTTCCTGAATCAAGCCCTCAAAGCCCACCAACAGCTGCAGTTGCTGCACCAACTCACCGCGCAGCCCCCTAATCTCATCAGTAAATATTTGTAGCATTTGGGCAAAGGTTTGCTTTGGGTCCATAGCTCAGCAGAAAAAAGTTGGGTTGGTGATAATATGATGGTTACGTGTGACTGGACACACCGCCTCCAGTAGGGTGAATTTCTCTGACACACGTGACCCTGGATACACTGCCTCCAGTAGGGCGAATTTAAATAATATAGGGAAACACCAGGGAAACCGATACAATGGAGTGCCCTGCGATAGGGAACAGGGACGTGGAGACCTCCTGCACTCCCCTGAGTCAGTGTCTCAACACTCCTAACAGTCCCTATGCAGGTTCCGCACCTGGCGCCGAGCAGGATACCTAAAAATCCCTAGCTCGCCCTGCACCTAGCCCTTTCTAGTGAATTGGACGGTGCAGAAACTAATCCCACCACTGCACTAAAACACACATAAGGGAAGTCACAAACAGTGAAAACACCACTTAGCTTTGCTCTGTTGCTATTGCTCCAAGCAACAGAGTACGACACCAAAGTTCAGCTTCACCCCTGAAGCTCAACACATGAATTCAGCTTCCACCTGAAGCTATAACACCAGAGCTCCCCTGGGCTGCCAGGAACTCCTCTCTGTAGTTCCTTCCTTCACCAGACTTGGTTGGAAATGAGCAATATCACCAACAGTGAGTGAGAGAACAAGACACTCCTATAGTTAAACCAGAGCAATCACACCTGTTAGTGATATCACGTGCACTAAACTAAAGTAACCAGAGTGCAATGACCCTAATGGCCACCGGGGGCAAAACTACCTTTAAGCACACAGCTTAAGGAAAAAAAAAGGTTACTTATGCATTTATCTGTCATAATCCAACCCAGATCATGACACGTAACATGCGGTGTATATGGATTCTATCCACTATATGTATAGTTGTACCCAGGAATTATAAAAGTCCCACTGTATATGGGTGGACTTCATTATACATGGCACTTCATCTATAGGTACAGTTGTAGCCAGGAATTATAGGAGTCCCACGGTATATGGGTGGACTTCAGTATACTTGGCACTTCATCTGTGGCCCCGCGGGTCATGTTTTTGCGATTTCCGTAGAGTTGCACAGGTGAGAGAATTCCTGATGCCTTGATGATACTTCCACCATCTGTGTGGTAATGGGGGGTCCAGGGGGCGTGCCCCGTGGGTCTGTGGGGACTGGAGTTTGGGAGACACTGATCTATAGGTATAGTTGGACCCCAGAATTATAGTGCTACCTTGGTATATACATGATATATCTACACTCCAGAAGCCCAGTAAATATGACTGCAAACCTCCTGGATCATTATAAGCCTGTATATAGGGCTGTCCCCTGCAAATATGGCAGCATCTTTTATATTGTGCCCTGCTTGATGGCTCCCCCTAGTGGTGCTGCATTGGCTTTACAGTAGGTTAACAGTCACGGTATATACCCATCATTCGATTATCTACATTGCCTATGATGGTGGATAGTGCTGTGGGGAAGAGTTTACCTGGGGCCTTATCCTATATGTAATTACATAATATAAGGAATAAGTTGTGGGTGTGTAACTGGTCAAAAAAAAAAACACCTTGGTGTTGAATGGGGACAATCAGTGCAGCAGACAAGAGGCAGAGCCATAAACACAAGTGCTGTCATTACTGAAGGCAGGTAGAGTTATGTACATGTGGTAGGGGGCCGGATTGGGTGGTGGTCCACTGCTTACCACGACCGGACGATGCAAAGACGAGACGGAGGCAGAATTCAGTTGTAACAGATCTGGGTTTATTGGCCGTCCTCCTGACGACCACAAGCACACACCGCAGCCTCTTTACAGTTCTTCATCTCCAGGCCCGGGTACCTGCACCGTTCCTCCAGTCGAAGTAACGTCCCTCGTGGATCTTTCGCTGGGGCTGTCCTAGACCAATAAACCGCCAGCGCTTCACCTGCTCGAGGTCGTCGTCCAACCGGTACCCCGGGGCCTCGTCTGTCCTGCGGTCCGTCGGGTCAGGGCCACCCCCCCGACTGTCTCTTTCCTGTCAGTCCCCTAGTCGAGCTCTTTGCTGTTCTCCGTCTTCTGCCGAGCTCCTCCCGGGACTAGCCTGCCTGGAACCCCAACCAGTCCTATTTATCCCCTCTCTCACTGGGAATTCCCCTCCTGGGTTCCTATCTCCCTGCCCCCCATGACTAAGCATTTCTCGAGCCCTAAGCTGCTGTTGAGTCCTGAACTACTCCCCCTGCCATCTTGTGGTCATTTCTAGGTACTGCACTCTCTTGTCTGTCTTTCCCAGCTATCACCCTGCTGTCCTTGTCAATCTCCGTCCATAGTGCACCAACCGTTCCCTCCTACTTCCAGTCAAGTCTGTCCATCAAGTCACCTTCCCCACAGACACAACAGTGCTAGCCATTAATGAGGGCCAGCAGAGGCATAAACACAACAGTATCAGGCATTACTTACGGCGGGTAGAGTAATGAGAGGTGTCTTTATCCTATATGAATTCCCATAATTTAAATAATATGGTAGGTGAGGAATGGGTCAACACGGGGATCGATGACTAATGGTGAGTGTGGTGGGCTCAGCGTAAATTTTCCTACTACACGGCATTTGTCCAGGACGAAGAAATATTAAAAAAAAAAAAACGTAATAAATATCGTGGTCCTTGTGGGTGAGCCCAATGGTCAGAGAAAGTACCCCCTTGTTATTTAGGTGAGTTGGGAATGCTGCGGCCCGGTTCTTGACTGTTATATTGACCGACTCTTGTTTCTTTAAGGCTGACCTCTGGACAAGCAGGAACCCAGTGCAATAAACTGAAGAGCAGTATACCTAATCGGGGTGACCTTCAGTCAGTGAGAGCAACTAAAAAAAAAAAGAAGTGATCAAGTGTGTTAACACAAAGGGCAATATGCCTCTCCCCCAGTATCCGTCAGCCAGGGGAAGCAGCTAAGGGTAATTAAATACATCACAAGAATCAATAGGCCTATCCCCAACAACTTGGACCCAGTGGCAGCGGTTAGCAGTGAATGTCATCAAGTGCATGGAGAACAAGTAACATAGGTTTAATTCAATTACTATGTCCAGGTATTATGAAGGTTATTTAATAGTCTGTTATCATGTTGATGTTACATTGGGTATTGTTTTTAATTACTCGTTAATTAAAATATCTTCCTCTTTATATATACTCATCAATTTTCCGGGAATAGTATTAGGTACATTTAAAAAAAAAAAAAAGGTTACTGTTCACCTATCGTACATATTGGTGTTTCTAGAACCAAAACCTAGAAATTAGGGGGCTGGCTACGGTATAATAGTTTGAAGCATGATGCATGTCATTATACAGGTATGCATTCTGTTGCCCCCCACCCCCTTCGGAATAGAACTGATTTCACAAAGAATTTTTAGTCAGACAGGCGCTTAAGGGTTCTCGGAAAGTAAAAAGCCAAATGGACAACAGGTGGCCAGTGTCATTTGGGTTTTTGCTAAATTTAATCTTACAATTAGAGGCTGTCTGCAGGTCACGTTTCAACATAGAATTGTTTAGGTTGGCGTTTTGCTGCCATTTTCAGGCAATGAGAATTGGGTAAATAGCACCGGGTAGAACCAAAGTTGGGGACATTTTAGCCGGAGACAATCTTAGCCAAACCGGAGACATCATGGCCACCCAAAAAGGGGTAGAATTTTGAATCAGTAAGTCAAAACGGACCAATGGGATAAAAGGAAGAAGGTAATGTTTGGAAAGGTGAAGAATTTTGTTATGTGCCCGTTGCAATGTTTTGGAATATTTATAGCTTCTAGGCCCAGGCAAGGGGAACCATTGTTGTCAGGAGAACTGTCCCCTTTTTTCAGAATATCAATTCATCAAGGTGTTTCGGAGGTGCTTGGAAGGAACAGGCATGGAGCCGCACAGCTATGGAGGTCATTCCTTTCACATCAGGGCTGCAAAAGAGGCAGCAGTTGGAGGTTTAAGTTTGGAAATTGTGATGAGAATTGGCCGGTGGGAGTCAAAACGGTATTGGTCCTACTTACAACCCACGGATGTGAAGGGGCGAATCTTTTGGGGTAACTGACATATTGCACTAACTTATGGTTGTTTCATTACAGAGCGGGTTCCACAAGCTAATCTGGATTCTATGCCATTGTTATGTTCACTGTGGAGCTCTATGAGCAGACAGACGGAATGGCGGTAGACAGCTGGGTTTCAAAAGGGATGTGACGTTAACTAGGTGATTGGATCTACGGGTTTAGCATGGGGGTGGGTAATTCACGAGTTTTAACAAGCAGACAGCGCCATAGAGCGCCTGATATCTTAGTCCTGCATGTGGGCGGTAATGACCTGGGAGTATGCTCTGGGAAGGGACTGGTTTGGGACATCAAAATAGACTTGAAGCAGCTATGGGGGGCGTTCCCAAATTTAAAAGTATGGTGGTCTGACATGATACCCAGGAAATTTTGGAGGGGAGCCCAATCCGTTACAAGGATTAACAAAGCACGAATTAAAATCAACAAACCAGTGTCCTGATTCGTGGTGCAGAACAGGGGAGTAGCGGTATGTCATGCGAGTTTTGACAGTATAGAGGAGGAATTTTGGTTAGCAGATGGAGTGCATTTGAACGCTGTGGGGACTGACTTGTGGACATTGGGATTGCAAGAAGGCATTGAAAAGGCCACAGCATGCTGAAAGGTGGGGTCTCGAACACTTGAGGTGGTCAAGGTGCTCTCAGTGTGGCGCTGGTGGGTCCTCGAAGTTAGGCAAAATTAGGATTGGGGATTCGTTAAATGCATGGATCCCCGTCATTTGATATGGTGGTGGTCTGGTGAGTTTTGGGTGATACCTGGCGATGGAACGTCGGGTTCACATTAACTGGACATTTGGGTGATACCCGGCGATAGAACGTCGGATGCACGTTAACTTGAGATTTGGGTGATACCTGGCGATGGAACGCTGGGATCACAGTAACACGAGTTAGTGGGTGATTCCCGGTGATGGAACGTCGGGATCACATGATCAAGAGTGCACCCCTTCCCTCGGTGCATGGTGCTTCTAAGTCAGAGGAAAACGCGGCTAGGAGTAAGGCTGGGGGAAAAGGGGCAATACCATTTTAAAAAACCACCAGACTGTTATAACTTTGAGGACCTCACCAAGTGTCTTTGATTACCAAAGACTATCAATAAATGGGCTGTTGTGGCCGTTATTACTAGAGATGAGCGACTTTGCCTTTTTTAGGGTCGGTTCGGGTTTCATGAAACCCGACTTTCTCAAAAGTCGAGTCGAACGAAATCGGCCGACAATAAAGTCGTGAAAAGTCAAGAAACATGAAACCCAATGCAAGTCAATGGAGAGAAAAGTCGGCAGTGAGATAGAGAGAGAGGGAGAGAAGAGAGAGAAGAGAGAGAGATTTTGCTGCCTCTAGGGTTAAAATTCATGCCTGGTGTGTTTACAGTCCTCCACTCACTGCCGACTTTTCTCCACCATTGACTTGCATTGGGTTTCATGTTTCACGACTTTTCACAACTTTTCCCTATAGTCGGCCGATTTCGTTCGGCAAAGTCGCTCATCTCTAGTTATTACCCAAAAGAAAATGGTTGTCGCTTGTCTTAAAGTAAAAGAGGGGGCGGGGGACCTTTGGAGGGGGGAATTGGATCAGGAGAAATCGACCTCTCCAGAGTCAAGAAACACATATTTATACACAACACAGCAGAGAAATAATGCAATAGATAAGACAAGTGATGTGAAGCAGAACTATCATTATGGTAGAGTGATTGACAGTTTTGGCCATAAATATTGGAACAGTTCATAGATAAGGAGTATGAAAGTTTTATTGTCCTCTAATTGGGGTCTCGTTCTGGTCTGAGGAGCAAATTCCTTAATTGATGTAAAATGCTAATGCACTGCTATGTATAGTACAAGCAATTAGATCATCACAGCTTCACGTGCCCTAAGATAATTATTAAATACAGTAAATGTTTTTAAAAAGTTCTAAAAAATAGGAAAAAATAAAAAAACACAAGTTCAAATAAATCTCTTTTTGCCCCATTAAAAGTAAAACAATAAAGAAAATGGACATAATTAGCATTGATGCGTTCATAAAAGTCCAATCTACCAAAATACAAAGCAAATTAATCCAATCGGTAAACTACATAATGGAAAAACAAATTGGCCAGATTTACGTTTTTTTTTGACCACCACAGCATTGCAATAAGACGTGATCAAAACACTGTATATACCTCAAAATGGTATCAGTAAAAATATCAACTCAGGGCACAAAAAAATCAGCCGCCACACAGCACTGTGTCCTGAAAATTGAAAGCATCTCAGAAGATGGTAGCAAAAGCAAAAATTTATTTTTTTTTAATTTTCCAAAATGTTTTCACCAATTAGAAAAAAAAACTATACATGTTTGTTATCTGCGTTATTATAATCACATGGAGAATCATAATACCAGGTCAGTTTTACTGCATAGTAAACATGGTAAATGAAAAAAGAAATTGTGAAATTGCCCTTTTTATTGCAATTTAAGTGCATTTGGAACTTTTTTGCCACTTTCCAGTGCATCACATGTTAAAATGAATGAAATCATTCAAAAGTACAACTCGTCTTGCAGAGTACAAGCCCTCATATGGCTATGTGGACATAAAAATGAAAAAAAAAAATGGAAAATCGCCTGGGACTGAAGGGGTTAAACTTGAAATAACAAAAAAAAATGGAAATTCCCGTAAAAATATGTAAATGAGGACTAATAAAAAAACCTATATTATTCTTGTGTAGAACTGTTATGGCTTAGATTTTATACCTTGCTTTGATTAACATATAAAGAATTTATATCTACTGTGTAAATCTACTGGTAGCTGTAATATCTCCATATCTAATTTGTCTAACGTCAGCAGATCCGGAAATACATTGTGTTTCACCCCAAATTAGCTCTCCCTAGAAAGGGGTTTCCACGACAGAACAGATATTGCAAGCTTCTATTTATAGCTAAATAGGTTGGTTTTATTACTAAAAATTATCTTGTACAGACAAATTTGGTCCCTGTTGGCACAGGACTGCTGGCACCTCCTCTGTTTACTAGTTACACACCACAGTAGTGTTTTACTGATTATGCCAAACAAAACGAAAGAAAATCCTTGCCTCTTACCTAAATTCTACCTCCACAAGACTCAGTTCCTTCAGATCTGCACTGAGCTCGAATGCCCGTAAAATAGGATCTTCTTCAGTTAACATGATTAGGGCTGGACTAGCCAAACAACGGTAAATATCGAGACGAAATCTGCAATCCACAGAGAAACATCACCAAATATTTAACTGAAGACATAATTGGTTGTTCTGTTAAAGTGGACCTGTCACCACTATGTCATTATTATCTCTATATATAAAAATGAATGTGTGTCTGTATGTGTCTGTATCACCAACCAATCACGAAGCATCTTTCATTTCACCAGAGCTGTTTAAAAGAAGCTGAGCTGTGACTAGTTGCTATGAGCAACAGTTTTCCCACTCCGGAAAACACCTCAGCAGACACTGACATGGTGGGAGAAATCTAGCATCCCTGGGAACATAAGCTCCCAACCATTGTCTGCCCCCAGAAAGGAGCAGAGAGCACATGACAGAAATGAATCACCCCCTCCCGTGCCCATATACCCATCACACATCCTCCATCCTATAGGCACATCTTTCCTCTTAAAGGGATCATTGGTATGGAAGTTAGAGCAAATCCACCCAGGGCTTTGGTTTTGACCCCCGGGTCTCTTTAAAGGATCTATGGTATGGAAGTTAGGGCAATTCTACTAAGCACTCTGGTTCTGACCCCAGGCCCCTCTTAAAGGGATCCCCGGTATGGAAGTTAGGACCGTTCCACTCAGCTCTGTGGTTCTGACCACAGGGTCTCTTAAAGGGATCATTGGTATGGAAGTTAGGGCAATTCCAATAAGCGCTCTGGTTCTGACTCCAGGCCCCTCTTAAAGGGATCTCCGGTATTTAAATTAGGGCAAATCCCTCAGTGCTCTGAATCTGACCCCAGGATTCTATTAAAAGGATCATTGGTATGCAAGTCGGGGCAAATCCACTCAGCACTCTGGTTCTGATCCAAGGCTCTCTTAAAGGGATCCCTGGTATGGAAGTGAGGGCAAATACACTCTACGCTTTGGTACTGACCCCAGGCCTCTCTTAAAGGGATCTCCGGTATGGGATATTAAGGGTAGTAGTCCAGTAGCTCTGACTGACAGGATGATGTGGGATATTAGGGGTAGTAGTCCGGCGGCTGTGACGGGATGATGTGGGATATTAGTGGTAGTTGTCCGGTGGCTATGGCTGATGGGATGATGTGGGATATTAGGGGTAGTAGTCCGGCGGCTGTGACGGGATGATGTTGGATATTAGTGGTAGTTGTCCGGTGGCTATGGCTGACAGGATGATGTGTGATATTAGGGGTAGTAGTCCGGTAGCTCTGGCTGACAGGACCATGTGGGATATTAGGGGTAGTAGTCTAGTGGCTCTGGCTGATGGGACCATGTGGGATATTAGGGGTAGTAGTCCGGTGACTCTGGCTGACGGGATGATGTGGGATATTAGGGGTTGTAGTCCGGCGACTGTGACGGGATGATGTGGGATATTAGGGGTAGTAGTCCGGTGGCTCTAGCTGATGGGACAACGTGGGATATTAGGGGTAGTGGTCTGGTGGCTCTGGCTGATGGGATGATGTGGGATATTTGGGGTAGTAGTCCAGTAGCTCTGACTGACGGGATGATGTGGGATATTATAGTGAATGTGGCTATGCGTAGTGGGCGGGGCTCTACACTCAGCTTTATATATATAGATATAATCATTATAATTTGTTATAACTAACCGTAGTTAGTAACTATGCCCAGGCAGCGACGGGCTCTTCAGCTAGTTAATTATAAGAATGATAATTACTGAAAACATAGGCTCTAACTGTATGTAAAGATAACACGAAGATCACTGAGACAGGTGTCATAAGATTTATTTCTATTCATAGCGAACAGTCCTAACCTGGAGTGTCTCAGACTATCCTTCTTGTTCTTGGCCGTACAGAGGGTACACTCACAGCCGACAGCATGAGGTTTTGGAAGAGAGACGTCTTGTTTTAAGAGCATTGTCAGGATTTCATAGTTGTTTCTGTGAGCAGCTAAAATAACAGGAGCCACGTCCATAGTTGTGGAGTACTCTGGATTTTGTATACGCTCCATGAGTTTCTGAAATAAAAGCAGTTGTTAAAAAAAGTTCAGTATATTGTATTGATTGGGACAATGTCCTCAAAAATAGGAGCACAGAAAATAAATGGGAAATATTTACCGTAAATCACTTTTACACACCCACTGCGAGCTAGCCATACTGTACAGAAATAAAAGGGCTAGGAACAGGAGAACACCAATGTTGCTAAATAAGGATGTAAAAAGGGCAATAAATAAAAAGAACAAGGCATTTGGGAAGCTAAAACAAGAAGGCAATGAAGAAGCATTAAAAAGTTATAGAGAAAAAAATAAAATGTGTAAAAAACAAATACATTTAGCAAAAGTGGAAACTGAGAGACTCATTGCTAAGGAAAGTAAAACAAACCCCAAACTATTCTTTAATTATATAAACAGTAAAAAGATTAAAATTGATGGTGTCAGCCCTTTAAAGAACAATGAGGGCGAAATCATAGAGAGCGATGTGGGAAAAGCAAATGTTTTAAATACTTTTTTCTCAACAGTGTTCACACAGGAAAAGGATTTGCCAGGGGAAATGCAGAGTGATAATGTAAACTCCCCATTAAGTATTACCTGCCTAACCCAGGAAGAAGTGCAGAACCACCTTAGTAAGATTAAAATTGACAAATCACCAGGCCCTGATGGCATTCACCTTCGGGTATTCAGGGAGTTAAGTAATGTGATAGACAGGCCTCTATTCCTTATATTTAAAGACTCTATAGAAACAGGGTCTGTACCTTTTGATTGGCTGCATGCAAATGTGGTACCAATATTCAAAAAGGGGTGTAAAAGGGAACCTGGAAACTATAGGCCGGTAAGCTTAACATCTGTTGTGGGTAAAATTTTTGAAGGGTTTCTAAGGGATACCATTATGGAATATCTCAATGTTAATAAATGTTTAACTCCATAGCAACATGGATTTATGAAGGATCGCTCCTGTCAAACTAACCTGATCAGCTTCTATGAGGATGTAAGCTCTCAAATGGACCAAGGAGAATCATTGGATGCCATTTATCTCGACTTCTCTAAAGCATTTGACACTGTCCCACATAAAAGATTGGTAAGTAAGATGAGAACGCTTGGGCTAGGGGAAAATGTGTGTAGATGGGTAGGTAGCTGGCTTAGTGATAGAAAACAAAGAGTGGTTATTAATGGTGCATACTCAGATTGGGCCAGGGTTACTAGTGGGGTACCACAGGGTTCTGTATTGGGCCCCCTACTGTTTAATATATTTATTAATGATCTAGTGGATGGCTTTCACAGTAAAATATCAGTATTTGCAGATGATACAAAACTATGTAAGGTAGTTAACACAAAGGAGGACAGTTTGCAACTACAGACAGATTTGAGTAAATTGGAGAATTGGGCTGAAAAATGGCAAATGAGGTTTAACACAGATAAGTGTAAGGTTATTCACATGGGAAGGAGAAACAGATGCTACAATTACTTACTAAATGGGAAACTGCTGGGGAAATCAGACATGGAAAAAGACTTAGGCATCTTAGTCAATAAGAAGCTAAATTGGAGTGCCCAGTGTCAGGCAGCTGCCACCAAAGCAAATAGGGTCATGGGATGCATTAGAAGAGGTCTGGGGATACGAGATGAAACATAATTCTCCCTCTGTACAAATCACTCGTCAGACCACACTTGGAGTATTGTGTGCAAATTTTGGACGCCGGTGCTCAAGAAAGACATTACTGAACTTGAAAGGGTTCAAAGGCAGGCTACTAAAATGATAAATGGAGTTGATTCACTACAATACCCAGAAAGGTTATCAAAATTAGGTCTATTTACTCTAGAAAAGAGAAGACTTAGGGGAGACTTAATATATATGTACAAGTATATCAGAGGGCAACACAGAGATCTCTCCAATGAACTGTTTGTACCAAGGACTGTGACAAGAACAAGGGGGCATTCTCTTCGTTTGGAGGAAAGACAACTTCTGCACCAGCATAGAAGAGGGTTCTTCACGGTAAGAGCAGTGAGGCTCTGGAATTCTCTTCCTGAGGAAGTGGTGATGGCCAACTCACTGAATGAATTTAAGAAAGGAATGGATGCTTTTCTTGTGAGTAACAGTATAGAAGGTTACGAATAACAGAATATTATAGGTAGATGGTTGACCCAGCTTAGGGGAAGGAATTTTTTCCCTATGGAGAAAATTGGCTTGTACTCTGTGGATTTTTTGTCTTCCCCAGGATCAACACAATGCAGAACAGCTGCACTAAAAATAGGCTGAACTAGATGGTCATAAGGTCTTCCTTCAGCCTTCAAAACTATGTTACTATGTTATGTATGGAGAAGAAACAATATATCAGGAATACAATCATGCTTACATATCCCAACTTATGTTTAACAGCATTTTCAGAAAATGTTTGATCATAGAAACACTTAGTATTGGTTCTATTAATGAGATCCCCACCTGAGCAGATCCCCAACTGAGCAGATCCCCACCTGAGCAGATGTGCTCTGGTTGGCATTAATCTTTTCTGAGACTTATAACTGACTCCATAAACAGTTTATAGAGCCTACCTTAAGCCTTGATGACAGCAGCGTTCAGATGAACACTTCAGAGCCTATACTTTACAAATTCAGGAGTTGAGCCAAAGACTCACTCCTTGTTTCACAGAGAAGCGTCATGTGAATAATTTCTGCCATTCTTTATCTAAATTTACATTCTTAGGACAAATCCAGTATAACAATACAAAATCTTTCATCACAACTGATACAGAGCCAACTTTGAAGCCATCATTAGCATAGTACTATAAAATAGGGCCTATTAAGCAGTTTTTGTAATTTGTGATTAAAAGTTAATTCGGTTTTAGCTGTACTGAGAAAACTTTTAATATGATTTATATATATACCCCTATATACTGTATTGCACTGATTAGCACCTACCACAATTGTTGGCCTTGTGGTCCATTTTGGACGATGATTCAGTAGAATATCTACTGCTCCAACCACTTCAGAGTCTATTGCCACCAGCAGTGCATCTGTTGACTGCAAAATAAGAGATTTATGCATTTACATGTCAGCTATGATCTTTTAATATTATTTTTAAAATCACCAACATTACTTGGACCTTACCAATACTTGCCCCAAAACCAAGAAACTTGTTTGAGCATTAAGAAGCAAAAATGCTAATTAGGTACCCAGAAAAAAAGATCTTGGGAGAAAATAACCCCAAACCATTAAAAATACCCATCCAAAACTTACCAAAGAGCCCTCTATATCCTCTCTGTCCTTGCCATCATCAGTGCACAGAACAGGAGACCAACTGCTACCCCATATATAGAGACACTTGAGGAGGCATGATAAGAGAAGACGATTGATGGAAGATGAACAAAGAGAGGAAGACACAATGAGAAATGGGAGAAGTAAGCATGGGACATAATGTCACAATGGTGCAAACAGTGTATGATTAAAACCTATGAAGAAAACTAAATGTAAAAAAGTTTCAAACTATTAATATATTTGTTATTTTTGCAACTCATCCTAAAAAATCTTTAATACATTTAATTTACAGGCATACAGTGATCAGAGGATGGCACAAATTATCACATGTTCCCAGTTTTGTCCCTTTTTTCCATAAAAGTGTCCAACATTAATGCTGACATCTTGTTAGGTAGCGTGCATGGTTAATATTTGCATGTCCTACAGGATGGGGACTAGAGAAACCTCATACAAGTCCTCTGTACCATCTAGTATACTCCACAATTAGTCAATGATTAGATTTGGAATCTTGATCCTAAACCTTGAGGGACAAAAGTTGGAAACAAATTCAAGTGCATTGAATCGATGAAGAAAACACAATTCAGCCTTTGTTTTTTTTCCATTTTGCGGTAATAATGACCTAATTACTACCACAAAATCAAAAAACAATGGCTGAATTCTGCTTGTTTTTGACCGTTTTGCAGCACTCGGATGTTCTTGGTCAGTATTATTGCCACAATTCCAAATTTGTATCGTTTTTATAATTAAGTGGTGACAAAAAATTAGGAGATAGGTCAAAATAAAACTTTGGTTTCTATGGCGCCTTTTTCTCTTTATTGCATTATGAGTTGATTAATTTTATTTTTTTATAGCTTAGATTTTTACAAATGGGACAATAATACATACATATTTTTTAACTACTTTTACTTTTTTATACTTTTCTTTTGAAACTGTTTGATCAATTGTTCTATATAATATACGTTGAGGGAAATAAGTATTTGATCCCTTTCTGATTTTGTAAGTTTGCCCACTGACAAAGACATGAACAGTCTGTACTCTGTACCTTTAAGGGTAGGTTAATTTTTGAGAAATAGAATATCAAAGGTAAAATCCAGAAAATCACATTGTATAAATTATATAAAGTTATTTGCATTTTGCAGTAAGAAATAAGTATTTGATCCCCTACCAACCATTAAGAGTTCTGGCTCCTACAGACCAGTTAGACGCTCCTAATCAACTCGTTAAAGACAGCTGTCTTACATAGTCACCTTTAGAAAAGACTCCTGTCCACAGGCTCAATTAATCAGTCAGACTCAAACCTCTACAACATGGCATGACCAAAGAGCTTTATAAGGATGTCAGGGGCAAGATCATAGACCTGCACAAAGCTGGAATGGGCCACAAAACCATATGTAAGACGCTGGGTGAGAAGGAGACAACTGGCACAATAGTGAGAAAATGGAAGAAATAGAAAATGACTGTCAATCGACATTTATCTCGGGCACCATGCAAAATCTCACGTCGTGGGGTATCCTTGATCATGAGGAAGGTGAGAGATCAGCCTAACACTACACGAGGGGAACTTGGTAATGATCTCAAGGCAGCTGGGACCACAGTTACCAAGAAAACCATTGGTAACACATTACGCCATAAATGTTTATAATCCTGCAGTGCCTGCAAGGTCCACCTGCTCAAGAATGCACATGCGCAGGCCCATCTGAAGTTTGCCAATGAGCACCTGGATGATTCTGTGAGTGATTGGGAGAAGGTGCTGTGGTTAGATGAGACAAAATTTGATCTCTTTGGCATTAACTCAACTCGCCTTGTTTGGAGGAAGAGAAATGCTGCCTATGACACAAAGAACACCATCCCCACTGTCAAGTACAGAGGCTGAAACATTATGTTTTGGGGGTGTTTATCTGCTAAGAACACAGGACTACTTCACCTCATCAATGGGAGAATGGATGGAGTCATGTACTGTAAAATCCTGGGTGACATCTTCTTCCCTCCGCCAGGACATTAAAAATGCGTCGTGGCTGGGTCTTCAAGCAAGACAATGACCCAAAACATACAGCCAATGCAACAAAGGAGTGGTTCAAAAAGAAGCACATTAAGGTCATAGAGTGACCTAGCCAGTCTCCAGACCCTAATCCCATATAAAATTTATGGATGAAGCATCGAGTTGCCAAGTGACAGCCTCAAAATCGTAATGATTTAGAGATGACCTGCAAAGAGGAGTGGACCAAAATTTCTCCTGAAATGTACGCAAACCTCTTCATCAACTACAAAAAACGTTTAACTGCCAACAAGGGTTTTGCCACCAAGTATTAAGTCTTATTTGCCAGAGGGATCAAATACTTATTTCTCACTGCAAAATGCAAATAAATTTATATAATTTATACAATGTGATTTCCTGGATTTTATCTTTGATTTTCTATCTCTCAATATTAAAATTAATCTATCCTTAAAATTATAGACTGTTCATGTCTTTGTCAGTGGGCAAACTTACAAAATCAGCAAAGGGTAAAATACTTATTTGTCCCACAGTATATAGTGAAAATAATGTTATTCTATGTCTGGGCTTCACAGGTAGACTAAGGTGGCAGCCTCGGGGGTCATTAGCAGGGCCAAATTTACCATGACAACAAATCGATTTATGCGATTGCATAATGTAAATGTTGCTGAAAGTGAATAACTGAAATGGTTAATCAGCAGTCATTAGAGTTATCTCTGGTTACAAGCAGGTACCAACTGGGTACAAAAACAGCATCTATTTGGTACGCTGCAGGCTCAGCTCCCGAGCCTGATCCATACATTGACACGATGTAGGCTGTACTATTACATCCTTCAGTGATAACGGGTTAATTAAACAGAATACTTAGATATGAATAAAAAGTATTGAGCACCCAGACTTGTAGAGCAGATTTAGTCATTGTGAATTTCTAGATGATTACCATAAATTAATTATTTTGGACAACAAACACTGCCTTTTTAGGTCAAAATCATTAAGATCAGAATGCTCACCAAGACTACACATATATAATGCTTACATACAGAAGGATTATTAATATATATTTAATAAGTAGTTAATTAAACTAATATTAGTGTTGAATTCCAATCATATCTATTAGTAAAACTCCACTTACAATTTACATTGTTGTGTATATTCCTTATGGGCCCATTTACATCCTGCTCATTATTTAGATGATTTTGAATGGAGTAGTCTAATAGTTCTTATGGGAAATCTTATCAGGTGATTCAAATTGAGCTTCTGTGGTAGCCAGAAAATCAGGATAAATGGATGAATTGCTCAACTGAACAATAAGACCTGGTCATAAATAGAGATGAGCGAATTTGTTCGGATTTTGGCCCCGAATCTGATTTTGACATATTCGCGCAATATTAAACACTATTCGTAGTGAATGTTTGTCTTATGTTTGGTTCCAAACATATTCAGAAGTTTCTACTCCCATTGACTCTAATGACGTTTGGATGTGTTCGATGAATATTGTAAAAACAAAATTCGAGTCTGATCATATTCGGAACCATATCCGAAAAAAATCGCTCATCTCTAGTCATAAATCAGCTGTGACAATCCTCATATTCACAACTGAAGTTGCTAACCACTAGATCAAATACAGTTATTTCCCACATAAAATTAGAACTAATGGAAATAGCAAAAGTGATAAATAGGATTTGAGAGACATATTGTCTAGTGATAAGCAGCTGTAACTTGCTGGAGCTTAGGCTATGTTCTTACAGAACGTTTTTTTACAGTGCATTCAGTAACTCTGCCTGAATTCCATGGTGGCTCAGTGGTTAGCACTGTAGTTTTGCAGTTATGGGGTTCTAAGTTTAAATCCCAAGGACAACATCTGCAAGGAGTTTTTATGTTCTCCTTGTGTTTGCGTGGATTTCCTCCAGGTTCTCTGGTTTCCTCCCACACTCCAAAGACATACTGATAGGGATTCTAGATTGGGAGTCCAAATGAGGACATTGATGATGATGATGTCTCTAAAGTGCTGTAGAATTAGTGGTGCTATGTAAGCGAGTAAAATAAGTAAATTGCCCCAAAAATTTGAGTTACAGGAACCCCTGATAGGGTGAAAAACTGCAACGATACAAATAGATGGAATTTTAATTAACTCCATATGCTTTTTTGCTTTTTCTTGAAAGAGTCCATATCCTCAGATGAGCAGAGAAATGTAGCAGATTATGTGGATGTGCCCATCTGAACAGACGGACACTTTTAGATAAAAAACACAGGGTTCACTTTGACTCCCTTTTTTGTCATTGCAGTTTATGACCCCATCAGAAGTTCATCTGAGTCACGTTTTTAGTGGGATTCAGGCAGAATCATCCAAATCCACTGCAGGTATCAACTCTATTGTTGTATAGAAAAAAATAATCTCTAAGGTAATCATAAAAAATATATTATTATTTTTCCAAATAAATGTTAAGCATGGTACAAATGGCAGTAGGTTCAGTTGAAGAGAAAGAGACAAAACACATGAATAACACGACGACAGCAATTATGTGATGTGCGTCACACAAAATGTGTAGACTATATCCACCTGACAGCCATGGTCCAGAAGAAGTTGTAGAATTTCCAAGTTCTCATTTTCAATGGATATTGTAATGGCGTTTCTTCCTAAGACATCTACTGAATTAATATTTAATTCATCTGAACTGTTCTCTTCCAAGAGCTTTTTAACCATGTAATAGTCGCCTAAAAGAAAAGAGATTAAGTGATGAATACTGTAGCACTATCAGAAGATTAGCACTTAAAGAAATACTATAATAAAAACAACAGATACAAGAATTGGACAAGATAGATGAAGCATGCCAACTAGCACTTACGGTATATATTAAATCAAATATAACTTTTATTAAAAGGATAATAATCAACAGCCCGAGGAGGGAGAAGTAGAATACCTCAAGGGCTGGTGGGTAATCACATAAACAATCATAGTATGGAAGGATATGAAGCGTTCATAATCATAAGTGGTACAGATCACAACAGATCTCGACAAAAATGAGAAAGGTTCTGAAGAACGCTCCCCTGTGTAGGATCCTTGCCCTAAAGAAGATCAAAATGACCATTTACATGAATAGTTTGGGTAGTTTGCCATCCACTTTGTCTGATAAGTGGTCTTGGATTAATAGTGTTTTGAGGCAGAACAGTTAACATTTTCGACCTCGTCAACAATTTTGTGAAGCCAACATTCCTAACTTCCCAGCAGCAACTCACATACTCATGACTTAAAAGAGTTTCCGCTGAAAACACATTATCTCCTAATCAAAGCAAATGTTGTTAACTTTCTGATTTGGGGAGGTTCAACTGCTGGGACCCACAACGATCGTCAGAAGAGGGAACTTTTATCCCCAATGGTGCGCTTTTTTCTGTTATAAAATAGACGTTAGGTTGGATGCCTGGCCACCATTCCATTCATTTTCTATAGGGCTGCCAGGAAAAGCCGAATGCAGCGCATGGCAGCCCCATAGGGGAATAAATGCAGGAGCAGTTGGGCATGTGCACTCCATTCTAAAAGGGATAAAAGTTCCCTGTTCTGCTGATTGGTGCATATCCCAGTAGTTGACTCCCACTGATCAGTAAGTTATCACCTATCCTGTGGATAGGATAAACTTCTTTTCACTTGACATTCCAGCTTATGTCGTTACTATATAAAGGTATGGCAGTACCTTAAATATAGATAAGGGAACATGAGGGTAAGGATTCTGTAGAGAGCTTCATGTATCAGAGAGGACATTCTGTGTGTTGAAGAATTATAATTAGGGAACACATCTCTATCTATCTATCTATCTATCTATCTATCTATCTATCTATCTATATATCTATATCTCTATCTATCTCTATATCTATCTATCTATTTCTATATCTATCTCTCTATCTATCTCTCTTATTTCTTTCTATATCTATCTGTCTATCTATCTATCTATCTATCTATCTCTATCTATCTATCTATCTCTATATCTATATCTATCTATCTCTATTTCTATATCTCTATATCTATCTATCTATCTATTCTATATATCTATCTCTATCTATCTATCTCTATCTATCTATCTATCTATATCTCTATATCTCTATCTATCTCTATATCTATCTATCTATCCCTATATCTCTAACTATCTATCCTATCTCCATATCTATCTATCTCTATATTATCTATCTCTATTTTAGATATAGAGAGAGAGATAGATATAGAGATAAATAGATATAGAGATAGATAGATCTAGAGAGATATAGATAGACTATTTCTATCTATCTCTATCTATCTGTAGCTATCTATATCTATCTATATCTATTATCGATATATCTATCTATCCATCTATCCATAGATCTATCTATTTATCCCATATCTGTCTATCTCTATATCTATCTATCTATCTATCTATCTATCTATCTATCTATCTCTATATCTATTATCTATATATATATATATATATATCTGTATCTATCTATCTATATATCTCTATATCTATCTTTCTATCTATAGCTACCTCTCTCTATATCTATGTATTTATCCATTATCTATCTATCTATCTATCTATCTATCTATCTATGTCTATCTATATCTACGTATCTATATAAAAGCATTATACCCTATGAGGGGGGGCAGCATTATACCCTATGAGGGGGTGTATTATACCCTATGAGGGGGTGCACTATATCCTATGAGTGGGGGAAGCATTATATCCTATGAGGGGGTGCATTATACCCTGTGAGGAAGGCAGCATTATATTCTATGAGGGGGTGCATTATACGCTAAGAGGGGGGCAGCATTATACCCTATGAGGGGGCAGCATTATACCCTATGAGGGGGTGTATTATACCCCGCGAGGGGGGCAGCATTATATTCTATGAGGGGGTGCATTATACCCTATGAGGGAGTGCATTATACCCCTATGGGGGGCAGCATTATATTATATGAGGGGGGCAGCATTATACCCTATGAGGGAGCAGCATTATACCCTATGAGGGGGGCAGCATTATACCCTATGAGGGGGGCAGCATTATACCCTATGAGGGGGGCAGCATTATATTCTATGGGGGGGGCACCATTATACCCGATGAGGGGGGGAAGCATTATACCCTATGAGGGGGGCAGCATTATATTCTATGAGGGGGGCAGCATTATATTCTATGAGATGGCTGCATTATATTCTATGAGGAGGCTGCATTATACTATTTGAGGGGGCTGCTTTATATTTATATTCTATTAGGGAGGCTACCCCAACTCCTGCTACATAATTAAGATATGTTCTACCTTCTATTATACCCGAATATTAGCGTGTTTTACAGCATAATAGGTGGTCTTATATTTCTTTCTATGCAGCTACATAGTGGGCCCCAAGAATGATTTTCTCTGGTGGGCCCAAGGTGTTCCAGTCCGCCGCTGATGGCATTTGAAACCCGATGATACTTACTGTATAATTGTTCTTGTAGTGTGATAATACTCTCAATGAGGTCTTTCACATGGCTGTACAGCAGATACTTATTAGCGCTCATGTTTTCTACTAAACCACATTTATACCACTGCAGGCTACAGAACAATGGCTAAAATTACATTATTAAGATAATATTGAGTCAATGCACAGGAAAATCCACATCTGTCCCAAAATTGGGAATTAAACAGGAATTAAAAGAAGCCCCTTTACCGTAAAGGGGCTATTTTTAATTCCAATTTACCATCCATGACCAAGTCTTTCTGTTCTACAGAACCCATCAAGATAGACATGTAATAAAGCCATGATAAGCATCTAGGAAAGCCTAGAAACTAATTTCCTGACCATCCAAGCGCTCTGCTATCAGCATGGACGCGACCGATAAAGAAACCTAAGATCTAAGAAACAACTGTGTTGACAGGAGCTCAGTGTCTGGTTTGCATATTCACAATTTACTACATCTGCGGTATTCAGTAGCCTCTAGTTAATAAATAGAAAATATTTAGTCCTGCAGGTTAATTTTACCTGTATTAAAAAAATTAACAAGACCTTCTAAAATTAATAGAGGTCACTTCCCTCATTTATTCTGGCCATAGCGCGTTAAATTTATGATGACCTGTGACATCACTTACGTCAGAAATCTTACTCTAGTTAAAGACGAGAGAGTTCTGGCAGGGCGCATGAAAGATAACCACACCTCAGATGCTTCTGATTCATTAAGACGCGTGCTTCTCCTACTGAATCAGAAGTGACTGACACCACCATGTCCCTTCATCAAGACTGGCAAGAGAAAAAAAGGCCAATTTTCCCAATTAGTTAAGACCGGCTATTATCTCAACAGTTTTGATGAATTAGGCGAAAGACTCTTAGTGAGTCAAGAGCCTCTGATGAGTGGTGTGTGCCTTCTTGTTCTTCGCCACATGTCTTACTTAAGACTTTGACTCTAGTAAGATTTCAGGAATAAGGAATGCTACAGCTAATTATAATAATAATAATCTTTATTTTTATATGGCGCTAACATATTCCGCAGCGCTTTACAGTTTGCACACATCACCATCACTGTCCCCGATGGGGCTCACAATCTAAGTTCCCTATTAGTATGTCTTTAGAATGTGGGAGGAAACCGGAGTGCCCGGAGGAAACCCACGCAAACACAGGGAGAACATACAAACTCCTTGCAGATGTTGTCCTTGGTGGGATTTGAACCCAGGACCTCAGCACTGCAAGGCTGCAGCGCTAACCACTGAGCCACCGTGCCGCCCGCATTTAACCAACTGTGGCGTCTTGCCCCAGCTGAGTTCCCGTCCCACCTCAGGTCCGTTCATTTTGGTGGGAAGGTGGAAAACTGACTTGAAAAACGCCAAAAGGCACTACATTTTTGTGCAATTCTGAGTTGTGCAAACAAGGTGAGACTTTTCAGAGTGATTTATGCCAGAATGCTGTCGAAATAGTTTTGATGAATGAAGATCATTATCTCCAAATGGATAGGTGACTGACCTGTCAAAATTACTGCCAAAGCACCTGAACATCCCATCCACAATGTCACAAAATACCCAGAACAACAGGAACAGTAATAGCTAACAGTATATAGAAATCTCCAAGTGGCCAGGACGAGCCTGCATCTAAGGCCTCTTTCACACTTCAGTTTTTTACAATCAGTCACAATCCGCCAGGTTTTGAAAAAAACGGATCTGCAATTTTCTTTTGAGGATCCGCTTTTTTCCCCATTGACTTCCATTATTGGCGGATCGTGACGGATTGCCGTCCGTTGCATCCGTTTTTTTTGCGGATCCGCCAAAAGTTGCTGTCCGTCACCATCCTCAAAGATTTCAAAACGGACCTTGCAACGTTTTTTTCTCTGGCGGATCCTCCAGACACTGATTTAACCCGAAATTCTTTCTGGTTGCCGGACAAAAAAAAAATTCTCTCTCTCTCTCTCTCCCTCTCTCCCTCTCTCTATCTCTCCCTCTCCCCCTTTTCCAGGCTGCGATTCCTTTAAAATTCTTCATTTGTCGGATCCGTCAAAAAAACGGACGGGTGGCATCCGTTGTCGTCAGTACTAAAACGGATCCGACATCCGTCCTTTTGGCGGATTTTGACTGATGCAAAAAACTGAAGTGTGAAAGAGGCCTTATGAATACAGTGGTCTTGATCCTTACAGGGCTGTGTTCATGCCTTAACTTTTAGCCTGTTACTTTTCAGAAACTAAAAAATCTTCACACATAAAAAAGCAGCATAAATGGACTGACAGGTTTCATTTAAAGTGGTTTTCTTGTACTGTAAGACCTCTAGGATAGATTATCAATATTATATTGGTGGAGGTCCGATACCTGTTATTTCCAGCTCACGATGTGGCCAGATGTGCATAGTGTACAGGGTACAGAGCCTATTAAAGTGAATGAGAGCAGAACTGCAGTACCTGAGAACAGCCACTACACTGTGTATGGAAATGTGTCGTTCCAGCCTTGTACACTGTGTACATCCGGCCACCTCGGGGGCTGCAAATAGAAGGTGTCAGACCCCCACTAATCTGATATTGATGAGCTACACACAGTGTGTCTATATGCATGACCAGAAAAATGGCCACCCCCTTATATTCATTCATTCATATATTGTGTTTCCTGGAAGAATAACAGATGTATGCAAGTCCCATTGGATTGATTTATACAGATATGTGGAAAGGTAGGCAATAAATCTTTGAAATCAAAATATTTGCTTGCATGAGAGTGTACATTCATAAGTCTAAGTTGCAATCATCCCTAGTGCATCATCATTGAATCAAAACCAGTTACTTCTAGGAATTGACTCAAGTACTGCCATTAATGTCTACCACCAGAGACAGCACATACTGGTAGCTTGATTAATGGTTAATAATAGAGTCTGTGACTCTCAGAGACCCCAAGAGAAACTCCACAAAACTGATTTCATCTGCTCAGATTTTCTAAATTAAGGAACGGCCGGTACAGTGATGGAGAAAAGTAATCACATCTAATGTGTGATGAGATGTAATTCCCAGTGCTAATATACCTCTTAAGCCAAACATTAATTAATGTTCATATGTTCTGTGCGCAATAGTGAGAAGATGGGTAATAATTAGACTGAATAGGAGACATATACTGTTTACTTTGTGGGTTCGGAGGACGATCTACAGTATATACTGTACATCAAGTAGCCTTTCCAGATTTACATACAATGATTACGAACTATTTATACCCAATGATGCAGAGCATGTTGTTGTCAATGAACTTTAAATGTATACTAATACTATAATTGCATTTACAAATGGACAAATAGATGTATGACCCAGTTGAAAGAGACCATTGCAGCCTCTGTTATTATTAGGGAGCAGACCTTGCCTTTGTTGTGGATTCGGTTTAAGTCACCATTTTTAATTTTTGTGACTTTTGACATGCCTTTATGTTATTGGTCCACTCAAACCAATGAGTTTCTTTTGTTGCCGGCATTGTATAGAAACTGACATTGATAATCCAATTCTGCCTATAATTGTTGTTATTTGTACCGGAATACACCCCTTTGTTACTTCTGTAGCCAAATTTCCTGTTACGGACAGCTTTTGACCATCCCACCACTGCCTGTTCCTGACCCTAAATCTGGCCTCATCTTTTATTCTGTTCAACAGTCTAACTTTGTGAGACTTTTCCACTGTAAAGGACTCATTCAGTCGTCCGTGCAAATCAGCCTGAGCACGGATAGCTAATGCATAGACTGGCTGTGGGTCACTCGATCAGAGCATGGAGAGGTTCATGTATTTCTATGAACCTGTCATTCACGGGTCGAGAGACTTGTGGCCACTCCATGCAATGTGGTCCGAGAACAGCCCAAGATACACAGATGTCTGCATGAGCTCTTAAATCAGTGTGAGTGTCCAAGTTTCCCCTATGGCCAGTTGGAGTTGAATGGATTGAATATCTATGCAAGAGCCCTACTGCTTCAATCATTGTTTATGGGAGTGACCATTAAAACTGAGCATTTCTTGGCCCCTGAATTCATAACTTCACTGGTACCAGAAGGGATAACATCCCATATATATTATTCACATGACCCCTGCAGACAATCACTAAATTCAGAGATTTATAGCCCCACTGGAGTGATAGCAATAGATAGGTGCAACATAGTTAAGTAATGGTTTTATATTTTATACAATTTCCTACTCTGCGCCCAGTTTTGAAAACCTTTCACATACATAATAGCTATAACTGTGTCCAGGGGCTGGTCAATCACCTGCCAACATGTTTAGTGCCATAAGAAAAGAGTGTTATGAAGGAATCGCGAGATTCCCTTGGCCATGACACCAGGACTCCCCTTAAGAGGATTTACAGTTTTTCCATTGCTCCTCTAGGTTTCTTCTAAACACCCTGATTTCATGTTATGATCAAAAAATCTGTAGGTCGGCCTAATGACCGCCAACGAAAAAGACATCAGTATATGTACAGTATATACATAAGAAAATTAAATGGTAAGCTCTACTGTTGCAATAAACAAGATTGAAATTAGAGACAATTTGCAGATATGTTCTTGCTGGCAAATGATGTGATACGGAGATGATGACTAGATGGAAAGATAGGTGATAGATAGACGCTGACGTACCTTTCTCGCAGGCTAGCAAGAAGAGCTTCTCATCTAAAGTGGTCTCTTCCTTCACTTCCCTGACATCTTTTAATGCCAGAAATTTATTTGGCGATGACGAGACAGTGCTCTGATATAGAGCAGCCATTGTGACTGAACTCCCATCAGATACCTCACCCCTCTGTACTTCTCTTCAGCATCAGAAGATATGGAGATGCTCCTTGCTGTTCTAGTGTTGTTGTTCCTTCTGATCCATCACATTCCTCCTACTCCCTTCCTATGACAGTCTCCAGCTGTACAGGGGTCTGTGATGCTCAGATGTAATGTGGGGCCTCATTGGCTCTCTATCAGCCAGTGCACAGTGTTACATTATTGGCTTTCGCATGGCTTTTGCTTGTACGCTCATTGGTGGTGGCTGCAGAATGGTCAGTGATGGGCACTGCTTTCCCTCAGGAGCTTTGCATCAGCTGTCACAGGACAATGCTCACTGCTGCCAGTTATTATTACTGGGCATCTTCTCCTGCATTCCCAAATTAACCACTTCTGCTCCCCTCAGGCATGCTCAGTACTTAGAGGCTGTGATCCTTCCATTACTTGTATAATGTGCAAGCTGATGACTATGGGCAGGAGTACGCTGATCAGTCTACTGGGCTCATTACACCATTCATTCATTACATCCTGAAGTGAGTTATGTAACACAGAAGTAATGCAAATAGGGTCTTCACAGAGGAAGAGGACAAGGACTCAGTATAGTAAGTCAATATCGTCCCTTTCGGCTGTGTGCCCACAAAGAGTTTTTGGTGAATTTCTAACCCTGCCTATTTTTGCTGCTTAAAAAACGCAGCGTCTTACAGTTCCACAAAAATGGATGGGATTGATAGAAATCTCCTGCCCATTGTGCTTCTATTTCACTCACCATAAACTGACCTGCGGAGAGTGTTCTGTTTCTCATCCACAACATGTCAGTTTCTCCTGTGTGTACAGAGTTTGATGTGCAGGTGTGGTGCCCCTGAGGCTCAGTCGCCACAGAGGTACTGCACCTTCTCCTAAGGTGTAGTGCCCCACCATCCAGGTAAGGTGGGAACTCCTTTCCGCATTCCAACACTCGCACCCCACACATCAGGGTAGTTCTGCACAACCACATTGCGGCTCAGTGCTTAGAGAGTAGCAGAGCACCTTTGGTGGTTCCCTGCTTGGAACACTGGACGTGCTGGGAGGTGGGTGGAGTTAAGATACATAAAAGAGTGGGAAAGTGTAGGATGGGAGGTTCAGTCTGACAGAAGTTCAGTTGGGTAGGAAGTCACTCAGAGAGGAGTGAGGATCCCTGGAAGAAGGGATGGAGGAAGGAGTGCTGCAGCTGCCTCAGTGATCTGAGCCAGCTGGCACAGGAAAGGAAAAGGAGAAAGACGTAGAACTGAAACCTAAGCTTCCATAAGAAAGAAAGACAAGTACGGAACAAAGGAGTAGAGAGAACAGAGAGGACGTGGGTTGGAAGAGGAACCCTGCCTATAGGTTCTCAGCACAAGGCCGGGGCCCGGTCCCCAAGGTTGTATGGACACTTATGGTTCTGCAGCAGACACCGGTGGAGTAGTTGGCTGTAAATGCATTACTCCCATCTAAGACTTGGGGTACAACAGCAATTGGATAGAGAGCCGGGCCTCGGGAGAAGGGAGTCCCCGAAGCAGGCTACAGCTGTCTGCCGTACAAGTGGAGTTCTTGGGAACATCTGTCAGGAGGAACTCCAGCGTACCACGGTACTGGAGATCTTCACACTTAAAGGCTCTATAGAGGAGACATTCAGGAGAGGCACATAAGTTGGCGGAGTGTTGGAAGGGAGCTTTCCTTCTTGCCTGGGGGTTGGCTGGGTCCCTGACCCGGAGGAAACGGCACAGAAGCGGGCACTACTGACTGTGAGTAAAGCTTTAGAACTACATGCCCTGGTGTCCTCCATTCCTTCCTGCGTCCGTCCGCCTGGCACTGCTACATCCCCTGCGCCGGACACTACACCATCTAAGTGTCTCCACATCTACACTGCCCTGGGACAACAGCCCTGCCTGTGGAGGGCTATACCATCATTGCTGCACCACACCATCTGTCCCGGAGGATATGTCTGCAGCGTCGGCTTAACACCTCCCTTGCCGAACACCACAGGTGGCGTCACGAACTGTTCATTTAAACCATTACATTCCCACATTACTTGGGCGCCCAGGGCCACGGACTGGGTCACCGCTGCTGTGACATATTCCCCTGACACCGGCTCAGTACCGAGTACCCCACAGCCCTGGGAGGGCGATCCACAGGTCTTTCCCATAGACTTGCATCAGAAGCAGAAAATCTGCAAGTAATAATGCACATGCGTTTTTAATGCATTCCTGCTGCAGAAATGCATAAATACATAAAAAAGGCATATATTCCACCTATGACAGTATCAGTAAAATGTTGTCACTGCTAAATAACAGAAAGTCTAAAAAATAAAGCAGCTTTATATAAAACTGGACAAACCAACAGTTAAAAAAAAAACAGCATGTGGAAGCATGTGGAAAAAATGCATGTAAAAACGCAAGTAATGTAATTTTCTTAATAGACGCAGAAATAGTGCATAAAATCTGCAACATCAAAAACTCACCAAAAAGCTCATTGTGGGAATGTAGTCTTAGGCCGGGGTCACACTAACCGATGCAAAATATGGTCCGTATTTTACATGCGTAATACGGAGAAATGTCGCCTAAATAGTGCTCTGTAAGCAAGGTGTGGTCACGTATTTTGCGCATGTAACCTTCCGTACATAATCCGTATGGCATCCATATGGCAAGATTTTCTCGCAGGCTTGCAAAATGGACATTTAATGGTTTTGAGGCCTGCTAACTATTTAAATCATTAGCCTACACCCTATTTATTGGCTCTGGAACAGGTGACAAGCTCCAGTGTGTACCACGAACTGTGAGTAAAGCTTTGGAACTGCAAGCCCTGGTGTCTTCCATTCATTTGTGCGCCAACACCGTCAGCACCGCTACATCTGGGTACCAGCATTCCTCACACCACCTGCGCCTATTCTTATCTATTGCAACTACACTGCCCTAGGGTTACAGCTTCACCTGTGGGGAGCTACACCATCTATGCTGCAACACACCATCAGCCCCAGAGGATCTGCACGCAGCATTAGCTTAACATCTTGCTTGCCAAACACCACAGGTGGGTCACGAACTATTCCATTCCATTAACTACAAACCACCATTGATTTGGGCGCCCAGGGCCACGGACTGGGTCACCGCCGCTGTGACACATCCCACTGACACTGGCCTGATACCGAGTACCCCACAGCCCTGGGAGGGCGACCCATTAGTAGATATGAAACAATAACAAGTTTGGTATGTCTGTAGCTGGTCTTTTTATCATTTTTGCCTTCTAAAATGTTCCATTTCTGTTGTTCTTCAGCTTCCTGTCCACTGGCCTGTCTTATGCCGCCCTCCACCATGAGTTTCTCATTGGAAGATCTACCATTTCTGGCATAGTCAGGTCGACATGTAGTGAAATGTGGAACAAGACTCCATCAACTCGTCATGTCCGAGCACAGGATGGAAGATTGGTTGAGGATCTCAAGGGACTTTGAGGAGGAATGCTAGTTTTCTAATTGTATTGGGGCCCTTGATGGCAAACATATCCGGGTGCGTAAGCCGCCGAACTCTGGCTCCCAATTCTTCAATTATAAGCAATACTTTTCTGTTGTATTTTTGGCTCTGGCCAACCCTCAATACAAGTTTATAATTGTCGACATTGGGGCTTATGGAAGGACGGGAGACTCTAGAGTCTTCAATACTTCCATTATGGGTCAGCGGCTACCCACCAACCAGTTGGATCTAACCCCACCACGCTAGCTACCAGGCTCCACTCAAGAATCAGTCCCTTATGTTCTTGTGGCCGATGAGGGATGTGGCGCAATGTCATGAGGCCATATCCCCGCGCAACCTGGACCACCGGCGCAGAATTTTTAATTTGCGCCTATCACGTGCTCAGCGACTGGTGGAGTGTTCCTTTGGCATTCTTTGTGCCAAATGGCGGGTTTTAGGCTGGTTTCACACTTGTGTTTTTTTGCGCTGTGTTTTAGCGCAAAAAAACGCATGAGTTTTTTTCCCTGTACTTTAACATGGGTGCGCATAGGTGCGCATACACATGCGTTTGCACGCGTTTGTATGCACATGCGTTTCTTTGTAGTGTGCGATCGGGCACACAAAATGCATCCTGTTGCATTTTTGTGCGTTCGACTTGCCCCCAAAAAAGCATGTGCACGCATGCGTTTTTTTTACAGCAAAACACCCATTATAGTCTATGGGTGCGCATACGTGCGCACTGTAATGCGCACGTATGCGCAAAAAAACACATGCGTTTTTTTAAAAAAAACGCACCAAAACGCGCAAAAAACACACAAACGCATGATACGTTTTTTCATGCGTTTGTGTGCGCAAAAAACGTGCAGCAAAAAACGCAAGTGTGAAAGCAGCCTTCTGCCATTCAGCTGAGTGAACAAAATGTGAATGAAGCTATCAAAGCATGTGTCGTTCTTCATAACTTCACCAGGATACATGATTGTTCTTCCTCTGCTGGTGTTGTGCGTGGGTCACACAATGTGCGTAGGGTGAGACCACATATCAACCCTCAACGTAGACTGCTCTCTGGGCTCAAAGTGCGTGATATTTTCACAAATTATTTTATGTCACCTGAGGGGGAAACGTCTTGGCAAGAGCATGCTGTGTCTATGTTATAAATTTTTGATTTCTGTCTGTGTAAATATATATATTTCAACCCCTTATGATTCTCTGACTGTTTAATTGCCTTGGTAAGCGTATATTAGTATGCTGATAACTTTTTTCATAATTGAGTCAGAGATGTAAAATGTAGTAGACAAATTTTTACTTTGTCTTTTTTTTTTTCTAAACACATATTACTGCCATATGGTAAATATGGCAATGGCCCAAAGTGGCCTTTTTGCAGATTTGCAAAATTACTAGCAAAATATTTTCAGAAAACAAAAAAAACAATTATGCAAGACCAATATTCCTACATTACAAATGTTGGTAGGTTGGGGGGAGGAGAAGGCAGAAGACCAGCTTGTGTTTGCTGCTGGCTACTTTGGCCAACTTAGCCATCGCCCTGTGTGGGGGCATACTGTTGCCCATGATGTGGGTAGTGTACTGCCTCCTGTGATTGTGGTGGGTACTGGGCTGACTAAAATTGGAGAGGGGCCTCTTGTTGGGGCTGGTAGGCCCGTGGCTCATACCCACCAAAATAGCCATATCGTCCCTTATCAGGTTGGGACCAGCCTCCAACACTGGGTGGGAACAAGTGGCCATATTGGTGAGGTTGGCTAGAGGAAGACATATGTAGCTGCTGTGGGCAAGGTTGGGTAGGGGGAGGAAGGGGGTGAGGTGTAGGCACACGTGTTTGAGGATCCTCAGAGCCTGCGTGAGCAAGCATGTGTGTGGGGTGTCTAAGGCGCATCAGATTCCTTGGGGAAAGCTGCCACCTCTCTAGATATTCAAATAACTCATATGGGGTATTGGGGTGTGTGCTTGCATCAAGCAGGATCTGAAAACATCCTCAAATACGTAGCCTCACCTCACGGGAAAGGGCCCGAAGATAACGGGCCAGGCTGCGTTAGTACGCCTCCTCCCCATCATCATTATTGACTTGAGCAAGGTAGTTCAGTACCCCTGTGTCAACATTCGTACGGTTATCTTGGGCAGGGATCTGGCGCCTTCTTCCTCGCCGGGATGGTCCAGCAGGCTGTGGGGAGCCCTGTATCTGGGCAGTTGGGCTGCTGCTGATGTTGCCCTGCTCCTCCTGTATGGCGGATGGTGCTGCAGCAGACAGTCCTGCTTATGGATGTGCTCCTGGTGATGGGGTTTGTGGTGCAGGCACTGGGTTTTCAGGAGAGGAAACTTCACCCATGCTTCTTGGAGGGGGAGAAGATGGGCCAGCCACCTCTTCTCCTCCTGCCACAGGATCAATGATGGGCTCTGTATCTGAGCCAGTTTCCTTTTCTGTAAGGTTTGACTGAGTTCTGTTATGACATAGAACATAGCCAAAATTCCAAACATTAGTTTTGTCCCTGTAAAGTATCTGTGTAATGTAGTGTGAGGTATCTTGAGGTATCTACTTACGGTCTCAGATCCAGAATAGGAGCGAGGAAGGAGAGGCGATCATAATATATATATTTTCTCTTTGTGTGGCCCGCGTCACCACTCCTGGCCCACTGCTGACATTCCTGCCTGTATTGTTCGTGGATGCTGCGCCATCGTCTCATCACATCTTCCACTGCAATGTGACAGGAAATATTCTAAATTTCACATATTTGCTAGCTAAAATTTGCAAAAAGTAGCCTAGTCATGTGGCCTTCTAGGGTGTGCTTTCTACCCAGGGTGGCATATATAATTGGGGCATCCAGGCCAGATACGCAGGGTCACAATAGTTCAGGGGTCAACAAGTAACTACTCTTAACTTGTTTGCCTAGGAGGATAAGGAGCTTGTGGCCAGGGACAAATTATGTCAGTGTAAAACAATGGTTCAAATAAAAATCTACACGCCTCATGAGGCAAAAAGGCCAAGCACAGGAAGGAAGGTCGGGGGGGGCTTATTCCAAATGCCTTTTTTGATGTGAGGTAATTTTAAACACTTTTTTGGTTGTACTTACTCATTTGCTGCTGCTCCTCACGTGGCCGATCACCAAAATCGTGGAACATCTGGCGACATATGCGCCTCCATGACGCCTCCTTTCTTGCACAGTTGAAATAATGGGCATCACGTTGGTCCAAGATTTCCGGGCGCTCCTGCACTAATACAATAAGCATCTCCACATTGAGGTAGTAGAGTGCCATGATGCTTTACTCCGTGGAGGTGTACTTCCTGGATGTCTGGAGAGCTTTTTGTGCTAATTAGTATGTCTAAGCTTCCTGATGATGGATTGGCCCATTTTTTTGCGCACCCATAGACTTGCATTGGCGTACTACAGGCGTAGTACGCTGACAATCGCAGCATGCTGCAATTGGTACGGACTGTAGAATACGGCCGAGAAATATACGGCTGATGGAAGCTACCCCATAGAGAATCACTTGTCCGTGTGCAATGCGTGGTTTTTATGCCTCTCACTCGTCCGTGTTTCACTCTAGTGTGACCCCGGCCTTAAGGTCATGTTGATACGTTGAGTTTTTTACCTCAGTATTTTTAAGCCAAAATGTTAGCCCCCAATCTGTAAGATAAAGGGGGCTCATGGGATTACAGGACTTTAGGCTGTTAATTTAATTTGCAAGGTTATCAATGCCTAACTCCTGTTTCTTTAGTTTGAGATGCTCAAGGGTTAATGGAAACGCCAGGAGTTACCTGCACTGGTTACTGGGCAGATTATCAAACCTGGAGACAGCTTTTCCCGCCAAAAATATGAACCAATGGATGGATGAACACCTCAGGAAGGCGGGTACTGTCCCGTATTTAAGACTGTGCTGGCTTTCTGACAAGAAACAGAAGAATTTTTGTTTTTTTATTTTTTTATTTTTCCCTCCACATAGATATATGAGGCCTTGTTTTTTGCGGGATTCCCACATACTACACTGGAAAATGGGAAAAAAATCCAAGTGCGGTGAAATTGAGCAGAAAAATGCAATTGTAAGGCTAGTTTCAAACTAGCGTTCATGGGTGCAGCACAGGGTCACCTCTAAGCCCGCCCCCGGCTGCACCCCCTCCGGTCAGTTCCTCCTCTGATTGCATGAATGAGGCTGCATGCGATCAGCGTATCCTATATTTAGCGCTGGATACGCTGATCGTGCGCTGACCGTGCACTGGCCTGATTTTGCTGGCGCTGTGCCCAGCACACAAAAAAGCGTTGTGTTGCATTTTTGTGCTCTGGGTGCAGCGCCAAAAGGGCACAGTGCCAGCAAAATCAGAGCAGCGCACGGACAGTGCACGATCAGCGTATCCAGCGCTAAATATAGGATACGCTGATCACATGCAGCCTCATGCGATCAGAGGAGGAACTGACCGGAGGGGGCGTGGCCGGGGGCAGGGATTATTTGCGGCCCTGCGTTGCGCCCACGAACGCTAGTGTGAAACTAGCCTAACATTGTTTTTGGGAAATTGTTTTTTATGACATACAATGTGTGGTAAAAATTACCAGACATATTGATTCTCCATGTCAGTAAGGCTGTGTGCACACGCTGCGGATTCCGCTGCGTTTCCGCAGCGGTTTTGGCCGCTGCGGACACGCAGCAGTTTTAGCTGCGGTGTACAGTACCATTCATTTGAATGGGGAAAAAAAAACGCTGTGCCGACACTGCGGAAAAAACCGCGCTGATTTGCTGCGGTTTTGAATCCGCAGAAAGAATTGCATGTCAATTCTTTCTGCGGAAACCGCTGCGGGTTCCTATCTCCACCATTGTGGAGATAGTGAATCCGCAGGACCAAACCGCAGGCAAAACCGCAGATAATCCGCAGGTCTTTGGACCTGCGGATTATCTGCGGTTTTTGCAAAATCCGTGCGGATTAATCAGCAGCGGATTCCGCAGCGTGTGCACGTACCCTAAGATTACAGCGATACCAAACTTGTCTAGTTGTTTTTCTATTATGTTAGTGATTAAAAAAGATTTGAAAATTGTAAAGAA
Organism: Dendrobates tinctorius; assembly: GCF_039654945.1. NCBI lineage: Eukaryota > Metazoa > Chordata > Amphibia > Anura > Dendrobatidae > Dendrobates > Dendrobates tinctorius. Next base: position 82,845,595 of record NW_027361728.1, on the reverse strand, counting down.
AAAAATCTTTTGACTGTGTTGTCATTTTCCTAGAACTATAATGTTTACATTTTTTACTCAATGGAGCTGTGTGAGGGTTTATTTTTTGAGACATGAGCTGACATTTTTACGAATACCATTTCTGTGTAAGGGAATGGAAAATGTTATTGGTCTGTCTTTTATCTCTTTCTCGTATTTTACTGGTACTGCTACATGTTCATGTGTATTACCATTATGTGTGTGTCACATAGGTACTGCTACACTATTCTGTGTATTACCTTAAGGCTGTGTGCCCACGTTGCGTTTCTTAACCGTTTTTTCAGCTTTTTTTCCGCAGCGGAAACACTTAAAAAACGCATTCCCATGCAATCCTATGGGATTCCGCAGTTGCTGTGTCAATACTGCGGATATTACGGCTGCGGAATCGCATATCGGAAAAATCCGCAGCATGTTCATTATTTCTGTGGAATCGTGGCGATTCCACAGCCATAGGATTGCATTGAAATGCTCACTTTAAGCATGTGGCTATGCCCACCATGCGTAAAGTGAGCGCTTCATGTGCGAATGGTACCCAGGGTCTGGAGGAGAGGAGACTCTCCTCCATGCTCTGGGTACCATATTCCTGTAAAATATAGAATTAAAATAAAAAATAGTGATATACTCACCTTCTGATGGCCCCCGGAATCCTCCTACCTCTCAGCCACGCTGCCGGCATCTTCTGTTCCCAGGGATGCATTGCGCGAATTACCTGAGATGACGTCACGGTCTTGCGAGCGTGACATCACAAAGGTCCTTCTCACAAAGCATCCCTGGGAACGGAACGTACCGGGAGCACCGCTGAGGACATCGGGGGCCGTCAGAAGGTGAGAATAGGCTAGTTTCACACTAGCGTTTATGAGTGCAGCGACGGCCTGCGCACGGCCGCCGCTAAGCCCCGCCCCCTGCCGTGCCTCCGCCGGTAGCTCCGCCTACCGGCGCATGACGCTGCATGCGCCCTGCGTCCCCTATCTTTATCACTGGGGATGCAGGCCGTGCGCAATATGCGTTTGGCGGCGCATGCGCCTTTTTGACGGTGCGCCGGCGCAACCAAACTGCACGGCCTGCGCCCCCAGTGATAAAGATAGGGGACGCAGGGCGCATGCAGCGTCATGCGCCGGTAGGCGGAGCTACCGGCAGAGGCGCGGCAGGGGGCGGGGCTTAGCGGTGGCCGTGCGCAGGCCGTCGCTGCGCTCATAAACGCTAGTGTGAAACTAGCCATAGCCATATTTTTTTTTTTTTTTATTATTTTTAACATCCTATCTTTTACTACTGATGCTGTATAGGCAGCATCAATAGTAAAAAGTTAGTCACACTTGTCAAGCACTATGCTTGACAAGTATGACCAACCTGTCAATCACCTTTCCAAGCAATGTTTCAAATCGATTGGAAAGCGCAAGCATTCCGCAAGCTAAAAACGCTTGCAAAACGCTTGTGTTTTGCGGGAAAACACATGCGAATTCCGCATGCATTTTACCCGCGGCAGGGACTTGCGGAAATGCTGCGGACATTTCCACAGCATTTCTGCAACATGGGCTCTTAGCCTAAGGGATAAAAGTGTAATGTATATTTTTTAATGCTATGTATACAAACTGTTATAGATATAGGGAATGCATAGTACCCCAGTTAGGCTACTAGATGGGGTGGAGCGCATACTCAGCCTGTAAATAGTTAAAGTAGGAGGAGCTAACTGCCGTTAAGCTGAGGAACAACTGAGATTTGAATCAGTTGGGCAGGAGCGCCCTGACAGGGCAGCCAGCTCTGTAACGTTAGCGACACAGGCCCAGCCTTCCAGAGCCTGAGAGCCACAGATGACAACACTGCAGATCACAGCCGCCCAGTTCACAACAGCGTCAAACATAGCAGTGCAGATGACTACACTACAGATGGTAGTGAGACAGTAGGCAGCGGTACGGAAGCGCAGATCGCTCATTATGAGGCAGCTCGCTACGTGGGCAGATGCCTTTTTGTATGGGGCGAAACAGACAGGGGAACTCCCAAAAATGGTGAAGCTGGACAGATAGGATGCTGTGATGCTGAAGGTGATGGGACGTCCCAGAGATATGCTGAAGGAAGACAGTGAGAGCATAGGGAAAGTGACAGAATTGTGCACTGTGGAATCTGAAGTAATCACTGTAAAGAAAATGGATGTGGACAAAAATGAGTAAAGCTGTTGTTGTTAAAGTTGAACGGAACTGTGACTGTTTGTTCCACATCGTCTGAGGAGAACATGCAGCGCATTACAGAAAGCCCTGAGAAGAATTGAGCTGCTGGTATGTTGACAGGAAGCTGTCATGTCTATGTGAGGGGAGACCAGGACTCCGTTGCCCCAGAGTCCTCGGCCACGACTACGGTCCTGGCCGACCCTTACATCTGCACAGATACATTTTGATTGATTCTTATTGCAGTGTTGTGTGGTGCAGCAGTGACCAAAGATAAAACAATTTCTTTCTCTTTACAGTGTTTACCGATTTGGGTTAAGTTTTACACTTTGATAGATGAGACTTCTATGGATGCAGCAATACCACATATGAGTATTTTTTTTTAATTGCTTTATTTTTAACGGGGAAAAGGTGGTGATTAGAATTTTTTTTTTCATTTTTTTGTACTTTTTACTGTACTTGTTAGTCCCCTTATGGAACATGAACCTGTAATCATCTGATCACTTCTACTATAAACAACAATACCACAGTGTTACTGTACATAGTAAAACTCACTGTCTCCTTTGAAAGCAGTCACAGGTTAGGCTTCAATGTAGCTCTGTGGACTTCAATACTGTAGATCTCCTGATCCACTGTTACCCATTGACGCCCCGCGATCGCGACGGGGGGAGGCCAATGGGCACATAGCGTGACATGCCCCCATGCTGCCACGCTGTTAATGCTGCTAACAGAGATTTACAACTCCGCTTCACCCACGGCTGTTAAGCCCCCGTAACACATAGTGATCTCGCTAACGAGATCGCTGCTGAGTCACAAGTTTTGTGACGCAACAGCGATCTCACCAGCGAGATCGCTGTGTGTGACAGCGATCAGCTACCGGCCCCCCTGCCAGGTATCGCTGATCGCTGTTGAAAGGTCTGGACATTTTTTGGGTCACTGGGCTCCCGCTGGTCAGCACGCATTGCTGCGTATGACAGGCGGGAGACCAGCGACCAGCGAGCAGGAGATGGTAACCAAGGTACACATCGGGTCTCTAAGTGACGCATGCTGCTTAGAAACTCGATGTGTACCTTAGTTACCAGCTCCCTGCATCAGCGTGCTGGTAACTAAGGTACACAGCGACGCCGGGCGTTCGGCATCACTGGTGCTGATCGCTGGTGAAGCTGTCTGTTTGACAGCTCACCAGCGAGCCTGACACGTTGATATCGTTGTCGGGATCGCTGGTGAGTTGCTATGTGTGACGGGGACCTTAGAGTCATATCCTGACAGTAACACAAAGCAATTACCTGCCAAGTATGGGATGAGCACATACTGTGAGATCACTCAATACACCCATAGCTCACTTGCTCCATCAGTAAGGCGTTAATTGACTTTACTAACATTATAAAAACAATTTAAATTGGCAAACTTCAAACGGGCTTAGACATGTGCTGGTGTGAACAGGGGGACCTTGTGTGATCTGCAGGATTTTAATCTATGACAGTGTAGTGTGTTACTAATGGTAATGTTTGAGCCTGTGGACCCAGCTCTCTTCAAGTCATTGACCAGATTCTCCCGTGTAGTTCTGGGTTGATTCCTGACTTTTCTCACTATCATCCTTATCCCACGACGCTAGATCTTGCATGGAGTCCCAGACCGAGGAAGACAGACAGTCATCTTGTATTTCTGACATTTACTAATAATTGTGCCCACAGTTGTTGCCTTCTCACTATTCTGCTTGCCTTTTGTCCTCTAGCCCATAGCCTTTTGCAGGTCTACAGTTTTGTCCCTGGTGTCCTTAGACAGGTCTTTGGACCTGGACGTGGTCGAGAGATTGGAGTGTGATTGATTGTGTGGACAGGTGTCTTTTTTACAGGTAACAAGTTCAAACAGGTGCAATTCATACAGATAATGAGTCCAGAGTAGAAAGGCTTCTTAAACAAAAACTAACAGATCTGTAAGAGCCAAAATTTTTGCTGGTTGGTAAGTGAAATACTTATTTCATGAAATAAAATGCAATTTAATTATTTGGTTTTTGTTTTTAGATTCAGTCTTTCTCATTTGAAGTGTACCAATGATAAAAGTTACAGACCTTTCTATTCTTTGTAGACGGAAAAGCCTGTTAAATTGGCACTTTATCTAATACAATAATACTTATTTTCCCCACTGTATTTTGGTGGCAAAATAAGTGACTTTCCTGGAATACAAACTGACTTTGGAAACTACATTATTTCTATGGCGAAGCAAATTTATTATTAATAATAAGTTGCATGGACGTGAAAACATTAGCTAAACAAGAACTGAAATCCTCAGCTCGTAAGGACCCAGACTAAAATGTAATTTACAGTGAGATATATGCACAGTGGCTTTCAAAAATATTCAAACCCCTCTCCCCTTGACATTTTTTGTGTTTTCATAGAATCATAGAATGGTAGATTTGATAGGGACCTCCTGGGTCATCTGGTCCAACCCCCTGCTCAAAGCAGGATTCACTAAATCATCCCAGACAGAAGTCTGTCCAGCTTCTGTTTGAAGACTTCCATTGAAGAAGAACTCACCAGCTCTCGTGGCAGCCTGTTCCACTCATTGATCTCCCTAACTGTCAAAAAGTTTTTCTAATATCTAATCTGTGTCTCCTGCCATTCAGTTTCATCCCTTTACTTCTAGACTTTCCTTGTGCAAATGAGAATAAAGATGATCCTTCTACAATGTGACAGCCCTTGAGATATTTGTAGACAGCTATTAAGTCTCTTCTCAATCTTCTTTTTTGCAAGCTAAACATTCCCAAATCCTGTAACCATTCCTCATAGGACATGGTTTGCGGACCGGTCACCATTCTGGCCGCTCTTCTCTAAACTTTCTCCAGTTTGTTGATCTCTTTTTTAAAATGTGGTGCCCAAAACTGGACACAGTATTCCAGATGAGGTCTGACCAAAGAGGAGTAGAGGGGGATAATGAGATCACATGACCTAGACTATATGCTTCTGTTAATACATCCCAGAATTGTATTTGTCTTTTTTGCTGCTGCATCACACTGTTGACTCATGTTTAGTTTATGATCTATTAGTATACCCAAGTCTTTTTCACATGTGCTGTTGCTTAGCCCTATTCCTCCCATTCTGTACATTTTTTTTTATTTGTATTGCCCAGTTGAAGTACTTTGCATTTTTCCCTGTTAAAAACCATTCTGTTAGTTGCTGCCCACTGTCCCAGATTATTTATATCTTTTTGAATCATCTCTCTCTTCTCTAGTATAAACTATCCCACCTAGCTAATTTTCCTACATCACAATCGCTACCTGGAATTTCACTGTTTTTTTTGAGAGTTTGAATCAGTTATTGTAAATAGCAGTTGTGAATATTTAGCTTTCTTTTTATTGTGAAGCAAACTACAAATAGGACAAAATAACTATTCACTCCCCTAAAGTCAGCACTTTGTAGAGCCTCCTTTTGCATCAATTGTACCTGCAAATTCTGCAAGTGATCCGTTTAAGGAAACTATACCCTATAAGGAATGTATGTAGAGGTGTGCTGAGTAAATTGAACCCAAATGTGCCCATATGTGACGGAGAATACTGTTTGGGCTCACAACAGGGCTCAGAAGTGAACAAGCGCCTTTTGACTTTTGAATTACAAAAATGTCTGAAATAGATAGTGGATGCCATGTTTCGTTTGCAGAGCCCCTGGTGTGTCTATGTCTAGACATTGGGAACCCCCCACAAGTGACTCCATTTTGTAAACTGAACCCCTCAAATAATTTATTTACAGATGTGGTGAGCATATTGAACCCTTAGGTGCTTGACTGAATGTTAAAACATTGGACAGTAAAAATTAGAAATGACGGCAACCATAGTGTTTCTATCTGCCTCATTATAAGGAATCTTCCACCGGAGATTCCGTTTACATTACGTAATTCAGAGATTTACATGGAAACTCCGGAGTAAGTGCTCATTGTAGCGCGCAGGATAAATGTGCGCTGAGCCTTACTGCAATCATTGGTAGGCAGAATTAATAAATCAACAGCAGGTCAAGAATTGATTCTATTTATTTTTTACACCGTTGCTCGTGCGATATAAGAGAGTAGATGACTTTATTCATCGGGTCGGCACGATTACAGCTACAGTGGGTATGGAAAGTATTCAGACCCCTTTAAATTTTTCACTCTTTGTTTCATTGCAGCCATTTAGTAAATTCCAAAAAGTTCATTTTTTTTCTCATTAATATACACTCTGCACCCCATCTTGACTGAAAAAAAACCTGAAATGTAGAAATTTTTGCTAATTTATTAAAAAAGGAAAACTGAACTATCACATGGTCATAAGTATTCAGACCCTTTGCTCAGACATATTTAAGTCACATGCTGTCCATTTACTTGTGATCCTCCTTGAGATGGTTCTACTCCTTCATTGGAGACCAGTTGTGCTTAATTAAACTGACAGGACCTGATTTGTAAAGGCACACACCTGTCTATATAAGACCTCACAGCTCACAATGCATGTCAGATCAAATGAGAATCATGAGGTCAAAGGAATTGGCCAAGGAGCTCAGGGACAGAATTGTGGCAAGGCACAGATCTGGCCAAGGTGTCATGGTTAGGACATGGTTAATGTCCTGTTCTCTCAGGGTTAATTTTGCTGGCCACCCTTTGGATCTGGGAGGGGTATTTATACTCACTTCAGACTATGATTCCTTGTCAGCTATACTGTTGTTCTGACTGTGTGTCTGACCCCCTGGTTTGCGTGTATACTGCGTTGCTTGATTGCCTCCTGTGTATGACCTGGTCTGTCCGCTCACTCTGTTCTCTGCCTCACATTTTGGTACTATTGTCTTCTTCGGTTCTGACCTCCTGGCTTGGCTATTGTTACTCCGTTACAGTTTGTCCCTATTGTACCACACTGCTCGTTCTAGCTTTTTGACCTCTGGCTTCCCTTCTGACAATCCCGTCTCACCCCATTTGGTGGCACCAACCCTCAATTGTTACCCCATATGCCACCCGCTACAGGGCAGTGGGAAGAGAGAGGCTAAATGCCGGAATTGGCGCAACTTAGAGATGTGCCATTTCTGGGGCGGCTGGGGGCAGATGTTTGTAACCTGGGGGGCAATAACCATGGCCCCTTCCTAGGCTATGAATATCTGCCCCCAGTCGCTGGCTTTCCCTCTCTGGTGCAGAAAATTGCGCGGGAGCCCACGGCATTTTTTTCCCAAAAAGATTCTTTTATTAAATACACACGTCCCAATAGGTGTGAAAAATCGGATTGTACTCGCACAAAAAGTGCAAGACACACACATGCCAATTGCATTACACTTGTCCGACTCTCCTGCATCAATACCGGACCAATTTTTAAATCGCTAATGTGTCTCCAGCCTTAGGCCATGTGCACACTTTGAGTATTTGGTGAGTTTCTTTACCCCATTATTTGTAAGCCAAAACCAGGAGTGGAACAGTCAGAGGAAAAGCATAATAGAAACATTAGCACCACTTCTGCATTTTTCACCCACTCCTGATTTTCGCTTACAAATACTGGGGTAAAAAACTCACCAAATACTCAATGTGTGCATGTGGCCTTAGTGTGCATATAGTCTAAACATTTTTATCCCTACAAGAAAAAAATCACAGCTTTTAAACTACACATCTGTCTTGAAATAAGCAATATGCCAAATTATTTTAGAATATGAAGAATAATCTAATCAAACTTTTTCAATACATTTGCAAATCGCTTGAAATATTCTTCCATCATAATCCTCAGGACTAGAGTAGAGCGACTTTTGGTTTTTTAGGGTCGCGTTTCGTTTCGTGAAACCCGACTTTTCCAAAAGTCGGGTCGAGCAAGATCGTCCGATTATAGGGAAAAGTCGGGGTCGTCCCGAAACACGAAACCCAATGTAAGTCAATGGGGAATAAAAGTCGGCAGTGAGAGGAGGACAGGAAACACACCTACAGTGCCCATTTGAATGCCAAAAGCATCAATTCTTCTTACTTAAGCTTGTCAACCTTAATTAACTTCATAATATAAGTTACGCACTGAAAAATGGGGGTTATTTGGCTAAAGTTGTGGGGGGGGAGGGCTGGCTGCAGGTTTTCATGTGCCCTGGGCGAAAGAGCGCCCCTTTAACACATACCACAACTCATCATGCTCCGATACGGCAGATAAATAGCGGTATAGTACAATGAAAAATACTTCACTTTTTACATCTCATGACGAGGCCCATCTATTTCTCCATACAGAATCATTGGTCCCATATAATGTTTGAAACAGTATATGATGAGCTCCACATAATGCTACAGTATATGTTGGTCCCCATGGATGAAGCTCCACTGTCTTATGGGCCCAAATAATGCTCCAAACATAATGGGCCCCATTTCTAATGCTCTAGTGTATAATGGGCCCTGTAAATGCTGCTCCAGTGTCTGATGTCCACCTTTGGAATGTTCCAGTGTATGGTGGGCCCCATCTATCATTCTCCAGAGTATAGTGCTCCCCAAAAATTGCTGTCCCAACATTGAAAACAATCAAATAAGTCTCCTCACTAGGGAATCCCTGTACTTGTCTGGACAGGTGCTGTAGCTTGCTTAACAGCTCGCCAGCCGTTCTCACGCCCAGTATGGATTGCACGTGATTGCACAAAGGTTAGAAAGGGTACCGTATCCCTGGATAACATGTATGGATAGCGTACACATTCAAAATATATGTCTCAGGAGGCAGGCTCAGACGGTGTCAGGCCCAGTATGGATTGCACGTGATTGCACAAAGGTTAGAAAGGGTACCGTATCCCTGGATAACATGTATGGATAGCGTACACATTCAAAATATATGTCTCAGGAGGCAGGCTCAGACGGTGTCAGGCACAGTATGGATTGCACGTGATTGCACAAGGGTTAGAAAGGGTACCGTATCCCCGGATAACATGTATGGATAGCGTACACATTCAAAATATATGTCTCAGGAGGCAGGCTCAGACGGTGTTAGGCCCAGTATGGATTGCACGTGATTGCACAAAGGTTAGAAAGGGTACCGTATCCCCGGATAACATGTATGGATAGCGTACACATTCAAAATATATGTCTCAGGAGGCAGGCTCAGACGGTGTTAGGCCCAGTATGGATTGCACGTGATTGCACAAAGGTTAGAAAGGGTACCGTATCCCCGGATAACATGTATGGATAGCGTACACATTCAAAATATATGTCTCAGGAGGCAGGCTCAGACGGTGTTAGGCCCAGTATGGATTGCACGTGATTGCACAAAGGTTAGAAAGGGTACCGTATCCCCGGATAACATGTATGGATAGCGTACACATTCAAAATATATGTCTCAGGAGGCAGGCTCAGACGGTGTTAGGCCCAGTATGGATTGCACGTGATTGCACAAAGGTTAGAAAGGGTACCGTATCCCCGGATAACATGTATGGATAGCGTACACATTCAAGATATATGTCTCAGGAGGCAGGCTCAGACGGTGTTAGGCCCAGTATGGATTGCACGTGATTGCACAAAGGTTAGAAAGGGTACCGTATCCCCGGATAACATGTATGGATAGCGTACACATTCAAAATATATGTCTCAGGAGGCAGGCTCAGACGGTGTCAGGCACAGTATGGATTTGACGGCACAGATTACACAGCGGAGGAGCAGGGAGAGGTAAAGATTGCAAATGCTGGGGCCCTGCCCAAGCAAGGGGGGCCCACTCGTGGGCGTCGGTACTGGCACTGGGCCCCTCATAGTACAGCGGTGTGTCTGACGGCGGGTGTGCACCACCACCGTCAGAGACACTTGATTGCACTATGAGGGACCCTGTGCCAGTGCCCGCGCCCAAGAGTCGGCCTACCCACCTGTCCAGGGCAACGGCACTCGCACGGTGTCGTGCGCTAGGTGGTGACCCCGGCCATGGGGGGGGAGGCAGCACAGTTAGGGAGTTTTAGAAAGTGGCATATGTTGATGTTGGACATTCAGCTGATGCAAAAGGCGAAATAGGTGAAGTACCAGGAAGAGGTGGACCAAAGCAAGCCATTTTTCTGTCACCCTATGTGTCATCAGGGGAAGGTGGGACAAAATCCTTGGAAACCCATGCGTGGTTCATTTTAATGAAGGTTAGATCATCCACATTTTGGGTTGACAGACGGGTCCTTTTTTCTGTCAGGATTGATCCAGCTGCACTGAAGACTCTTTCCGATAGCACACTTGCAGCTGGGCAAGCGAGCTCCTGTAAGGCATATTGGGCCAATTCAGGCCAGGTGTCCAGTTTAGCGGCCCAATAGTCAAAGGGGAATGACCTGTGTGGGAGAACATCGATATGGGAGGAAAAGTAGTTTGTAACCATAGTTGACAACTGCTGTCTCCTGTCACTTTCCATCGATGCAGTATTACCAGTTGTGTGAGCGGTATTTGAAAAATCAGTCCACAACATTGTCATGAAACCCCTGGCTCCAACGCCACTTCTGCTGTGTGCACCACGAACACCTCTGCCAAGCTGCCCCCGGCCCGTACGGCTCGTGTGAGAACCATCACCGCTGCTGTGTGCTGGGAATGCCTCAAGCAACCGATTTACCAGAGTTGCTTGTTTATTAGCCAATATTAGGTCAAGGTTCTCCTGTGGCATGATGTTTTGTAATTTGCCTTTATAGCGTGGATCCAGGATGCTGGCCAACCAGTAGTCGTCATCGTTCATCATTTTGGCAATGCGGGGGTCCCTTTTTAGGATCCGCAAGGCATAATCTGACATGTGGGCCAATGTTCCCGGTGTCAATGATGCACTGCGAGTGCTGGGTGGAGGAGCACTTTCTGGCAAATCCACATCCCTCCAGTCACGCACAAACCCTGTACCAGACCTTGCCACGCCAACATTTTCACTTGCCCCACGAGATGCATCCTCCTCCCCTAAGTAATCATCCCCATCATCCTCCTCCTCCTCCTCTTCTTCCTCCACCTCGTCCAGGAGAGGTCCCTGAGCAGACAATGGCTGAATGTCATCAAGGATTCCCTCCTCCTCTTCCTCCTCATCAACATTGGCTGCAGACGCCTGCTCCTTAAGGTGCGTCAAAGTTTGCATGAGCAGACGCATAAGTGGGATGCTCATGCTTAGGATGGCGTCGTCTGCGCTTACCAGCCGTGTGCATTCCTCAAAACACTGAAGGACTTTACAAAGGTCTTTCAGCTTCGACCACTGCACGCCTGTCAACTCCATGTCTGCTCTCAAAGTGCCTGGCCGTGTATCCTCCCACAAATGCATTATGGCCTGCCTCTGCTCGCACAGCCGCTCCACCATGTGCAGGGTGGAGTTCCACCTTGTTGCAATGTCGATAATGAGGCGGTGGTTGGGAAGGTGGAGCAATCGCTGCAGCTTCTGCATACGAACGGAGTGTACAGGCGACCGGCGGATGTGCGCGCACAGTCTTCGCACCTTCTGGAGCAGCGCTGTTAACTCCGGATAATTTTTGAGGAAGCACTGCACCACCAGGTTCAAGGTGTGAGCCAAGCAAGGTATGTGGCTGAGTTTTGAAAGGGCTATGGCTGCCACAAAATTACGCCCGTTATCACTAACTACCTTGCCTGCCTCAAGATGTACACTGCCCAGCCATGACTCAGTTTGTCGCTTCAAGTACTCGGCCAGCACCTTGGCGGTGTGTCTGTCGCCCAAACACATCATCTGCAACACAGCCTGCTGACGCTTTCCACTAGCTGCTCGATAGGGGGACACATCGTGTGCAACAGTGGCAGCTGCAGATGGAGTGCTCGTACGACTGCGCTCTGTGGACGAGCTTTCGCTTCTGGAGGAGGAGGAGGAGGAGGGTCGAACGCCTACAGCCAACTGTTTCCTATACCGTGGGCTAGGCAGCACTGTCCCACCACCGCTGTCCCCTGTGGACCCTGCATCCACCACATTAACCCAGTGCGCAGTGATGGACACGTAACGGCCCTGGCCATGCCGACTGGACCATGCATCAGTTGTGAGGTGCACCTTTCCGCTCACTGACTGCTTGAGTGCATGGACAATGCGGTCTTTCACATGATGGTGGAGGGCTGGGATGGCTTTGCGAGAGAAGAAGTGGCGACTGGGTAGGTCATAGCGTGGTACTGCATAGGCCATGAGTTCGCGGAAAGCTGTGCTTTCCACCAACCGAAAGGGCATCATCTCAAACGAGATTAGTTTGGCAATGTGGGCGTTCAAACCCAGTGTACGCGGATGAGAGACTGAGTACTTTCTTGACCTACTCATAGTGTCTGGGAGGGTGAGCTGGACTTGAGAGCTGCATATGGTGGAAGTAGCGGTGGACAGGGCGGACTGAGAGAGGGTTGATGATGGTGATGGAGTTGGTGTTCTTTCTGATGGCCTAGAATCAGTCTTTCGTTGATATAACAGTGGGATTCCCTGACTGCTGTGGTCTTGCAACGACACCTCAACATTTGCTGCTGTGCTAACCGGTGGGCTTACAGTGGGGGAAACAATGTAGCGTTGCTGACTACCTTCGTTGTGATCAGTTGCACATGTGGCACTTGAGGTTTGGTGTTGTGTCCACGCTTGCAAGTGCATGCTGGTTAAATGTCTAAGCATGCAACTGGTATTCAAATTTTTCAGATTTTTCCCTCGGCTAAAGGTCTTTGCGCACTTCTTACAGATAACCTTGGCCTGATCATGAGGATTTTGTTCAAAAAAGTGCCACACTGCACTCTTCCTACTTTGGCAGACATTTTGCGGCCTAGCACGCTGTGATCTTTTGACCCTCTGGACAAGCTGTCCAGCAACTCTTTTGATGTTTGGAACCTGTCTTTGGAGTGCTCCGGGCCTGCCATATAACAGCTGTTGCGATGTCGATGTCTGCTGTGGATGCTCCTCATCTGAGCTATTGGAAGCAGCACCCTCTTCCCCCAATGGATGCCAATCTGGGTCAACAACTGGGTCATCCATCACCTCCTCTTCTATGTCATGTGCACCTTTCTCTGTGTCACCGTGTATGGTGGTATAGTGTGCGGGAAGGGGCACCTGAGTCTCATCAGGGTCAAAATCTGGCTCTGTACACTGCGAGGACAATGTAGTGCTCTGAGTGAATGTACCAGCAGAATCATCCATCAGCGGCTGTGCATCAGTGCACTCCATGTCAGATTCATCTTGGCCTGGGTAATTCACCATTTGACTTGATAATCCAGGCATGGTATGTGAAAACAGCTCCATGGAGTAATCAGTAGTATGGCCTGCGTCATCCTTCAATCTTGGTTGGGGTGAAGGACACAAGGAAAGGTGTGGTTCATGAACATGAGCCTCCAAAGACGACTCAGTGCTTTTACTTTTTACAACTGAAGAAGAGGAGGCGATAGAGCTGGAGGCTGAGTCAGCAATGTAAGACAAAACTTTTTCCTGATGCTCTGCCTTTAAAAGCGGTTTGCCAACTCATAGAAAACTAAGCGTTCGAGGCCTTATGTAGACAGACGATGACGCAGGGTCAGCACCTCCTGCATTCGGTCCTATTTTGCTCTTGCCACTACCATCAGATCCACCACCAACACCATCATTACCAGCTGCCAACCCCCGCCCAATTCCACGGCCTCTTCCACCAGCCTTCCTCATTTTTGGTAGAAATGTAGACAAAATCCAACAAACTATATAGTAATGTAAAACAAGGTACAAGGTGTCTATAGGACAGGGGAGATTTAGAATTTCTGCACACACTTGTGGACAGTGGACACTTTTGGATTGTGTGAGGCCCACTGATATCTGAGCGCTATGTGACACGCTCGATGGCACAGCTGCCTATGACCAAAGTGACGAGAGGATAATGGAGATTTTGAATCTCTGCGCACACTTTTGGACACTGGACACTTGTGGATTGTGTGAGGCCCACTGATATCTGAGCGCTATGTGACACGCTTGATGGCACAGCTGCCTGTGACCAAAGTGACGAGAGGATAATGGAGATTTTGAATCTCTGCGCACACTTTTGGACACTGGACACTTGTGGATTGTATGAGGCCCACTGATATCTGAGTGCTATGTGACACGCTCGATGGCACAGCTGCCTGTGACCAAAGTGACGAGAGGATAATGGAGATTTTGAATCTCTGCGCACACTTTTGGACACTGGACACTTGTGGATTGTGTGAGGCCCACTGATATCTGAGCGCTATGTGACACGCTCGATGGCACAGCTGCCTGTGACCAAAGTGACGAGAGGATAATGGAGATTTTGAATCTCTGCGCACACTTTTGGACACTGGACACTTGTGGATTGTGTGAGGCCCACTGATATCTGAGCGCTCTGTGACACGCTCGATGGCACAGCTGCCTGTGACCAAAGTGACGAGAGGATAATGGAGATTTTGAATCTCTGCGCACACTTTTGGACACTGGACACTTGTGGATTGTGTGAGGCCCACTGATATCTGAGCGCTATGTGATACGCTCGATGGCACAGCTGCCTGTGACCAAAGTGACGAGAGGATAATGGAGATTTTGAATCTCTGCGCACACTTTTGGACACTGGACACTTGTGGATTGTGTGAGGCCCACTGATATCTGAGCGCTATGTGACACGCTCGATGGCACAGCTGCCTGTGACCAAAGTGACGAGAGGATAATGGAGATTTTGAATCTCTGCGCACACTTTTGGACACTGGACACTTGTGGATTGTGTGAGGCCCACTGATATCTGAGCGCTATGTGACACGCTCGATGACACAGCTGCCTGTGACCAAAGTGACGAGAGGATAATGGAGATTTTGAATCTCTGCGCACACTTTTGGACACTGGACACTTGTGGATTGTGTGAGGCCCACTGATATCTGAGCGCTATGTGACACGCTCGATGGCACAGTTGCCTGTGACCAAAGTGACGAGAGGATAATGGAGATTTTGAATCTCTGCGCACACTTTTGGACACTGGACACTTGTGGATTGTGTGAGGCCCACTGATGTCTGAGCGCTATGTGACACGCTCGATGGCACAGCTGCCTGTGACCAAAGTGACGAGAGGATAATGGAGATTTTGAATCTCTGCGCACACTTTTGGACACTGGACACTTGTGGATTGTGTGAGGCCCACTGATATCTGAGCGCTATGTGACACACTCGATGGCACAGCTGCCTGTGACCAAAGTGACGAGAGGATAATGGAGATTTTGAATCTCTGCGCGCACTTTTGGACACTGGACACTTGTGGATTGTGTGAGGCCCACTGATATCTGAGCGCTATGTGACACGCTCGATGGCACAGCTGTGACAAAAGTGACTAGAGGATAAGGGAGATTGGATTGCTTTTAAAAAAGCAGTTTGCGGAGCAGTGGGTAAACAGCAATGCCAGCGTGTCAGGAAGCCTTAAAAGGCAGCCCAACAACCAACACCACTGATACACCACTATATAGCCTCCCCTTGCACTGCACACACAGTGACTTGTGTGTTGTGCAGGCCAAATCGCTAGCAGCAGAAGCAGTTTTTTTGTCTTCTTGCCTGCCTAACGCTCTCCCTACAGAATCAGCACCAACCTCTCCCTATACTAAGATCGGCAGAAGTAAGATGGCGGTCGGCGTGCACGCCCTTTTATACCCCCTGTGACGCCCACCAAAGCAAGCCAATCACTTGCATGCCCTTCTGAAAGTTGGTGGTGACCCGTGCCTAGGTCATCACGTTGCCCACAGTGTCCGTGGATCCTGATTGGCTGAAAAAGAGCGCAAAACAAACTTTTGAAACGCGACTTTGGCGCGTAAGTCGCCGACCTCGTGGCCGACCTCATCCTAGGGTCGGGTTTCGTTTCATGAAACCCGACTTTGCCAAAAGTCGGCGACTTTTGAATTTTTTCGACCCGTTTCGCTCAACTCTACTCAGGACTGCTGGATGGAAAAGCCTTTAGCTAGCAAAACAAAATCTATTTGATTAAGTGCTCGCTAGAGTTGAGCGACTTTTGTTTTTTTAGGGTCGCGTTTCGTTTCGTGAAACCCGACTTTTCCAAAAGTCGGGTCGAGCAAGATCGTCCGATTATAGGGAAAAGTCGGGGTCGTCCCGAAACACGAAACCCAATGTAAGTCAATGGGGAATAAAAGTCGGCAGTGAGAGGAGGACAGGAAACACACCTACAGTGCCCATTTGAATGCCAAAAGCATCAATTCTTCTTACTCAAGCTTGTCAACCTTAATTAACTTCATAATATAAGTTACGCACTGAAAAATGGGGGTTATTTGGCTAAAGTTGTGGGGGGGGGAGGGCTGGCTGCAGGTTTTCATGTGCCCTGGGAGAAAGAGCGCCCCTTTAACACATACCACAACTCATCATGCTCCAATACGGCAGATAAATAGCGGTATAGTACAATGAAAAATACCTCACTTTTTACATCTCATGACGAGGCCCATCTATTTCTCCATACAGAATCATTGGTCCCATATAATGTTTGAAACAGTATATGATGAGCTCCACATCATGCTACAGTATATGTTGGTCCCCATGGATGAAGCTCCACTGTCTTATGGGCCCAAATAATGCTCCAAACATAATAGGCCCCATTTCTAATGCTCTAGTGTATAATGGGCCCTGTAAATGCTGCTCCAGTGTCTGATGTCCACCTTTGGAATGTTCCAGTGTATGGTGGGCCCCATCTATCATTCTCCAGAGTATAGTGCTCCCCAAAAATTGTTGTCCCAACATTGAAAACAATCAAATAAGTCTCCTCGCTAGGGAATCCCTGTACTTGTCTGGACAGGTGCTGTAGCTTGCTTAACAGCTCGCCAGCCGTTCTCACGCCCAGTATGGATTGCACGTGATTGCACAAAGGTTAGAAAGGGTACCGTATCCCCGGATAACATGTATGGATAGCGTACACATTCAAAATATATGTCTCAGGAGGCAGGCTCAGACGGTGTCAGGCCCAGTATGGATTGCACGTGATTGCACAAAGGTTAGAAAGGGTACCGTATCCCTGGATAACATGTATGGATAGCGTACACATTCAAAATATATGTCTCAGGAGGCAGGCTCAGACGGTGTCAGGCACAGTATGGATTGCACGTGATTGCACAAAGGTTAGAAAGGGTACCGTATCCCCGGATAACATGTATGGATAGCGTACACATTCAAAATATATGTCTCAGGAGGCAGGCTCAGACGGTGTTAGGCCCAGTATGGATTGCACGTGATTGCACAAAGGTTAGAAAGGGTACCGTATCCCCGGATAACATGTATGGATAGCGTACACATTCAAAATATATGTCTCAGGAGGCAGGCTCAGACGGTGTTAGGCCCAGTATGGATTGCACGTGATTGCACAAAGGTTAGAAAGGGTACCGTATCCCCGGATAACATGTATGGATAGCGTACACATTCAAAATATATGTCTCAGGAGGCAGGCTCAGATGGTGTTAGTCCCAGTATGGATTGCACGTGATTGCACAAAGGTTAGAAAGGGTACCGTATCCCCGGATAACATGTATGGATAGCGTACACATTCAAAATATATGTCTCAGGAGGCAGGCTCAGACGGTGTTAGGCCCAGTATGGATTGCACGTGATTGCACAAAGGTTAGAAAGGGTACCGTATCCCCGGATAACATGTATGGATAGCGTACACATTCAAAATATATGTCTCAGGAGGCAGGCTCAGACGGTGTTAGGCCCAGTATGGATTGCACGTGATTGCACAAAGGTTAGAAAGGGTACCGTATCCCCGGATAACATGTATGGATAGCGTACACATTCAAAATATATGTCTCAGGAGGCAGGCTCAGACGGTGTCAGGCACAGTATGGATTTGACGGCACAGATTACACAGCGGAGGAGCAGGGAGAGGTAAAGATTGCAAATGCTGGGGCCCTGCCCAAGCAAGGGGGGCCCACTCGTGGGCGTCGGTACTGGCACTGGGCCCCTTATAGTACAGCGGTGTGTCTGACGGTGGGTGTGCACCACCACCGTCAGAGACACTTGATTGCACTATGAGGGACCCTGTGCCAGTGCCCGCGCCCAAGAGTCGGCCTACCCACCTGTCCAGGGCAACGGCACTCGCACGGTGTCGTGCGCTAGGTGGTGACCCCGGCCATGGGGGGGAGGCAGCACAGTTAGGGAGTTTTAGAAAGTGGCATATGTTGATGTTGGACATTCAGCTGATGCAAAAGGCGAAATAGGTGAAGTACCAGGAAGAGGTGGACCAAAGCAAGCCATTTTTCTGTCACCCTATGTGTCATCAGGGGAAGGTGGGACAAAATCCTTGGAAACCCATGCGTGGTTCATTTTAATGAAGGTTAGATCATCCACATTTTGGGTTGACAGACGGGTCCTTTTTTCTGTCAGGATTGATCCAGCTGCACTGAAGACTCTTTCCGATAGCACACTTGCAGCTGGGCAAGCGAGCTCCTGTAAGGCATATTGGGCCAATTCAGGCCAGGTGTCCAGTTTAGCGGCCCAATAGTCAAAGGGGAATGACCTGTGTGGGAGAACATCGATATGGGAGGAAAAGTAGTTTGTAACCATAGTTGACAACTGCTGTCTCCTGTCACTTTCCATCGATGCAGTATTACCAGTTGTGTGAGCGGTATTTGAAAAATCAGTCCACAACATTGTCATGAAACCCCTGGCTCCAACGCCACTTCTGCTGTGTGCACCACGAACACCTCTGCCAAGCTGCCCCCGGCCCGTACGGCTCGTGTGAGAACCATCACCGCTGCTGTGTGCTGGGAATGCCTCAAGCAACCGATTTACCAGAGTTGCTTGTTTATTAGCCAATATTAGGTCAAGGTTCTCCTGTGGCATGATGTTTTGTAATTTGCCTTTATAGCGTGGATCCAGGATGCTGGCCAACCAGTAGTCGTCATCGTTCATCATTTTGGCAATGCGGGGGTCCCTTTTTAGGATCCGCAAGGCATAATCTGACATGTGGGCCAATGTTCCCGGTGTCAATGATGCACTGCGAGTGCTGGGTGGAGGAGCACTTTCTGGCAAATCCACATCCCTCCAGTCACGCACAAACCCTGTACCAGACCTTGCCACGCCAACATTTTCACTTGCCCCACGAGATGCATCCTCCTCCCCTAAGTAATCATCCCCATCATCCTCCTCCTCCTCCTCTTCTTCCTCCACCTCGTCCAGGAGAGGTCTCTGAGCAGACAATGGCTGAATGTCATCAAGGATTCCCTCCTCCTCTTCCTCCTCGTCAACATTGGCTGCAGACGCCTGCTCCTTAAGGTGCGTCAAAGTTTGCATGAGCAGACGCATAAGTGGGATGCTCATGCTTAGGATGGCGTCGTCTGCGCTTACCAGCCGTGTGCATTCCTCAAAACACTGAAGGACTTTACAAAGGTCTTTCAGCTTCGACCACTGCACGCCTGTCAACTCCATGTCTGCTCTCAAAGTGCCTGGCCGTGTATCCTCCCACAAATGCATTATGGCCTGCCTCTGCTCGCACAGCCGCTCCACCATGTGCAGGGTGGAGTTCCACCTTGTTGCAATGTCGATAATGAGGCGGTGGTTGGGAAGGTGGAGCAATCGCTGCAGCTTCTGCATACGAACGGAGTGTACAGGCGACCGGCGGATGTGCGTGTACAGTCTTCGCACCTTCTGGAGCAGGGCTGTTAACTCCGGATAATTTTTGAGGAAGCACTGCACCACCAGGTTCAAGGTGTGAGCCAAGCAAGGTATGTGGCTGAGTTTTGAAAGGGCTATGGCTGCCACAAAATTACGCCCGTTATCACTAACTACCTTGCCTGCCTCAAGATGTACACTGCCCAGCCATGACTCAGTTTGTCGCTTCAAGTACTCGGCCAGCACCTCGGCGGTGTGTCTGTCGCCCAAACACATCATCTGCAACACAGCCTGCTGACGCTTTCCACTAGCTGCTCGATAGGGGGACACATCGTGTGCAACAGTGGCAGCTGCAGATGGAGTGCTCGTACGACTGCGCTCTGTGGACGAGCTTTCGCTTCTGGAGGAGGAGAAGGAGGAGGAGGGTCGAACGCCTACAGCCAACTGTTTCCTATACCGTGGGCTAGGCAGCACTGTCCCACCACCGCTGTCCCCTGTGGACCCTGCATCCACCACATTAACCCAGTGCGCAGTGATGGACACGTAACGGCCCTGGCCATGCCGACTGGACCATGCATCAGTTGTGAGGTGCACCTTTCCGCTCACTGACTGCTTGAGTGCATGGACAATGCGGTCTTTCACATGATGGTGGAGGGCTGGGATGGCTTTGCGAGAGAAGAAGTGGCGACTGGGTAGGTCATAGCGTGGTACTGCATAGGCCATGAGTTCGCGGAAAGCTGTGCTTTCCACCAACCGAAAGGGCATCATCTCAAACGAGATTAGTTTGGCAATGTGGGCGTTCAAACCCAGTGTACGCGGATGAGAGACTGAGTACTTTCTTGACCTACTCATAGTGTCTGGGAGGGTGAGCTGGACTTGAGAGCTGCATATGGTGGAAGTAGCGGTGGACAGGGCGGACTGAGAGAGGGTTGATGATGGTGATGGAGTTGGTGTTCTTTCTGATGGCCTAGAATCAGTCTTTCGTTGATATAACAGTGGGATTCCCTGACTGCTGTGGCCTTGCAACGACACCTCAACATTTGCTGCTGTGCTAACCGGTGGGCTTACAGTGGGGGAAACAATGTAGCGTTGCTGACTACCTTCGTTGTGATCAGTTGCACATGTGGCACTTGAGGTTTGGTGTTGTGTCCACGCTTGCAAGTGCATGCTGGTTAAATGTCTAAGCATGCAACTGGTATTCAAATTTTTCAGATTTTTCCCTCGGCTAAAGGTCTTTGCGCACTTCTTACAGATAACCTTGGCCTGATCATGAGGATTTTGTTCAAAAAAGTGCCACACTGCACTCTTCCTACTTTGGCAGACATTTTGCGGCCTAGCACGCTGTGATCTTTTGACCCTCTGGACAAGCTGTCCAGCAACTCTTTTGATGTTTGGAACCTGTCTTTGGAGTGCTCCGGGCCTGCCATATAACAGCTGTTGCGATGTCGATGTCTGCTGTGGATGCTCCTCATCTGAGCTATTGGAAGCAGCACCCTCTTCCCCCAATGGATGCCAATCTGGGTCAACAACTGGGTCATCCATCACCTCCTCTTCTATGTCATGTGCACCTTTCTCTGTGTCACCGTGTATGGTGGTATAGTGTGCGGGAAGGGGCACCTGAGTCTCATCAGGGTCAAAATCTGGCTCTGTACACTGCGAGGACAATGTAGTGCTCTGAGTGAATGTACCAGCAGAATCATCCATCAGCGGCTGTGCATCAGTGCACTCCATGTCAGATTCATCTTGGCCTGGGTAATTCACCATTTGACTTGATAATCCAGGCATGGTATGTGAAAACAGCTCCATGGAGTAATCAGTAGTATGGCCTGCGTCATCCTTCAATCTTGGTTGGGGTGAAGGACACAAGGAAAGGTGTGGTTCATGAACATGAGCCTCCAATGACGACTCAGTGCTTTTACTTTTTACAACTGAAGAAGAGGAGGCGATAGAGCTGGAGGCTGAGTCAGCAATGTAAGACAAAACTTTTTCCTGATGCTCTGCCTTTAAAAGCGGTTTGCCAACTCATAGAAAACTAAGCGTTCGAGGCCTTATGTAGACAGACGATGACGCAGGGTCAGCACCTCCTGCATTCGGTCCTATTTTGCTCTTGCCACTACCATCAGATCCACCACCAACACCATCATTACCAGCTGCCAACCCCCGCCCAATTCCACGGCCTCTTCCACCAGCCTTCCTCATTTTTGGTAGAAATGTAGACAAAATCCAACAAACTATATAGTAATGTAAAACAAGGTACAAGGTGTCTATAGGACAGGGGAGATTTAGAATTTCTGCACACACTTGTGGACAGTGGACACTTTTGGATTGTGTGAGGCCCACTGATATCTGAGCGCTATGTGACACGCTCGATGGCACAGCTGCCTGTGACCAAAGTGACGAGAGGATAATGGAGATTTTGAATCTCTGCGCACACTTTTGGACACTGGACACTTGTGGATTGTGTGAGGCCCACTGATATCTGAGCGCTATGTGACAGGCTCGATGGCACAGCTGCCTGTGACCAAAGTGACGAGAGGATAATGGAGATTTTGAATCTCTGCGCACACTTTTGGACACTGGACACTTGTGGATTGTGTGAGGCCCACTGATATCTGAGCGCTATGTGACACGCTCGATGGCACAGCTGCCTGTGACCAAAGTGACGAGAGGATAATGGAGATTTTGAATCTCTGCGCACACTTTTGGACACTGGACACTTGTGGATTGTGTGAGGCCCACTGATATCTGAGCGCTATGTGACAGGCTCGATGGCACAGCTGCCTGTAACCAAAGTGACGAGAGGATAATGGAGATTTTGAATCTCTGCGCACACTTTTGGACACTGGACACTTGTGGATTGTGTGAGGCCCACTGATATCTGAGCGCTATGTGACACGCTCGATGGCACAGCTGCCTGTGACCAAAGTGACGAGAGGATAATGGAGATTTTGAATCTCTGCGCACACTTTTGGACACTGGACACTTGTGGATTGTGTGAGGCCCACTGATATCTGAGCGCTATGTGACACGCTCGATGGCACAGCTGCCTGTGACCAAAGTGACGAGAGGATAATGGAGATTTTGAATCTCTGCACACACTTTTGGACACTGGACACTTGTGGATTGTGTGAGGCCCACTGATATCTGAGCGCTATGTGACACGCTCGATGGCACAGCTGCCTGTGACCAAAGTGACGAGAGGATAATGGAGATTTTGAATCTCTGCGCACACTTTTGGACACTGGACACTTGTGGATTGTGTGAGGCCCACTGATATCTGAGCGCTATGTGACACGTTCGATGGCACAGCTGCCTCTGACCAAAGTGACGAGAGGATAATGGAGATTTTGAATCTCTGCGCACACTTTTGGACACTGGACACTTGTGGATTGTGTGAGGCCCACTGATATCTGAGCGCTATGTGACATGCTCGATGGCACAGCTGCCTGTGACCAAAGTGACGAGAGGATAATGGAGATTTTGAATCTCTGCGCACACTTTTGGACACTGGACACTTGTGGATTGTGTGAGGCCCACTGATATCTGAGCGCTATGTGACACGCTCGATGGCACAGCTGCCTGTGACCAAAGTGACGAGAGGATAATGGAGATTTTGAATCTCTGTGCACACTTTTGGACACTGGACACTTGTGGATTGTGTGAGGCCCACTGATATCTGAGCGCTATGTGACACGCTCGATGGCACAGCTGTGACAAAAGTGACTAGAGGATAAGGGAGATTGTATTGCTTTTAAAAAAGCAGTTTGCGGAGCAGTGGGTAAACAGCAATGCCAGCGTGTCAGGAAGCTTTAAAAGGCAGCCCAACAACCAACACCACTGATACACCACTATATAGCCTCCCCTTACACTGCATACACAGTGACTTGTGTGTTGTGCAGGCCAAATCGCTAGCAGCAGAAGCAGTTTTTTTGTCTTCTTGCCTGCCTAATGCTCTCCCTACAGAATCAGCAGCAACCTCTCCCTATACTAAGATCGGCAGAAGTAAGATGGCGGTCGGCGTGCACGCCCTTTTATACCCCCTGTGACGCCCACCAAAGCAAGCCAATCACTTGCATGCCCTTCTGAAAGATGGTGGTGACCCGTGCCTAGGTCATCACGTTGCCCACAGTGTCCGTGGATCCTGATTGGCTGAAAAAGAGCGCAAAACAAACTTTTGAAACGCGACTTTGGCGCGTAAGTCGCCGACCTCGTTGCCGACCTCATCCTAGGGTCGGGTTTCGTTTCATGAAACCCGACTTTGCCAAAAGTCGGCGACTTTTGAATTTTTTCGACCCGTTTCGCTCAACTCTAGTGCTCGCACCTGAATTAAATATTAAAAATGACTGCTTTAATGGCTGTAATAAAGATGATACTGGGATGTAGGGAGCAAACCAAAAGTTACACTTTAAAAGCAAAGGAAATAATTAGATCTTTACAATTGACCCAAAAATCTAGGCTGCCTTTATACATGGGCACAATTGGCATGTCCACATTTATGGCCAAATCAGGTCCATGTATCAATGTTCACATCCTTTATCCGTCTGCACCAGTTTAGGAAACAATTACAAGCTCTAAAATACAATTTTTAAACAATATATAGGGTTCCTGATTGATATTGCTAAAGCATGATTTCATCTCCAGCATGCAAGGACCTCAGTGGACATCTACAGTTAGGTCCATATATATTTGGACAGAGACAACATTTTTCTAATTTTGGTTCTAACATTACCAAAATGAATTTTAAACAAAACAATTCAGATGCAGTTGAAGTTCAGACGTTCAGCTTTCATTTGAGGGTATCCACATTAAAATTGGATGAAGGGTTTAGGAGTTTCAGCTCCTTAACATGTGCCACCCTGTTTTAAAGGGACCAAAAGTAATTGGACAATTGACTCCAAGGCTATTTCATTGACAGGTGTGGGCAATCCCTTCTTTATGTCATTCTCAATTAAGCAGATAAAAGGCCGGGAGTTGATTTGCCATTGCTCATTGCCATTATGCAGCAAGACAGCTTTTAGGTTTGTTTTGGATGAATCGATGAAGAACCTCCCTACCTCTGGATTATGACTTTTCTTCAGAACTTCCATTAAACTGTTGATGTTGTTGCATGCCACAAGAGCGCCCTCCATGAGAAAGTACTGGATAATATCAATATCATAGTTGCAGAACAAAGAAATCCGAACATTGCCGCCCGCTAGGAGATTCCACTGCTGTAGCCTGGAACCTAAGGATTCAGCCTTACTCTCAGGCAGATCCAAATCTCTAAGGCCTGTTTCACATTTCAGTTATTTGACGTCAGTCAAAATCCTCCAGGTTGTAAAAAAACGGATCCGTTTCCGTTGTGCCCCAAGCGGATGCCACCAGATCCGTTTTTTGACGGATTCGCTTAAGTAGTTAGTGACTGAAATTTAAAGGAAAACGAGTCAGGGAAAAAAGAGAGAGAGAGATTTTGCTGCCGCCAGAACGGAATTTGGGGTTAAATTTCCGGCAAGGAAATTCTTCTGGGCATGCTCAGTGTCAAAAAGTGGATCCGTTGCCGGATTCCATCAAAAAACGGTTGGCAACGGATCCGCCGCCCATAGGCGACCATTATAACAAATGGCGGATAGCGGCGGATCCGTAGCTATCCGCTATTTTTACGCAGACAAAAAACGTTTCATTGTCTGTCCACTGGTCAGCGGATGCCAAAATTTTGGCGGATATATCAAAAAACGGATCCAACGGATGACCATCCGTCAAAATCCACCGCTAATGCAAGTCAATGGGGAAAAAACTGATCCGCCAAAAAATGGCGGATCCGTTTTTTTGCAAAACGGCGGATTTTGACTGATGGCAACAAACGGAAATGTGAAACAGGCCTAACATGATCATTCAGTTCACTTTGTATTATAATATGTGTTTTAGTTGAAGTTGCTGTTAGAAAGTTTGGGTCATGAGAGGAAGATGCTACATGACAGCAAGCACCCTCTTCTTCCTCACTTGATGTGGAGACATGGAGAGGATTGGCGGGCACCCAGGTCCAGCCAAAACCGCAAGGATCATGGATCGTCTCGCAAAACGCCCACTCTCCTTTTAACGTGGGCATAATGCTACTCACACAACACAGGGTGAGGGTAAAACAGTGTGGCAATGCTTCATTGAATCACAAAACAGGCAGATAACATGTAGAACAGTCCCAGTAAAATACCCCAAGATGTTGCATAATACAGAGTCTCAACCTTCCGCTGACTCGCCGTGAAAATGACAGCTGTTACTTCAGAGCTCCCAGGGTCGACTACCCCACGTGTGGCAAACACACAGAGAGGCGGTGACAACAAGCTTTGGAAGATGACAGTCCATTGAGGTACAAGGCCAGTTGAACCGAGGGTCACAACCTGGCTTCTCTGAACATCTCCTTGAAGCCAGGCGACCGGCAGGTCCCAATCCTGGCTTTCTCCAAACCTATCCATGGTTGAGCAATGGTCAATGGAGCAGATCTGTATTTTTCCAACCGAGGCCGAGGTCCCCTAGGTTGCTTCCTGTGGAATGATAGATCCGTGTCCCTTGTGATGGAGCCATGATGTATTGGCTGCTGTCCTGTCTCTGGTCCATTGGATGTTTTGATATATCTTGGCTGAATCTCTGTATGTCTCTCAGTCTCTCTCTATAGAGGCATGTAACCTATTTTTATACTTAACAAGTGTTCTTCATTCAGCAATGACATAAAGCGTAAGAATGGAGTTAAGAACAAGTAGCATTATTTCATTATTTAATCTATTTGCATAGTTTTTCCTTCTCTGTTTTTGAAGTCACCAAACTATCTGGCCTACACAATGCATAATTAGCATATCAGTAAACATCACTAGTCATCAAGAATAAGGGCACAATATGTTATAGGAAATGTCAATATTACAGGCTTACACAAAGAAAAGTCTGTTTTCTTGACCAACACATAAATTCAAAAGTGACAATACAGATAACAGTCAATTCTTCTTGTTTTGCTAAAAATAGTTGTCTGGTTAATTAAGACACAATGCTGTGTCTCCACACTTGACCCTACTGAAAATGGTTCTGGTGCTTTTGGAACCGGCAGTTCTTTGGTATGTGGTACTGGGTGTACTGCAGATGGAATGTTTGGATACTGTAAAGTCCACTTCTTCCTTGAAACTCCTTTCCTAATAGTGGGGAACCAAGCATAAATAGCAATTGGCAGCGTGATCGATTGGCTCTCTCCTGATCATTGAGACTGCAAAAGGCCTTGATTGCCTCCATGCAACCACGGGGTAAGATGTGATGCACATCTATTGCAGCACATGTGTGGAGCCCAACTCTTGTCCTGATCTTCTATTCTGAAGTCAAAATACATGTTGTAGGCTTTCCTTATCCTGGTAGTCAAGTTTTGTCTTTGTGATGCAAAAGTGACTTCTTTGTATATTTAGCAAAAACTATTCTCTTTGTTAATGCAAGAACAGGGCATATCTGAAAAAAACATATAGAAACATGTCAACATGCTAGGAAACTAAGCTAAGAAATCCTAAAACAATAAGCTAAGAAATCAATCCTAAAACTATATACCTTACACACAGAGCATTTATAAAAGTAGGTGATGCAACTGTAAATAGGATTACGTCATCGTAGCTGAATTGGTGTTTTTTGATTGGTCACCCTAAGCTGATAGAAGACTGAAGGATCAACAGACTAAATAGATAATGTAAAAGACAAGCTACTACCAATGCAATAATTATGCTGAAATAATAAAAAAAAAAATTCTATAAGCCTGCATGAAAGGTGTCATAAGTAATTATAACATCCTCTGGACCTTGAAAATTAGAGCCAATCAGCAAATTTAAGCATCATATTCGTTTTCAGAGCCAGATAATTATTTAAGTTGAATTGTTGTCATCTCTGAACCAATTTGACTGTAGAACAGTGAATAAGAGCTGAAGTAATTTCATATCTGTCAATGATTTAGCTGGTACAGAAGATTTTCTTCCCATGCTGTATATCTGAGACAAGTTTATAGAAAGTGAAATCCCAATGAAAATGGCCAAGCCAACTAACCTTGAACAAGTTTGACTTTCTGCATTCCTAAAAGTCGATCAGTGTTATCGTAGACAATGGTAATGTTTCTTTGTAGAGATTCTCTTTTTAATGTTTTAACTTTTAAGTTAGCAGTAAGAAAACACCGTACAGACCCAAAACCAAATTTCTTTGCATTTATTGATTGACAAGCTGTTACATTCCTTGTCGCTATCGCACTGGTAGCAACTGAAATATGAAGGATAACATGTTGTTCTTATAAACCTTATCATGCTTCCTTTCAAGTTCAGATGATATTTTCTTCATCCAAAATTCACCAGAGTTTTTCTGCCTCATTACCGATTACTTGCCAATGAATGTTAAAGGGATTTTCCAGGAGTATGGTGCATTGACGGGCTATTCTTAGGATTGACCAATAATGTAAAGTATAATCGGTGAGGGTCTGACCTCGAGGTATCCCAGCAGTCAGCAGAATTAAGAGAATAATACACATCAGTCCATATAGGCATAACAGTAAGCAAAGCTTCATTTCAAATGGCTGGCCCCCTTAAAAAAAACTTTTTTTAAACCTAGGCTCAGCTATCAGTAAAAAACAATGTATGCTTTACCCATCCTCCTTGGATCCAGAGCTGTGTCATCGATGTGTCTCGATCTATGTTGTTTGAATCTAGCGATGGCGTAACATCAATATCAATGCTGCCAAACACCGAGCGTTTTTTAGCGCTGCGTCTCGAGCGCTATCGTGCGCATGCGCATTGCTCCCCTATCTTTAACATGGGTGCGCATGGTCTAGCGCATGCACGCGTTTGTATGCGTTTTCGTGCACATGCGGGTTTTTGCAGTGTGCGCCTAGGCGCGCCGGACACTACCTGTTGCATTTTTGGTCCGTCCGACCTGTCTCAAAAAAACGCATGCGCACCTTAGCGCACGAATGCGCAAAAAACAGCATTGCAGTCTATGGGAATGCACGCATCCGTTAGGACATGCGCACACTTGCACTTAAAATCGCATGCGCTTTTTGAGTTAACATGGTGACAAACTGGTTATATCGCATGCACAAAAAACAGCAAACGCATGCAAAACGCATGATGTGTTTTTGCATGAGTTTGGTATGCGCACGAGGCGCAGCGCAAAAAAAAACGCTAGTGTGAAACTAGCCTTAGCAACACCGTTGATGTAGATGGCATGAATGGCTGAGCATAGCGATTGGCTGCAGTGCTGTCAATATCATGTCCCTGCTGGAGCCAAACAACAGGAATTGGGGCAGCGGCAAGAACATCGTGATGGACATAAGGAGAGTATGTAAAGTTCAGTTTGTTTTTCTACAGGCAGCTGAGCCTATAGGAAAAAGTTTTTGAAAGTGGTCACCCCTTAAGTAAACGGGCCCTCCTACAGTTCCACTTGATGCTTGGACAAGCTGCTGTGCTTTATTTTCTTGATCTATATGGTCATAAGGTTCAGACTGCTTCTGATCACACATTAATAAATCGGTATATCCAGATCATACGCAATCAATGAATTCTCCCTGCGTATCCTTTAAAGCTTGTTTTACTTTTTATCTTACATCATGGATTGTACAATAATATGCTGCAGAATCAGTCCACCAGGACACCCAAATGGAGATCCCACAAATTCTGCAAAGGACCTGGAATAATGATCAATCACAATGCAATGAACATCAATTATTTAACAATATTACACATTTTTTTCAGAAGAATGAAAACTGTATTTAATTTACAATATTGTGTGCACTAATTTTTCCCATTCATCATCATTCAGTACTGATAAGCAGCACAGTTCTGTTCCCCGAAGACCTCGAGAGGCTTTGAAAATGGCAATAAAACAGAAGGGGAGAAGTACTTCTGCATTATTTTAGCTTATTGAGTCCTCTTCCCATGAGACAAGCAAATACTGTCATCACCATCTTTGGTTTTACTTCTACTAAGTCATCAGGCAGGGCATATATTCGGGCTCCAATCTTCCTGGCAATGGAAATAGCATACCTTTAAACAAAAGAGTAAAAATGTCACTTTTTTCCTTGTAGAGTTAAAAACTGTCATGAGCACAGAACAACCCACGTAGTATGGGCATGCTTTATACTACTTTAATAGTAAACCGATTGCACCATTTATTTATAATAAATAATAAATAAGTTGTGAGATGATTACTGCATTTTTCTGTATATAAGATGCACTTTTTCCCAAAAAAATTTGGGAGGAAAACGGGGAGTGTGTCTTATAGTCCGAACGCAGGCTTACCTGGGGGATTGTGGCAGTGGTGTAGCAGCAGAACAGGGAGCGGCAGAGGTGTAGCGATGCTGAAGCTGTAGGCGGTGGGCGGTGCGGAGTGCACCTGAGCAGGGTCCCTTCCTCAGGATGCCTGCGGCAGAAATGTGGCAAAGCCCGGTGTCCATGGCGAGCAGAGCCGAGTGCACCACCTGTTTCCCTGTGGCCATCTTCCTTAAGCCAAGACAGTGAGTGCGAAGATTGAGATCTCTGTGGCCATTTTCCTGAAGCCAAGATCTCAATCTGCGTACGCGTGGCCTCAGGAAGATGGCAGCCGAGAAACCAGTGATGCACTCGGCTCTGCTATTGGTGGACACCGGGGCGCAGTGTTGCCACATTTCTGCCACCGGCATTCTGAGAAAGGGACCCTGCTCCATGCTCTGCCTCACCGCCGACACCGGACCCACAGCATCGCACCCTGGGACTGCAGCATTGCCCCACTTCTGCATCCGCCAGCATCCTGAGAAAGGAACCCTGCCTCCTGTGACCCCGCTCTACCACCACCGGCCCTCAGGTAAGATAACTTAAATTTGGACAATAAGATAGACCCCCATCTTAAAAAAAATGTTTCTACTATTTTCCACCCCAAAATTTGGGGTGCGTCTTATAGTCCGAAAAATACGGTAACTTGCAGATCATTGGCTCATACCGAAAATATGGTCAAAAGCCATTTCATGTAAAATCCCTGCAAAGACAATAAGTCACTCCTTTTGCCTGGAAGAAGAAAAATTTTGTCTCCAGAGGAGACAAGACATCTTTACCATAGACACTATTATTCCATGTTCACACGTTCAGTATTTGGTCAATATTTTACCTTAGTATTTGTAAGCTAAAACCAGGAGTGTGTGAAAAATACAGAAGTGGTGACGTGTTTCTATTATACTTTTCCTCTGATTGTTCCACTCCAGCTTTTGGCTTCCAAAAAATACTGATGTAAAATACTGACCAAATACTGAACATGTGCACATGGCCTTAATCTGTGTGTTACTGCCGACCCCAGGATCTGATCACAACAGGAACTGTCTGTGGTTTCAAAATCATCTTATATACTTTTTTCCAAAGAAAATAATGAATGCTTATGTACAGGTATGGTGTCTAAGGGGTAACATTTCCCCTTGTAGAGAGTGACAAGCCAGGCCTCACATGTCAGAGTGAGGAGACTTAGACTTGTTTTACACTTCCCGTGTTTTTGCTTGCCGTTTTTGCGGCCCCAATGCATTTCTATGAGGCCACAAAAACAGGCCGCAAAAATTAGTAAGAGGGCCGTGCTCTGTATGGCTGTATTTGCGGCCGTGAAAAAATATCGAGCTTGCTCGATATTTTTCACGGCTTACGGACTCGGCCGCAATGCATTTCAATGGTACTACAAAAACAAGGTTAGCTTGTTTTTGCGGTACATCGTATTTGCGGATCGCCGATTTTTTCCATGCTATTTGTTATAACAGGTAAAAACTTTGATCCGAGAAGGTTTTTTGCGGCCCGTTTTTGCGGCAGAACGTGGAAATTACGGCCATACGCAAAAAAAGATCGCAAAAAACACGGCAAGTGTAAAACTAGCCTTATAAGCTAAGCATGCTTCTCTGGGAAACTAATCCCTTCATGAACTTGTACGTACCCAGTACGTCCGGGTTGTGAATGACTTCCTGACTTTAGACGTACTGGGTATATCCTGGGAATTTTGCGTGCACAGGAGCTCTGCACGTGTGATTGCCAACGGGTGTTCAGCCCACAACGCTCCTGGCAGTTTAACACCCTAAATGCTGAGATCGATATTGATTACAGCATTTAAAAGGCAGGAAGAGGGATGGGGCTCCCTCTGCCCTCTTCGATTGGCGCTATCGCAGGGGCCTGATCGTTGCTATAGTGGTCCAATGACGACATCCAGGTCACCAGGCTCTAACAAGTTTGTGTGAGAGCAGACTGATAGTTATAATGCATTTCAATGCATTACAACAGCGATCAGACTGCTGAAAACTCAAGTCCCATAGAGGAACTAAGTAAAAGAGAAAAAAGAAAATTTTAATAATATTTTTTTAAATCACAAAAAAATAATGATGATAAAAATATACATACATATACAGTATATTATGAGGCAGTGAACGGGGTCATATGCGAGGGTTGCTATGTATCCCCCATGATGCGTAAAGAAGCAGATTGAGGCCGTGGAAGTGCATTGCAGTCACAGACAAAGCTGTGATTGCAATCTATATACAGGGTGGGCCATTTATATGGATACACCTTAATAAAATGGGAATGGTTGGTGATATCAACTTCTTGTTTGTGGCACATTAATATATGGGAGGGGGAAACTTTTCAAGATGGGTGGTGACCATGGCGGCCATTTTGAAGTCGGCAATTTTGGATCCAACTTTAGTTTTTCCAAGAGGGAAGAGGGTCATGTTACACATCAAACTTATTGAGAATTTCACAAGAAAAACAATGGTGTGCTTGATTTTAACGTAACTTTATTCTTTCATGAGTTATTTACAAGTTTATGACCACTTACAGTATACAATGTGTTCAAAGTGCTGCCCACTCTTGACACACTGATAGCAATATCGCCCCACTGTTCCACAAACGAGAATACCCTGGAAGGGGCGTGACTAAGCAGCTACCTTGGAGCCTCTGATGGTGAGGTCAGGCTTGTGCGGCAGGTAGCTGCCAGGTGCCACTCCAGGGTGGTGTCTGGCTGTGGCTACTGATCCCACTGGGGGACGGAAGGCTAGGACAGGTGCGGGCAACAGACATGATTGGCAGACAGGCAGGTGAGCACGGCTGATACTGGGATAAGTAGGCAGGTACGGCTGGTACTCAGGCAGGTGGGCGTGGCTGACACTCAGGCAGGCGGGTGTGGCTGAGACACTGGCAGGCTGGCGTGGCCGAGACACTGGCAGGCAGACATGGCTGAGACACTGGCAGGTGGGCATGGCTGAGACACTGGCAGGCGGGCATGGCTGAGACACTGGCAGGCGGGCACGGCTGAGACACAAGGGGCAGGAACTGACTCGAAGGCACAGGAACACGGGCAGGAACGAGTGGTGTATGGAACAGGTAGAGACCTGTTCAGACTGGAGAAACCGGGACGGACTCGGGAAGGATGGAAACACGGACAGGTAAGAGTAGTGTGTGGGAACAGGTATGGAGCTTTTCAGACTGGAGGAGCAGGGACAGATAAAGAGCAGCTGGAAGCAGAACGAGAATGGAGCAGAACCGCAAGGTTGTGGAGTGACAAGCAGAACAGAGTCGCTGGTTGCAGTGCAGTGAGCTGAACCGCAAGGAGCACGGAGCAAAGGCAGAGCCGCAGGAGCACGGAGCAAAGGCAGAGCCGCAGGAGCACAGAGCAAAGGCAGAGCCGCAGGAGCGTGGAGCAAAGGCAGAGCCACAGGAGTGCAGAGCAAAGGAAGAGCCGCAGGAGTGCGAAGCAAAGGCGGAACCGCAGGAGTGTGAAGCACAGGTAGCCAGAGAGGACACAAGGATAGACACAGCAGGGAAAGGAGCCACAGACAAGGAGACCAACAGACAGAGGTTAGGAATGAGTTCAGACAAGGACAGGAACAGGAACAGGGTAAGATACAGGAATAGGACACAGTACACACAAGGACGGACACGGGAACAAATACTGGACAAAGACACAGGCCCGAGTATGCAGCCCTCAGGGAGGCAGAAACATAAAACACCAAGCGTACGGAAACAGATCTGGGTATGCAGCCCCCAGAGAAGGCAACAACCAACCTACCAAAGGACCAATTGAACAGGAAAAACCAAACAGGATATAATTAATCAATAATCTTTATTATATAAGTGGTAACATATAAAAACAAATTAAGAACAATGTGCACGTTTGGGGACAACTTTACAAATTTGTAAGACAATCAAAAAATGGACCCAATTGTATATACTGTATTTAATATACATTCCTCTTAAATTAGAAAAAAGTGGAAAAAAACTTTTTGTGCAAAGAAAAGCTCACAATATATGGTGATCAAAAGTGCTGTGCAAAAGCAACAAGAGAATCAAGATGGTATCTCAATAAATGGAAAATAAACCATTAATGAACCACACAACTGCTGCAATGTAAAGTGCAGTGTGCATGTGAAAAAAACAACCATAAGATGTTACATTATTACAATGAAAAACCAATTAAATAGAATCACAGTTACTGCCATATAAAGTGCAGTGCAATAAAAGGGGAATAAAATAAAAATGGGTCATATACCTTTAACCCCTTCATGACCCAGCCTATTTTGACCATAATGACCTGGCCATTTTTTGCAATTCTGACCAGTGTCCCTTTATGAGGTAATAACTCAGGAACGCTTCAACGGATCCTAGCGATTCTGAGAATGTTTTTTCGTGACATATTGGGCTTCATGTTAGTGTTAAATTTAGGTCAATAATTTTTGCGCTTATTTGTGAAAAAAACGGAAATTTGGTGAAAATTTTGAAAATTTTGCAATTTTCAAATTTTGAATTTTTATTCTGTTAAACCAGAGAGTTATGTGACACAAAATAGTTAATAAATAACATTTTCCACATGCCTACTTTACATCAGCACAATTTTGGAAACAAATTTTTTTGTTAGGAAGTTATAAGGGTTAAAAGTTGACCAGCGATTTCTCACTTTTACAACAAAATTTACAAAACCATTTTTTTAAAGACCACCTCACATTTGAAATCATTTTGAGGGTCTATATGGCAGAAAATACCCAAAAGTGACACCATTTTAAAAACTGCATCCCTCAAGGTACTCAAAACCACATTGAAGAAGTTTATTAACCCTTCAGGTGCTTCACAGGAACTAAAGCAACGTGGAAGGAAAAAATGGACATTTTAATTTTTCCAACAAAAATTTTCTTTTAGCATCAATTTTTTCATTTTCACATGGGTAACAGGATAAAATGGATCCTAAAATTGTTGGGCAATTTCTCCTGAGTACAACGATACCTTATATGTGGTCACAAACCACTGTTTGGGTGCACGGCAGGGCTCAGAAGGGAAGGAGTGTCATTTGACTTTTTGAATTGAAAATATGCTGGAATATTTAGCGGTTGCCATGTCGCGTTTGGAAAGCCCCTGTGTGCCTAAACATTGGAGCTCCCACACAAGTGATCCCATTTTGGAAACTAGACCCTCCAAGGAACTTATCTAGGTGCATAGTGAGCACTTTGAACCTCCAGGTGCTTCACAAATTGATTCATAAAAAAAAATTACTTTTTTTCACAAACAATTTCTTTTAGCCTCAGTTTTTTCATTTTCACATGGGCAACAGGATAAAATGGATCCTAGAATTTGTTGGGCAAATTTTCCTGAGTACATCGATACCTCATAGACGGTCATAAACCACTGTTTGGGAGCACGGTAGGGCCCGGAAGGGAAAGAGGGCCATTTGACTTTTTGAATGGAAAATTAGCTTCAATCGTTAGCGGACACCATGTCGCGTTTGGAGCCCCTGTGTGCCTAAACATTGGAGCTCCCCCACAAGTGACCCCAGTTTGTAAACTAGACCACCCAAGGAACTTATCTAGATGTGTAGTGTGCACTTTGAACCCCCAAGTGCTTCACAGAAATTTATAGCGCAGAGCAGTGAAAATAAATAATCGTTTTTTTTCCTCAAAAATGATTTTTTAGCCCGCATTTTTTTTATTTTCACAAGGCTAACAGAAGAAATTGGACAACAAAAGTTGTTATGCAATTTGTCCTGAGTACACCGATACCCCATATGTGGGGGGAACCACTTTTTGGGTGCATGGGAGAGCTCAGAAGGGAAGGAGCGCCATTTTAGAATGCCGACTTGATGGAATGGTCTGTGGGCGTCATGTTACGTTTGCAGAGCCCCTGATGTTCCTAAACAGTGGAAACCCCCACAAATGACCCCATTTTGGAAACTAGACCCCTTATGGAACTTATCTGGATGTGTAATGAGCACTTTGAACCCCCAAGTGCTTCACAGAAGTTTATAAATGCAGACCCATGAAAATAAAAAATCATTTTTTTTCCTCAAAAATGATTTTTTAGCTCACTATTTTTTATTTTCCCAAGGGTAACAGGATAAATTGGACCCCAAAAGTTGTTGTCCAGTTTGTCCTGAGTACGCTGGTACCCCATATGTGGTCATAAACCACTGTTTGGGCGCACGGCAGGGCTCAAAAAGGAAGGAGCGCCATTTGACTTTTTGAATGGAAAATTAGCTCCAATCGTTAGCGGACACCATGTCGTCTTTGGAGAGCCCCTGTGTGCCTAAACTTTTCAGCTCCTCCACAAATGACCCGATTTTGGAAACTAGACCCCCTAAGGAACTTATCTAGATGCATAGTGAGCACTTTGAAGCCCCAGATACTTCACAGAAGTTTATAACGCAGAGCCGGGAAAATTAAAAAAAAAATTTTTCCTCAAAAAATGATTTTTTAGCCCACAATTTTTTATTTTTACAACGGTAACAGGAGAAATTGGACCCCAAAAATTGTTGTCCAGTTTGTCCTGAGTACGCTGGTACCCCATATGTGGGGGGGACCACTGCTTGGGCACATGTCGGGGCTCGGAGGGGAAGTAGTGACGTTTTGAAATTCCGACTTGATGGAATCGTCTGCGGGCGTCATGTTATGTTTGCAGAGCCCCTTATGTTCCTAAACAGTGGAAATCCCCCACAAGTGACCCCATTTTGGAAACTAGACCCCCAAAAGAACTTATCTAGATGTGTGGTGAGCACTTTGAACCCCCAAGTGCTTCACAGAAGTTTATAACGCAGAGCCGTGAAAATAAAAAATCATTTTTTTTCCTTAAAAAATGATTTTTAGCCCACAATTTTTTATTTTCATAAGGGTAACAGGATAAATTGGACCCCAAAAGATGTTGTCCAGTTTGTCCTGAGTATGCTGGTACCCCATATGTGGGGGGGACCACTGTTTGTGCACACGTCGGGGCTCGGAAGCGAAGTAGTGACGTTTTGAAATGCCGACTTGATGGAATGGTCTGCGGGTGTCATGTTACACAAGTGACCCCATTTTGGAAACTAAACCACTCAAGGAACTTATCTAGATGTGTGGTGAGCACTTTGAGCCCCCAAGTGCTTCATAGAAGTTTATAATGCAGAGCCGTAAAAATTAAAAATCATTTTTTTTCCACAAAAATAATTTTTTAGCCCCGAATTTTTTATTTTCCCAAGGGTAACAGGAGAAATTAGACCCCCAAACTTGTTGTGCAATTTTTACTGAGTACGCTGATACCCCATATGTGGGGGTAAGCCACTGTTTGGGCACACGTCGGGGCTCAGAATGGAGGGAGCACTGTTAGACTTTTTGAACGCAAAATTGGCTGGAATAAATGGTGGCGCCATGTTGCGTTTGGAGACCCTGTGATGTGCCTAAACAGTGGAAACCCCTCAATTCTAACTCCAACCCTAACCCCAGCACACCCCTAACCCTAATCCCAACTCTACCTCAAGCCACAAGCCTAACCGTAATCCCAACCCACCCCTAACCCTAATCTTCACCCTAGTTCCAACCCTAACCCTAGTTCCAACCCTAACCCTAGTTCCAACCCTAATTCCAACCCTAACCCTAATTCCAACCCTAACCCTATTTCTAACCCTAACCCTATTTCCAACCCTAACCCTAACCCTAATGGAAAAATAAAAATAATTTCTTTATTTTATTATATGTGCCTGCCTATGGGGGTGATAAACGGGGGGGTTTATTTACTATTTTTTTTTCATTTTGATCACTGTGAAAGAGTATCATAGTGATCAAAATGAATGAATGAATCTGCAGTGTTTGCAGATTCAGGTGGGCGCACTGCGCATGCGCCTGCCATTTTCCAAGATGGCGGCGCCCATGAATCAGGACGGTGGGACACCGGGAGACGGAGCGGGACATCGGAGGTACCGGGGGGTGAAGGGGGGTGTTGGAAGGTGGGGGGAGCAGAGAAAAGGGGGAGGGGAGCAGATGATGACGGCGGCGGCACATTGCCGCCGTCAGTCGGTATCAGGGGGCCGATCGGCCCCATGGGTTGTGGGGGGGGTCGGAACTGGGTCTCCAGCCATGTCCGATGCTACTGCAGCATTGGCCATGGCTGGATTGTAATATTTCATCAATTTTCATTGATGAAATATTACTATCGCTCTGATTGGTTGTTTCACTTTTAATAGCCAATCAGAGCGATCGTAGCCATGTGGAGGTGAAGCCACGCCCCCTGTGGTGAAGTACAAAGCCCCCTTTATCTGCGGGTC
Organism: Dendrobates tinctorius; assembly: GCF_039654945.1. Lineage (NCBI taxonomy): Eukaryota > Metazoa > Chordata > Amphibia > Anura > Dendrobatidae > Dendrobates > Dendrobates tinctorius. The sequence goes on along the minus strand of NW_027361728.1, from coordinate 82,807,426 downwards.
AGGTGACCTTTCAGTGACCCCGGTCACCCGACCCGCAGGGGGGCTTTGAAGTCATGACACAGGGTATGCATCAAGGGTCAGATTGGCACCGACTTTGATGACGTGTACGCTGTGTCATAGGTCGGGAAGGGGTTAAGGGTCACCACGTCCCTTTAACGCGCACCCCGACGCGCGTTTCGGAGCACTTCCTTTATCTCAGGATGAAGGAAGTGCTCCGAAACTCGCATCAGGGTGCGAAGTAAAGGGAAATGGAAAGGGATGTGGTGACCCTTAAAGGTATATGACCCATTTTTATTTTATTCCTCTTTTATTGCACCGCACTTTATATGACATTAACTGTGATTCTATTTAATTGGTCTTTCATTGTATGGGATAATAATGTAACATCTTATGGTTGTTTTTTTCACATGCACACTGCACTTTACATTGCAGCAATTGTGTGGTTCATTAATGGTTTATTTTCCATTTATTGAGATAACAACTTGATTCTCTTGTTGCTTTTGCACATGCACTTTTGATCACCATATATTGCGATTTTTTCTTTGCACAAAAAGATTTTTTTCACTTTTTTGTAATTTATGAAGATTATATATTAAATACAGTATATACAATTGGGTCCATTTTTTGATTGTCTTACAATTTTGTAACGTTGTCCCCAAACGTGCACATTGTTCTTAATTTGTTTTTATATATTACCACCTATATAATAAAGATTATTGATTAATTATATCCTGTTTGGTTTTTCCTGGTCAATTGGTCCTTTGGTTGGTTGGTTATTGCTTTTTCAATTTAGTGGTTCCACTACCTTCACTGAACACGTGGTAGTCTGTATAATTAATACTATATTTTTTATGGTCAATTCTGACGTAATTTATTATATATATATATATATATATATATATATATATATATATATAAAACTATATATTATATATATATATATAATACTACATCTGGTGTTCATTTTTTTTTTAATTAGCCCCCAAAGAAGGCAGAAACAGGACAGGACCTGGCACCTCAGCAGCAGCAAGCCACTGACTGAGGGAAATAGTTGCACAGGCATCCTCCTATGGGCGAGGATGCCTTAAGTACTGGAGACCTCTTGACAATAGGCCGGGGACACCTTAGGAAGATGTACACTGACTCAATAAGAGCCAAAGAGTGCCGACGCCGCCCCCCTATGCACACAGCCAGGAAGTATGCAGAGAGCAGGCAGGAGGCAAAAGGCATACAGCATGGAGCCGGCAGAAGACAGAACTCACCGCATGGCCCGGAGTAGTAAGTTGGTGTGTAAGGCAGGTGGGGGATGGGAGGCCATGCAGTGATGCCGGCTGGGTTGTTACAGTTGCCAATTACATATGGAGCATTTTATGGGGCAAATTACATATGGAGCAGTATATGGGGCCCATTACATATGGAGCATCTTATGGGGCCAATTACACATGGAGCATCTTATGGGGCCAATTACATATGGCTTGAAAAAGACACATCACTGTGTCGATACGCGTGGGTTTAGAGGTCACATGTAAATTAGCCGTATGCCTGTATACTCCTGGGAACCAGCTGGTATTATGCTAGGGAGGGGAGGTTTTTCACTTAAACCCCCAGGATCTGGTTTGCTGATAAAGCGCTGGTAATATGGTGATAAGCTGTTATATCTTGGCATAATGTTTGTCTATATTACTTTGTAATTGCAGCCTTTACCACCAGGGTTTGCTGCATAGCACTGGTTATAGAGGATTAATTATAAATAAATAACACTAGGATATCATGAGTGTGATTGCACTTGCCTGTTAGGTGATGTGAGTAATGATAATTAAGAGATATTTGTCATTATATATGGATTACTGATTGCACGTCTAATCTTGTGACTCATAGTAATTCACTATTTAATTATATGACCCATTGTCTTTGTTTTGTGATCTGTGTCTGTTTGTTCAGACTTTTTAATTGTTTTTAACATAGTGTTTTTGTCTGCTGTGTTCATTATATTTACAATAAAAATTGTTGAATTTTTTTGACTATATTTCTTGTTGGTGATCCCAACTTTTGTGCATATACTTTTTTCTTGTGAGTTTCAAAGTTGCCAATTATATATGGAGCATTTTATGGGGCAAATTACATATGGAGCAGTATATGGGGCCCATTACATATGGAGCATCTTATGGGGCCAATTACACATGGAGCATCTTATGGGCCAATTACATATAGAACAGTATATGGGACCCATTGTATATGGATCTTATGGAGCCAATTACATATGGAGCATCTTATGGGGTCAATTACATATGGAGCATCTTATGGGGCCAAGTACATATGGAAAATCTTATGGAGTCAATTACATATGGAGCAGAATATGGGGCCCATTATATATGGAGCATCTTATGGGGCCAATTATATATGGAGCATTAAATGGGACCCATTCTGTTTGGAGCAATATATGGGGCCCATTATATACTTGCGCAATGTAAGATACCCATCATATACTGTATGGAGCATTATATGGGGCCTATTCTGTATAGAGCATTATAAGGGGCTCATTTTGTATGGAGTAAAATAAATGGGGCCCATCATATACTGTATGGAGCACTATATGAGGCTCATTATACTGTATGGACCAATATATGGTGCCCATAATACTGCATTGAACAAGGTATGGGGGCTCATTACTCTGTATGGTGCAATATATGGGGCTCATTATTCTGTATAGAGCACTATGTGGTGCCCATAATACTGTATGGAGCAATATATGGGGCTCATTATTCTGTATGGAGAAATATATGGGGCTCATTATACTGTATGGAGCAATATATGGGGCACATTATTCTGTATGGAGCACTATGTGGTGCCCATAGTACTGTAGGGAGGACTATACTGTCCAGTTTCTGAGCTGTTGATATCACTCGTTGATATCACTCATGTAATGTAAGAAGTGAAATCTTTGGCATTGTACTATACCTATACTTCTCTGTGGTATCTGTGCATCATGAATTGTGGTATGTGTTGAGACTCTTTCACCCAGGGCCCACTAAAACCTGGAGCCGGCCCTGCCGCCCACACCACTGAATGGAAGCTTTTTGCCCATGTGCAGTGTACACAGAAAGCCCAAGACCATGATTTGCAGCCACATGTCAACGCTAATTTCGACTGTGTCCCTACAATTAATTTTAAGTTAACTTCCATGGAATATTAAAAAATTAATTATGTTTTTGTTTTTAGCATGACATACAGCCTCCTTTCTAGAACTGAATAAATTGGTCTAAAGCTGCTGAAATAAAGTACATTTATATTACATTAAATACACATTAGTATTGGTTGATCTTTTTGACAAACGTAAGTATTAACTGTTGTTATTTTTGTGTTTCATAAATCAATAGTATACATAAAAGTTATCTAACATTATATCATATCAGAGAAAACTTCTTTCTACTCCTGATCTGATGTTTTATTCTTAATCCACTGGTAAAATCTGTCTGCAGTGAATACAGATTTTTCCATTACTGAGATAGGTGATGACAGCTGGTGCTCATAAAGTTCTATGGAGAGAGGAGGGGGCAGGAGATGGAGACAGGCACAGATATTCTGCTGAAAGTTCTCCTAAAATGACAGTTACACTTTAAGCTCTGTGCACACTGGTGTATTTGTCACGGCTTTTAAATTAACAAGGACCTTACTAATAATTTATAACATGCGCATCTATTATGGTCTCGTTTGTTATGGACATTAGTGAATTTCATAAACTAAGGAGGTCCATCAGATTTCAGATTTCTTTTGGATGGAATAATACATTGTGCTACTTTATTCTGGCTGCCAAAGAGTAATAGATTAAATTAAAAATTAAGTGCAAACAGAGATGCATCCTCTTATGCTCAGGTACGGGAGATTCATTTGCCTTTATATCTGCACATGTATGGGTAAATTATTTAAAGACTGCCCTCTTACATAATATGAGCACAGGGACTGCCACTCCTTGATATTTACATATCACATGCATGGGCAACAGAAGGCCTTTAAATCTTGTGAAAAGATGGGGTGAGGACATCTACAGTTTTGCGTGATACAGCTTATCATTTTACACTATTTTAGGAACTTTTAAGTTGTTTTAATTTATTTCATAAATCAATAGTACACATAAAAACTTTGTAATATGTCTTATCAGAGAAATCTGCTTCTTTCTCTTCCTGGACTGATTATTAATTTTCAAAATCTTCAATTCCCGAGAAAAAAGTCCGTCTTCACTGAAGAAAGACTTTTACATTATTGAAATAAGATTTGATGTAGGCCGCAGGATGGAGGGACTCTACCCTTACCTCCTCCTCCTATTTCCCCCTTTCCTCTCAATAGAATCACATCAATAACAACTGTCATTTCCTATTTCAATTATGTAAATATCTGTCTTCACTGAAGACAGATATTTCCCGGGAAATAAAGATTTTGAAAATGAATGATCAGTCCTGGTGCGTTAGTGGCTGCATTCTAAAAGGAGTTTTCATTGATGGCCCTTTACATTAGTTATAACTGTACACTTACTTTGCTAATTCCGTACTAGTTATGGTCTTTTTTAGTTTGCCTGCCTTACGTACGCTGTCAGATCACACAATCTTAGACACCAATCCATGCAAGATGAAGCAAAGTCAGCACCCTATGAGGTCAGAGAGGACCAGAAGCAGGAGCATAATGAGTGGAGTTGAGCAAGATCGCCGGTGAATATTGTATTCGCAAGATTCGCCGAACGCAGCCGAACGTCATTGGAGTCAATGGGACTAGAGTTGAGTGAACCGGTCGTCAAACATAAATTCAGCACAAAGAGAGTACAAAAATGGCACGAATATGCCAAATGCGGATTCGGCGATCATTTCCGAACATATTCGCTCAACTCTAATAATGAGCACATTTCAGTTTATTTTCAGGTTTTAGTTGTGTTTAAACTAAAGGTGCATTTACATTGCCCGATTATTGGGCAGTCAAAACAGGACCTGTGCTGCTGAGAACAATGGCAGCCTATGGAAGGTGTATTACTGACCACTGAGTGTATCTCTGAAGCGTGGTCTGTGTGTTTAAACAGGATATTAAATGACTGCAAACATGTTGCCGATTGGCGGTCTTTTAATGATATGCATCAGCATTTTCCTCTTCCCTAGTGATCTCTTTGCGGAGTATTACCCAACCAAACCAAGAAGGAGCAAGTAAAAGAGAACAGCCACTTACTTTGCATTGCTCATTTTGTCTGCATCTGAAAGATTTTCTCTTTTCACCATATCTGGATTGACGGCTTTAGTAGCGATGGCATCAATTAAGTCGAGCACAGGCAGGCTTGTGCTAATGGACCTATCCTGAAAAAGAAAAGTTAGCATGGCATTAACTATTAACATGTTTTATAGTCGAGTCAGGGCGGAAGGTGTTTTTAATGGAGTTTTGGAAATGATACGGTACAGTTATTTACTTAACTCTGCAAAATTACTGCTCATGATTTTCCATTTCTGTTCTACAAATAATCAAATGATCAAATGAGTCATTGTCGTGTAACAGCATGAAATAATACATGATGCAATGCAAAACATGTCAGTGGGGGCTAAAGAGGAGTCATATGGTGTAGTGGCATGGCAGGGACATATGGACCAAATGTGACCATAGACTAACATATAAACTCAAGCTCAAAACCAAAGCTCCTGAGCCTCAATACAAAGTCCGTACAAATACCCCCAAATAACAACTACCCGTTATAATACATCAGGGGGAATGTGAGCAATGTACTCCCTGAGGCAACAGGGCCTGGGTGTGAATGCAACCTCTTTACCCCCTTCTGAAGCTCCTTTAACACAGGCAATATGATTAAGATGTCAACCTTTCATTTTTGCTGTGCAGTGAAAATAAATGTCACTAACTGAAAAAGTAAAAAAACTGCTGGTGATGGATCTATACTTTTAAATAATAGTGATTAACTCACAATATTATTGCACAATGCTAAATAACACCTAAATATGCAATGCAAAGATTTGGTCAATCACACTAAATTAGATTGCCATATATTAATGTACATAAATAATAATTAGTAAAAAGTGCACAAGTAATAGGATAAAGAAAAGTAAGGTTAAGCTCCGTCAACAGCTGTTCACTTGATGAAAAAGTATGGAGAAAACTAAAGGTGGCCACACTTTAAAAAATGGAACCAAAACCACAGACCTTAGGGAAGACTAGTGTGCATGTGCATGCAGACAACTATTGTGGGTATAGAAAGCTCCTAAAGGGCCCCATACACAAGTGATAGCCATAGTCTGAACAATGGTTCAACCAATCACTCAGCTGGCAGCCAACTCTGCAGACTCCTCCATACACATGAACGATCGGTCAGCTGAATGCTCCTGTGTTTTCAATGAGAGCGTCTGCCAGACTCCTTCAGCGGTGGTTTCTCACACCGAGAACACTGGGATCGGAAGTCTGCAATTGATGAAATCAGTGGAGAGTCATGCGGCCCCCATATACATTAGAATGTTGGAACAAGAAGTTCAGCCGATGTTAGTCTAAAGTGTATGGGCCTTATAGGTAATTTGTCAGCACATAATGACTGTTTAAACCAAGCACAGGTGCTCGGTGCATCATGGTGTGGCCAAACCTTTAAGTGTACCTATACATCTGCTTGCTTTCCCTCCCTCTCTTCCCCCTCTTCTTTGACTGCTCTGGCTTCATAGAGACAGAGAAGGGAGGAGACAGATGGAAAACAAGCAGGTGGGAAGGTGTATATAAATGATTGGCCTTGCCATGAAGCACTGAGCACCTGTACTTGGTTGAACAGTCATTCTGTGCTGACAGTCCCTTTAAAGCTATCTATATAACATAGGATATTTATCTGCATACCATTGGCAAATTCAGCTAAATTTGGCGAGTTCTGAAAATATATACTCTGGAATCCAACATGCCCATAATTTCCTGTCTTACATCTGATGTCTGGGAAATGGAGTCCAGTGACCACTGTACACATTAGATACCTGAGACTTATCTAATCTGCAGATAACTATCTCATGTCTAATGGTGTTAATGGAGAGAAACGTCTGTAGGAGAAACAAAGCACAAATAGTATCTTATCCGGTATACTTGAATGAATTATATCAGATTAAACTAACCTGATAGATTCGATGTTTGAGCAATTAGTATGAGTGGTACATGCAGCAGATCTATGGGTCAGCAAGTGACCGTTTAACATAGATGTCAGAAGGATATCTGTGGAGTGATTCCGCATTGAATAAACCACTATTCTTTAATCAATTTTTGGATTGACATCTTCATACTATCAGCAGGGCGGAATCATTCCACAGGTATCCTTCTGACATCTATGTCTAATGGTGGACATACACCTTAGATAAATGTCGTATGAACACCGGTTCATCCAATAGCTATTCTTCTTACGTCCCAATACACGGTCAGTATGTGTTCTCAATGGCATATGGGGAAAAAGTCTCTGTCTGAGATCTGTGACTTATGTTCCTCGTGCTGACAATGCATCTGCCACTTGGTGAGAGTCGGGACCCCCTCTATGACAGTGATCAGGCTAGACGGGTTGCTGTGATCGGTACTGCCAATTCTTATCTACAGTACACTAGTTGTCACACTATACCCAATGTGGCAGGCCGCCATTGATGGGGATTATTTACACCACTGGTGTTCCTATTGGTTTTGTAGCAGTATCAGAACGGTTTTCCCTAGTGACTTTAATTGAGAAAAATGCAATCACAGTTTTCTATTAACATTTTCCTAAAGTTGCGTCTTTAATGCCTACAATATCTATAATAATGGGCGCATCCAATCTCTCCACTTTTCAGATCATCTGGATAGGACATGGCCCACGTGGCACCAAAGTTAAAATCCAACACTAGTTTAATCTAAAGTTTGCACAGGTGGAATCTTTTACATTTCATGAATTACCCATCGCCGGGAAGCTAGGGTTTCCTTTACTGATATGAAGAACGTTCATTACCTTGAAGCTGCTGATGAATGTGGTTTTGCCTGCATCACGCAGTGTTTCATTTACCCACTGTACAATGGTCCTGTCATTAATCTTCTCACCCTCTCCAAGATCGGACAGCACATTTAATGTATACCTAGTAGAGGGTTAGTGGAAGAAATTAGTACGGTAGGCTTGTCATTCAATTCTCTCGTTGTGACAGTATACCAAGGAAAACTCATTTTGTTCAGTTTCTCCAATGAGATGATTTAAATTTTGCACCAAGGTTTCCACTTCTGATGGATATTTATTTTTTTAGATTTCTGCGTTTTATTACATAGTTGAATAATTTAGCAAAATATGAAAGAAGTGGACTCATCAAAAAATCCCTATGAAGTCAACTGAAAGATTAACTGAACATACTCTTCACTTTTCTGTAGAGACAGCAATGGAATAATTTAGAGAAATATTTTGTAGAAGGAAAGGAATTCTTCCCCAGGGCACATTAGCTGGATGATCCCCTCACAGCTTATAGCCTTTTTCTAAATGCAGCTACCAGGATACCGGGTAATTATCCACTCAGATTTTGTATCGCTCTATATAGTTATTTTAGCTAGAACTTAAATGTAGATCTGGGCTAATCACTCACTTCTAATTTTCACTTTTTTAATCACAGAGAATCATAAAAATTGGTAGAAATATCTCAGTTTTAGGTTTGTAACCACAAATATTAAAAAAAACAGACCAGCACCTTCAAAAAGGACAAGGAAAGTATGTAGATAGACATAGTTTTTTCGTTTTTACTCTGCTGTTCCAAGCTGTATACTCTTTATTGCTTTTCACTGCTTATGTAACGTTTTTTAGTCCACAATGCCCGTATGCCCTCTAGTGGTGTGATCTGTTCGAAAGACCTTTATTTAAAAACTGCATTTTGTGATTACTTGTGTTATCTTTGTTTGATAATATTTAGAATTGGTGATCTGAAACATTTAAGTGTGACAAACATGCAAAAGAATAGGAAATCTGGAAGTGGACAAAGAGTTTTTTTTCACACAACTGTTTATTGATGAATTAGTGCCCAATCAGTCTTTGTGATAACTTGTTTTTGCTAGATGCATTTGGCACTTTATCTGCCTTGGTAATATCAACTAATCTGACCTGTCAGTTTGTCTACTTACCCAATCTATCATTTAGTGTATGGGAAAGTTTGATAGTGTCTAGTGCATCTTGTACAATCTGATTTGGCAACATCTTGGTTATTATTTACCTGACCTGTCCATCTATCAATTGAGACCATTGATTTAGGGACAGAATGGCCAGCTGCCGATGTACTTGGTACTTCATTTTGCTTTGGTTAATACATCTGGATATCAGTTTTACTTTTGCACCTGTGTCTTGACCCCATCACTTCATGGCCTTGCAGTGTCAGAAGAGTCAGCCGCTGATGAGTGGGGCGCCATTTGCCCTGAATTTTAGTGCGTAAACCTCCACGGCAAGGCAGAGACAGGGCAGTAGTTTGACATGGTCAGGCACCATCCCCTGGCCTTTTTCTCATCTATGTTGTGTATTTAAATATTTTTTAGTGGTGGTGGTTTGCAACCAAGGCAAAACTGGCGAAGCTGGGCTTCCAGCTGGTTGACCACCCACCTTATTCACCAGATCTAGCTCCTTCCGATTATCATCTGTTTCAAAACCTGAAGAAACACCTCAAGGGTACCAAATTTCACACCATTTCTGATGCCGTGGCTGTTACAGAAGCCTTGTTTAAGACACAACCGAAATCCTACTTTTTGCAAGGCTTACAGAACTTGGAATACCGATGTAAGAACTGTGTTGACATGAGTGGGAGTATGTGGAATAAATGTAAAGTTTATCTTCCTATCTCATTTCTTTCTGGGTAAAGCCAAAGACTTATCAGCAACCATTTGTATTCACACATTAGATGGGTTGCTTTTAATGAATCAATAAAAGCTATATTTTATTATATCATTTAAGTACAGAGTCCTTACAGTGAAATCATGTTCTAGTTACTTGTACTGTAGTACCTCAAAACGGTGAATAGCCAGCTCTATTGCTGTGTGGGCTGTCAGTTAGTACTGGGGCGTGATTACAGCCATCTCTCACTCTGCACTGCCAGCCGCACCACTATCACTGAAAGCCCAAGGATGCCAGGAGGAATAAAATGAATTTCCTCCCGGCAGCGGGGCTCTCAGTGTGACGGATGCATAGCTGGAGAACGTTATTAACTTGCAGATTAATAGCGTTTTTTGTACATGTTAGGTTCCCTTTAATAGTTAATTTCACAATGTTATATGTGGGTTGTGAATAAAATTAAAGACATATAAGATAACGTCAATGCTAGAGTTGAGAAAAAAGATTCACAGGACCCTGATCCATCAGGCACGTAGTCTGTGACCTATCTGATGGCTTCCCCGATGTCTCTTGACTACTACTGTAGGTCCAGCGCTACATCGTCATTGCGATGTATTGTATGCATGATGTCACTTCTGTGCTTGCTAACCAGAATAAGCGTTAAGTATGCCGCCAAGTAAGAGGAGGTGTGCAGGGCTCAACATACTACCAACATGGATGCTGGGTCCATTGGCCTGTGAATCTTTTTGCTCAAGTCAAGCTGGTGCTGAGTGTAGCTTCCATTCACAAATTTGGGGTATATACTTACCTTCTCATTAGCTGCCAGACCAGGGCCAGTGTGAGTGTGCGGTTCCCTTCATGCAGGTCATTGCCACATATACCAACTAAAGAGAACTTTGCTTTGTGCTTTCCCAAGTCTACGGCATAATTACAATTCTCAATCTAGAAAAATGAATACATACATAAATAAATACTAGAAAATAGAACGGAAATAATCTAAAGCTTTGGGAGGCCTAGACATATTACTTTATAACCAAGGCAATAGTAAAACTTGGAACTTCTGGACCCCAATGCAAAACTTTAACATAGCCTTCTTACCTACCAAGTACCATTTTTTTTAATGTGTATTCATATGTGGCAGAGGCCATAAGTCATCAAGGACCTATGTCCCCTAAATAGCTACAAACATGGCCAAAAGTGTTGGCACCCTTGAAATTGTTCCAGAAAATGAAGTATTTCTCTTAGAAAATTATTGCAATTACACATGTTTCAGTATACACATGTTTATTTCCTGTGTGTTTATTGGATCAACCCCCCCCCAAAAAAAAAATAGGAAAACAGGCAAGTTAGACATAATTTCAAATAAAACCCCAAAAATGGGCAGTGCAAAACTGTTGGCACCCTCAACTTAATATTTGGTTGCACACCCTTTGGAATAAATAACTTCAATCAGTCACTTCCTACAACCATCAACAAATTTCTTACACCTCTAAACTGAAATTTTGGATCACTCTTTTTTTTTTGTACACTGATTCAGGTCTCACGCACTTGAAGGGTGCCTTCTCTCAGCAACAATTTTAAGATCTCTCCACAGGTGTTCAATGGGATTTAGATCCGTACCCATTGCTGGCCAATTTGCCTTTTTTCTGTGTTTTTTTTTTTTTTGCATTGTTCCAATACGCACAAAGGAAATAAATATGTGTATAACAAAACATGTGTAATTGCAATAATTTTCTTGGTGAAATACTTCACTTTCTGGAACAATTTCAAGGGTGTCCACGGTTTCAGTCGTGACCGTATGCCCTTAGTATTACATTGTACAGGGTTGGCCTTTTATATGGATATGCCTAAATAAAATGGGAATGGTTGGTGATATCATCTTCCTGTTTGAGGCACATTAGTATATGGGAGGGGGAACTTTTCAAGATGGGTGGTGACCATGTCGGCCATTTTGAAGTCGACCATTTTGGATCCAACTTTATTTTTTCAATGGGAAGAGGGTCATGTGACACATCAAACCTATTGGGAATTTCACAAGAAAAACAATGGTGTGCTCGGTTTTAATGTAACTTTATTCTTTTATGAGTTATTTACAAGTTTCTCTTTGTTTGCAACCATTGACATGTCACAGAGGTTAACACGTGAGGAGCGGATAGAAATTGTGTTGATGTCTGGTGAACGCAGTACCCGGGTCATTGCAGCAGATTTCAATGCAAGACACCCTACACAAGAAAACTGTCACCATTCCCATTTTAGTTAGGTGTATTCATATAAATGGCCCACCCAAAAAAGTTTGCCCCATCACTGAACATAATGTTCTGTGTAAACTGAGGGTCCTGTTTCAATTTTTGTTTTGCCCATTCTGCAAATTCAGTGCGCAAATCTGGGTCACCAACCATTCCCATTTTATTTAGGTGTATCCATATAAATGGCCCACCCTGTACTTGAAAGTGCAGAAATGTTTTCTACTAAGACAGAGTACAAAAGTGTCAACCAATCTTGCCCAAAAATGTACTGTAGATAATAATACACTTGTAGTTCCCGCAATATTATAATATTATGCCACATTACAGAAGTCCTAATAAAACAGAACTATTTAGTTTCCCACTTCAAGAGGATGACTAGTTGGCTCAATCAATTATCTACCTAATAGATGGCTTGCCATATACACCCCTGCACAATGGTAGTCCAGAATTGTTTAAAGGCATAGTAATCTTAGTGTATGGAAACTTTTGACTTTGGAGTAAGTAATAAAATTGCCGTAAAACATTCTCTCTCTCTTTCATTATTCTGGCATTTGGCAAATATTAACAATTATGGTAATCCTAACTGACATAAAATGGGAAAGGTATAGTCTTATTTCATGTCAGATATTGAGAAAAACATGCATATGTGTCTTTTTATATAGTGTATGTCAACTTCCAGTTTTTACTGTTTCTCCTCCGCAGGTGTGCCTCAGTTTACCCTTCCTAGTGGTTATAGGTATGGAAACTGAGACAATATCTGTCCTACTGGATAGTGGAGCAGGGGCCAATATGGTGGATGCTTGATTTGCTCAGACCCATGTTCTCTCCTCTTTTAAGCTGGCGAAGTCCATTCCCATATTTGCGATAGACTATGCACCTCTGGGTCGGGTAAGCCTTGCACAAATAGCACATAAGGTGTATCTTCTTGTAGGGGCTCATCCCAGAGAGCTCCTTTCTTGGTACCTTCTGGAAGGCTTCCCTACTCCTATTCTGTTGGGTCTTCCCTGGTTGACTAAGTATAATCCGGTCATAGGCCAGAGAGATAATTAAGTGGAGTGATTTTTGCAAGAATAATTGCCTAGCTACTGTTATCTCTAATGTCTTTACTAAAGCATGCCATCTTTTTCTGTCTGATTTTGAGAGGGTGTTCTCTGAGAAGGGGTGTCAAGAACTGCCTCATCTTCGTGTGTATGATTGTCCCGTGAACTTGCTTCTGGGTGCAAAGTTGCCCAAGACCAGATTATACAATCTATCAGGTCCTGAGACACAGGCCATGAAAGACTATATCTCTGAGAGCCTTTCCCAAGAGACGTATTAGATCTTCATCTTCCCCTGTTAGCGGCGGGGTTCTTCTTTGTTAAGAAGAAAGATGCGGGCCTGCGTCCCTGTTTAGACTTTCATGAGTTAGATCGGATTACTATCCGGGACTCATATCCCGTCCCACTCATTCCTGATTTGTTCAATCAGATTATTGGGGCAAAATGGTTCTCCAACTTAGATTTTAGGGGAGTCTATAATCTGATTAGGATTAAGAAGGGTGATGAATGGAAGATGGCTTTTAACACCTCTGAGGGGCATTCTGAAAATCTTGTCATGCCTTTTGGTTTGACTAACCCCTTAACGACCCCTATATGCCTTTTAACGGTGGCAGTTAAGGGTATTTATTCCTCAGTGCTGCTTTTTAATGGCGATGAGAAACAAGGTTATAGCGCCCCCAGAGTAGGAAAATCTCCGGGGTCTCGGCTACCGGGGGTAGCCGAGACTCCGGAGAACATGATTCGGGTCGGTTTTTACCAACCCCAGTGTTGCAGTCACCGTTATTCACGGAATAACGTCGACCACAAGAAAGAAAAAAAAAGTCCAATTTCCTATTTATTTCTCTCTCCTGTGATATGATCTAGCACATCAGAGGATAGAGAAATGGTGTCCTTCGAGCCCCTCCGGTACCTTTGGTGTCCCTCTGGCTGTGTTCCCCAACTCTCGGCGTCTTCTTCTAGGAAAAAATGGTGGGGTCACCCGGCAACAATAGGAGATTTATCCTATTCATTCATTTTGATCACTATGATAGACCCTATCACAGTGAACAAAATAAAAAAATAGTAAATCAAACCCCCCTTTATCACCCCCAAGGTTAGGTAAAAAAAAAATAAAATAAAAAAATGTATTGTTTTCCATTTTTCCATTAGTTAGGGTTAGGATTAGGGTTACGGTTGGGGTTATAGTTGGGGTTAGGGTTGGGCTAGGGTTGGGGTTTACAATTGGGGTTATAGTTGGGGTTATAGCTAGGGTTAGGGTTGGGGATAGTGTTAAAGTTGGGGCTAGGGTTAGGGTTGGTGATAGAGTTAGGGTTGAGGCTAAGGTTAGAGCTAGGGTTATGGTTGGGCTAGGGTTTGGGTTGGGGCTAGGGTTGGGGTTAGGGTTGTGGTGTTGGGGTTAGGGTTGTAGTGTTGGGGTTAGGCTTGTGGTTAAGGTTATGGTTAGGGTTGGGATTAGGGTTAGGGGTGTGTTGGGGTTAGGGATGGGGTTAGGGCTGTGTTAGGGTTGGAGTTAGAATTGGGGGGTTTTCACTGTTTAGGTACATCAAAGGGTCTCCAAATGCAACATGGTGCCCGCCATTGATTCCAGCCAATTTTGTGTTCAAAAAGTAAAACGGTGCTCCCTCCCCCTCTGAGCCCTGCCATGCACCCAAACAGTGGCTTTCCCCTACATATGGGGTATTGGCGTACTTAGGAGAAATTGCACAACAAATTTTGTGGTCCACTTTCTGCTGATACCCTTGTGAAAATAAAAAAAGTTTGGTTCCAAAGTAAATTTTTTTTGTAAAAAAAAGTTCATATTTTCCTTCCACATTGCTGTAGTTCTCGTGGAGCACGTGAATTGTTAATAAACTTCTCGAATGTGGTTTTGCACACCTTGAGGGGTGGAGTTTATAGAATGGTGTCACTTTTGGGTATTTTCTGTCATATTGACCCCCCAAACTCACTTCTAATGTGAGGTGGTCCCTAAAAAAATAGTTTTGTAAATGTTTTTGGAAAAATGAGAAATCACTGGTCAACTTTTAACCCTTATAACGTCCTAACAAAAAAAATGTATCCAAAATTGTGCTGATGTAAAGTAGACATGTGATAAATGTTTTTATTAACTATTTGTGCGATATGACTCTCTGATTTAAGGGCACAAAAGTTAAAAGTTTGGAAATTGCACAATTTTCTAAATTTTTGCCAAATTTCCTTTTTTTCATCAATAAACGCAAGTCATATCAAAGAAATTTTACCACTAACATGAAGTACAATATGTCACTATCTCAGAATCAATGGGATACGTTGAAGCGTTCCAGAGCTACGACCTCATAAAATGACAATGGTAAGAATTGTAAAAATTGGCTTGGTCATTAAGTACCAAATTGGATCTGTCACTAATGCTCCCGCCATGTTCAAACATTTCATTAATGACATCTTCCATCACATCATCGGTAGCTTTGTAGTATAGTATCTTTACGACAGTTTAATCTACTTGTCCAATCTCAAGTCACAACAGGTAGATGTCAGGCAGGTGTTAGAAGATTTACAAGATAATAAACTGTATGCCAAGTTGAAGGAGTGTGCATTCACTATACAAGAGGTTCAGTTCTTAGGTTTCTTACGGTCAGCCACAGGTTTTCGCACGGATTCTGATAAGGTCCAAGCTATTCTGCAATGGGACCTCCCATAAAATCTGAAAGTATTACAAATTTTTGGGGGGATCACAGTCTATTATCGGAAATTTAGCCAAAACTTCTCATCTATTGTCAAATCCCCTCAATGACTAGGAAAGTTACGGACTTCTCAAGGTGATCCAACTGCGCACGGCAGGCATTTTCTTCTTTGAAGAGGTGTTTTTCCACTGCGTCGGTACTCATCCAACCCGATGCTTCTCAACCATTTATTGTCGAGGTTGATGCTTCTGGGGTGGGGGTCAGGGCTTTACTGTCTCAAGGGTCATCCCCTGGTAAGAAGCATCCATGTGCCTTCTTCTCCAAAAAGTTAACATCGGCCGAAAGAAACTATGATGTAGGCAATAGGGAACTTTTGGCCATTAAGTTGGCATTTGAGGAATAGTGTTATTTTTTTGGAGGGGGCAGTTCACCCAGTCACAGTCATCACTGATCACAAAAACTTAATGTACCTTGAATCTGGTAAACATGTTAACACCAGACAAGCAAGATGGTCTTTGCTTTTCACCAGATATAATTTTATGGTCACTCACTGTCCTGGGATTAAGAACGTTAAAGAGCATGCTTTTTCTCTGAGTTTCAATGGAGCTGGGAGTACCGATGATACTGTCCCTATTTTACAAAAAGGTATGGTCATCTCCACATTGTGTTCTGAACTTGAGGGTGAGGTATTGAAGGCTCAGGGGGACGCCCCTGTTGTTCCTTCAGGGAAATAGGTTTGTACCTTAACCTAAAAATTATAGAGGCACATCATAACTCGGTTCTGAATGGTCACCCAGGTAGTAAGGCAACCATGGACCTCCTTTTCTCATTGGTTTTCAGTGGCCAAGGTTATGTAAGGATGTAGTTGACTTTATGTCCTCATTTAGTGTATGTACGCATTCCAAGACCACACATACTCAACCGTCGGGGGCTCTTTTACCATTAACCATTCCAGACCGTTCATAAACTCATTTATGTATTTCAATACGGATCTTCCTTTGACCTCTGGTAAAGCAGTTATTCTAGATGTGGTGGATAGTGTCAGAGTTACGATATTTGCCAGGACTTTTTTAATCCCACAAATCCCTGATATCACAGGCCGGGAAGGTCATGAGTACCACCCACTGTGACCTTTGGAGCGGACAGCTCTCTCCTGCCCCCTATCATCCGGACAATTACATGATTGGTCGACGCTCAACGGAAAAGGCCACAGCCTGTTCACACTACTAGGCCGGCTGTTGGAAAATGAACGGTGAATGTATGGCATATACACCTCAGGATTCCAACACATGGAATATGTGTGCACATCCTGGTACAGTCACAGCTAACTCTAAGATGCCCCCAGACTACCCGCCGTCACCACCACTCTGTTCTGGTTGAATGGACACCGTTATGATATCTATCACTTTGAGTCGTAGTTTACAAAGCAGAAGGAACAGAACTATTACATTTTATAATTAATCCAAAGGGAGACAGTGTTTATGATAAATATACAAAAGATTTTACAAGGGGGACAAAACAATACAGCATAAACAGTTACATAAAATAAATGTGATTAACAGGAGAACTTACTACACTGATCGCAGAGACGATTCAGTTAAGCCTTAGGAGAGCGCTTCAAGTTGCTCAACTGTTCACAATAACCGTCATTTTGATCAGGAGAGCCCAAACTTTTACATGCCAGTGTGAAAATAAAATAAACTGTACTTCTAAAGGCCGGCCATTTACGTCATACAGCTGTCACCAAAATATTACACAATAATGAAAAATAAGCCATCCACACACCTTCTTCATATGCCCACTAAGAGGTGAAAATGGGCTTTTATTTACACGACGCCAGTCGACCAAGACTCGTATTCGTTCATACAGCTGGAAGATTATCAGAGAATCACTAAAATCACTAGAACAAAAGAAAAAGAAAGTCTGGTCAAGTTCACATACATTAAGCATAGAACGATAACAATTCTACTCCACTGCCAAGACATGAAATAACTAAGACCGTATAATACTCACCCAGGTTCTATATACAGTATATACATAGATACAGTAAAGAAAAGCATTCATTACCTGTACATATGGTTTACATAAGGGTTCACACCAAGTGAATTCATCCAGTTGCGGAATGTCCTTTCCTCATTGGTTTCCCCTGTGTTCATGAATGATAAATAGCAATATATAACAATTATTAGGAATTAATAAGCCCTACTACCATGCACTGCAACTGGGCAGAGTGCCACAGCTTGTATTACATAAAACCTGGAATTATTATCCAGGGGGACTATTTTATTTTTTTCTAATGTGGCCAAGAACTGTTGTTAACTACCTACCTGTTCTGCCCAGTGCCATCTCAGCCATCTTGGACCACTCCTGCTTCAATTGACCTAACATCAACAGAGCAGCTCTTCCTTTTTCAGGCTTCTCTGCTGGCAGGGCATGACTGCCGACTACTATCCTATAATATACAACCCCTGGCAAAAATGATGTAATCACCGACATGGCCCAAAATAGTCCGGATCTCAATCCAATTGAAAATCTTTGGTGGAAGTTGAAGAAAATGGTCCATGACAAGGCTCCAACCTGCAAAGCTGATCTGGCAACAGCAATCAGAGAAAGTTGGAGCCAGATTGATGAAGAGTACTGTCTGACACTCATTAAAGTGAATCTGTCACCCATTTTTTGGCTTTGCAGCTGCCGGCATAGACATCGGGGGCTTATCTACAGCATTACAGAATGCTGTAGATCAGTGGTCCCCAACCTTTTTTGCACCAGGGACCGGTTTCAAGCAAGACCATTCTTCCATGGCCCGGCAGGACGGGGATGGAGGTGTGGCATGGGCGGGGCTTTGGTCATAAGGGGGCAGGGCTATGGACGCGGTTGTACTGTAGCAGTGCATACTTATAATTAAATAACATTTATAATGTGACTCAACTCACCATAGGTTTTGAATGAGTGCTCCATCACCCCCTTCTCCCCATCATTGCCTTCACCCCATCACTGCCGTCTCTCCATCATTGCCTTCACCCCATCACTGCTGTCTCTCCATCATTGCCTTCACCCCATCACTCCCTTCTCCCCATGATTGCCTTCACCCCATCACTCCCTTCTCCCCATCATTGCCTTCACCCCATCACTGCTGTCTCTCCATCTTGGCCTTCTCCCATTACCCCCTCATGGCCTTCTCTCCCCATCTCCTCCAGGGCCAGGCTCCACCTACACAAACACAGACAAACACACACACACACACACAGACATACATGTACACACACAGACAGACATACATACACACACACACACATTATACATACACACAGACACCACCTCTCTCCTCTCACCTGTCCGCAGCATCGCCCGCGCTTCCTCGCTCTGACACAGCAGCGGCGCACTCCTCTCTGTGTCAGTCAGAGACAGGAAGCGCGGGCGGCGGGCAGGAAGATGGACGGGTCTTTGCAGCTCCGCTCCTGCTATTCCCTTTGCAGGCAGCGGAGCTGCTTGGATCGCTCCCTGGCCGCCGCTACACATGAGGGCAGTTTAAGAATTGCTGCGCGCCGCCCCAGCCCCCGCTACGCCACTGACCGCCCCTGGCTCCCCTTGTGTCCGCGGACCGGCAAGGGCACTGCAGCGGCCCGGTGCTGGGCCGCGGACCGGTGGTTGGGGACCCCTGCTGTAGATAAGCCCCCAATGTCTATGCCGGCAGCTAATAGGGGATAAAAAGGGTGACAGATCCCCTTTAAGTCCATGCCTCAAAGACTGCAAGCTGTTATAACAGCCAGAGGTGGGGCAACAAAATACTAGTGATGTGTTGGAGTGTTTTTTTGTTTGTTTGTTTGTTTGTTTGTTTTTCATGATTCCATAATTTTTTCCCTCAGAATTGAGTGACTCCATAATTTTTCCCCTATGCTTGGTTTAAAAAAGTAACCATTACTGACTACCACATTTTTTGTTCTTCATTTCGTTTACTGTTTCTTAAATCCAGAAAGTTGGCATTTGAAATGACTTTAGTTTTGTGCCATGTCTGTGATCTGCTTTTTTTCTACAAAATTAAACAACTGAATGAACATCCTCCAAGGCCGGTGATGCCATAATTTTTGCCAGGGCTTGTATAAGGGCCAGGCATTCATAAGGCGTGTAAACCAGAATTCTGACCTAAAACACCTTAATAAGTCACAATATTTTTGCATAACTCGGAAGTTTCGCACAAATATTGTAACATTTAGTGTTTAGACGTCCGTCTCGGCAAGCTAGGCCAATATGGGTGCAGTATGGGTAGCACAGGGTGTGGCTATGTCTGATTGTCAAATTCATGAAAAGTTACTAGTATGTGCAATGCTAGTCTTATTAACCCCCCAAAACATAGGGCTTTCCAGAATGTTGACAGCACACATCAACTCAGCGGCCAATTGCTGAGCTCAGTGGCTCATGCCTTCTATATTGGCAGAACCAGTTAGTGTGAGGCAGAAGCAGCGGTGGGAAGCCTGTTCTGGACCTGGGAAGGGTGAGTACTATCTGATTTTGTTATTTTATAGGAGTTCTAGCACTTAGGAACACTTTTTTAAAATAGAAAACCCATTTAAAATTTACACAGCATGTAAATATTTCAGCTGATTGATACCTATGTATCATTAAAGTGGAAGCTTTGTAAGGAAAAGTTTAGATTCTTTGAAGCAAAGATTTTATTTTGAGTAACATTTAGATTTGGAAAATGTTGATCCTCAGGCACTCAATCGTCATATAATAATTGTGATGTTATCACAGGAGGCCAAACTACAGACACCATCAGGGTGCTCGAGAAGCAGAAGCATAAGAGTGGCAGAGGTTAGTAAGGTGATTAAAGAAGCATCCACATCAAAGTTTTTATCCTCTTAATCTATTGCACTGATCATATTATATAGCACTGTGTACTTACAATTGCTCATTTTGCCCTTCTACCCAGTTAATTCTTCTCTTTTACATTATGTTTAAGGCATCACGTGATTAAAATCAGACTAGCTGAATCCTTCTATGTAGTCATCATTAGAACTACAATTCTACATCACAGCAAAGTCCCTAGGTACAAGGGCAAAATGAGCAATTGTAAGTATACAGTGCTATATAATATAATGATTGCAATATTTTAAGAGGCGTGGTAGATCGTCTCACTTGGCTGCACATGGAGGTACAGTGGGGAAAAAAAGTATTTAGTCAGTTAGCAATAGTGCAAGTTCCACCACTTAAAAAGATGAGAGGCGTCTGTAATTTACATCATAGGTAGACCTCAACTATGGGAGACAAACTGAGAAAAAAAAATCCAGAAAATCACATTGTATGTTTTTTTTTCATTTTATTTGCATATTATGGTGGAAAATAAGTATTTGGTCAGAAACAAGCAATCAAGATTTCTGGCTCTCACAGACCTGTAACTTCTTCTTTAAGAGTCTCCTCTTTCCTCCACTCATTACCTGTAGTAATGGCACCTGTTTAAACTTGTTATCAGTATAAAAAGACACCTGTGCACACCCTCAAACAGTCTGACTCCAAACTCCACTAGGGTGAAGACCAAAGAGCTGTCAAAGGACACCAGAAACAAAATTGTAGCCCTGCACCAGGCTGGGAAGACTGAATCTGCAATAGCCAACCAGCTTGGAGTGAAGAAATCAACTGTGGGAGCAATAATTAGAAAATGGAAGACATACAAGACCACTGATAATCTCCACCGATCTGGTGCTCCACGCAAAATCCCACCCCGTGGGGTCAGAATGATCACAAGAACGGTGAGCAAAAATCCCAGAACCACGCGGGGGGACCTAGTGAATGAACTGCAGAGAGCTGGGACCAATGTAACAAGGCCTACCATAAGTAACACACTACGCCACCATGGACTCAGATCCTGCAGTGCCAGACGTGTCCCACTGCTTAAGCCTGTACATGTCCGGGCCCGTCTGAAGTTTGCTAGAGAGCATTTGGATGATCCAGAGGTGTTTTGGGAGAATGTCCTATGGTCTGATGAAACCAAACTGGAACTGTTTGGTAGAAACACAACTTGTCGTGTTTGGATGAAAAAGAATACTGAGTTGCATCCATCAAACACCATACCTACTGTAAAGCATGGTGGTGGAAACATCATGCTTTGGGGCTGTTTCTCTGCAAAGGGGCCAGGACGACTGATCCGGGTACATGAAAGAATGAATGGGGCCATGTATCGTGAGATTTTGAGTGCAAACCTCCTTCCATCAGCAAGGGCATTGAAGATGAAACGTGGCTGGGTCTTTCAACATGACAATGATCCAAAGCACACCGCCAGGGCAACGAAGGAGTGGCTTCGTAAGAAGCATTTCAAGGTCCTGGAGTGGCCTAACCAGTCTCCAGATCCCAACCCTATAGAAAACCTTTGGAGGGAGTTGAAAGTCCGTGTTGCCAAGCGAAAAGCCAAAAACATCACTGCTCTAGAGGAGATCTGCATGGAGGAATGGGCCAACATACCAACAACAGTGTGTGGCAACCTTGTGAAGACTTACAGAAAACGTTTGACCTCTGTCATTGCCAACAAAGGATATGTCACAAAGTATTGAGATGAAATTTTGTTTCTGACCAAATACTTATTTTCCACCATAATATTCAAATAAAATGAAAAAAAGAACAGACAATGTGATTTTCTGGATTTTTTTTCTCAGTTTGTCTCCCATAGTTGAGGTCTACCTATGATGTAAATTACAGACGCCTCTCATCTTTTTAAGTGGTGGAACTTGCACTATTGCTGACTGACTAAATACTTTTTTTCCCCACTGTAGACACGGGAACACTCCGGATTTAGGAGTACACTTGGTTTATTAGATATGGCATAAACCAAGCTGAAGCGCAAAATAAACACTGCCCTCTGGGAAAAACAGCAAAACAAATCGGTAGCACTAGGTACAGTCCTTGCATTAGCAGGAATCAGCCTGCTCAGGGATAGCAAAACCCACGGTTCAAGCATAAATAAAAACACCAACCACTTCTCTGGAGTGTTCCTCTCCAGTCACTGAACACTGCTGCCTTTGGGGTCAGCTACTTAAGCCGCAGGCCACACCATGGGGTGGAGATAGGATGGGCATCCTCCCACCCATTCTATGGATGTCCACATAAAAGCCAACCCATTATGCAAATTAGCTTAATCCCTCGTAACACTTAAGGCCCCATCTCACATAGCAAGATCGCTAGCGAGATCACTGATGTGTCACTGATTTTGTGACGCAACAGCGATCTCGCTACATGTGGCACATAGCGGCGACCGCCCCCCTCCCCCGCTGGATATCGCTGATCGTGCTCGAATGTCCTGGGCCATTTTTTCATTGTTGGCATCCCGCTGGCCAGCATGCATTGCTATGTTTGACGCCGACGAGCGACCTCGTTGGCGACGCAGAACTCAGGGACGCAGGCGTGAGTCGTCAGAATAGCTGCTGTGTGACCTCGCACCAGCAATCCTTACCAGGTCGCATCATTGTCGGGATCGCTGGTGCGTTGCTATGTGAAACGGGACCCTTAATATGATGGAGGAAAAACTATGGGTTTTATATCACTGACGCCATTAGGCGTAGTGAAAAATATCTCCCCTCCAGCACTCTACCAGTGACTTTGTCACAGAGGATAAAACTCTGATGAGAGGAGTGCTTCTTTAATACTCAGTTTGTTGTTTAATTCATCTCTAAGGCCTGTTTCACACTTCCGTTTTTGTGTCCGCCAAACGGATCCGTTTCCGTTTTTTTGACGGAAACTGATGCAAATGGATCCGTTTTTTTAAAAACGGATCCGTTTTTTTGACGGATCCGCGGTAACCGTAATGGAAGTCTATGGGACAAAAAAACGGATCCTGCAAAAAATGGCGGATCCGTTTTTTTACGGAAAACAACGGATTTTGACGGATTTGAAAAAACGGAAGTGTGAAACAGGCCTAAGCTTTCAGCAAAAAAACTGAAGGCTCTTAGCAACGCCTTTTTATTTTGGAAATCATTTTCTCATTCATACCTAATGCTAGTCAGCAGGCAACAAATAAGCAAGCACCTTACATTAAGCTTAGAAATGGCATGCAGAGAATAGGTCTAGATGCAACAACAGGCAATGATCATAAACAGTTTACAAACAAATAGCACATAAAGCTGGCCATACACATGAAATTGCTGTCAAATAAATGCTTATTGAGCCTACAGCTCTCTCTTCCTACTCTCCCGTACTCATGAATGTGCAGCTCAGCTTAGGGTTCATGCCATATTTCTCTGTAGATACTGTACTTATCTCCAGGAGAAAAAAAGAGATGTGCATTTTAGTTCAAATTACCTAACCTTCATATCCTCTTACATCAGCTGTCAGGGGAGAGTTGGGTGCCTGCACATACACATTAGATGATTGGCTGAACTGCCGATATTGGTGGGTTTTCTCATGAATAAAAGTCCACTTTTATCAATAGGTCTTGGAATAATAATAATTTCCACAATTGGATATGATCAGCTGTGATCCCACGCTGTCCTGCCTGTATACTTTTTTTCTCCTCCCCTGGCCAGGAGCTGTGGAGTGATCAGACCATATTCCTGTGCTGAGACACAGCCATTACACAGTACATAGCAGGGGCACATTTACAAGATTATCTCAGCACAGGAACATTTTATTTAAACACAGCTCTGCTGATTAAAATGACCTCTTTAAGAGTTCAATGTGATGCTCTACTCTACTGCATCTGATGAATTTGCAAGCAAATATACAGTATATAAAAAAAACTCTCCTAGGAATAGTGAAAACACTGAACTAAGGTATAAGCACATCCAACTGTGAAGGCTAGGTTCTCTTTTTTGTCATATTTTGGCTTTCTGATCAGTTACATGATGAATACCAATGGTGCCAGGTGGACCCCATTGACCACAATGGAGTCCTTTGGATTTTCGCATGGTCTCCATAATTTTATTGGAAAAAAACAGTGCTTTGACAATTTTGTGATGGAGACTCAGATTTTGTGAAGCAAGTATTTGATGAAGATGTGACCTAACAATGGAATTAGCTTATGAAAAAATATTATAAATCAAATTATACAGGAAAATCTCTGTATTTTATAATAAGAATTATATTCCAAATAAAAACAAAAGATTTAGAAACTATATCAACCTGTCTAATAACTCAGAAGCTGCGCAGTGAAACCACTGAATGTGCCTCTGTACAGGAAAGCATGTATGTATAAAGTACTAATCTAATCTCAGCATTGTGACTAATAACATGAAGTGATCTAATTGGTTGATAAGATATAAACATTAAAATCTATCTCAACTTATATATTCCCAATACGTGGACGTTGACAGACAGCAAAGCAAATTTCAGATTCCTAGGCCCTTGTGAGTATAATCTGAGGTGGGAACTGGGAAATTGGGATGTGCTCCGATTTAAAGAAGCACTTCTATCAAAATTTTTACCCCTTGCAATTATCATATTATATAGCACTGTGTACTTACAATTGCTCATTTTGTCTTTCTACCCATCTAGTTCTTCTCTTTTCTATTAGGTCTATGACATCATGTGATTAAAAATTGACTAGCTGAATCCTTCTCTGTAGAAATGTAATAAA
Source organism: Dendrobates tinctorius (assembly GCF_039654945.1). Taxonomy (NCBI): domain Eukaryota; kingdom Metazoa; phylum Chordata; class Amphibia; order Anura; family Dendrobatidae; genus Dendrobates; species Dendrobates tinctorius. The sequence goes on along the minus strand of NW_027361728.1, from coordinate 82,782,116 downwards.
CGTGCAGGTGCTGGTATGTCACCACGGAACCGAGACACATCAAAAGTTAAAGGGTTTTATTTACAGGGATATGATACTCCTCGCAGGGAGAAAGCAGTGGGGCTTAAACTGGTTTTAAAGCAGTATATCAAACAGTCAAAAAGAATAACAGTTAGAAACAGGCGTTCTTGGAACTCATCAGTCTGCTGAGTACTTGCTTGTAGGGTCGTTTTCTCCCGCGTTGGCCCCGTCAACAGAGGCACTTGTCGTCTCTCTAGTCGCTGTAGGCTCTGCAGTCTCTAAGGACCCACAACAGGGGTCTCGGGGGTTAATGAAGAAAGGCAGGGGGAACACAAGGCATTCCGGGTGTCCCCTGCTCTGAGTCAATGCTTCAAAACTAAACAGTCTCTCCACAGGAATCATGGGCTCTGTGTCTCTATAAGTCTCTTAACAGGAGTCAGGGGCTCTGCACCAAACACCGCAGGTACTGGGGCTACGCACGGGGGTCACTGTCTCTGCACGGGGTTCACTGTCTCTGCACGGGGTCAGAGCGCACCTCTCCAGTCACTGCAGGCTCTGGTCTCACGTACTCACAAGATGCAGTCTCTCTGCACAGTCCCCCTGGATTTGTCCTCTGAACGGGAGTTCTCTCTTCTCTCCTGCATGCAGCTGCAACCTGCCCTGTCCCCTGCACACTCAGGCTGCCCTCCTTCCTGTTCCTCTCTCCTCCCAGCAGTCACATGACCCAGCACATCCAGGGCAGAAAGTCTTCCCCCTAGCAAGCCTGCTGTCTGGCCAAGTGGTTCCAGATCAGGAGCGGAGAAGGTAACCCCCCCTCTGAGTCTTCTTGTGCTTCACCCCCTTACAGAAACAGGAGGTCAATTTTCCCTGTATGAGTCATGAGTCAATGCAAAGTCCCTGGGAGAGGGAAGGAGGGAGCAGCTGGGTCAGGAGTTGAAGAGGGAACTGATAAATGCAGGAACAAGAGACTTCCTGTTCCTACAGTACATAGAGCAGAGAAAAGAGAAGAATTTACTTTGTAGAAAGGCAAAATGTGCAATTGTAAGTACACAGCGCTATATATGGTAATATTATGATTACAATATATTAAAAGGAAGCAAACTTTGATAAGAGTGCTTCTTTAATGTGCAATTTTATGTTAAGGTGGAGTTAGGTTTATTATTCAAACCAAATCTTTCATGCAAAGGGTACAGGGCACAGCAAAGTCACTCTACGTCTAAAATCTGAATATACCATACCTATTACATATGTAAGCGTGAAATCTAGGGTTCACAAATTAAATGGACAAACGTCAGAATTATTAAAGACACTTGATTAAAAGAGCTGTACATCCTTACTCTAAAACCAAAATAATCCTTCCAATGTAAGGAACCATAATTTAGTACAATTCCTGATTATTGCACCTGTTGTGGTAGGCTCCATTGCATGCTTTATTACAGGAGTATTCTTCCTTATACATTTGGCTTGCTTAAATAGTGCTGAGTCTGACATATTCTGCAGCGTATTACATATAATGTCATCAATCTTGGCCCCCATTGAGGTTCACAATATAAATTCCATCCCTATCATTATGTCTCTTTGGAGACATGGGGAGACCATAAAGACTCATTGCAGATGTTGTCCTTGGTGAGGATGGAATCCAGGACCCCAGCACTGTAAAGCAACAGTGCTAACCACTATGCTGCCGAGAAGCATTTCTTAAAAGCAGCACCAGATGGAGGTACAACACGCTAGTATAGTGAGTTCTTAAGGGCCTACAGAATAGCTACATGCACAAGGGTACATTTTGCTCATTTTGTAGTGAAAGTTTATATCTCACACAGGATGTTTGTCTGATGAGCAGACTTCACAATTTTATTATTTCCTATAGTGGATGTCACCAGGGGTCAGATGTTGAACTTATTTTATTAACGTTGACCTAGAGTTTGCCATTTATTTTCTTCAAATAAATTATATTGTTTCAGAGATATTGGCCTTTTTATTTTGTGTTAATTTTTATGGTCTTTACCAAGGGGGCAGAGCTCAGTTATGAAGAGCAGCCCAAAGACACGCCCCAGAGGATCCTGTGAGCCACACTCCCATGGAAAAGACCATAACAATTAGCACTAAATATAAAGACCTGTGTTTCTGGTACAGTATGGCCGATTTTACAACAATTAAAATGGGGAATACTAAGGAGAGCAGTAGGAATCAAATTAGAGCAAAACCTTTCCACTTTTGCCCTGATAACAGTCCCCTTTAAGCTACTGTATCCCACATTAAGTCTGATGACTCTATCAATAATGCAATCTTTACAGCAGCTCAAAAACTCTGAAAAGGTCTACTATTGTGTCAGCTAATGGCATAACTGGCATATGGGCTACAAATGGCACATCGAGCAAAATATATTTCTCAGTACATTTATAGAAAAAAAAAAACGTGCCTCAAACAATCAGCTACATTTTGTCACTTCTCCTAGTCACACTCCTGTTAAAAAAAAGCCAATAAAAAGGCAAAAGTGTCAAAATCCCATCAGAAATTTGGGACATACTATGTGCTCCATTTTTTATGCTAAACTGCAGTTATGGTGCTTTTTGCTTAGTAAATATAATTGTTTACAGGTTTTCGCTGTTTCCTCAACATCTCCATTGTACAAGCCTGACCTTTCCCAGGTTATGGTCCCTCGCTCTCCATAGTGATGCAATAACAGAAACAACCTCAGAGCTTGTATAATAATACTGCAATGGGTTTGTGCCATTTATCTTACCTTCTATCTGGTTCAGGAAATCAAAGCCTTTGACTTTATTCAGAGCTGGGTGCATGTTAAACAAATTTGCCACAAACGCCAAGTTGAGTTTAGGGTTTCCAGAGACGACATCTGATGGTGACACAAACTGTCTGCAGCCCAGCTTGTCTGCTTGGTTAAGCATGTAATTAGCCCTTTTCAGATCATTAGGCTCCTACCAAAACAAGACAAATTTTATCATGTCCCTTACAGTATCCACATACTGATGCACTTCTGCTGATGGCACTGTCCTAGAAATCCAGGAAACCTACTCATGAGATTGTGCATGATTATCTTGTGCCGCACAACAGGGAAACACCATTATCAAGGGAATTTTATATACATTATATTCTATGTATATAAATGAATAATGTAAATAAATGTACTAGCTGAAGAGCCCAGCGCTGCCCGGGCAAAGTAACTAACTTCTGTTAGTTATAACAAATTATAATGATTATATATATATGTATAAAGCTGAGTGTAGAGCCCTGCAGACTCCGCATAGCCACATTCACTATAATATCCCTCATCATCCAGTCAGCCAGAGCTATCGGACTACTAACCCGGCCCTAATATCCCACATCATCCCGTCAGCCAGAGCCACTGGACTACTATCCCTAATATTCCACATCGTCCCGTCAGCCAGAGCCACCGGACTACTACCCCTAATATCCCACATCGTCCCGTCAGCCAGAGCCACCGAATTACTACCTCTAATATCCCACATCATCCCGTCAGCCAGTGCCATCGGACTCCTACCTCTAATATCCCACATCATCCCGTCAGCCAGAGCTACCGGACTACTACCCCTAATATCCCACATCATCCCGTCAGCCAGAGCCACCGGACTACTACCCCTAAATATACCACATCATCCAGTCAGCCAGAGCCACTGGATTACTACCCCTAATATCCCACATCATCCCGTCAGCCAGAGCCACCAGACTACTACCCCTAATATCCCACATCATCATGTCAGCCAGAGCTACCGGACTACTACCACTAATATCCCACATCATCCCGTCAGAGCCACTGGACTACTACCCCTAATATCCCACATCATCCCGTCAGCCAACGCCACCGGACTACTACCCCTAATATCCCACATCATTCGGTCAGAGCCACCGGACTACTACCCCTAATATCCCACATCATCCCGTCAGCCAAAGCCACCGGACTACTACCCCTAATATCCCACATCATTCGGTCAGAGCCATCGGACTACTACCCCTAATATCCCACATCCTAACTTCCATACCAGGGATCCCTTTAAGAGAGGCCTGAGGGTAAAACCAAAGCGCTGGATGGATTTGCCCTGACTTCCATACCAATGATCCCTTTAAGAGGGAAGATGTGCCTATGGCATGGAGGATGTGTGATGGGTATATGGGCAGGGGGGATTCATTTCTGTCATGTGCTCCGCTCCTTTCTGGGGGGCAGACAATGCCTGGGAGCTTATGTTTCCGGGGATGCTAGATTTCTCCCACCAGGTCAGTGTCTGCTGAGGTGTTGTAGTGGAGTGAGAAAACTATTGCTCATAGCAACCAATCACAGCTCAGCTTCTTTGTTTAGTGATTGGTTGCAAGGAAAACTGTTGCTCATAGCAACCAATCACAGCTCAGCTTCTTTTAAACAGCTCTGGTGAAATGAAAGATGCTTTGTGATTGGTTGGTGATACACATACATACATACATTCACTTTAATATATATAGATATGTTTTATATGAATTTCCTTGTTATATATAATATTCCTTCAATACATACAGTATATGTATAATCGTAACTAACTACATTTAGAAATAACCTAGACCAGGGGTCCCAGACATGCAGCCAGCGGGCCACATGCAGGCTCTGAGGCTGCTTCAGGTGGCCTGCAGGCACTGTAGACCCTTTGGCGATCCCTGCCCAGTTCTGGGGGTCGTCAACAGCAGCGTTTTATTTCAGCTGAATGTGTGTCCTTGGACGCACATTCAATTAAAATAATGTAGCTGCTGCGGGGAGGTGCAGGAGTGGCAGCGGCGGAGCCTCAGGTCACAGAAGGCAGGAGTCGGCTGTCATGGCTAAATCCTGTGCCTGCTGCTAAAGAGAAATGAATATTCACAACTCTCCATTCACATGGCCATTTGTGTGGAGAGCATTGAATATTAATTTCTCTTTAATAGCGGGCACAGTAAGCGTAGCCACTGGCTTCCTGCAGCGGCCGGTCGATCATGTGTGCCCGCTACTAAAGAGAATGAATATTAATTGTTCTCCTGCCATGCGCTGCTGACAAGCATAAATTAGCTGCTGGCATCAGAACAAGATGCTGCATGAAAGCGCAGGAAAGGTAAGTAGGATGGTTTATGTTTTTTAATATTTTTGTGATGGGGCCATGCATACCAAGATAGGGATGAGGGGGCCATGTATACCTGGATTGGGGACATATATATACCAGGATGGTAAATATTAGTATAGAATTGACCACATTATTTGCTTCACTCTTTTTTCTATTTTCTTCCTCTAAAACCTAGGAACAAAGCCACAATATGTAACCACAAAAGGACCTGGATGGGGACATGACTAATATATGGTGACCTGGATATGGGGACATGACTACAATATGTGGACATAACTACAATATGAGAACCTGGATGGGAACATAACTACAATATAGGGACTTGGATGGGGACATACAGTATATATAATATGGGGACCTGGATGGAGACATAACTATAATATGAGAACCTGGATAGGGACATATCTACAATATGGAGATATAACTACAATATGAGGACCTTGATGGGGACATAACTACAATATGAAACCCTGGATTGTTGTGACCACTTTGACCTGGCTTCTGAGTTTGGGCTCCCTCTGGTGGTTGCTGCTGGTAATGGAGCTGGCCTAGCTGACAGAAGTCAATCACCTGAGCAGGATGATTGGAGGTCAGGTGTTACAGACTGGAGTAATTTAAGTGAGCAACTTTCCCTCAGCTCTTGCCGGTAATTTGGTTTTCTTTCTGAGCTTTTTGGAAGTCTGCTTGCCTCCTGCTTTGTCTTGCATCTTTCAGATAAGTTATTTGTCTGCTTGAATCTTTTTGCATTTGATCCATTTTTTTGCTTTTCTCTGATTTCTGCCTTGCTGGTGTGAATCCAGCCTGGTTCCCTGCTGGGACTTGTGCTGGACTCTGTTTCATTTGCCACAGCTTATGTCAGTCTTTTCAGTATTTCTAATCCCCTGTTATATCAGTATCTTTTGTTTGCGTCCAGTTACACCAGAGTTCTGATTTAGTGGGGAAGAGGTCATGTGGCCTCAGTATTTTTTGGATATCAGACGTGTTGGAGTTTTTCTTAGGGTTTTTTGAGTGATTGCAGGCAGTATCCTTTCCTGTCCTATTCTATCTAGACAGTTTGGGCCCCATCATTTGCTTACTCTATTTTCTGCCTGTGTTTGTGCCTCATCTTGTCTCACCGGCAATATATGTTTGGGGGCTATCTATTCCTTTGGGGTTCTACTCTGGGGCAGTTTAGCTTACCCCTTTCTCTCTTTAGGCTTAGTTAATTCTTTGGTTGTGCCGAGGCGTCTAGAGCATCGTAGGTACGTCCCACGGCTAATTCTAGTTGTGTTGTCAGTTTAGGGGCCTGCAATCCGCTAAATTACCAACCTCTCTGGTTATCTGGTTGCCTCGCCTATTCCCCTGTTATCCTCGGTTACCTAATCATAACACTGGATGGGGACATAACTACAATATGGGGACCTGGATGGGAACATACAGTATGTATAATATGGGGACCTGGATGGAGACCTAACTATAATATGAGAACCTGGATAGGGACATATCTACAATATGGGGATATAACTACAATATGATGACCTTGATGGAGACACAACTACAATATGAGGACATAACTACAATATGAGGACCTGGATAGGGACATAACCACAATATGGGGACCTGGATATGGGGGCATAACTACAATATGAGTCCACATTTGTTATCACCACATCCATAAAGACCCAAGCTTCAAAAAAATGAAAAAATAAACAAACAGTTTTAGACCCCTGACCTAAACCATACACAAGGTCAACCCATAATGTAAAATTCTGATGCCACATCTGGCCCTCTGGCAGTTCCAGTTCGGCCCACGAACTGAGACAGTCAAATAACTGAAACTACTGGCCAATGAGCCTCATCTGTGGCCTCTCTTCCACGCCAGGCGCCCTGATTTCACCTCCTGCATTATCAGGAGCTTGTGCGACCAAGATGGCAGACATGATGATATCACTACATTGTGTCTGCTGTGCAGAGCATCACTGCTCACAGCAAGGACCGGAGCAGAGCACCAGGGGAACAGGAACAAAGTTTTTTTTTAATATGCGTGAATGTGTGTGTTCTCATACTGTATATAAGGAACTGGGGAGGATAATGGTGTGTAGGCTTATACTGTATTGTATTTAAGGAGACTATGGAGTGGATCATGCTGTATATAGGGGTCTGTATATGGCTTCATACTGTATATGGGTTTTCTCATACTGTATGTAGGGCCTGTTTGTGGTTACATACTGTATATAAGGGGCAGTTAGTGTGGGATTATATTGCATATAGGGGCTAATGCTATGTATAGGGGGCCTGTGTGTGAACTCATACTGTATATAGGGGGCTGTGTGGGTGTTCATGCAGTATGTAGGGGGCTGTGATTGGACTCATACTATATATTGTGGGCTGTGTGTGGACTCATACTGTATATAGGGGCTGTGTGTGGACACATACTGTGTATAGGGGATTCTATGTGTGGGATCATACTGTATATAAGGGACCTCATACTATACAGTATATTGGGGGGTGAGCTCATACAGTATATAGGGTGATGTCAGCATACTTAATTCTATTCAATATTAGGCGATACAAATAACATTCATATAAAATAATAATTATAATGAATATCAATATAGTAATAATAAAAATATATTATGTAGAAAAACCTACATATAATAATAATACAAACAATACAGCCAAATCCATACAATTAATGTTTAACTAAAATAAAAGTCTGAACTTACATTGAAACCAGAAAAGTCTATGAAAACATCATCCTTGGGGGCAATTTCTCTTAGGAGGATGAAATATGCTTTGGAATCCTGGATTAGAAAATACAAAAACAAAACTATCACATTAATGTCATTATTGTGTAATGTGCAAGCCTTGGAAAGAGCAAACAAATACAGAGATACAGCCATTATCATCCTCAGCACTCTCTGCCCCGTCAGCTCCTACCAATCATTCATAATGCCTGGAAAGTGCTGTGGACTTAATGGCGCTATATAAGTAAGCATAATTAATAAAAACAGTACAAATGGAAGCAGTTTTCACCACATTGTAAGGCTACGTGGCCACGATTAGAACGCAGCGTTTTGGATGCAGCGAAAATACTGTGCGTCCAAAACTCTGCTGTATCCTGATTGTGGACACATAGCCTAACATAGCGGAAAATCAGAGCAGGCTGCATTTTTCTAATGCTCATGCTTGTGCAGATATGCAGAAGATTTTGCACACTTCTCTTTATAGGGTAAACGCCAGAGCAAATCTATGAAAAAATCTGCATGTAACACAGATTTAACTGTGTATTTAATGCAAATTTCATCTGGGTTCACTGCAAAAACCCACAACTGAATTTACACAGTATATTTGGTCTTAACATAATAGGGCATATGGACAGGGGTTACCTTGATGAGCAAATCCCTTAAAGGGAATGTGACATCAGAAACTGACCTATTGTTTTAATTATTAGGTTTTAGTTTAAAAGGGTGGTCCACTTTAAAAAAAAAGTGGGACCCAAACTATGCGTCCTGCAACAGGGCCATCACATGAACAGAGCACGTCACTGCTCTAGCCAGTCACTAAGCTCAGTGTATGATTTTGGTAGGTATTTTGTATAGTTTGTAGACCACTTTTCTGAAAGAGGACAATCCCTTTCTATATTTTTGTTTTTTTTTTCCAATGTTTTTATTTCATACCATCATTCCCATCTGTTTTAAAAATGAAAAATAGAGATCTTGCAACTTTGATAACTAAGCACATAACTTCTACAATAATTCTTCCTGTTCTTTCAGGAAATTCACATGTACATTAGCAGCAACAGACTGACTCTGGCCTTATTTTTTTATTTCAGCATCTAATGAGCGTGTGCAAAGGTCAATGTGAAAAGATGGGGAGCAGGTTCAGCTGTTACATCACCTATTGTGAATGGTGGATCCTGTGTTATCAGCTGTGTATAGAGGTGATATTTGTCATTGCAATCCTGTCTGGGATTATGGGCAAACTGCTGTAAACTTTTCCTAAAATTACAGGAAGTAAAATTCTCAAATAGCCCCAGTGGCCACTGTGAAAATGGAATGATTTCTAATTTTATTTCTCAATAGAAATTCTAAAATAAAAAAAAAACAATACTGCCAAAAATGTTTAAAAAATACATTTAACACAAAAATCTGATTTTAAAATAGATTTGTCATGATCCACTCCGGGTTTTGAGTCATGTTTGCCCTTTTCCTGGTCTGATCATGTCAATGGTTAACTTTGCTTGGCCTCGTTTTGGGTTCAGGTCTGCTATTTCTTCCTGCTGCATCCTGCAGACATGTCAGTTATATTTTCTGCCTACAGTAGTACCCTGATTGGTCCTGCTGCGCTTTCTGACTTAGTCCGTGTCTGCCCCTTCCTCCCTGCCTGTCCTGTCTGAGTGTTCCCCTTGTTTTTGGATTTGACAGTGTTTGACTCGGCTTTGGCTTTGACCTGCCTTTGTCTCTTGCTCCAGGTGCTTCTGCCTTTTGTCTGGTATTGACCCTTTGTCTCTCCACTGACTCTGTGATTGTTTTTTCCCTTTGTACTGTGTGACGTCTAGGTTTTGACTCGGCTTGACTATTCTGCTGGTTGTAGCTTCGCTGCAGCACTGCAGGTCTGCTCTTGCAGGCTTGTTACCATCCTTCCACTCTATTGCCTTCTTGTGGAGGTTGCAGTTACCTGCACAGCTGCAGCATGACATTCTAACTGACCATTGACATTTTTTTTTTTTTACTCCTTTCTTTAAGGATCCGCTTCGCATGCTGGAGGATCAGATATCTAGCCTAACTCAAATGATGAAAGATTTGTCCGTTGAACATAGAGCCCTGGCCACTTCTCATAATCAGCTTCAAAAGGATCTCTCTGAGACGGTTAGGTCTGTTCAGGGTTCTATTTTCTAATCTACCTATAGGCACTCGGACCCAGGACCCCATAGATGTCACGTTCCACACTCCTAAACCTACGGTCAGGCTCCCAGATTCTTTTTCCGGAGAGAAAGAGAAGTTCCTTACATTCAGGGAGAGTTGTAAGTTGCTTTTCTCCCTGAGACGGATCCTCTGAGGATGAGAGTCAATGGGTGGGGATAATTATTTTGTTGCTTCGGGAGGGTCCCCAGACTTGGGCATTTTCGTTACCTGCTACTGCACCGAACGTGTGTCTGTAGATAGGTTCTTTGAGGCCTTAGGACTGATTTTTGACGAACCAGACCGGGTCAGGGTGGCAGAGGACACTATCATGGGTCTCTTTCAGGGTAAACTCACCGTCGAATGGTATTGCTCTGAGTTCTGGCGGTGGGCCATCGAAGTGAACTGGAACCACTCTGCACTTAGATGTCAGTTCAGGAGAGGACTGTCAGATCATATTAAGGATGCTCTGGCTCTCCATCCGCCAGCCAGGTCCTTGGAGGAGGCTATGAATCAGGCCATTCGTATGGATCGAAGGTTGCGGGAGAGAGGCGTAATGCAGCAAGAGACTCCTTTACGTCTGGCTAATTCCGATGTGACAGCCTATACTGAACCTGTGGAGGTACGGGCCACCAACCTGAAGGAGAAGGAGGGGAGGCAACGACGAGAGGGGAGCTTGTGTTTTTACTGTGGAGATCCTGGACATTGGAAAAAGGACTGCCCCTCTTGCCCACCGACTAACAAGTTGCCGGGAAATGCCTAAGTCTGAGTGATTGCCGAGGAGATCACCCAGACTCTCAGGTACCTTTTTCCTCATGTCAAAAAATATTGTTGGAGGTGGAACTTTGTTATGGGGGTAGTTTCACACCCACTTCATCTTTCGTGGACTGTGGGTCATCCATGAACTTTATTGACTCACGCTTGGTGTCTAAGTGTCAGATAGGGACAGTTAGGCTTGAAACACCAATTCATATCATTGCTATTGATAAAACTCCGCTGGTTAAGAACATTGATCACTTTGTCTCGGAGGAGTTCCTCCTCAGGGTGGGTTCCTTGCATCAGGAATGCATCTCGTGTTATGCTCTGGACAATCTTCCAGCGGGACTGGTGTTGGGATTCCCCTTGTTACGGTTACATAATCCTGTTATTAACTGGGAATCTCGGGATATTGTAAAATGGGGGCCTAATTGTTCTAATGGTTGTCTTTGTACTGTACTGGTGATGTCCATTAATCTGGAGAGTATTCTGGAGTACCTGAAGGATTTTAAGTACATGTTTTTCGAAACAGAGGCTGAGGTTTTACCACCACTTCGCTCCTATGCTTGTGCTATCAATCTCATTCCGGGTGCTAAATTGCCCAAGGCCCGTCTGTACAATCTTTCTGGCCTGGAACGTAATACTTATCCTCTCCCGCTTATCCCTGTTCTTTTCAACCAATTGTCTGGGGCTAAGTGGTTTTCCAAGTTAGACCTCAGGGGAGCATATAGTCTTATTCATATTTGGGAGGGGTTGAGTGGAAAACAGCATTTCTCACCTCTGAGGGTTTGTTTGAAAACTTGGTTATGCCCTTTGGTCTTACCAATCCACCTGCTGTGTTTCAGGATTTCATTAATAATGTTTTTTCCGACTTTATTGGGCCCTTTGTGGTGATATATTTAGATGACATCCTGATATTTTCATCTGACAAGGAATCTCACTTGGGTCATCTGTGTGCAGTTCTCCAGAGGTTACAGGAGAATTTGCTCTTCTCTAAACCTGAGAAGTGTGTATTTTTTGTCCGAGAGCTGTCCTTTCTTGGGGTCATTCTGTCTGCTAAAGGGTTTCGTAAGGACCCTGGAAAGGTACAGGCCATTGTTGATTGGGTGCAACCCAAAGACCTGGGAGGTCTTCAGCACTTATGGGGGTCTGCTAATTATTATGGAAGATTTATTAAAGGGTTTTCTCAGGTGGTCAAGCCTCTCACTGACCTCACTCGTGAGGGGGCTGATTTTAAAAACGGGTCTGTCTCAGCAGTTACAGCATTTTCTTCATTGAAAAAATGTTTTATGTCTGCTCCTGTGTTGGTCCAGCCCAATCCGTCTGAACCATTCATTGCTGAGGTAAACGCATTTGAGGTGGGAATGGGGGCAGTGTTGTCTCAGGGACCTGCCACTTTGACTAACTTGAGACCTTGTGCATTTTTCTCCTACTGAGAGAAATTATAATGTCGGGAATCGAAAGTCATTAGCCATAAAACTGGCTTTTGAAGAATGGAGGCACTTTTTGGAGGGGGCTGTTCACCGGATTACGGTGATTACGGACCCCAAGAACCTGTCCTACATTGAGTCGGCTAAAAGCTTAACTCCTAGGCAGGTGAGGTGGTCATTTTTTTTTTCACGGTTCTCTTTTTCCATCACCTTTCGGCCTGGTTCCAAGAATGTCATGGCCGATGTCTTGTCTCACAGTTTGGATCCGGTATCACCTCCCAAACCTACTTCCTCCATTCTTCAGCACGGGGAGGTCATTGCTGGGGAGTCCTCCGAGTTGGAGCAGGAGATTTGTGAGGCTCAGTCTCTGGCTCCTCCATCATTGCCTGAGAATAAGGTCTTCGCCCCTGTGCAGTATCGGTTTAGGGTTCTCCTGGAGTTTCACGACTCTGCTCTCCGTGGGCATCCAGGGGTTTCGGCTACCCGAAGAGCTATTGCTAGACTGTTTTGGTGGTCCTCCATGTCTTCTGACATCGCCGTGTTTGTGTCTGCTTGTGATACGTGTGCCCATGCTAAAAGCTCCCATAACCGGCCGGCCAGGGAAATGGTGCCATTGCCAATTCCGGATAGACCTTGGACTGGGTAGTGGTTGATAGATTTAGTAAACAGGCACATTTTGTACCGTTGACAGGACTACCTAATGCTGAAACGATATCCAAGTTATTTATTGAGCATGTTGTGCAGTTGCATGGTGTGTCTCTGAATTTGGTGTCTGATAGAGGGGTACAATTTGTGTCCAAGTTCTAGAGGGCTTTCTGTAAGAGACTGGGTATTCTCCTCGGCCTACCATCCTGAAACCAACGGGCAGACGGAGAGAACCAATCAGTCAGTGGAACAAATTTTGTGGTGTCTTGCCACATCTCGGCAAGATGATTGGTGCTCCTCACTGCCAGTGGCTGAATTCGCATTCAATAATCGGGTTAATCAGTCCACTGGTACTTCTCCGTTTTTCTGTAAATACGTTTTCACCCCCATTTTGGTGAATTTTCTAGGCTGGATTTGGGGTGTCCAGGGGCTGATTCGGCGATTCAACAGTTGGAGGAGGTGTGGAGGGAGGTTCAGAAGAACATTGGGGTGGCTAAGAACAAACAAAAACATTTTGCTGATAAGTGACAATCTGTGGGACCTAAGTTGCTGGTGAGAGATAAGGTGTGGTTGTCTACCAGGAACGTACATCTGAAGGTTCCTTCCGTTAAGCTGGGTCCTAAGTTTATTGGTCCTTACGAGACCATTGAGGTTGTCAACCCAGTTGCCTTCCGTTTATGCTTACCTCCATCGCTTCGGATCCCCAATGTATTCCATAAGTCCCTTCTTAAGCCATGTGTACCTTCCTCTGCTGAGTCGCCACCCCCTCTGCCTCCTGTCTCGGTGGATGGTCAGACTGAGTATGAGGTTGAACAAATTGTTGATTCTCAGAGAGTTCGCAGTTCACTTCAGTACTTGGTCCATTGGAGTAGTTGAGGAGCGATTTTGGGCTCTGGCGCATTCCGTCCATGCTGATCGTCTGGTTCGGGCATTTCGTGCACATTATCCTGGAAAACCTGGGGGTCCGGTTCCCCCCCTTGAGAGGAGAGTACTGTCATGATCCAGTCTGGGTTTTGAGTCCTGTCTTCCCTTTTCCCGGGCTGATCATATCAAGGGTTAACTTTGCCTGGCCTCATTTTGGGTTCAGGTCTTCAATTTCTTCCTGCTGCGTCCTGCAGACATGTCAGTTATATTTTCTGCCTACGGTAGTACCCTGATTGGTCCTGCTGCGCTTTCTGACTTAGTCCGTGTCTGCCCCTTCCTCCCTGCCTGTCCTGTCTGAGTGTTCCCCTTGTTTTTGGATTTGACGGTGTTTGACTAGGCTTTGGCTTTGACCTGACTTTGTCTCGTGGTCAAGGTACTTCTGCCTTTTGTCTGGTATTGATAATTTGTCTCTCCACTGACTCTTGTTTTTTCCCTTTGTACTGCATGATGGTCTAGGTTTTGACTAGGCTTATTTGACTATTCTTCTGCCACCTGGTGGTAGCTTCGCTGCAGCACTGCAGGTCTTCTCTTGCAGACTTGTTACCATCCTTCCACTCTTTTGCCATCTTGTGGAGGTTACAGATACCTGCACAGCTGCAGCGTGACGAGATTTGTTTTTTATTATATATTACTTTTAAATAAACTTCCTAGAAGGTTAAAATGATTGCCAGTATCTGTAATAATTGCATACATCTCTGTACCTTAATATCTTTGCTGAAGTTAGTAATGTTTGGCCACTGGGCATTACTCAGGTGGAAATTCACCCAGCGGAGCAAGAGCTCTTCAGGGGATAGCTTCACTAAATCTTCCAGCGTCTCTCCATCTTTCAGCAATGCAATCAGTGCTAGATAAAAAGAAAAATTTAAAGTTCATCCTAATTGCAATTATATGTGAACACCTGGACCTGTGATATATGACACTCCTTAACGTGACAGAGTTATTTATGAGTGCAATAAATAATGTGTCTTATTCATACAGCACAAAACTAGAATCTTTCCTGGATCGATACTGTTGATAGAACCCTCCATATTGATTCTAACACTTCAAGCTATTAAGACTTCACCATTAAGAGAAAATTCCTGTTTATTCCAATAATATTTCTATATAATCTAACATGCTATTTTACCAAGGACATAAAGGGGTTGTCCAAGCTTGGAACAAAAGTCTGCTGTCATGATTTCCATGTGCCCATGCGAGCGGACGGTCAAATTACAACATGTATGCAATTTGCATACTTGCCGTCATGTGACGACTAGTCTCATCCGACTTCTCTCAATTCAGTTCTACTGAAAGAAGCGTCTAGTATGCATGTGACCGTAAGTATGTAAATCACATACATAAGGTCACATGACTTGCCTGCACTGCAGATTGTTTTTCCAAGGCTGGCCTACCCCTTTAAAGCCCCTGAGCCCAATGCAAATACTTTAATAGTTGTCCATTAACATTGACAGTATTAATGACCTCTTTGACAGAAGGGTGGTGCCCAGTTGTGATCAGAGCCTCTGCAAATCCAATAGCCCTACCTGCCTATAATTACAAGGACTGCAGCATGATGTTTTCACCTGTTCAAATGTACAGAGGACAATATTTTTTACCTTCATTCTTGGAGATCTCAATGTCAGCAAACAATCCAGCTTTAATAATCTGCCATAACAGGCCCAGGACCAAGTGTGGCTTTCCTTCTTGTAAATCTTGCACACCGATGTTGACGACTGTACAACCAATGGCAGAGGCTGAATTCAGAGCTAAGTTAACGTTTTCCTAAAATATTGGAAAAAATGTACAATGTAAGCATAGATCAGAAGAGAGAAATTCACACAGCGATCAGGTGTCCATACATCTCAGATATCTTTCTCTCTGTACAGGAACAGTCAGAATAACAAAATGAGCCACTAACACACTCAAGCGGCTTATATCCCGCAGGAACAAAAGGATCCAAAGGTATAATTCATCATGCCTGATCTTTCTCTACCTGGCCTGGCATACAGCAAATGTCGAAAGGCCTCCAATCACATTAGATATTGAGGATGTGTATGGTCCACATGCACATCCTCCAAATGCCTACACAGACAATCCATTAAACATTAACAGCTTGAGAAAGACCAATATGATATAAGAAAACAAAGTCAGAGAGACATTTATTATCACATGGTGAATAGTCAGGTGAAAAGAATTGCTGATTTTTGATCTTTTACCTGATCTAACACAAAGATTATGTGAAGGATCATACATAGATCAAGGACTTACTGAAATGGTGAATGGGGTTAGCTTTGTTGTGTTGATGGCTCTTTCATCAATTGTATCTGGCTGGGACAAATTTATCATTTTGCTATATAAAAGGAAAGAAAATAGTCAACAATGCATACATCATCTAATACTTGTATTACAGCTATAAAGAGTAAGGCTACAGATAAAAAAGGATCATCAGCATGGGTATGGAACAAGACATTCAGGCATGTTGGATTTTTTTGTCCAATGATCAATGTAGTAAGGGCCATATTGGGGGGTGGTCCACTGCTTACCGCGCACAGACGACACAGAGACGAGACGGAGGCAGATTTTCGGGTACAACAGGTCCGAGTTTATTGGCCGTCCTCCTGACGACCGTAGCAATACACCGCAGCACATTTTTTTACAGCTCTCCGTATTCAGGCCCGGGTACCTGCACCATCCTTCTGTCATAGTGACGTTCCTCACGGCTCTTTCACTGGGGCTGCCCTAGGCCTATCTACCGCCAGCGCTTCACCAGTTTGAGGTTGTCGTCAATTTGGTACCCCCGGGGCCTTGTCTGTTCTGCGGTTCTTCGTGTTGGGGCCACCCCCCTGACTGTCTCTTCTTCTCAGTCCCTTGGTCAAGCTCTCCACCGCTGTCCGTTCTCCTGACTGTCTCTTCTCCTCCTGAGCTCCTCCCGGGACTGGAACCGTCTGGAACCCCGTCCTGTCCTATTTATCTCCCTGCTCGGGAACTCTCCTCCTGGGTTCCTATCTCCCCGCCCCCCATGACTAAGCGTTTTCGTAGCCCTAAGCTGCTGTAAAGTCCTGTTCTCACACTCCCCCCCTGCCATCTTGTGGTCAAACTTAGGTACTGCACTCCTATTCCCTTTTCCGCCAGCTGTTTCCCTTCTATTATTATAAACGTCCATCTACAGTGCACCAACCATCCCTTCTGCCTACAGACAAGTCCGTCCGTCAGGCCACCTTCCCTACATCAGCACTGGTTGCATTCAGCTGAAAAAGTCCAGTATTGGCTGGTGTAGTCTGCCATGTATTTTGAGAAATCAAACATTTAATTTACTCACCCCTAACATGATGGCTGGAACTCCTTCTCTTTGGTGCGAGGTGTGGTAGGGGGCCGGATTGGGGGGTGGTCCACTGCTTACCAAGTCCGGACGACACAGACACCAGGCGAAGCAAGTACAAGACGGAGGCAGAGTTCAGTTGTAACAGTTCCGGATTTTATTCGTCGTCCTCCTGACGACCACAACCACGCACCGTAGCCTCTTTACAGTTCTCCGTCTCCAGGCCCGGGTACTTGCACCGTTCCTCCAGTCAAAGTAACGTCCCTCACGGATCTTTCACTGGGGCTGTCCTAGACCAATCTACCGCCAGTGCTTCACCTGCTCGAGGTCGTCGTCCAATCGGTACCCCCGGGGCCTCATCTGTCCACCGGTCCGTCGGGTCAGGGCCACCCCCCTGACTGTCTCTTTCCTGTCAGTCCCCTAGTCGAGCTCCTCGCTATTCTCCGTCTTCTGCTGAGCTCCTCCCGGGACTAGCCTCCCTGGAACCCCAACCAGTCCTATTTATCCCCTCTCTCACCGGGAATTCCCCTCCTGGGTTCCTATCTCCCTACCCCCCATGACTAACCGTTTCTCAAGCCCTAAGCTGCTCTTGAGTCCTAAACTACTCCCTCTGCCATCTTGTGGTCATTTCTAGGTACTGCACTCTCTTGTCTGTCTTTCCCAGCTATCACCCTGCTGTCCTTGTCAATCTCCGTCCATAGCGCACCAAACGTTCCCTCCTACTTCCAGTCAAGTCTGTCCGTCAAGTCACCTTCCCAACACGAGGCATGATGTTAGGTTGCAATGATGATACAATGCACAACTGCTTTTCCAGATTTGAGTCGGTCTGGAGCGCAGTCAACCCGTTGCAATGAATTTTGAAAAGAACTTGTAGCAGTAAGTTGTACCAAACACAGATGTATATTACACTGCATGTGTCCTCATATTGGGAAATTCATCACTGCTCAAGTTACATTTACAGCTGGGGCTGCTGCCTTTATCAGTGGGACTGGACCACAGAGCGTGCTGACTTCACACACAAAGTATGTCTTGATGTGGCACTGGCCAGGGTCAAGACGTAATCCTTCACAGCGTTCAGTGGTGGAAGGGATGTGCATGTGCTCGCAATCTAAGGACCAATAAAAGGGCTGGTGGCCATCAAAACGGGTCAGCTGGCCCAAGCACTGCATTCGCCAGGGGCCAGAGGTTCCCTACACCTGAACTAGAGTATGCTATGTACAGCTGTGCTTAAAAGTTTACTTACCCCAGCAGAATTTTTGCTTTCTTTCAGAGAATATGAACGATAACACCAAAGCTTTTTCTCCAGTCATGGTTAGTGGTTGGGTGAAGCCATTTATTGTCAAACTACTGTGTTTTCTCTTTTTAACTCAAAATGACAACCCAAAACATCCAAATGACCCTGATCAAAAGTTCACATTCCCCATTTCTTAATACCATGTATCGCCCCCTCTAACATCAATGACAGCTAGAAGTCTTTTGTTATAGTTGTGGATTAAGTTCTTTATTTTCTCAGATGGTAAAGCTGCCCCCTCTTCTTGGCAAAAAGCCTCCAGTTCCTTTAAATTCCTGGGCTGTCTAGCATGAACTGTGCGTTTGAGATCTCCCCTGAGTGACTCAATGATATTGAGGTCAAGAGACTGAGATGGCCACTCCAGAACCTTCACTTTGTTCTGCTCTAGCCAGTGACAGGGCCTTGTGTTTTGGATCATTGTCATGTTGGAACGTCCAAGTACATCCCATGCACGGCTTTCGGGCTGATTTTTGCAAATTTGCCTCCAGTATTTGCTGATAAGGTGCTGTATTCATCTTTCCTTCTATTATGACCAAGTTTCTTGTGCCTTTGTAGCTCACACATCCCCAAAACATCAGAGATCCACCTCTGTGCTTTACAGTAGGAATGGTGTTCCTTTCATCATAGGCCTTGTTGACCTCTCTTCAAAGGTAACGTTTATGGTTGTGGCCAAAAAGTTCAATTTTGGTCTCATCCCTCCAAATTACCTTGTTCCAGAAATTTTGAGGCTTGTCTCTTTGCTGTTTTGCATATTGTAGGCGAGATGCTTTGTGGCATTTGAGAAGTAATGGCTTTCTTCTTGTGACTCGACCATGCAACCCATTTTTCTTCAAGTGCCTCCTTATTATGCATCTTGAAACAGCCACACTGTTAGTTTTGAGAGAGTCCATTATTTCGGCTGATGTTATTTGTGGGTTTTTCTTTGCATCCCAAACTATTTTCCTGGCAGTTGTGGAGGACATTTTTGTTGGTCTACTTGACCGTGGTTTTGTTTTCACAGAGCCCCTGATTTTCCACTTGTTAATCATAGTTTGAATGCTGCTGACTGGCATTATCAATTCCTTGGATATCTTCTTGTATCCCTTTCCTGTTTTATACAGTTCAACTATCTTTTCCAGTAGATCTGTTGATAGTTCTTTTGCTTTCTCCATGACTCACAATCCAGAAATGTCAGTGGCTGGATGAAAGATGCAAGAGTCTGTCTGGATCCCAGAAACTCACTCAGCTTTTATGCCACACACTCATTACAAGCAAACAGGTCACAGGTGAGGATGTTGCCTTTAGTAGCCACTCAAACCCAATTGTGTCAACTTCTGTGCATGTTATCAGGCCAAAATTACCAGACCATGTGAACTTTTGATCAGTGTCATTTGGATGTTTTGGGTTGTCATGATTTAAAAAGAGAAAACACAGTAGTTTGACAATAAATGCCTTCACTCAACCACTAACCATGAATGGAGAAAAAGTTTTGATGTTATCATTAATATTCTCTGAAAAAAGGCCAAGAAAGCAAAAATTCTGCTGGGGTATGTAAACTTTTGAGCACAACTTTATATAGTATATGTGGTCTGTTGCAAAAAAATTTAAGCCAAGCAGGTGTTTCACAGTAACATGAGCAACATGTGGCTTGGCATGGTCATGTTGAAAAACATCTGATGGGACACTTTTGAGAATTAGCCAAATACCTGGTTCCATGATTGTTAAATTCTGTACTGCAAGTGAAATAGGTTGTTATATGCCAAGACTAACTCACCAAATCAAAACAGAAGGAGGTTTCATAACACTGGGCTAGACACCAGGCATCCAACTAAAGTTTTTCCATTGAAATCACTCTCAATAGCTATCAAGGTGCAGAGCAATACAGCACTGAAGGCTATAAGGACTTTCTATCCTCTTCTGCGGTGAGTCCTATTCTTATCTTGGACATAGTCGTAGCCAAAGATTAGTCTGGATACCATGTGGGTAACATCATAAAGAGGCTTTCACAAGGTAACATCACACTTGTCCTATTCCCAAAATTATGGTGTTGCGTATCATAATTTACAGCAGCCAAACCCTTCGAGTCTTCATTTTAATTACACTAACAGCTTTGCATTACATTGATTTGGTAAGGAACCAGTAGTTCTGCCATTTCTGCAAAGTGTCCTAGAAGCCATTTTTCAACATGAGGATGCCAGCTCACGTGTTGCTCATGCTACTGTGAGCAGTCTGAGTGGCCTAAACATGATACCATGGTCTGAAACTATCCAAACTTATCTCCATCAAGCAAATCTGGGACATGGTTGGTCGTCAGTTGCAAAGGGAGTTGCCAGCAGCGGATCTTCATGATTTGTCCAAATAAATTCAGTGTTGCAGAACATTTGTCAGACAACCATCAAAAACCTCACTGACAACAGCCAAGGAGTGTAAGTGCATGCATTTCTGCATGTGGCACACATGCTCAATATTGAAAAAATTTAAATGCTTTGAAAATTTTGTTTCGATTTTTAGTCATTTGCATATCATTCACATGTCTATCTATCCTGTGATTTTCATAATTCCATTACTTCTCCTTCTTGGTGTTTTTCAATGTTGAGAAGTATATTTAAGAAAACTTTACCATGCATCTCCAAAAATGGGGAGAGCACTCCAAAATCAGATGGTGAGAAAACAAATTCCAGTGTGACATCTTAGCTCAAAATAGCAGAGTATTTCTCAACCGTGAGGAATGCTCTGCCATTTTGAGCTGAAATGTCACATGGGCTTATTAAATCTGTTTTCTCTCCATCTGATTTCGGAGTGCTGAGCCCCCATTTTTTACATTAGTATAGTGGACATCGACTTTAATACAAAATAGAGTTGGCCAATTTACAAAGGGTAAATCACACTAAATCACATTTTATACACTTTACTGCTGGTTAACCATTTACATGCCACTGTTAATTTGTGGCAGCAACATTTTAAGTAGCATCTCCTGGTGTGGGCACGCATTCTTGTGTTCATCGACGGCAGTACTGAAGTATAGCAGTATATTGAACAAGCGATCAACCGATCACAGGTTCAGGTTAATTAACCAATAGGTTTGACAATGCCGTAATCATATTGAACGGAAGAATTCATGTTGCCAAGTCATTTTTAACACTGTAAAAATGAACCCAGAAAAACTAAAAAGTCGTGTTTGTTTTTCGCCATTTCATACAACTTGGGATTTTTTCTCATTTTTCAGTACATTTACATGGAAAAGCAAATGGCTGCACTGAGAACTACAACTCGTCCAGCAAAAAACAAGTATTCGTGCACTCTTATGGCTATGTTGATGGAAAAATAAAAAGCTAAGATTATGGAAAGGAAAAATATAAAGTGCAAAAACTGAAACATTCCCATGTCAGTAAGAAAATCATACAAAAATGGAAAGCAGGATGGTCAGGAACAAAATTATGACTTGCCATATGCAAATCCATGATTACCACTCATTTTGTGCACACAATTGCTATAATGAACTGCATTGCTATACTATGCTGGAAAAACATTAAAGGAACTCGTCATCTGACTCACGCTACCTGAACCACAGGCAGCATGCATCAGTCTGGCTGTGTTATTGCAGCCGTATATGTTTTTTTCTGAAATGCAGTGGCATTTCAGACTAGATGTACCTAGAAATTCCGGGAGGGGACTATTTGTCTCGGCTGGCTAGTCCAAAGACTGTCCCCAGCTGCTTCTCCCCTCCACTTTTCCCTATTTCCCTAAATTGACAGTTCTCCTATGTATATTCACAGGGAGATCCTGTGTTTAAGGGATCGGGCCAAGGAGAATCCGCTGGGGACACATACTGTAGTTCCCAGACGAAGTTAAAGGTATGTTTTCTTTGAAATGTGCTTCAGTGTAAAACATACATGACTGCAATAACACAGTCAGACTTTAATTCTTGTTGCTCGTGGTCCTGGGAGCAGGAATCAGATGACAACTTCCCTTTACTATTAATGGTTAAGCGTTTTGCAAACAATGAACCACTGCAGTAAATGTTTCTTCAACCATACTAAACTCTCAGCGTGCACTAAACCAATAACACAAATATGAACAAATGAAGATTTTATTAAACATGGTGGAGACATTCTGCAGCACCCACCATAGTAAAATCCCATCCTTTAGTGATGTGAAGAGGCTGTTGTTGGAAGGGTCCATAGGCAGGAGATGCACAACGTCAGGGTCATCTTTTAAAGCTTTATTGATCCAATTGACAAACGCCACCTTCTCTTCATCTGAAAGAAGCCGTACAGGTATTCAATATGGAGCAACGTCCCATTGTATGATATCTCAGTCTCACTGAAGCATGGCAAGGTATCACTTTCTAGAACATTCAGTAAGGAGCAGAAGCAGCGTCGGTGTTGTCCTCTTACCTGAGTAGGAATGCTGTGTTCCCTGACTGGAGATTGAAGACGTCCCTCCTATTGCCGTTATGCCCATTCTTTTGTTAATTGATTTTCGGAAGGTCCGGCTCACATCTTTACTTTTCAGGTCTTGGAATAGCTATTACAGCAGGAGACAATATGAGATATTAGTACATGATGGAGGATTGACAATAATGTTTTCTAATAAAATGTCTAGAGAATATGTCTTCTTTCTGTATTTTACTCCTATGACTTACTGTATATAACTTGTTTACTGCTGCAAATATCTAGGTGTGTCCATTCACATCACGCCAACATGGAATGACCCTGGGGCATACATTAAAGCGATACATAGGCCCCTGTTCCTTGGACTGACACCAACAAAGTGTCCTTTGGCAGGAATATGTACAACTGTCATTCTCAAGTAAGTGATGAACCAGGAACAAGCTTATTAAAGGGTTTATCCATTACTGGACAACCCCTTCTCAACAGTCAAAATGGCCATAAAATAGAAAAAAAAACATACATCCTCTCTGATGAAACACCGAAAGGCTGCAGCTGATCAGTGATCACTTGGCCACCAGGAGACATCGCACCAACATTGGAGGAGTGGCGCCAGTCCAAGAGGTAACTATATGCTATTTTCATTTTAATATGAGCCCTTTAGTTAAGAATAGGTTATTCGGGGCAGTGGAGTAACTACAAAGTTATGGGCCCCGGTACGAACTTTCAAATGGACCCCCCATGCCAAAATACACGCGCAGCTCCGCTCCCTACACCTCATACACGCGCGGCTCCGCTCAGTACACCTCGCACACGTGCGGCTCCGCTCAGTACATCTCGCACACGCGCGGCTCCACTCCGTATACCTCATACACGTGTGGATCTGCTTCGTACACGTGTGGTTCCGCTCTGTACACTTCGTACACGCGCGGCTCCGCTCAGTACACCTCATACACGCGCGGATGCACTACACAGCTCACCTTTGAAGTGTAAACTTGCGAGCGGGCCCATAAGCACTCTGGGCTTCGTCGCAGCTGGGACCGTGGTAGTTACACCCCTGTTCGGGGGTATGGCCTGCCATCCTATGGAGATGGCTGCTTGATCCAGAAGCTTTAAACCGGCTCTACACGGCTTTATATCGACTTGTTACCCACCCAGACCTGTGTGAGTACCTTCTGCCTGTCATGCCCAAGGGGAAACCCCGCAAACTGGCTGTGCCAGTTAAACTAACTGACTTTTATCCGAGGGACAAACCAGCTTCTCCCTCCAGTAAAATGGCCCTGCCCTCCTCTGCAGCTGCCTCTTAAGCCCCCGTCACACACAGCGATCTCGCTAGCGAGATCGCTGCTGAGTCACAAGTTTTGTGACGCAACAGCGAGATCGCTGTGTGTGACAGCTATCAGCGACCGGCCCCCCCTGCTGGGTATCGCTGATCGCTGTTGAAATGTCTGGACATTTTTGGGGACGCTGGTCTTCCGCTGGTCAGCACGCATCGCTGCGTGTGACAGGTGGGAGACCAGCGAGCAGGAGCTGGTAACTAAGGTACACATCAGGTTTCTAAGGGGGCTCACTGTGCCCAGAAACCCGATGTGTACCTAAGTTACCAGCGCGCTGATGCAGGGAGCTGGTAACCAAGGTACACATTGGGTTTCTAAGTGCTGCGCGCCCCTTAGAAACCCAATGTGTACCTTGGTTACCAGCTCCCTGCATCAGCGCGCTGGTAACTAAGATACACTCCGGGTAACTAAGCGACGTGCGTCGCTTGTTACCTGCGTGTCACTGGTCCTGATCGCTGGTGAAGCTGCCTGTTTGACAGCTCACCAGCGATCACATAGCGACTCACCACTGATCCTGACAAGGTGATATCATTGTCGGGATCGCTGGTGAGTCGCTATGTGTGACGGGGCCCTTACACATCTCGCTCTTCAGGCTGTGAATCTGCAGAGAAGGGAGGCTCCTCTGACATCCCCCTCACAGAACAATGCAGAGATTGCTATCTTCACTAAGAGCATCCTTACAGGAAGACTTGAGGGACATAGTAAAACACATTAAAGGAAACATTCGGGAGCTGGGGGAGTGGACCTCACACATAGAAGCTAAAATGGCACAGTTTGCAGAATCACACAATGCACTCATAGATGCTAATGCGGCATTAGAGGAAGAGGTCTCTCACCTGATTGACAAACTCTGTGATCAAGAGGACAAGGCCTAATAATGTTAAAATCAGGGGTATTCCTGAAAACATTGCAGACAGAGATCTGCATGATTACTTTCAAAAGTTGCTAAAGTGGGCACTGCCTGACTTTGATACTAAGGATCTTATTGTGGACAGGATCCACAAGGTCCCAAAGCCCAAAAATATAGACACAGCTCTCCCACGTGATACATTGGCAAGGATTCATTTTTTTCCGGCTAAAGATGCATTCATGCAGAAATTCAAGCAGGATCATCCACCTCCAGACCCTTTCCACATCCTGAAAATCTTCCCTGATTTGTCTGCTGCTACCTTGGCCAAAAGGCGGGAATTTGCGGGGCTGTCTAGGATCCTCCATGAAAACAATATTCCATATCGGTGTGGATTTCCAGTTAAATGCAACACAGTGCATTTGGCGCATGTCGGTGCAGCGCCAAAAAAGCGCATGCGCCGGCAAAATCATACCAGTGCACGGCCTGCATACCCAACGTTAAATATAGGGGACGCACATCGCATGCAGAGTCATGCGCCCATAGGAGGAGCTGACCGGAGGGGGCGCGCCAGGGGGCGGAGCTTAGCGGCGGCCGTGCGCTGCGCCTCACAACGCAAGTGTGAAAGTAGCCTTATTCAGCCCTATGTATAATAAACATAGACATATCTTAATCCGCTTCGATTCTTACCATGATCTCTCCCATGGTCACTATGCTCGTCATGATCTTTGTGTCTATGTTTGTTTCTATCACAATTCTGTTTCATTTTCCTTGTTTTCCCTTCTACCATTCTTTGCCTTGTTCCCATTTTCGCTCACAATTCCTTCTAGCTTTTCCGTCGTTCTCTAATGTCGCCTTACTTGTATCTAAGGGTCGGGTCTATACAGGTCAGGTGCACACTGATGCTGCCAGCACTGCACTGCTGGGTTACACTTAATTAGGCTTTTCCAGTCCATGGGCGGACAGAACAGCCACAAAGCCAGATGAAGTCTTTGGGCCTGGGGCAGTTTGCCCAGGTCTGATGTAATGTATCAGTCATTTATTGTGCTTTTCCTTTAAATTACAACATGCAGTCTACTCACCAAAACAAACTCCTCAAAATCTATCTTCCCATCTTTATTGCGGTCGGCTGCTGCAAATATTTTCTCTATAATTTCCCGCACTTGGTAGCCAGGCAGGGGGAGGTTGGCTTCTTTGAATAAATCTTGTAGTTCGTAGTCATTAACAGAACCACTGTTGTCGGCATCTGCAGGAAGAACAGGCACGGTTATATTAGTGATAAGGTCATTACATAAAACCCTCTGTAAAAAACACAAAACAGCACAGTGAATTTAATAGAATTTATGAAAAAAAGTTAGGCAGAAAAGGTACACGGGGTAAATAGAATGAGGGCCAAATCAAGGAAAAGGGTCTGATAAAATATTTCCTTTTATTTTCAAAAAATATTTACTGAGAATCCTGAAAAAGAAAAAATATCTTTTTTAGTACACATTTTCCATTCTGAGCTTATACTACGATTATAAAACAAACCATGTACAATTTACTTGTAACCTTTACCCCTGTAGCCATGAACTCAATCAACTGTAGGAGTTTGCCAGGAAGAATATGATACAATTTGGTCAACAGAATGTAAAAGATAATAAGCCTGAAAAAAAATACAACATAATAATAAATATATATACAGTACAGACCAAAAGTTTGGACACACCTTCTCATTCAAAGAGTTTTCTTTATTTTCATGACTATGAAAATTGTAGATTCACTCTGAAGGCATCAAAACAATGAATTAACACATGTGGAATTATATAATTAACAAAAAAGTTTGAAACAACTGAAAATACTGTGCGTCTTATATTCTAGGTTCCTCAAAGTAGCCACCTTTTTCTTTGATTTTTGTCAGTTTTAATAAGTGGGATTTCTTGCCTTATAAATGGGGTTGGGACCATCAGTTGTTTTGTGCAGAAGTCTGGTGGATACACAGCTGATAGTCCTACTGAATAGACTGTTAGAATTTGTATTATGGCAAGAAAAAAGTAGCTAAATAAAGAAAAACGAGTGGCCATCATTACTTTAAGCAATGAAGGTCAGTCAGTCTGAAAAATTGGGAAAACTTTGAAAGTGTCCCCAAGTGCAGTGGCAAAAACCATCAAGCGCTACAAACTGGCTCACATGAGGACCGCCCCAGGAAAGGAAGACCAAGAGTCATCTTTGCTGCGGAGGATAAGTTCATCCGAGTCACGAGCCTCAGAAATTGCAGGTTAACAGCAGCTCAGATTAGAGGCCAGGTCAATGCCACACAGGGTTCTAGCAGTAGACATATCTCTACAAAAACTGTTAAGAGGAGACTTTTTGCACCAGGCCTTCATGGTAAAATAGCTGCTAGGAAACCACTGCTAAGGACAGGCAACAAGCAGAAGGTACTTGTTTGGGCTAAAGAACACAAGGAACGGACATTAGACCAGTGGAAATCTGTGCTTTGGTCTGATGAGTCCAAATTTGAGATCTTTGTTTCCAACCACTGTGTCTTTGTGCGACGCAGAAAAGGTGAACGGATGGACTTTACATGCCTGGTTCCCACCGTGAAGCATGGAGGAGGAGGTGTGATGGTGTGGGGGTGCTTTGCTGGTGACACTGTTGGGGATTATTCAAAATTGAAGGCATACTGAACCAGCATGGCTACCACAGCATCTTGCAGCGGCATGCTATTCCATCTGGTTTGCGTTTAGTTGGACCAGCATTTATTTTTCAACAGGACAATGACCCCAAAAACACCTCCAGGCTGTGTAAGGGCTATTTGACCAAGAAGGAGAGTGATGGGGTGCTACGCCAGATGACCTGGCCTCCACATTCACCAGACCTGAACCCAATCAAGATGGTTTGGGGTGAGCTGGACCACAGAGTGAAGGAAAAAGGGCCAACAAGTGCTAAGCATCTCTGGGAACTCCTTCAAGACTGTTGGAATACCATTTCCGGTGACTACCTCTTGAAGCTCATCAAGAGAATGGGACCGCCGGCAGAGCAGGGGAGAATGATGACAGCCGGCTTCAGCACCAGCCACCGGGGAACAGCGCTTACAGTAGCGCTTCTTCCCCGGCGGCTGTTCATGTCACACGGAGGACATCAAAGTGTGTTCTCCGTGTGCACGAGTGCGGGACGTTTTGCCGTCCGTGATGACGGCAAAAAATGGACATGTCAGCGCATTTTGCCCACAGACACACGGTCCGTGGAAACACACTGACGTGCATAAACCCATTCATTTGACGTGTGTATGTGTCTCCAGTACGTGTGAAAACTGTCACTACACATACCGGAGACACAGACATGTGAAAGGGGCATGAAAGATGCTTTTCATTGCAAAAACTAGTTTTCACATCCCCATATTTTGAGAGCTATAATTTTTCCATATTTCGGCCCACAGTCATATTATGGCTTGTGGTTTCCAGGACGAGTTGGTACCATTTTCGAGCACAATTTTTGATCGCTTTCTATTATGTTTTTTGGGAGGCAGAATGAACAAAAACCAGCAATTCAGGAATTGTTTTTTTTCGGGTGGTTTATGTCGTTCCGCGTAGGGTATAATTGATAAGGCAGCTTTATTCTTCGAGTCAGTACGATTACAGCAATACCCAATTTTTATTTTTTTTTATGTTTTGGCGCTTTTACACAATAAAAAATGTTTTCTAGAAAACAGAATTATTTTTGCGTTGCTTTATTCTGAGAGCCATAACTTGTATTTTTTCTGCTAATGGAGCTGTATGGCAGTTCGTTTTTTGAGGGACAAAATGACGTTTTCAGCAGTACCATTTTTATTTACATTGGTGTTTTTGATTGCATTTTATTGCACTTTTTGTTCAGCGGTATGATTATAAAGCATTGTTTTTTGCTTCTTTTTTTCTTTTTCCGGCATTCACTGAAGGGGTTAACTAGTCGGACACTTTTATAGAGCGGGTCGTTATGGACCCAGCGATAACAAATATGTGTACTTTTTCTGTTTTTTTAGATAAATAAATGCACTTATTGGAAAAATATTTGCTTTTTTGTTATTTATTTAGGGATTTTTTAAAAATATATTTACACTTTTTATTTTTTTTTACTTTTTTACCTTATCACAGGATGGGACATCACTGTATAGTATCAGATCGCTGATCTGATACTCTGAAAAGCTTCTGCACTACAGAATGTCACATCAGCATCTGACAGGCAGGGAAGGAGGCAAGACACCTTTTATGCAGAACCCAGAAGGACCCCACGGACATCTTGGGGTCAGGGGTCTTCATGGAGACCAATAGAACAACGTGATCGTATTGCATTGTTCTGATGGAAGCACTCAGGGAGCCCCATCCCTGTGTGTGATCTCCTCGATGTCACTGTCACTATTCACAGTGGAATTAAAGGGGTTAAATGCTCGTGATCGGTGCTATTGTAACAAGGTGGCATGGGGTGGTAGTTATGGCCGAGTCACTTAAAGCTACAGTCCACGAACAGAGTCCACTGAGCAAACAGTCAGCGAGCACCCCGGCCCCTTGCACATAAAATATACAGGACAGATGAACCCCAGGCGATTTACCTCTTCTCCACAGTCACTGCAACATGGGCAATCAGGATCCAGGAACACCGTTAAAATCCAACAGGTATAACAGTTTATTGTAGAGTAGAGAAAAGGCAATAAAAGCAGAAAAACAAGGATAAAGGTAGTTACAATAATTCAGGTAAACTTCCTGCTCTTTCCCTAGTTCCTTCACTGCCGCATCAGCAGCAGCAAAAATGGCAGCAGCCGCTGCAGTACAGTCACAGTCCTCAAGCCGATTCCTGGACGCTTAAAGTCCTTGGCGGGGCACTACTCAGTCCCTGTGCTCAACAGTCCTGGCAGCCAATGTTCCAGACAAGAACACACTTATACCCCAGATGGGGGTCTCTTCTCTCCCCGACGGGGATGCACATATGTCCCAGATGGGGACTCCTTCTGTCCCAAGTGGGGACACACCCTGCTTCAGGACGTCATGACTGGGCTCTCACCAGGAAGCAGGAGCTTCCACTTTCCTAGAGGCTGCTGGCTCTGCCCCCTAAATTAACCCCTTCTGTCCCCGCCTATAGCATGTGCATAAAAATATGGCAGTGTAAAGCACAGAGAACAATACAGAGTTAAAGGGGCATCACACATTTCACTAACAAAAGCAAAACATTAGTGTATATAAATACACCATTCAGGTGCCGCATAAAGTGCACAGGCCTGGCACAAGGGAGAGAAGGGGGCAGGTGAGGGTCTCCGCCACCTCCTTACACCAGCAACGATCGTGAGTGTTGCTGCAGCGTGTCATCTCTGATACAGAGCTGACACCCGCACCTGATCGCCAAGGCGCTCATCGTGAGGCTGCGCGATCGGTGCGCCATACCTATACTGTGGTTCGAGGGAACGCAGCTACCGCAAAGCAGTATATGTACGTCGCATGTTGGGAAGAGGTTAAAAATCTTTAAAGAGGCCTTCACAGGTATGACGCATACAGTGCTTTGGAAAAGTATTCCTACTCCTTGAACTTTCCACATTTTTTCATATTATATGAACAAACTTAAATGTATTTTATTGGATTTTATGTGATAGACCAACACAAAGTAGCAAGTGTTTTTGTGTAAAAGAAATGCTACATGGCTTTCTAATCCAATGCTTTGTAGGACTACCTTTCACTGCAATCACTGCGGCACGTTTTTTGGGGTATGTCTCTACCAGCTATGCACATTTGGAGGCTGAAATTTTTGCCCATTCTTTTGTGCAAACTAGCTTCTAGCTCAGTGAGATTGGATGCAGACATCAGTGAATAGCAATTTTCAAGTCTTTCCAGATTATCGATGATATTTTGGTCTGGACTGTGACTGGGTCATTCAAACACATGAATATGCTGTGATCTCTGCCATTCCATTGTAGCTCTGCCAATATGTTTAGGGTCGTTGTCCTGCTGGAAGTTGAACCTACGCTGCAGTCTCAAGTCTTTTGCAACCTTTAACAGGTTTTCCTCCAGTATTATAGCTCCATCCATCTTCCTATAGATTCTGAACAGCTTCCCTGCATGCTGTCACCACCATGCTTAATGGTGATAATGGCGTTTTCAGTGTGATGTGCAGTGTTAATTTTCTGCCACACAAAGCGTTTTGCATTTAGCCCAGATAGTTCTACTTTGATCTCATCTGACCAGAGCACCTGAAACATTAAGCCATTGTACATTCTGTGAAATGTATAAATATATAGCAGGTTAATTAGATTTACGTAAGTGCTATCATTATTAGATAGAATAGAAAAGACCACTATGTTATTCTGCCAATTAGGTGCCATGAAAACCTGCAGAAATGAACATAATACCAGTGAGAATTGAGGATTAGTTTTGCACTTGTGTCCTCGAGACATATCTGATGTGCTTTAAACAATCTTTGCCACTATTTCATATTTTTAATTTAATATTTTTAGATTTTATTTTCTGCTTCTCAAGCATTTACGTAACACCGATGTCAGGAAAGTCAAGCCTAATTATAGGACTTGTCCTATGTGCTTTACTGCACTATGTCTGTTCAAAGTACAATGTATCACTGCCATTTGTTCCATAAAAGGAAATGTTTCTTCACAAAGTAAAAACTTTTGTCCACCAAATATCACTAAAGACTTTCTTCAAACTCAGAAGTGATGGCATATTACTAAGATATGTCATTACTTGAGACTGGTGCAGGTCCGATCTATTGGAACCCCAAGTTTTAAAAATGAAGGGGTCTTGCTGCTAAACACTGCAGTTCCTTTATTTCAGGATCGGTGGGGAGTACAATCTTGTCCCTGACATCCTTATAAAGCTCTTTGGTCTTGCCCATGTTGTAGAGGTTAGAGTCTGACTGATTCATTGAGTCTGTGGACAGGAGTCTTTTATAAAGGTCACTATGTAAGACAGCTGTCCTTAATGCAGGTAACGGGTTGATTAGGAGCGTCTAACTGGTCTGTAGGAGCCAGAACTCTTAATGGTTGGTAGGGGATCAAATAATTATTTCTCACTGCAAAATGCAAATATATTTTCATAATTTATACAATGTGATTTTCTGGATTTTATTTTTGACATTCTATCTCTCAATGTTAACCTACACTTAAAATTATAGACTGTTCATGTCTTTGTCAGTGGGCAAACTTACAAAATCAGCAAGGGATTAAATAATTATTTCCCCTACTATAGGAGTCTATGTGAAGGCTCATACTGTGCTGTATATAGAGGAGCTGTGTGAGGGCTCATATGATATACACTCACTGGCCACTTTATTAGGTACACCTGTCCAACTGTGTGTTAAGACTTAATTTCTAATCAGCCAATCACATGGCGGCAACTCAGTGCATTTAGGCATGTAGACATGGTCAAGACAATCTCCTGCAGTTCAAACCGAGCATCAGTATGGGGAAGAAAGGTGATTTGAGTGCCTTTGAACGTGGCATGATTGTTGGTGCCAGAAGGGCTGGTCTGAGTATTTCAGAAACTGCTGATCTACTGGGATTTTCACGCACAACCATCTCTAGGGTTTACAGAGAATGGTCCGAAAAAGAAAAAAAATCCAGTGAGCGGCAGTTCTGTGGCCGGAAATGCCTTGTTGATGCCAGAGGTCAGAGGAGAATGGGCAGACTGGTTCGAGCTGATAGAAAGGCAACAGTGACTCAAATTGCCACCCGTTACAACCAAGGTAGGCAGAAGAGCATCTCTGAACGCACAGTGCGTCGAACTTTGAGGCAGATGGGCTACAGCAGCAGAAGACCACACCGGGTACCACTCCTCTCAGCTAAGAACAGGAAACTGAGGCTACAATTTGCACAAGCTCATCGAAATTGGACAGTAGAAGATTGGAAAAACGTTGCCTGGTCTGATGAGTCTCGATTTCTGCTGCGACATTCGGATGGTAGGGTCAGAATTTGGCGTAAACAACATGAAAGCATGGATCCATCCTGCCTTGTATCAACGGTTCAGGCTGGTGGTGGTGGTGTCATGGTGTGGGGAATTTTTTCTTGGCACTCTTTGGGCCCCTTGGTACCAATTGAGCATCGTTGCAACGCCACAGCCTACCTGAGTATTGTTGCTGACCATGTCCATCCCTTTATGACCACAATGTACCCAACATCTGATGGCTACTTTCAGCAGGATAATGCGCCATGTCATAAAGCTCGAATCATCTCAGATTGGTTTCTTGAACATGACAATGAGTTCACTGTACTCAAATGGCCTCCTCAGTCACCAGATCTCAATCCAATAGAGCATCTTTGGGATGTGGTGGAACGGGAGATTCGCATCAGGGATGTGCAGCCGACAAATCTGCGCCAACTGTGTGATGCCATCATGTCAATATGGTCCAAAATCTCTGAGGAATGCTTCCAGCACCTTGTTGAATCTCTGCCACGAAGAATTGAGGCAGTTCTGAAGGCAAAAGGGGGTCCAACCCGTTACTAGCATGGTGTACCTAATAAAGTGGCCAGTGAGTGTATATATATATATATATATATATACACAGTATATACATATACAGATGAGCCCTCACACAGCTCCTCTATATATAGACAGTATTTCAGCCTATTGGTTTGGCACTCCACAGCAGTCACAGTCTGTCATGTAGTCCCTCGGGAAAACTTATTGCCCAGTCTTGCTCTATACCACTGTTACACCAGAAAGTAGTGGTGTCACACGGCTACACACAGTGCACTGTGGCTAGGAAGCTGCAGAAGTTCAGTACCCGTTGGATTTATTGTTGCTGGCTGCAGTTGCTTTACCCTGGGGGTCATAGTATAACCCTCTTCACCTGCATTAGGCTGCGATATAGCAGGAGCATAGAGTGACCTTTGATTGGGTGATTTGTGTTATGGTCAAAGTCGCCGTGTAGTCCCAGCCACTGGAAAGTGCTCCCCTCCATATGCCTCTTTATGTTGTTTTTACTTGATGGTAAGAAGATTTTATATTTTCAATAAAGCAATTGTTATTTTATCTCCTGGAGACGCTGGAAAATCTTTTTCTATGTTGTGCATGCACTATACACCCGGGTCAGGGTGTTTCCGTGCGTCGGAGGTGTGATAAGGAGTGAAGAGGGGTGAGCAGAAAATTTCCTTTTGTGTAGTCCCAGCCTATATCCGCCACAAAGTCCCAACTGGTAAAAACTAGAAAAGCAATAAAAGAATGAGGCAAATCTGACTAATAAACTATGGGGAAATTAATATTTTAAAACAAAATGTATCTGCATATAGAGCCTCCAATACTCGTACTAGATAAACTTTTTCTGTTAAATTTCCATCTGTCAGTTTCCTGGAGATGTTCTGGGCGGAGGTGCTCTAAATTACCGTAGTTTATTATGTGTTGCACCTATGCTCCTCGGATATGAGGACTGCCATTATTTGGACACAAGCTTATTAGGAGGTTGCACCTAAAACATTGATGTGATGTCAACAGCTACAAGGATCCACGCAGCCAGGTCTGGAATGGGAATCGTGGGTTACATTTATTACAGCGCGGTGCAATAACCTTCTATAGTATAGCATTTACTAGGCTGAAGCTCTGAGGTCCGCAGTACATTTACTCGGTATGCAAGATTACTGAGATTACACAAAGTAGTCTGCACAAACTATAGATAATGCTAAAAATCAGTATTGTCAAAGTACACCCTCTTTGTATTCTATAGTTTTACAAATCAGGAAATGATTTAAAAAAGATACAAAACAACATCAGATAATAGCCACACATGACAAAGTACATAGTGTCATCTTTTATTATACAAAAACTAGCCCAAAAAGCAGAATCAGTGTGTGACAAATTAAGTACATCCTTATCCTTACTGCTTCCATAGAAATTAAGTGGGTAAGTAGCAGCCAGGGTCTGCTCATTAAAAGCCCATGATTAATTGTACATCATCAATTGTGACCATCTATATAAAAGCAGAAGTTTCCTCAGCTTGCTGGTCCGGAGCACACAAGTGTATGTTAACGCAATGCCAGAGAGGAAAGACATCAGCGATGATCTTTGAGAAGCAATTGCTGCCCATTATTCAGGGAAGGCGTTTGTAATAAGGCCATTTCCTGGACTTAAACACTATATAGTGGTCATGTTTCTCTCTCACATAAAGCTTATTACTGTATTATTTTCTTGGTTAATGCTTAGCTACAGACTGAAAATGACACCATACAAAATATTTGCACACGGCGTTTATCCCCTAAGCTATTAGAGTTTCCAGATGTTACATTATTGTGCTTTCACATTACATTCTTACAGCTGAACACCATAATAAATAATAATAATAATAATAATTAATTTTATTTTTATAGCGCTGACATATTCCGCAGCACTTTACATTTCAGAGGGGATTTGTACAGACAATAGACATTACAGCATAGCAATAATCACATACAGTAGATTATAACAAATACCAAGAGGAATGAGGGCCCTGCTCGCAAGCTTACAATCTATGAGGAAAGAGGTAGACACGAAAGGTGGGTGGTAACAGTTACCCTGATTGTATGGACCAGCCATAATGTTAAGTGTGTGACAGTACAGACACAGAGGGCTAATGGATGCATACAGCATGTGGGAACATGATGCGGGAAATCTGGTTATGGTAAGACTTTTGGCTGTGCCACACAGGGATAGATTAGGTTAATGTGTTGAGGCGATAGGCCAGTCTGAATAAATGTGTTTTCAGGGCACGCTTAAAATTGTGGGGATTGGGGACTAATCGTATTGACCTGGGAAGTGCATTCCAAAGAACTGGCGCGGCACGTGTAAAGTCTTGGAGACGGGAGTGGGAGGTTCTGACTATTGAGGATACTAACCTCAGGTCATCAGCAGAACGGAGGGCGTGGGTAGGGTGGTATACTGAAACAAGGGAGAAGATGTAGGGTGGTGCTGAGCCATGGAGGGCTTTGTGGGTGAGGGTAATAAGTTTGTACTGGATTCTGGAGTGGATGGGTAGCCAGTGTAATGACTGGCACAAGGTAGAGGCATCGGTATAACGATTGGTGAGAAATATGATCCTGGCTGCAGCATGCAAGACAGATTGGAGAGGGGAGAGTTCGGTAAGAGGGAGACCGATTAGAAGAGAGTTACAATAGTCAAGGCGAGAATGAATAAGAGAAACAGTAAGAGTTTTTGCAGAGTCAAAAGTAAGAAAAGGTCAAATTCTAGAAATGTTTTTGAGGTGCAGATGACAAGAGCGAGCCAGTGATCGAATGTGGGGGGCAAAGGAAAGCTCGGAATCAAGTATGACCCCAAGACAGCGGGCCTGTTGCTGGGGAGTAATAGTGGAGCCACCCACAGAAATAGCAATGTCGGGTATAGGTACATTAGTAGAGGGAGGAAACACCAGGAGTTCAGTTTTTGACAGGTTCAGTTTCAGATATAGTGAGGACATGATATTAGACACAGCGTTTAGACAATCGCCGGTGTTTTCTAGAAAGGCTGGCGTGATGTCAGGAGAAGAAGCGTATAATTGGGTGTCATCAGCATAGAGATGGTACTGGAACCCAAATCTACTGATTGTTTGACCAATAGGGGCAGTGTACAAGGAGAAGAGGAGGGGGCCTAGAACCGATCCTTGGGGGACCCCAACAGTAAGGGGAAGGTGAGAGGAGGAGGAACCGGCAAAAGATACAGTAAAGGAGCGGTCAGAGAGATAGGAGGAGAACCAGGAGAGAACGGTGTCCTTGAGGCCAATGGAACGGAGCATAGTGAGGAGGAGCTGATGATCCACAGTGTCGAATGCTGCCGAGAGATCCAAGAGAATTAGCATGGAGTAATGACCATTTGATTTAGCTGTTAGCAGATCATTAGAGACTTTAGTGAGGGCAGTTTCAGTGGAGTGTAAAGAGCGGAAACCGGATTGGAGAGGGTCGAGAACAGAGTTTTCTGAGAGATAGCGGATAACACGGGAGTGGACCAGGCGTTCCAGGAGTTTAGAGATGAAGGGAAGATTAGAGACAGGTCTATAGTTAGCGGCACAGTTTTGGTCGAGGGATGGTTTTTTAAGTAGTGGATGTATGATGGCATGCTTAAATGAGGAGGGAAAAATACCAGAAGAGAGAGAGGTTAAATATTTTAGTTAGGTGAGGGGTGACAGCAGGGGAAAGGGACTGGAGGAGATGTGACGGAAATGGGTCACTGGTGCAAGTAGTTGGGTGAGAAGATGCAAGGAGCCTGCTTACTTCTTCTTCTGTGACTGGTTCAAAATCAGAGAGTGAGCTAGATGCAGTGGGGGAGGGAGGACAGTGCATGGTATGAGGTGATTGGGAGATAATTTCCTGTCGAATCTGGTCGATTTTTTCTTTGAAGTAATTGGCCAGATCGTCAGCTCTGAGCTCTGTGGTTGGGGCCTGTACTCTTGGATTGAGTAGAGAATGAAAAGTGTCAAAGAGACGTTTCGGGTTATTGGACAGTGAGGTGATGAGGGTGTTGAAATAGGTTTGTTTGGAGAGGTGAAGGGTAGTGTTGTATGTTCTAAGCATAAACTTAAAATGGATGAAATCTTCGTGTAGATTGGATTTTCTCCACAGACGTTCGGCGCACCTGGAGCACCGCTGCAGGAAACGTGTTTGCACCGTGTGCCAGGGTTGTCGCCGTCTGCGTTGTGGTGTTCTATTTATAGGGGGTGCAAATTCATCCAGGGCACTTTGAAGTGTTTCATTGTAATGCTTCAATGCAGAATCAGGACATGAGAGGGAGGAGATAGGGGCCAATGAAGACTGCAAGTTCTTCATAAGTTTCTGGGTGTTAATGGCCTGTATGTTTCTATAAGTCTGGACAGTGGGGGTGACCTGAGCAGCCTGGCAGTTCTTTATAAAAAATGAAAGAAGATTGTGGTCAGAGAGCGGGAGAGGGGAGTTTGCAAAATCATCCACTGCACAAAGCCGAGAGAAGACCAAGTCGAGGGAGTTTCCGTCTTCATGCGTTGGAGAATTAGTAAGCTGCGAAAGGCCAAATGAGGAGGTTAGAGATAAAAGGTGAGTAGCAGATGGTGAGAGGGGAAGAGCAATGGGGATGTTGAAATCTCCCATGATGAGGGTAGGGATGTCACAGGAGAGAAAATGTGGAAGCCAAGTGGCAAAATGATCCAGGAACTGATGGGAGGGGCCGGGAGGACGATACACCACCGCCACTCGCATGGAGAGGGGGGTGTAGAGTCTGACGGCATGGACCTCAAAAGAAGGGAAGACAAGTGAGGGTACTTGAGGGATAACCTGAAAGGTACATTTTGATGATAGGAGCAGACCAACGCCTCCACCTGCTCTATTGTCTGATCTTGGGGTATGAGAGAAGTGTAGCCCCCCGTATGAAAGAGCAGCAGCAGCTGTAGTGTCTGACTGCTGGATCCAGGTTTCAGTAAGTGCCAGGAGGTTAAGAGAATTAGAAAGGAAGAAGTCATGGATGAAGGAGAGTTTGTTACACACTGAGCGAGAATTCCAAAGTGCACAATTAAGAGAGACAGATGGCAGGCAGGGAATATTAATCAGATTAGAGGGGTTTCTAAGTGTAGCAGTTGGGGGGGTTGACTTTCTATAACATGGGGGACCAGGGTTGGGAGCAATGTCTCCTGCGACTAAGAGAAGGAGGATAGAAAGAGTGAGCAGATGGTTAAGTGATTTGTGAGAGCGTCTCTGATGTTGAATGGTGGGACTGACTGGATCTGTGCAATTTAACAATGTGAAAAGAGCGTGAGTGCTATACATAGGAGAGGAAAGGAGTGAGGGGCCGATATGGATGGAGTGTAGAGAGTTAATGCCAGGGCAGTGGATGTGTGTGAATGCAGCGGCCAGGATTAAAATTACACAAATGCATATGGTATATATTTGTTGTACTCCTAATGTACAGGGAGTACATGTATATAAATGTCTTACCTGTCTCCTGCCCTGTCTAACTGCCATGTTATAACTGCCAATAGTACTTTGATAAATGTACTTCGATTACATGTGCATAAATGCTCCCCCTAGCTAGGTCTGAATATATAGGAGGTTAAGGCTGTTTTTTTTTTTCGTTTTTTTTTTGTTGGCTCTCTCTTCTCACAATACGGTGGCACTTCACATAGCTGGTGTCCAGCATAGGTATCAATCACTGGTTAGTGATGCTTTCATTCTTTGACTTGAACCTTTTTGCTTGTGCTTTTACTATACAGAGACTGACTAACTACAGTGCCTTGCGAAAGTATTCGGCCCCCTGGTACTTTTCAACCTTTTCCCAGATATCATGCTTCAAACATAAAGATATGAAATGTAAATTTTTGGTGAAGAATCAACAACAAGTGGAACACGATTGTGAAGTTGAACAAAATTTATTGGTTACTTTAATTTTTTTGTGGAAATGCAAAAACTGAAAAGTGGGGCGTGCAAAATTATTCAGCCCCTTTACTTTCAGTGCAGCAAACTCATTCCAGAAGTTCATTGTGGATCCCTGAATGATCCAATATTGTCCTAAATGACTAATGATGATAAATATAATCCAACTGTGTGTAATCAAGTCTCCGTATAAATGCACCTGCTCTGTGATATTCTCAGGGTTCTGTTTGAAGCCCAGAGAGCATCATGAAGACCAAGGAACACAACCACATGGTTGGTGTGTCTCCCAGCTGGCACCAAAAATTTACATTTGGTATCTTTATGTTTGAAGCATGATATGTGGGAAAAGGTTGAAAAGTTCCAAGGGGCCGAATACTTTCGCAAGGCACTGTATGTCACTTACAAGGATGGTCCTAGTGGAGATGTTATCTTCATTGCTGAAGATCTGGCTTATGAACCATCCATATGCCTGAGAGAGTAAAGTCGACAACAAGTCTATGCAAACGGAATATAGGATGGAATTTATTTAGGCTTTTGCACCAATTTTCTGTAGTCAAAAAGTACATTTTGTTTCAATGCACAAAAACATTCAGCTTTTTGCACCGCTTTCACCATTTATGAAAGGTAATCTGTCACCAGGTTTTTTGCCACCTATACTGAGGGCAGCATAATGTAGATACTGAGACCCTGATTTCAGCGGTTTGTCACTGACTTGGCTGCTTAGTCTAGTCAGCAGGAGATTATCTCTTGAGGACTAGTAAACCTGCTGACAGGTAGTCCTCCATATTCATGAGTTTTGTATAAACCCGCCCCCACCATTAATTGGCAGCTTACTGTGTACACTGTGCATAGGCAGAAAGCTGCCAATCAGTGGTGTGGCCAGGGTTATGCAGAGTTCAGCATTCAGAGAACTGCTAGATATACAGCAGATAAAACAAGGATTTTATCAAAATGACAGCAAGCAGCCCAGTAAGTGACACATTGTTGGAATCAGAGTCTCTGCCACTAAATTATGCATAGATGGGGTAGCAAAACCTGGCGACAGATTCTTTTTAAAAGTGTGTAGGAAGGTGGGTGTGGCTAGCAATGTAAATTGATTTAAGCTTGATTTATGAACTTTGACTTTTTCATAACTATGGAACACTTCAACGGATCTCACTGATTCTGAGACTGATTTGTACTTCATGATAGGAGTAAAATTTATTCGATATGACTAGCGTTAATTTGTGGGGAAAAAAATGGAAAATTGATG
Organism: Dendrobates tinctorius; assembly: GCF_039654945.1. Lineage (NCBI taxonomy): Eukaryota > Metazoa > Chordata > Amphibia > Anura > Dendrobatidae > Dendrobates > Dendrobates tinctorius. The sequence continues at coordinate 82,741,676 of NW_027361728.1, read as the reverse complement.
AAAATTTGAAACATTTAGCAATTTTCAAATCTTATCCTCTTAAATTAAAGAGATATGTCACACAAAATAGTAAATAAATAACATTTTTCACATGTCTACTTTACATCAGCACAATTTTTGAAACTTTTTTTTTAGAAATTTATAAGGGTTGAAAGTTGACTAGCGATTTCTCCTTTTTTACATAAAAAATTTACAAAATCCTTTTTTTAGGGACCACCTCACATTTAACCCCTTTCCTACATTAGACATACTATTCCGTCCATGTGACCTGGGACCAAAGTCCCAAGGACGGAATAGTAGGTCTATCGCAATCATGGGGGGAGCGCAGCTGATCGCGGCCGGGTGTCAGCTGATTATCACAGCTGACACCCGGCAGTATGTACAAAAATACTTGGCACTCAAAAATGAAGAAGCAGTATATTCTTTATTTAGCATCCAGACAAAAATAGACTCATATCGTATGAACGTTTTCTGTCCAACAACTGACCTTCATCAGAAAGATTTTTTTTTGTTTCTTTTGGTAGAAAACTGGTATTATATAGAGGCTGGAGCACGAGTCTATCTGGTTGGAGTTGGATTAATGTGACTGGATAAAGCAGGGCTACAGGAATGGGTTAACAGCGCTAGGGGTGCAGGCTCTGCAAACAGATACAGCGCTTAGTGCCCGCAGGAGGAATCCAGGGTGCCGCCGTGTAAGGAGTCCTGCTGTAGCCCTGCTGTATCTGTTTGCAGAGCCTGCACCCCTAGCGCTGTTAACCCATTCCTGTAGCCCTGCTTTATCCAGTCACATTAATTAAGAATATACTGCTTCTTCATTTCTGAGTGTACCGGGGATTTAGGGAAGCATCTGCATCAGCAAACTTAACAGCCATGTAATTACACCAGCAGCCACCGGGGGGAAAACTGACATTAACCCACGATGGCCTGAAAGGAAAAAAATTTATATGTGAGAATCCAGATCTGCCACGGATCCAAGGACGGAGGAGATGGCTGCACTAGGGAGATGGGTGCTCTGAGGGGATGGCTGCACTTGGGGAGATGGCTGCACTAGGGAGACGTCTGCACTGAGGAGACGGCTGCACTGGGGAGATGGCTGCACTGAGGAGATGGCTGCACTAGGGAGATGGCTGCACTAGGGAGATGGCTGCACTGGAGAGATGGCTGCACTGGGGAGATGGTTGCACTGAGGAGACGGGTGCACTGGGGAGACGGGTGCACTGGGGAGACAGGTGCACTGAGTTGACGGGTGCACTGGAGAGAAGGGGACACTGAGGAGATGGCTGCACTGGGGAGATGGGTGCACTGAGGAGATGGCTACACTGAGGAGATGGCTGCACTGGGGAAATGGGTGCACTGGGGAGACGGGTGCACTGGGGAGACAGGTGCACTGAGGAGACGGGTACACTGATGAGATGGCTGCACTGAGGAGATGGCTGCACTGACGAGATGGCTGCACTAGGGAGATGGTGCTCTGAGGAGATGGCTGCACTGGGGAGATGGCTGCACTAGGGAGACGTCTGCACTGAGGAGACGGCTGCACTGGGGAGATGGCTGCACCGGGGAGATGGCTGCACTAGGGAGACGGCTGCACTGAGGAGACGGCTGCACTGAGGAGATGGCTGCACTAGGGAGATGGCTGCATTAGGGAGATGGCTGCACTGGAGAGATGGCTGCACTGGGGAGATGGGTGCACTGAGGAGACGGGTGCACTGGGGAGAGGGATGCACTGGGGAGACGGGTGCACTGGGGAGAAGGGTGCACTGAGGAGACGGGTGCACTGGGGAGAGGGATGCACTGGGGAGATGGCTGCATTAGGGAGATGGCTGCACTGGAGAGATGGCTGCACTGGGGAGATGGGTGCACTGAGGAGACGGGTGCACTGGGGAGAGGGATGCACTGGGGAGACGGGTGCACTGGGGAGAAGGGTGCACTGAGGAGATGGCTGCACTGGGGAGATGGGTGCACTGAGGAGACGGGTGCACTGGGGACATGGGTGCACTGGGGAGACGGGTGCACTGGGGAGACGGGTGCACTGGGGAGACGGGTGCACTGAGGAGATGGCTGCACTGGGGAGATGGGTGCACTGAGGAGATGGCTGCACTAGGGAGATGGCTGCACTGAGGAGATGGCTACACTGAGGAGATGGCTGCACTGAGGAGATGGCTGCACTGGGGAGATGGCTGCACTGGAGAGATGGCTGCACTGGAGAGACGGCTGCACTGGGGAGACGGGTGCACTGAGAAGACGGGTGCACTGGGGAGACGGGTGCACTGGGGAGACGGGTGCACTGAGGAGACGGGTGCACTGGAGAGACGGGTACACTGAGGAGATGGCTGCACTGGGGAGATGGGTGCACTGAGGAGATGGCTACACTGAGGAGATGGCTGCACTGAGGAGATGGCTGCACTGGGGAGATGGCTGCACTGGAGAGATGGCTGCACTGGGGAGATGGTTGCACTGAGGAGACGGGTGCACTGGGGAGACGGGTGCACTGGGGAGATGGGTGCACTGAGGAGACGGGTGCACTGGAGAGACGGGTACACTGAGGAGATGGCTGCACTGGGGAGATGGCTGCACCGGGGAGATGGCTGCACTAGGGAGACGGCTGCACTGAGGAGACGGCTGCACTGAGGAGATGGCTGCACTAGGGAGATGGCTGCATTAGGGAGATGGCTGCACTGGAGAGATGGCTGCACTGGGGAGATGGGTGCACTGAGGAGACAGGTGCACTGGAGAGAGGGATGCACTGGGGAGACGGGTGCACTGGGGAGAAGGGTGCACTGAGGAGATGGCTGCACTAGGGAGATGGGTGCACTGAGGAGATGGCTACACTGAGGAGATGGCTGCACTGGGGAAATGGGTGCACTGGGGAGACGGGTGCACTGGGGAGACGGGTGCACTGGGGAAACGGGTGCACTGAGGAGACGGGTACACTGAGGAGATGGCTGCACTGAGGAGATGGCTGCACTAGGGAGATGGGTGCTTTGAGGAGATGGCTGCCCTGGGGAGATGGCTGCACTAGGGAGACATCTGCACTGAGGAGACAGCTGCACTGGGGAGATGGCTGCACTAGGGAGACGTCTGCACTGAGGAGGCGGCTGCACTGAGGAGATGGCTGCACTAGGGAGATGGCTGCACTAGGGAGATGGCTGCACTAGGGAGATGGCTGCACTGAAGAGATGGCTGCACTGAAGAGATGGCTGCACTGAGGAGATGGCTGCACTGAGGAGATGGCTGCACTGAGGAGATGGGTGCACTGAGGAGACTGGTGCACTGAGGAGACGGATGCACTGGGGAGACGGGTGCACTGAGGAGACGGGTGCACTGGAGAGACGGGTACACTGAGGAGATGGCTGCACTGGGGAGATGGGTGCACTGAGGAGATGGCTGCACTAGGGAGATGGGTGCACTGAGGAGATGGCTACGCTGAGGAGATGGCTGCACTGGGGAAATGGGTGCACTGGGGAGACGGGTGCACTGGGGAGACAGGTACACTGGGGAAACGGGTGCACTGAGGAGACGGGTACACTGAGGAGATTGCTGCACTGAGGAGATGGCTGCACTGAGGAGATGGCTGCACTGAGGAGATGGCAGCACTAGGGAGATGGGTGCACTGAGGAGATGGCTGCCCTGGGGAGATGGCTGCACTAGGGAGACATCTGCACTGAGGAGACAGCTGCACTGGGGAGATGGCTGCACCGGGGAGATGGCTGCACTAGGGAGATGTCTGCACTGAGGAGACGGCTGCACTGAGGAGATGGCTGCACTAGAGAGATGGCTGCACTACGGAGATGGCTGCACTGGAGAGATGGCTGCACTGGGGAGATGGGTGCACTGAGGAGATGGGTGCACTGGGGAGAGGGGTGCACTGGGGAGACGGGTGCACTGGGGAGACGGGTGCACTGGGAGACGGGTGCACTGGGGAGATGGGTGCACTGAGGAGATGGCTGCACTGGGAAGATGGGTGCACTGAGGAGATGGGTGCACTGGGGAGATGGGTGCACTGGGGAGACGGGTGCACTGAGGAGACGGGTGCACTGAGGAGACGGGTGCACTGGAGAGACGGGTACACTGAGGAGATGGCTGCACTGGGGAGATGGGTGCACTGAGGAGATGGCTACACTGAGGAGATGGCTGCACTGGGGAAATGGGTGCACTGGGGAGACAGGTTCACTGGGGAGACAGGTGCACTGGGGAAACGGGTGCACTGAGGAGACGGGTACACTGAGGAGATGGCTGCACTGAGGAGATTGCTGCACTGAGGAGATGGCTGCACTGAGGAGATGGCTGCACTAGGGAGATGGGTGCTCTGAGGAGATGGCTGCCCTGGGGAGATGGCTGCACTAGGGAGACATCTGCACTGAGGAGACGGCTGCACTGGGGAGACGGCTGCACTGGGGAGATGGCTGCACCGGGGAGATGTCTGCACCGATGAGACGGCTGCACTGAGGAGATGGCTGCACTAGGGAGATGGCTGCACTAGGGAGATGGCTGCACTGGGGAGATGGGTGCACTGAGGAGACGGGTGCACTGGGGAGAGGGGTGCACTGGGGAGACGGGTGCACTGGGGAGATGGGTGCACTGGGAGACGGGTGCACTGGGGAGACGGGTGCACTGAGGAGATGGCTGCACTGGGGAGATGGGTGCACTGAGGAGACGGGTGCACTGGGGAGATGGGTGCACTGGGGAGACGGGTGCACTGAGGAGACGGGTGCACTGGGGAGACGGGTGCACTGGGGAGACGGGTGCACTGAGGAGATGGCTGCACTGGGGAGATAGGTGCACTGAGGAGATGTCTGCACTAGGGAGATGGGTGCACTGAGGAGATGGCTACACTGAGGAGATGGCTGCACTGGGGAGATGACTGCACTAGGGAGATGGGTACACTAGGGAGATGGCTGCACTGAGGAGATGGGTGCACTGGGGAGATGGCTGCACTGGGGATATAGCTGCACTGGGGAGACAGCTGCACTGGGGAGACTGCTGCACTGGGGAGATGGCTGCACTGGGGATACGGCTGCACTGGGGAGATGGCTGCATTAGGGAGAAAGGCTACTTTCACATCAGCGATTTTTGCCAAAGTGTCTGCATTAGTCATACTCACCAATGGGGGAGGCAGCACTAAAAGTGACTAGAGCAGCATAAACTCTAAATATGGCCCTGGGTGCACTGGGGAGATGGCTGCACTGGGGAAACGGGTGCACTGAGAAGATGGCTGCACTAGGGAGATGGCTGCACTAGGGAGATGGATGCACTAGGGAGATGGGTGCACTAGGGAGATGGGTGCACTGGGAGATGGCTGCTCTGAGGGGATGGGTGCACTGTGGAGAAGGCTGCACTGGGGAGGCGGCTGCACTGGGGAGATGGCTGCACTGGGGAGACGGGTGCACTGAGGAGATGGGAACACTGAGGAGATGGCTGCACTAGAGAGATGGGTGCTCTGAGGAGATGACTGCACTGGGGAGATGGCTGCACTAGGGAGACGTCTGCACTGAGGAGACGGCTGCACTGGGGAGATGGCTGCACCGGGGAGATGGCTGCACTAGGGAGATGGCTGCACTGAGGAGATGGCTGCACTAGGGAGATGGCTGCACTGGAGAGATGGCTGCACTGGGGAGATGGGTGCACTGAGGAGACGGGTGCACTGGGGAGATGGGTGCACTGGGTAGACGGGTGCACTGAGGAGATGGCTGCACTGGGGAGATGGCTGCACTAGGGAGATGGGTACACTGAGGAGATGGCTACACTGAGGGGATGGCTGCACTAGAGAGATGGGTTCTCTGAGGAGATGGATGCACTGGGGAGATGGCTGCACTAGGGAGATGGGTGCACTAGGGAGATGGCTGCACTGAGGAGATGGGTGCACTGGGGAGATGGCTGCACTGGGGATATGGCTGCACTGGGGAGACGGTTGCACTGGGGAGATGGCTGCATTGGGGAGACGGCTGCACTGGGGAGATGGCTGCACTAGGGAGAAAGGCTACTTTCACATCAGCGATTTTTGCCAAAGTGTCTGCATTAGTCATACTCACCAATGGGGGAGGCAGCACTAAAAGTGACTAGAGCAGCATAAACTCTAAATACAGCCCTGGGTGCACTGGAGAGATGGCTGCACTGGGTAAACAGGTGCACTGAGAAGATGGCTGCACTAGGGAGATGGCTGCACTAGGGTGACGGCTGCACTAGGGAGATGGCTGCACTAGGGAGATGGCTGCACTAGGGAGATGGGTGCTCTAGGGAGATGGGTGCACTAGGGAGATGGGTGCACTGGGATATGGGTGCACTGGGGAGATGGCTGCTCTGAGGGGATGGGTGCACTGTGGAGAAGGCTGCATTGGGGAGGCGGCTGCACTGGGGAGATGGCTGCACTGGGGAGACGGGTGCACTGAGGAGATGGGAACACTGAGGAGATGGCTGCACTAGAGAGATGGGTGCTCTGAGGAGATGGCTGCACTGGGGAGATGGCTGCACTAGGGATACGTCTGCACTGAGGAGATGGCTGCACTGGGGAGATGGCTGCACCGGGGAGATGGCTGCACTAGGGAGATGGCTGCACTGAGGAGATGGCTGCACTAGGGAGATGGCTGCACTGGAGAGATGGCTGCACTGGGGAGATGGGTGCACTGAGGAGACGGGTGCACTGGGGAGATGGGTGCACTGGGGAGACGGGTGCACTGAGGAGATGGCTGCACTGGGGAGATGGCTGCACTAGGGAGATGGCTGCACTAGGGAGATGGGTACACTGAGGAGATGGCTGCACTAGAGAGATGGGTGCTCTAAAGAGATGGCTGCACTGGGGAGATAGCTGCACTAGGGAGACGGCTGCACTGGGGAGATGGCTGCAACGGGGAGATGGCTGCACTAGGGAGATGGCTGCACTGAGGAGATGGCTGCACTAGGGAGATGGCTGCACTGGAGACATGGCTGCACTGGGGAGATGGGTGCACTGAGGAGATGGCTGCACTAGGGAGATGGGTACACTGAGGAGATGGGTACACCGAGGAGATGGCTGCACTGGGGAGATGGCTGCACTAGGGAGATGGGTGCACTAGGGTGATGGCTGCACTGAGGAGATGGGTGCACTGGGGAGATAGCTGCACTGGGGATATGGCTGCACTGGGGAGACGGCTGCACTGGGGAGACGGCTGCACTGGGGAGACGGCTGCACTGGGGAGATGGCTGCACTAGGGAGAAAGGCTACTTTCACATCAGCGATTTTTGCCAAAGTGTCTGCATTAGTCATACTCACCAATGGGGGAGGCAGCACTAAAAGTGACTAAGGCAGCATAAACTCTAAATACGGCCCTGGGTGCACTGAGGAGATGGCTGCACTGGGGAGACGGCCGCACTGGGGAGACAGCTGCACTAGGGAGATGGGTACACTGAGGAGATGGCTGCACTTGGGAGATGGCTGCACTAGGGAGATGGCTACACTGGGGAGATGGGTACACTGAGGAGATGGCTGCACTAGGGAGATGGGTACACTGAGTAGATGGCTGCACTTGGGAGATGGCTGCACTAGGGAGATGGCTACACTGGGGAGATGGGTACACTGAGGAGATGGCTGCACTAGGGAGATGGGTACACTGAGTAGATGGCTGCAATGGGGAGATGGGTGCACTGAGGAGATGGCTACACTGGGGAGATGGGTGCACTGAGGAGATGGCTACACTGAGGAGATGGGTGCACTGGGGAGATGGGTGTACTGAGGAGATGGTTGTACTGAGGAGATGGGTGCACTGGGGAGATGGGTGCACTGGGGAGACTGCTGCACTGGGAATATGGCTGCAATAGGGAGAAAGGCTACTTTTACGTCAGCGATTTTTGCCAAAGTGTCTGCATTAGTCATACTCACCAATGGGGGAAGCAGCACTAAAAGTGACTAGGGCAGCATAAACTCTAAATACGGCCCTGGGTGCACTGAGGAGATGGCTGCACTGGGGAAACGGGTGCACTGAGAAGATGGCTGCACTAGGAATATGGCTGCACTAGGGAGACGGCTGCACTTGGGAGACGGTTGCACTAGGGAGATGGCTGCACTAGGGAGATGGCTGCATTAGGGAGATGGGTGCCCTGGGGATATGGGTGCACTGGAGAGATGGCTGCTCTGAGGGGATGGGTGCACTGTGGAGACGGCTGCACTGGGGAGACAGCTGCACTGAGGAGATGGGAACACTGAGGAGATGGCTGCACTGGGGAGATGGGTGCACTGAGGAAATGGCTGCACTAGGGAGATGGGTGCACTGAGGAGATGGCTACACTGAGGAGATGGCTGCACTGGGAAGATGGCTGCACTAGGGAGATGGGTGCACTGAGGAGATGGGTGCACTGGGGAGATGGCTGCACTGAGGAGATGGCTGCACTGGGGAGATGGGTGCACTAGGGAGATGGCTGCACTGAGGAGATGGCTGCACTGGGGAGATGGCTGCACTGGGGATATGGCTGCACTGGGGATATGGCTGCACTGGGGAGATGGCTGCACTGGGGAGACGGCTGCACTGGGGAGACGGCTGCACTGGGGAGATGGCTACACTAGGGAGAAAGGCTATTTCACATCAGCGATTTTTGTCAAAGTGTCTGCATTAGTCGTACTCACCAATGGGGGAGGCAGCACTAAAAGTGCCTAGGGCAGCATAAACTCTAAATACGGCCCTGGGTGCTGTGAGGAGATGGCTGCACTGGGGAAACGGGTGCACTGAGAAGATGGCTGCACTAGGGAGATGGCTGCACTAGGTAGATGGGTGCACTAGGGAGATGGGTGCACTGGGGATATGGGTGCACTGGGGAGATGGCTGCACTGAGGGATGGCTGCACTGTGGAGACGGCTGCAATGAGGGGATGGATGCACTGTGGAGACGGCTGCACTGGGGAGACGGCTGCACTAGGGAGATGGGTACACTGAGGAGATGGCTGCACTAGGGAGATGGGTACACTGAGTAGATGGATGCAATGGGGAGATGGGTGCACTGAGGAGATGGCTACACTAGGGAGATGGGTGCACTGAGGAGATGGCTACACTGAGGAGATAAGTGCACTGGGGAGATGGGTGCACTGAGGAGATGGGTGCACTGGGGAGATGGGTGCACTGCGGAGATGGGTGCACTGGGGAGATGGTGCACTGAGGAGATGGGTGCACTGAGGAGATTGGTGCACTTGTGAAGTACAGTATTCAGATGTACGGAATATCTTGTTCTCAAAGACTCCATTTTTGTGTTTGCGACGCCATCTTGTTGCTCACGAGTTAAATTTTGTAACTAGGTGAAAGTTCGCAGCTGTTATGAAACCAGACTGTCCCAGTCCGAGCAAGATATGAAATATGAAACCCTGAAGAATGTGCTCTTGTTCTATTCTCTGCGTCAAGTAGCTAGGGACATGTTCCGATTTTCTTGCAATACTATTGGCTTATAAAGTGAAGTATTACCATGATGCTATTGGTAGTTAAGAACTTTGCATAACTAAGCAAAAGATTATAAAAGAAGTGACTAAAATAAAGGGGACTAGTGATCTGCCTTGATCCTCCCGTACAGAGACCCCCGTCTCCGTGTGGTCATTCCCAGTTGCTAGCAATGCCCCGTGGATTAATTTGGAAATCATTTGGTCAACCGTGAAGGGTTAATTTAGCCCTCCCTCAAAAGCTACCTCAATAGTTTGGCGCCCAACGTGTGGCCCCCGAACAGGGACGCCTCTGCCCCTGGAGGACAACAAGACAAAGGACCCTCGGATCGGACACAGGTGCTGGAAAATTGGGACTGATCATCCCCCACGACAACCATGGTAAGTTGGCAGTTATACTGTTCAGACTGACCGTTGGTGTGGTTTTCCTGTGCTTGTTGCTGCAAAGAGGATCTGAGGTTTGTCCTTGATGGTGGGGTGATTCTTGGGTGGAATCTTATAGAGGTGCAGTCCCGTTGGGGGCCCAGTGCTCGAACCATACCTCATAAGGGAGGGACACCCCAGATTGACCAGTGATTGTGACTCTCTTTATAGTCAAAATATCCTGAAATACTGATCACTGTTAGAGTCAGGCGTGGTGAAGTGATCGAAGATTGGCTAGGATATGTAACTCAGGTATATAGATATACATATATATATATTACCAGAGGTGTCCGGAGGGATAGTCTGTGAAGCCCTCCTCCTTTTACTGAGTACCGTGTTGAATTTTGGGCTTCCCAGAGGGTGTTGACCCTGTGGAACAGACTGTACGGCCGCTCCAGTACTGTGCACAAGTGAAGTAAGGATATTTAGCTCTAAAGGAGAGAATCCGTGGAAGGAAAAGAAGAATTTTGTGGCTTGGCACATGAATTGTGTGACGAAGGTGTTAGGAAGAACAGAGGAAGTGAATTCTGATTGTTTCTGTTACTTCTGTGTTGAAGAAGTAAAATTGTCTATTATGACAAGGACTGGATGTTTTTTGGTTCAAGGCAGTGACTGTGGTGTGAGAAAGTGATTGAAAAAGAAGGAACTAAGATTGATACTAGTGTGCCAGGCAGACAAATAGTTAAAAGTGATGATTTGAAAGAAGAGGTCTCCTTGCTAGATGACAATTGTACAATGAGACCGGGAGTAGCATCCCCCACCTTTCCTTTGTTATTATCATCTGCCGCCAGTCTCAGTCCCCGTTATGCCTAATATTGTTAGTGGTTATGAGTATTCACCCCCTTTACCCCATCCCAAATAGACACCCTTTGCAATCAATTACCCGATCCAGAGACTTCCCCCATGGCTTTCTACAGGCAAATGGCAGGAAATCGAGAGTAATGTGCCGACTCCGGATGATGCATTAAAAGTACCATAGTAACAACAAAAAAAAAGTTTCCAGAAGAAATTAACCTGCTCCGTATCAGCAGAGGGAGGAAAAAAAAAACAAGAAAGGGAAAGCTAGCAGCTGCAGCTGCTTCAGTACCCCCTCCCATCTCAGCCCACACCATATCCCCCTTCGACCCAACCGCAGCTGGGAACATAGCTCGTGGAACCCTGCTCCTCAGCCCCTCCCTGCTAATTCTTGTCTGCAATGCTAGCGCTGGGCCCGACTCGGTCACTTTCAGAGAGATTGTCATACGCCCGTTGATAGATGCTACCCTCAAGTTTCCTTTTCCAATCGTAACCTAAATACTGGGAACTCTAGAGGGTACCTCAATTACGGACAGCCCCAAAATCCTGATAATTGTCCATACTGAAGGGGTGGCCAACCAGGGTCTGCCATCACAATGTCCTCCACCAAACCTGGGGCATGCTCATCCGTCAGGCTCCCTGTAGGGGATACCCTTGTTAAGTTCATGGTAGACACTGGGGCGGCCAATTCTATAATCAAATCATCAGATGTACCTACAGATATCCTTATTCAATTCTCAGATCAAGAGCTTGTTTTAATTGGAGTAGATTTGGAGTAGATGGCAGACCCAATAAACATACTCTTACAAAACCCATCCCTGTGGGACCCTTGCCCGAGGTTAATGCTCAGTTCGTAATCTCTCCCACATGTCCAGTAATTTTACTGGGGGCAGATTTATTATCACAGTTCCGCTCCAGAATACAATTCCAAGATGATGGTCAGATGGTTCTTATGCTACATAACTCCTATGCAGATGAAGACAGTGAGGAAATCTGTATTTTGCATGCCCTTCCCACAGTTATGATGGCCCTGATAAAGCGGGGCCTCCAGGGACAAATACAAACGTTACTTGATAGCGGTGCTCTGGTACCCTGTGTTTCTCTATGTAATACGCCCTTGTTTCCTGTTAAGAAAAAGACCCCACCTGGCCAGCCCCCTGTGTACCGGCTGGTACAAGACCTACAGGCAGTCAGTGCAGCTACTGTTCTGGAAACTGCAGTGGTGCCTAATCCACATGCTCTTTTGTCCCAGATACCCCAGGATGCTGCTTGGTTTACAGTTATTGATCTTACCAATGCCTTGTTTAGCATTCCGTTACGCCCAGATTGCCAGTTTCTGTTTGCATTCACTTATCAGGGACGACAGTTAACATGGACAGTTATGCCACAAGGAGCCCAAAACAGTCCCAACCAGTTTGCAAAAAAAAAAATATATATGAGCGAGTGTCTTTTGCCATTGCTGCCACTGTTAGCCTCCTCAAGCATCTGGCAGCACTGAACTGTCGGGTTTCGGCCTCGAGACTTCAGTTCTGCCTTGGTCAAGTGATATTCTTGGGTCACTGTCTCCTTCAGGGTGTCAGACACCTCATAGAAGAAAGAAAAATAGCCATCAGCTCCCTTCCTTTCCCAAAAGATGAAACTGAACTCCAGCGTTTTCTTGGACTATGCACTTATTGTTGTCAGTGGATACCGGATGCATCCCGCATAATGCAACCCCTTTACAATGCCTTGAAAGACGGTATAATGAATTATAAGGAAAGATGGCAGTGATGAAGATTATCTCCAATATGATTGTTCCCAACTTCTGACTGAAGAAACACCTACTCCACCAAATGTCACTGAGAATCCACTTCCAAATCCCGATCTGGTGTTATACACGGATGGTTCAAGATATGCTGATGAGTTTGGTAGATTCCACACGGGATATGCTGTTACCACAGAGGACACTGTAGTGCACGCAGCTGCACTCCGGCCCTCACAGTCAGCACAAGAAGCAGAACTCCAGGCTCTGTCTACTGCATGTACTTTGGCCAAGAACAGGCGGGCTCATAAAAACACAGACTCACGGAATGCGTTTGGTATTACTCACGATTTTGGGGCTCTAGGGGTCAATCGAGGGTTTATTACTACTGCCGGAACCCCAGTGAAAAATGCTGAAGCTGTTAAAACCCTCATGGACTTGATCAAATTACCTACTCAGGTGGCCATTATCAAAGTTAAGGCGCACGGTCCTAGGAACAGTTCACAGACTGTTGGCAACGCATTTGCGGATATGCAAGCAAAGCCGCCACTCTTTTACCCGTTGAACCAACCATATTAGCTATGGTGACCACACGCTCTCAGCGTAAACGGTTACAAGAAGCATTGACCCTACAAGAACCTGATGATCTACAACAGACTGAAGTTCTCTGTCGGACCCCGCGAGACCGCTTAATGACAATGCAGAGAATGTCTCCAAAGGAAGAGGTGAAGCAAAGGAAGACTGATGGAGCATGTATAGATAATGGTCTCTGGAAAAAGGACCAACTCGTGTGTCTCACTAAGCGGATGTACCCTGCTATTGCCACATGGGCATATGGGCCAACACATCGAGGAAAGAATCAGGCCCTCGCACTGGTGCAAAAATTCTACTGGGACCCGGGAATTTCCACAGTTTTGACAGCGCTCAACCGTGCCTGTAATATCTGTCAGACCTGCAATCCCGGTCAACTTCAAGGTGTACCTCTGAAGCATCTTCCTAAGCCCGACTATCCTTTCCAAAGGCTCCAGATGGACCATATCACGTTACCTAAGTCTGGAAGGTATGAACACTGTTTGGTTGTTGACATGTTCTCCAGTTGGCCGGAAGCACTCCCTGTTACCAACATGACTGCAAAAACCACAGCGAAGAAACTGGTGATGGAAGTCATATGCAGATATGGGGTTCCAGAAGTTGTTGAAAGTGATCAAGGCCCAGCCTTTTCTTCTCATGTGTACCAAGAAGTTCTGACAATGCTTGGATCCACTGTAGCCCTCCATACTCCGTATCACCCACAATCCAGTGGGAAAGTTGAGAGGCTGAACGGCAAACTGAAGGGACAATTGACCAAAATGATGCTGGAGACGTCGGCTCCATGGCCAGAGCTCCTACCCATTGTACTATACCACATCCGTACTACCCGTATTGCAAAACATGGTCTGTCCCCATATGAGATATTGTTTGGTGCTAGGCCCCCAGTTGCAAATTTCCAGCCTCAGCAGTTATTCAGCTTAGTAAAATCTTGCTAACACCTATGTTCTAGTTTCCTCTTCTTTTCCAGATTCAGCAGAAACCAACACCTGTTATAACCTGAAGCCTGGTGATTTGGTAGTCGTGAAGAGGCATGTCAGAAAGCACGGACTAGAACCCTTGTTGACGGTCCCTATCAAGTCCTCCTCATCACCCAACAAGCCAATAGCAAATAAAGGGGACATAATGTTTTGGTTTTCCGCATTTTCCATATTATTATTGGTAGAAGTTAAAGTTAGAAGATATTCAAAGACTCAGAGATCAATACGATAAAGATAATGATTGTCATAAGGACAGTTGGTAGTCAGACACCTCCTTTCTCAATCCAGCCAATTGGTTTAAGGGAATTGGGGGCTGGATAGCTGGGATCTTACAAAGCTTGTTGCATATTGCTGCCTGTATCCTTGTTGTATACGTGATACTAAAACTTGATTTTTGGTGTATTTCTGTATGTATTAGGAAATTCTGCACTAAGACAGCTAATGATGATACCAAAGGCGTCTTTGCCCCTGCTTTTCTCTGCACCGATCTCAAGGCTACTTGATGAAGATGTTGAAGCCAAGCACATGGCTACCTACAAAAGATCTCCACCACCGTTATCAAAAGTTGTTATTTGTGAATTGCAGCATACAGGGGGGACGGGTGCGCCGCTACAGCCATGACTGGTAACACGGCATCAGTCATGTGAAGACCAGTACCCCTCAAGCTTATTGCTTGGGATAGCACCTCTGATGCTGCATATTAGTTAACAAAATTTATCTAGGGGGGGATTGTGAAGTACAGTATTCAGATGTACGGGATATCTTGTTCTCAAAGACTCCATTTTTGTGTTTGCGACGCCATCTTGTTGTTCACGAGTTAAATTTTGTAACTAGGTGAAAGTTCGCAGCTGTTATGAAACCAGACTGTCCCAGTCCGAGCAAGATATGAGCTATGAAACCCTGAAGAATGTGCTATTGCTCTATTCTCTACGTCACGTAGCTAGGGACATGTTCCGATTTTCTTGCAATACTATTGGCTTATAAAGTGAAGTATTACCACGATGCTATTGGTAGTTGAGAACTTTGCATAATTAAGCAAAAGATTATAAAAGAAGTGACTACCATAAAGGGGACTAGTGATCTGCCTTGATCCTCCCGTACAGAGAGCTCCGTCTCCGTGTGGTCATTCCCAGTTGCTAGCAACGCCCCGTGGATTAATTTGGAAATCACTTGGTCAACCGTGAAGGGATAATTTAGCCCTCCCTCAAAAGCTACCTCAATACACTGAGGCGATGGCTACACTGAGGAGATGGCTGCACTGGGGAGATGGGTGCACTGAGGAGATGGGTGCACTAGGGAGATGGCTGCACTGGGGAGATGGGTGCACTGAGGAGATGGCTGCACTAGGGAGACAGGTGCACTGGGGAGACAGGTGCACTGGGGAGACGGGTGCACTGAGGAGACGGCTGAACTAGGGAGATGGGTACACTGAGGAGATGGCTGCACTGGGGAGATGGCTGTACTAGGAAGATGCGTGCACTGAGGAGATGGCTGCACTGGGGAGATGGCTGCACTAGGGAGATGGATGCACTGAGGAGATGGCTGCACTGGGGAGATGGCTGCACTAGGGAGATGGCTGCACTGAGGAGATGGCTGCACTGGGGAGATGGCTGCACTAGGGAGATGGGTGCACTGAGGAGATGGCTGCACTATGGAGATGGCTGCACTCGGGAGATGGGTGCACTGAGGAGATGGCTACATTGAGGAGATGACTGCACTGGGGAGATGTCTGCACTAGGGAGATGGCTGCACTGGGGAGATGGCTGCACTAGGGAGATGGCTGCACAGAGGAGACGGCTGCACTTTGTAGACGGCTGCACTGTGGAGACGGCTGCACTGTGGAGACGGCTGCTCTGTGGAGACGGCTGCACTGTGGAGACGGCTGCACTGGGGAGATGGCTGCACTGGGGAGATGGCTGCACCAGGGAGATGGCTGCACCAGGGAGAAGGCTGCACAATAAGAAACATGAGGTCAAAGGAACTGGCCAAGGGGCACAGAAACAGAATTTTGGCAAGGCACAGATATGGCCAAAGTTACAAAAGTATTTCTGCAGTACTCAAGGTTCCTAAGAGCACAGTGGCCTCCTAAGAGCACAGTGGAATTGATGGTATACTTTGGGTTTCCATCTTGTTAACAAAGACATATAGGACTTACCAACTTTTTCAAATGCTTCCCTGAGTTCTTCAAGTTCCTCTCTGGATATCGTGATTGTATTGTTAGCCATGTCCTATTGTAGTCAGATGTAGAGCTCAATAGGTGATTTGGGGGACCTAACAATGGAGAATGGAGAAATTAGACTAACTACACATCAGCAGTGACTATGGATACTATACAATAAGTATGGATGATTAGTTATATAAAGAATGCTTTGTCCGCCTTTTAACCAATTACTGGACAAGCAGGAAACAAAGCTTACACCCTAAGGGCTCATGCTCATCTGCATTTAGAAAATGGGTCCGATGTTGGTCCCGAAAAGTTGGACAAGTGTCATGTGAGTACAATGCGTATTTTCTATCCTGTGAGCTGCTATTAATTGCCTGGGAAAATCGATGTTTATTACCCCCTTCCCAGGCTATAAACATCAGCCCCCATCTGTCAGCTTTCACTCAGCTGTTTAAGAAAATTAAGAGGAATCCCACGCCTTTTTTTTCTTTTAATTATTTCTCTATATCTATTCTGACGGTTCACATTGTAATTGACTTTACTCGGGTGATGAAATGTCCGGTTTCCTATGAGATGGGTGCGTAAAAATCGCACAGCACACACATGGTCTGTGTGTCGATTTGTTTTCTCTATGTTTTTATTGACTTGCATTGCCAAATCTTTTTCCCTCAGTCCGATCTGAGCTGAGAAAAAAATTGCAGATGAGTACAGAATAATTCACTAACACTATTCTGAGTGCAATCCAATTTTTTATTGGATTCCACTTGCCCATTTTAAACGCAGATGAGCATCAGGCCTATGACTGATAATAGGATCACATCAATTCACCATTAGTCTAAAGGGCAAAGGTTAAAGGTTAAAAAAGGGAAGCTTATAAAAAGTGCAGCTAGTAGCGTTCACATACACTGCTCAAAAAAATAAAGAGAACACTTAAACAAGAATATAACTCCAAGTAAATCAATCTTCTGTGAAATCAAACTGTCCACTTAGGAAGCAACACTGATTGACAATGAATTTCACATGCTGTTGTGCAAATGGAATAGACAACAGATGGAAATTATTGGCAATTTTCAAGACACCCTAAATAAAGAAGTGGTTCTTCAGGACCACAGACCACATCTCAGTATCAATGCTTTCTAGCTGATGTTTTGGTCACTTTTGAATGCTAGGTGTGCTTTCACACTAGTGGTAGCATGAGACGGATTCTACAACCCAAACAAGTGGCTCAGGTAGTGCAGCTCATCCAGGATGGCACATCAATGCGAGCCTTGGCAAGAAGGTTTGCTGTGTCTGTCAGAGTAGTGTCCAGAGGCTGGAGGCGCTACCAGGAGACAGGCCAGTACACCAGGAGATGTGGAGGGGGCCGTAGGAGGGCAAATACCCAGCAGGACAGGACCTGGCAACTCAGTAGCAAGACACTAACTGATTGAAGGCGTTGCTCAGGCAGCTTCCACTGGGTGGAGCTGCCCTAAATACTAGAGTCCTCTTGGTGATTGGCCAGGGACACATTAGGCAGGTGCACACTGATTCCATAAGAACCAGAGAGTGCCGGCGCCGCCCCCCTATGCACACAGCCAGGAAGCATGCAGAGAGCAGGCAGGAAGCAAGAGGCACACAGCGTGGAGCCGGCAGCAGACAGAAGTCACAGCATGGCTTGGATCAGTGAGTAAGTTGGTGTGTGGGGGATGGGAGGCCATGCGGTGATGCCGGCAGGGTTGTTACACAAACAATATACCATACCTGTCCGGTGTTCAGTCTCACGCCGTAATAAATATCTGGGTCATATACAGTTCACAAATAAACTAATGGCTATTCTTCTATGTATCTCTGTATGAAATATAAAGATATATACAGTTGTGTCCAAAAGTATTGACACCCCTGCAATTCTGTCAGATAATACTCAGTTTCTTCCAGAAAATGATTGCAAACAAATTCTTTGGTATTATTATCTTCATTTAATTTGTCTTAAATGAAAAAACACAAAAGAGAATGAAGCAAAAAGCAAAACATTGATCATTTCACACAAAACTCCAAAAATGGGCCAGACAAAAATATTGGCACCCTCAGCCTAATACTTGGTTGCACAACCTTTAGCCAAAATAACTGCGACCAACCGCTTCCGGTAACCATCAATGAGTTTCTTACAATGCTCTGCTGGAATTTTAGACCATTCTTCTTTGGCAAACTGCTCCAGGTCCCTGATATTTGAAGGGTGCTTTCTCTAAACTGCCATTTTTAGATCTCTCCACAGGTGTTCTATGGGATTCAGGTCTGGACTCATTGCTGGCCACCTTAGAAGTCTCCAGTGCTTTCTCTCAAACCATTTTCTAGTGATTTTTGAAGTGTGTTTTGGGTCATTGTCCTGCTGGAAGACCCATGACCTCTGAGGGAGACCCAACTTTCTCACACTGGGCCCTACATTATGCTGCAAAATTTGTTGGTAGTCTTCAGACTTCATAATGCCATGCACACGGTCAAGCAGTCCAGTGCCAGAGGCAGAAAAGCAACCCCAAAACATCAGGGAACCTCCGCCATGTTTAACTGTAGGGACCGTGTTCTTTTCTTTGAATGCCTCTTTTTTTCTCCTGTAAACTCTATGTTGAAGCCTTTGCCCAAAAAGCTCTACTTTTGTCTCATCTGACCAGAGAACATTCTTCCAAAACATTTTAGGCTTTTTCAGGTAAGTTTTGGCAAACTCCAGCCTGGCTTTTTTATGTCTCGGGGTAAGAAGTGGGGTCTTCCTGGGTCTCCTACCATACAGTCCCTTTTCATTCAGACGCCGACGGATAGTATGGGTTGACACTGTTGTACCCTCGGACTGCAGGGCAGCTTGAACTTGTTTGGATGTTAGTCGAGGTTCTTTATCCAACATCCGCACAATCTTGCGTTGAAATCTCTTGTCAATTTTTCTTTTCCGTCCACATCTAGGGAGGTTAGCCACAGTGCCATGGGCTTTAAACTTCTTGATGACACTGCGCACGGTAGACACAGGAACATTCAGGTCTTTGGAGATGGACTTGTAGCCTTGAGATTGCTCATGCTTCCTCACAATTTGGTTTCTCAAGTCCTCAGACAGTTATTTGGTTTTTCTTTTCTCCATGCTCAATGTGGTACACACAAGGACACAGGACAGAGGTTGAGTCAACTTTAATCCATGTCAAATGGCTGCAAGTGTGATTTAGTTATTGCCAACACCTGTTAGGTGCCACAGGTAAGTTACAGGTGCTGTTAATTACACAAATTAGAGAAGCATCACATGATTTTTCGAACAGTGCCAATACTTTCGTCCACCCTCTTTTTTATGTTTGGTGTGGAATTATATCCAATTTGGCTTTAGGACAATTCTTTTTGTGTTTTTTCATTTAAAACAAATTAAATGAAGATAATAATACCAAAGAATTTGTGTTTGCAATCATTTTCAGGAATATTATCTGACAGAATTGCAGGGGTGTCAATACTTTTGGCCACAACTGTATATATATAAATATAATGTATATAAATGTATATGTGTGTGTCACTGACATATATATATATACACACACACTTATTCTATGTGTATATATCTATTCTACCTGTTCTATTCTAATCTGTCAGTGTGATTTTACAGTAGAATCATAGAATCGTAGAGTTGGAAGGGACCTCCTGGGCCAACTGGTCCACCCCCCTTCTCAAAGCAGGATTTGCTAAATCATCCCAGACAGATGTCTGTCCAGCCTCTGTTTGAAGACTTCTATTGAAGGAGAACTCACCACCTCTCGTGGCAGCCTGTTCCACTCATTGATCACTCTAACTGTCAAAAAGTTTTTTCTAATATCTAATCTGTGTCTCCTCCCATTCAGTTTCATCCCATTGCTTCTAGTCTTTCCTTGAGCAAATGAGAATAAAGATGATCCTTCTACAATGTGACATCCCTTGAGATATTTGTAGGCAGTCATTAAGTCTCCTCTCAGTCTTCTGCATGCTAAACATTTCCAAATCCTGCAACCTTTCCTCATAAGACAGGGTTTGCAGACGGATCACCATTCTGGTCGCTCTTTTCTGAACTTGCTCCAGTTTGTTGATATCTTTTTTATAATGTGGTGCCCAAAACTGGACACAGTATTCCAGATGAGGTCTGACCAAAGAGGAATAGAGGGAAATAATGACTTCACGTGATCTAGACTGTATGCTTCTGTTAATACATCCTAGAATTGCATTTGCCTTTTTTGCTGCTGCATCACACTGTTGACTCATATTCAGTCTGTGATCTATTAGTATACCCAAGTCTTTTTCACACGTGCTGTTGCTTAGCCCTATTCCTCCCATTCTGTATATGCTTTTTTCATTTTTATTGCCCAGATGTAGTACTTTGCTATTTTCCCTGTTAAAAACCATTCTGTTAGTTGCTGCCCACTGCTCCAGTTTATTTATATATTTTTGAATCCTCTCTCTCTTCTCTAGTATTAGCTATCCCTCCCAGTTTTGTGTCATCAGCAAATTTAATCAGTTTACCCTCAATTCCTTCATCTAAATCATTGATAAAGATGTTGAACAATACAGGGCTCAGGACAGAACTCTGTGGTACCCCACTTGAGATATTTTTCCAACTGGATGTGCAGCCATTTACGACCAGTCATTTTTTCAATAAGGATTGTATGAGATACTTTGTCAAATGCTTTGCTGAAGTCAAGATATACTATATCTACAGCATTTCCCTGATCCACCTAATCAGTGATTCTGTCATAGAAGGAAATTTTTGGGGGCTCAAAGTCCCCCTCTCGGCTTATACACGAGTCATATACTTGGGGGTCTGTGGGGGAGGGGGAGCGGGGGTGTCAGAGATCATACTTACCCCCCCTGGCGTGGTCTCTGCAGCCCCCCACTTCTCCATGGTCTCCCTTCCTGCCTTCAGCGGTCACGTGGTACCACTCATTAAACTCATGAATATGCGCATATTCATGAGTGTAATGAGCAGTAACACGTGACCACTGAAGGCAGGAAGGGAGACCGTGGAGAAGCGGGGCTGCAGAGACCGTGCCAGGAGGGTGTAAGTATAGCGATATTCACCTGTCTGGGGTCCATCGCTGCTCACTGCTGTCTGCTGCATCCTGTGTCAGTAACGTTTAGGCAGAAGAGGGCGCGATGACATGGATAGTGTGCGCTGCGCCCTCTGCTGGCTGAACAGTCACTGACACACGAAGCGGCAGACAGCGGTAAGCAGCGATGGACCCCAGACAGGTGAATATCTCAGGTGCCGGGTCCTGAGAGGTGAGTATAGCAATTTTTTTGCAGCAGCAGCATATGGGGGCATAATATATGGAGCATCTTATGGGGGCAGCATATGGAGGCATATGCTATGGTGCAGCATATGGGGGCATATTCTATGGAGCAGCATATGGGGGCATAGTCTATGGGGCAGCATATGGGGGCATATCCTATGGCTAGCATATGGGGGCATAGTTTATGGGGCAGCATATGGGGGCATATCCTATGGGGCAGCATATGGGGGCATAGTCTATGGGACAGCATATGGGGGCATAGTTTATGGGGCAGCATATGGGGGCATAGTCTATGGAGCAGCATATGGGGCATATTCTATGGGGCAGCATATGGAGGGCATATTCTATGGAGCAGCATATGAGGGCATATTCTATGGAGCAGCATATGGGGGCATATTCTATGGGGCAGCATATGGGGGCACAATCTATGGAGCAGCATATGGGGCATAATCTATGGAGCATTTTATGGGGGCATAATCTATGGAGCATCTTATTGGGGCATAATCTATGGAGCATTTTATGGGGGCATAATCTAGGGAGCATCTTATTGGGGCATAATCTATGAAGCATCTTATGGGGCATAATCTATGGAGCATTTTATGGGGCATAATCTATGGAGCATCTTATGGGGCATAATCTATGGAGCATCTTATGGGGCATAATCTATTGAGCATCTTATGGGGCCATAACCTTTATGGAGCATTATATGGGGCATATTATTCTATGGAGCATCTTATGGGGGCATTATTAATTTTTGTGCAGCATTATATGGGGTGTATTTTGTATGGAGCATCTTATGGGGCCCATCATGAACTGTATGGAGCATTATATGGGGCTTCTGATTCAATATGGATATTCAAAAACATTCAACCTACTGATGTCTCAATTAATTTTACTTTTATTTTTATCTATTTCTCTTTTTAAATTTACCAGTACCTGCTGCATTTTCCACCCTAGGCTTATACGCGAGTCAATACGTTTTCCCATTTTTTTGTGGCAAAATTAGGGGTGTCGGCTTATACACGGGTCGGCTTATACACGAGTATATACGGTAAGTTAGTCTGACATGACTGGCTTTTCAAAGGACACCGGTGCGTAAAAATCGGACAGCACTTGCATGGTGCGAGCGCTGAGCGATTTTTTTTCTCGCACCCACTGACTTGCATTGGCAAATCTCATCCGAGATACACAGCAATATGCAGCATACTGCGATTTTTTTCTCAGTCCGATTTCAGCTGAGAAAAAAATTGGAGATGAGATGTCACCCACTGAATAACATTGGTCAGAGTGCAATACGATTTTTTTATCGGATTGCACTCGTCCGTATTTCTGACAAGTGAGTATGTGCCCTAAGACCCAGAGTATGGACCCTCACTGATCATAACGTGACAGCATGTTCCAGATATATCAAGAAAAAGACAAATGGAGTGGGCACTACCTATTTATGGATGGAGTGCTATCCCAACTACATATAAAACATATACACTCAAAAATCGATAAAAGTCATCTACGAATTATGAGTTGCACTTCCAAAATGTTAACAAGCTGAAACTTTATTGTACAGAAAACACAAAGGCCTAGACAACACAAATAAAAAACAATGACCCCTGAAGAAGCCACATCCAGAGGTGGTACGGGTGGGGTCCTCATTCCCATATGATGCACTTTCTGTAACTCGATTCACCTGGGTGACTACGCACGTGGCGCTTTATTGCACAGTGCCACTGCTTACTTCTTTTAAAACCTTTTGATACTGAATTATGTATTATTGTCTGTACACGTGCATTGCACCTCCCTTTATTATGGAATACTATCACTTTGGGTTTGTGTGTATTTATTTCTAGTTCAAACACCCAGGGCACTATTGGATACCATACTGGCCATATGGGTTGTTTCCTAGTGCCAAATGTTGTCCTAGGAAACAGATCCTGGTGCAGGGTATGGTTTATGAATAAACTTTTTAGTTTGTTTTATCTTGGCTTTTTTGTGTGTGAAAATATAGATTTTGGAACTTGTCTTTCCTCCTTTTTAAATTATAACCTGGTTAAATGTCTTCACTTTATAACCTGGGAATGCCAGCTTGAGGCCAGAGATTATTGGTGGTTTATAGCCTTTTTAATTAGGGCTGGTTTGTGTAGTAATAACTACATTATATAAAAATTCTATGTCCTCATTCAGACAATCGAATTAAATCAAACTTTTTACTGTGGTTTGATATCCAAAACACATTATTTTCAATATCTAAACTATACCATTTAGGAATCACAATTACATTTTTTGTTATTACTAAAGCATTGATCAAGCCACAGTGATGGAGCATACAGTAATGGTCAGATAGCAACATGATTGATAAGGGACGTGTAGAAATATATTTATGGAAAAAAAAATGAGCAGAATGTAATTTATTCTGCCTTGAGACAAGGTAATCATGTATGGCATATGATGACGGTGTACACTATCTAAATTGGCCCATAGATGAAAACACAGTGTAAAGTTCCGCGTATACTAACCGACTGGCAGCACAAAGCAACCGCTGATTGGAAACTTCTTTGTTGATTTGCAGTTGTTTAATAGCCTGGTTACACGAGCAGACCGAGCTTCAGATGCGTACAGAATGATCTGTAACAGGCTGCCATTGTTCTTGGGACCACAAGTCCTGTTTAAAATGGTCAATGCACTACCAAGGACAATGATCTTTTAGGCAAATCAAAATTTTGCTAAATTCTTTATCCCCTCCAAATCTTAATCCCTTCCAAAGTTACGTATATGACCATGATTGCAGGGTTGCCCATGTGTGGAGTAGACTCATGAGCTGATCTCCTTCCACCCATGGCGGATGCCAGCTGTTACATAGCCGGCCTCTGTGATCTACAGCAGTGGTCAGAGCTGTGTTCTGATCCCAAGGGCAGTGATTGCTGCAATCTTGGTGCTTCTTAGAAGCTCAGCCACTGTGAAGGTGTGGTATTGCAGTATATTGTATGTTACACCGCTCCGCCATACTCACCCGGCCTCCGCTCCCACGCCGCAGTCGCCCTCCGCTCCCACGCCGCAGCCTCTCTCCACCCGACGGCCGCGGCGGTCACCTGAGACAGACCCGCGACCGATGCCTTCCCTGCATGCTATGCGCATGCGCCATAGGCCGCGGCCGCGCCTCCTTCCTGCTTCTTATGCTCCGACTGTGCCCTGACCCGGAAGCACATTTGGACCAATGGCTGACCAGACGGGGCCATATCAGGCCGCTTCCCCCTGAGGGAGGCGCCTGATCGTTGTGTTTCCTGACACTCTGGCCTCGCTCCATCGTGCACACTCTGCTCCTGCAGTTCCTGTCTCGGCTGCTCCTCACAGCAGCTTCTCAGTCCTGCTACCCGTGTTCCTGTCGTCCTACTCCAGTCCTGCCTTGTGTTTCTGCCGTCCTACTCCAGTCCTGCCTTCACTGTTCCTGCCGTCCTACTCCAGTCCTGCCTTCACTGTTCCTGCCGTCCTACTCCAGTTCCGCCTTGTGTTCCTGCCGTCCTACTCCAGTCCTGTCTTCTGTGCTCCTGCCGTCCTACTCCAGTCTCAGTTTTACTCCGGTCCATCCTGAGCCGCCCCTCTCGGTACCGGCTACCGTGGTACTCGAACCCCTGGGCCTGCTCCTAACGGTCCCTGTATAGGGGTCGGTTCCACCTGGCAGCTCGCCCGGGGTCCCTCGGTGCCACGGCCCAGAGGGTCCACTCTCGGAGCTCCCGCTCCTGACCACCCACGCTAACAGTACGATCAGGCCATGGACTCCGCCGGTACTACGGCTGCTACCCAGAAAGAGTTGCTATTCCTACGGGAGAATCAGGGGCGCATTATGTCAATCACGAAGTCGATGGACACCCGTTTGTCGGCCTTACAGGTGGCCGATCCTGGAAATGCCACTCAGCTGGCCAGTCTCCAACAGGAGCTGGGCCAGCAGCAAGATACTCAAACCCACATTTTGTCCTACATGGCCTCCTTTGATAGTCGCTTGTCGGCCCTCCAGGCTGCCGCTGCAGTGCCGACTCCTCCCCCTGCATCTGCTGCTCATCCGACGCCCCGCCTCGCCAAGCCGCCTCGTTTCACCGGGGATCCCAAGCTCTGTAGGGTGTTCTTAAATCAGTGTAGTCTCCACTTTGAATGGCTGCCGCAGCAATATCCCTCGGACCGGGCCAAAGTGGCCTTCATCATGTCCCATCTGGAGGGAGAGGCCCTTTCTTGGGTAAACCCGCTCTGGGAACGTGACGACCCGGTCGTTTCGAGTCTCCCGGTTTTCCTGGATACGTTTCGTAAGGTTTTCGATGAGCCGGGCCGGTTAGCCTCTCTCACTGAGTCACTCTTTAACTTACACCAGGGCTCTCTCACGGTCGGACAGTACGCTATTCGCTTTCGCACTATTTCCTCTGAGCTCGGCTGGAATAACGCAGCTTTGGTGGGGGCATTCTGGCGCGGTCTTTCTAGTAAAATAAAGGATGAACTCGCTGGTCGAGATACCCCGTCCACCTTAGAGGACCTTATCTCGCTGGCTACCCGCATTGACCTGCGCTTCCTGGAGCGCGCTCGGGAGTCAGTGAGAGACAGGCGCTCCTCCAGGTCAGTTCCTCCTTTCACTCAGTCGGCCAGCTCACGTTCAGTCGGATCTTCTTCCCTCTCTTCGGGTGAGCCCATGCAGATAGATCATCTCAGGTTGGCCGAGTTACGTCAGAGAGAGAGACGGGCACAAGGTCTGTGCCTCTATTGCGGTCATTCGTCACACTATATCCGCACCTGTCCTAAGAGACAGGGAAACGACTCCACCTAGGTCAGGTAAGAGAGGCCTTCCTAGGTGATGATGATGATTCCTCTCAACCCCTTACGATTTCTGTGCTTTTGGTCTCAGGAGGGAGGCGTGGTTCCGAGGTGGCCTACGTGGATTCGGGCTCAGCGGGTAACTTCATTCGGCCGGAAGAGGTAGACAAATACCAAATTCCTGTAGTCACTCTATCTAACCCAATTCAGATTGCCACCGTGGATGGCAAACCGCTACAGGTGACCGTCACCTTGGTCACTGAAGAGGTGGAATTGCAAATCGGAGCCTTACATCGAGAGAAGATAGCCTTTTACGTTTTACCTAAGCTCTCTCATGCCATTCTACTCGGTCTTCCATGGTTAAGGACTCATCAGCCTGTTCTCGACTGGTCTTCTGGGGAGATACTCCGCTGGGGGCACCTGTGCCAAGCTCGCTGTCTGACTCCTGTCCGCCTGGCGGCCGCTCCACGGTCACCTCCAGACCTCCCGGGTCTTCCTCCAGCTTACAGCTCCTACGCCGATGTTTTTGATAAGAAGGAAGCAGAGGTCCTCCCTCCACACCGGCCGTTTGACTGCCCAATTGAACTTGTTTCTGGTTCAACCCCCCCAAGGGGCAGAATCTACCCTCTGTCTCCCGTGGAGACCACCGCCATGTCCGAGTACGTCCGAGAGAACCTCGCCAAAGGCTTTATACGGAAATCCTCTTCGCCCGCGGGAGCCGGGTTCTTCTTCGTCAAAAAGAAGGACGGGACTCTACGGCCATGCATTGACTATAGGGGCTTGAATGAGATTACCATCAAGAACAGGTACCCCTCTTCCACTCATTCCGGAACTGTTTGACCGTCTCAGAGGGGCTCGGGTCTTTACCAAGCTGGACCTCAGAGGAGCCTACAATCTGGTCCGTATCCGTGCAGGTGACGAGTGGAAGACCGCTTTCAACACTCGAGATGGCCATTACGAGTACCTGGTCATGCCCTTCGGTCTTTGCAATGCTCCTGCAGTCTTTCAAGAGTTCGTCAACGAGATCTTCCGGGATCTCTTGTACTCCTGTGTGGTCGTGTACTTAGACGACATCCTCGTCTTCTCGCCGGACCTCTCGTCCCACAGAAAGAGTGTCCGCCTGGTGCTTCAGCGTCTTCGGGAGAACCGTCTGTATGCAAAGATCGAGAAATGTCTCTTCGAACAGACCTCTCTGCCATTTCTGGGATACATTATCTCCGACGCTGGTCTAAGGATGGATCCCGAGAAGTTGTCTGCCATCCTCAAATGGCCTCGCCCCGTCGGATTAAAGGCGATACAACGATTCCTCGGGTTCGCCAACTATTACCGGCAATTTGTCTCCCACTTCTCCGCGATCACAAGACCCATTTCTGTGCTCACCCGTAAAGGGTCTACTTCCAAGGATTGGTCTCCTGAGGCAGAGGAGGCCTTTCTGTCCCTAAAACGGGCTTTCTCCACGGCTCCGGTCCTGCATCGCCCTGAGAGCGATCGACCTTTTGTACTCGAGGTGGACGCTTCCTCGACTGGTGCCGGGGCGGTGCTGTCCCAGAGAACCGCCTCCGGTCGCCTGCACCCTTGTGGCTTCTTCTCGAAGGCCTTTTCTCCATCTGAGTGTAACTACTCGATCGGTGACCGGGAACTTTTGGCCATCAAGTTGGCCTTGGAGGAATGGCGCCACCTCCTGGAAGGAGCTGTCCATCCTTTTGTCATCTTCTCGGACCACAAGAATCTGGCCTATCTCCAGTCTGCCCAGAGACTAAACCCTCGCCAGGCTAGATGGTCTTTATTTTTTGCCCGATTTGATTTCGAGCTCCGATTCCGTCCCGGCAGCAAGAATTCCAAAGCCGACGCCCTGTCCAGGGTCTTCCAACCACACGAATCCACGGAGGAACCGTCACATATCATTGATCCCACTAGGATCATCACCGTGGCTCCAGTGAACTGGCTTACTCCTCCGCCTGGCAAGACGCTTGTGCCAGAGAATCTCAAGCAAAAGGTTCTTCTATGGGGGCACTCCTCCAAACTGGCCGGCCATGCCGGAACTAAGAAGACCCTTGATCTTATCAAACGTCACTACTGGTGGCCCTCACTTCGCCAAGATGTACTCGATTTTGTGGCTTCTTGTCCATCCTGTGCAAAGAACAAGGTACCACGGAGATCTCCGTCTGGCTTGTTGCTTCCGTTGCCTGTCCCTACGGTTCCTTGGGAGAACATCGCCATGGATTTCATCACCGACCTACCCTGCTCTGTGGGCTGCTCAGTCATTCTGGTGGTGGTGGATCGTTTTTCCAAGATGGCTCACTTCATCCCTCTGCCCGGTCTTCCCTCAGCGCCGGAGCTGGCCGAGATCTTCATTCATCAAGTCTTCAGGCTTCATGGACTACCTCGACGCATTGTGTCTGACCGAGGGGTTCAATTTACCTCCAAGTTCTGGCGTTCGCTTTGTAAGCTTATGAACGTTTCCCTCGACTTCTCCTCGGCCTACCATCCACAGTCCAACGGACAAGTAGAGCGTACCAACCAGACGCTTACGGGATACTTACGCCACTTCTCTAACGCCCACCAGAACGATTGGGTCAGCTTACTCCCCTGGGCAGAGTTCGCTTATAACAACCATGCTGGTGAGTCTTCGGCCAAGTCTCCGTTTTTCATTGTTTTTGGCAGACATCCTGGTGTCCCTCTTCCGATAACCCCTGCCTCTGAGGTACCCGCGGCCAATGCCTTGTCCTCGGAATTTTCTAAGATTTGGGCTGAGACCAACACATCACTCAAGAGATCCGCTGATCAGATGAAGAACTATGCAGACAAAAAGAGGTTGGATTCTCCTCCGTATCGTGTTGGCGACAAGGTCTGGCTCTCCTCCAAATTCGTCCGACTAAAACTGCCCTCCTACAAGTTGGGTCCACGCTACATCGGTCCGTTTGAAATTCTGGGACGTATTAACGAAGTTGCCTACAAATTGAGGTTGCCTGCTTCGCTCTGGATCCCGAACACCTTTCACGTCTCTCTCCTGAAGCCTGTGGTGCTGAATCGTTTCCATTCCTCGCTTGATCTTGGTCCTCAGCCGGTGGGTGCCGACGACGTTTTTGAAGTGCAGGACATCCTCGCTGTGAAAAGGGTTAGAGGTAGGACTTTCTTTCTCGTTGATTGGAAGGGTTTTGGTCCTGAGGAGAGATCCTGGGAGCCTCGGGAGAATATTAATGCTCCCCGTATCCTCAAGAGGTTTCTTGTTAATCTCCGGGGGGGGCGGCTTAGGGGAGGGGGTACTGTTACACCGCTCCGCCATACTCACCCGGCCTCCGCTCCCACGCCGCAGTCGCCCTCCGCTCCCACGCCGCAGCCTCTCTCCACCCGACGGCCGCGGCGGTCACCTGAGACAGACCCGCGACCGATGCCTTCCCTGCATGCTATGCGCATGCGCCATAGGCCGCGGCCGCGCCTCCTTCCTGCTTCTTATGCTCCGACTGTGCCCTGACCCGGAAGCACATTTGGACCAATGGCTGACCAGACGGGGCCATATCAGGCCGCTTCCCCCTGAGGGAGGCGCCTGATCGTTGTGTTTCCTGACACTCTGGCCTCGCTCCATCGTGCACACTCTGCTCCTGCAGTTCCTGTCTCGGCTGCTCCTCACAGCAGCTTCTCAGTCCTGCTACCCGTGTTCCTGTCGTCCTACTCCAGTCCTGCCTTGTGTTTCTGCCGTCCTACTCCAGTCCTGCCTTCACTGTTCCTGCCGTCCTACTCCAGTCCTGCCTTCACTGTTCCTGCCGTCCTACTCCAGTTCCGCCTTGTGTTCCTGCCGTCCTACTCCAGTCCTGTCTTCTGTGCTCCTGCCGTCCTACTCCAGTCTCAGTTTTACTCCGGTCCATCCTGAGCCGCCCCTCTCGGTACCGGCTACCGTGGTACTCGAACCCCTGGGCCTGCTCCTAACGGTCCCTGTATAGGGGTCGGTTCCACCTGGCAGCTCGCCCGGGGTCCCTCGGTGCCACGGCCCAGAGGGTCCACTCTCGGAGCTCCCGCTCCTGACCACCCACGCTAACAGTGTATAAGGGATTGAACAATGATAAGTTCAAGTCCCATAATGGGCCTAAAAAATTTTTCAACATGTCAAAGAAATTTGAAAAAAATATAATCACATTAAACCGACAATAAAAAAAAGATAAATAGCAAAAAAAAAAAAATCTATTTTGCATTGCAGCCTCAATAAAAGTCCGGTTGTAAAGAAATAGAGTAGAAAATAAAAACACTAGAATTGCCATTTTTGGTCACAACACCTACCTAAAAATGCAATAAAAAGTGATCAAAATGTAAACGTTCCAGTATAGCTTGTCTAGACTGACTGCAGAGAAAACAAAAGTCTTTGCCTCCTGGCCAGAGTGAGAGAACCCCAAAACCCATACCTTTTCCCAAACTTTTTACTGAGAAAATGATTTTATGAAAGTCATCGCATTTTAGGTGTTGCAAGTATAGAAGTAAATTTCCTGCACTCATGTAAAACCACTAATTACGGTAGATATTTTGATATCGCAATAGTTTGCATGAAATGAAATATTTGGCTCATCCTCTACAATCCTGACAAATAGTTCTGTAACGTTAGATAAAAATACTATCTGATCCGGATTCTGTCCTCAGTTACAGGAATCATTAGCTACTTTATAACTATTGGCGATTTGCCATTTGTCAATTTTCCTGATAGTAAAACCGATGACATTTTCCAAATCCTGTTGTAAGTGTAAATAATATCATTCCCCTGCCAGGAACAGTTTATTACCCAAAGGTCGCTCATATCTGCACAACAAATAAATGCATGGATAAGCATGTTGTATGAGTTCAAAGTCTGAATTATGGGTAGCAGCACTGTCAAATTGTCAACATTATTGCAATTTTTGTTGGTTGACACATGGTGCCGTATACTGCCCTGTATTCAACACTAAAAGCAGCGAAACAGAGTTTTAGTAGGGGGTATATAATGCATTATATGACATCCCAAACAGCATGATGTCATTTTTTATGTGGACTTGGAATAAAAATGCCCAACCATATACTTACGAGGTTTAATGCAAATACGATCCAAGCTTCGAAAAGTCAATAAATGCAGCAACTGCAGAGTTCAGAGCGATGTTTTGACTGACCAGTGAGAGTCTCAGGATTGGGACCGCCACTGATAAGCAACACTATGCAGCACCTTTAATGTACAAAAACTTTTGTAAAATGACAGTTACATTTTACTTTCAACGGTTTTATTGAAAAGGAAACATCATAAAGCATGAAATACATTCATATTAGAGTACAAGGATCCCCTCGCAATGCGAAATATACAAGAAAAGACACAATAATGTCATACATTATGTTATGGGCTGGCGGAACGCACCAAATAATAAAGATGGTATTTTAGGTGTGTTCGCAGCCCGGGGTCCACCGTGCAGAGGTGTTAACTGCTGCTCGGTAATGGCGGACGCTATATGGCGGTATAATAACGGGACACACGGGGTTAACCTCACCCAATGTGTACAGAAGCGGACTCTTATCTCTCAGAGCCGCACTACCACCAAATAATACATGCCGTAGCCTGTTATTGCTCACAGAGCTCGGCAGTGTGAGTGCTAGTGTATAGTCACAGAGCTCAGCCCTTAGACCGCAGGACAGAAGTCCCTTTAGACCGCTAGCGCTCGGCACCGCGACTGCGATGTCAGCAAGGGTTAAATCAAGTGTGCACAGTGCCATTCAGGTGGACGTCACTAATCGCCCTGGGTTGGGCCAGGTAAGCGCACAGGTTGCGCAAGGCGTTGCACCAGCGTGGCTGTCACTTGCCACGGTTCGATAGTGCCCTGCAGTGAGCGACACCATCGGACGCTAGTGTGCAGATGGCTGGTATGCACTGTGGCCTATAGACTGACAGGCGCTGACTCGGACTCTAAACCCTAACCACATTCGTATTATCAGAGGGAAGGGGTTTCATAATGAGTCAGTCACCAGATACATGCATCCATCATCATACACTCCAAACTATTTCAGTCTATACTAGCGCATGAGCGAGCGGCCATGCGAACCTTTTATAGCCATGGGCGTCCGGTACCTTCCTGGCTTCTCGGATGGGCCAATCCAAACACGAGCAGGACCTGAGCACGTGACCCTCGATCTCCAATGGGAGATCACTCCACGGGCATGCTCAGTGGCCCGACATGAGGACTTAGTCCATGGATAATCTCACTGCTGAGCAGCATGCATTGTCATAGCTGTGCCAGAGGTAGCAGCAGCTAGCAAACCCACGGAGTTGTCCTGGGCAGAGAGCCGGGACCGACGAATCTGCTGAGCAGGCTCCACTGCGGCTGAAGAAGAATGGGAGACCGCTAGGTGCAAGGCTCTGGATTCCTGCTGTGCAGTGGCAGGAACCCATTGCCTAACATTACCCCCCCTCCCCTCTGATCCTTGCTACGCTCAAACGCCGCAATGAGGAGCGGAGCGAGGATGTTCTCCACTAGCTCCCAGGTCCGAACCTCTGGACCATGACCCTTCCAATCCACCAAATAAAACTTTTTGCCCCGCATCACCTTGCATCCCACAATGGCATTGACCTCAAACTCGTCCGAAGACAAGTCTGATGTCCCGGCAGATGGCTCAGAGAACCGGGACAAGTGAACAGGCTAAAGGAGGGACACGTGGAATGTATCAGAGATAGCCAAGTGTGGTGGAAGGGCCAGACGGTAGACCACAGAGCTGATCTGCTTGAGGACCTTGAAGGGGCCAATGTAGCGCGGTGCGAACTTAGCGGACTCTACCCGCAGCCTGATGTTTCGGGAGGAGAGCTATACCAAGTCGCCAGGGGCAAAAGTTGGAGCAGGGCGCCGGTGTGCATCAGCGGAGGTCCTCATTCTCTCCTTAGAAGCCCGGATAGCATCCTGGCTGCGATCCCAAATGTTGCGTGCCTCCACCGCCCAGTCTGCCACCCTGGAGTCGG
The DNA here is from genome assembly GCF_039654945.1 of Dendrobates tinctorius. NCBI lineage: Eukaryota > Metazoa > Chordata > Amphibia > Anura > Dendrobatidae > Dendrobates > Dendrobates tinctorius. The sequence goes on along the minus strand of NW_027361728.1, from coordinate 82,708,591 downwards.
AGGATGACATGGGCACGGGCACAGGGACGCGTGGATGCTGGCCGTAATTTAGGAGGAATGGGGTCTGACCGGTGGAGTCAGCCACAGCATTGTTCAAAGCGAACTCTGCCCACGGCAGCAAGGAAGCCCAGTCGTCCTTCCTGGCCGAGACAAAATGTCGAACATATGTGATCAGGGTCTGGTTGGCTCTCTCTACCAACCCGTTCGTCTCAGGATGATAGGCCGAGGAGAGATTCAGCTCAATGCTGAGCAGGGAACAAAACTCTCTCCAAAACTGGAACGCAAACTGAGGACCCCGGTCATTGACAATCTTGTCCGGCATGCCATGCAGGCAGAAAACGTGCTTAATGAACAACACTGCCAGGCCCCGCGCAGAAGGAAACCGGGAGAGAGGTACAAGGTGCACGATCTTAGAGAAATGGTCGGTGACAACCCAAATGACCGTGCTGCCACTGGACTTGGGTAGCCCCACCACAAAGTCCATACCGACCATCTTCCAGGGCCTGTCCGCTACCGGCAGAGGAAAAAGAAGCCCAGCGGGCCGCTGCCGAGAGGACCTATTCTTGACGCAAGAGACGCATGCCTGAATATAGTCCCTGACGTCACGGGCCATATGCGGCCACCAGTATGTCTTCGCCAGAAGCTCAGAGGTCCGTTTTGTCCCGAAATGTCCACCCACCCTGGACGAATGAGCCCAATAGAGGACCTCCGGTCGCAGACGGGCAGGGACAAATGTCTTGCCCGGAGGTACTGACTCAAGGGCAACCGGAGCCACAGTCCTTAGGCTCTCGGATGGGACAATCAGCCAAGGCTCCTCCTCCTCTTCCTCCGATGACACCACGCAGCGGGAGAGAGCATCGGCCCGGGCGTTCTTCTCCCCGGAGAGAAAATGAAGGGTGAAGTGGAACCGGGAAAAGAACAAAGACCATCTGGCCTGGCGAGAATTTAGCCGCTGGGCTGTTTGTAAATACACCAAGTTTTTATGGTCGGTGAACACCTGGAAAGGGTGGCGAGCCCCCTCCAGGAGGTGTCTCCACTCCGAGAAGGCCAACTTCATCGCTAGCAACTCCCTGTCCCCGATGGCATAATTCCTCTCCGCCGGTGTGAAGGTCTTGGAGAAAAGGAAGCATGGGTGCTTCCGACCTTACGTGTCCTTCTGAAACAGGACCGCTCCAGCTCCGACAGAAGAGGCATCCACTTCCAGAATGAAGGGCTTATCTACATCGGGGCGATGTGGAATGGGAGCGCTAGCAAAATGGGCCTTAATGGGGGAGAAGGCCTTGGAGACCAGTTCCGACCAAAACTTGGGGTTTGCACCCTTCTTGGTGAGGGCTACCAAGGATGCTACCAAAGTCGAGAAGTGGGGGATGAATTGGCGATAGTAATTTATGAACCCCATAAAGCGCTGCACCGCTTTGAGAGAATGAGGTTCCTGCCAATCCATCACTGCCGTAGCTTGGCAGGATCCATGGCCAATCCCCGGGCGGAGATGATTTAGCCCAGGAAAGGCAAGGACTCCTGCTCAAACACACACTTCTCCAACTTGGCATAGAGGGAGTTTGCCCGCAGGCGATCGAAAACTTTACAAACATCTCTCCGGTGGGTGTCAATATCTGGAGAGTAGATGAGAATATGATCCAGATAGACTACAACCGAGGTGGTAAGCATATCCCGGGAGATATCATTCACAAAGTCTTGGAAGACGGCCGGGGCATTACAGAGGCCGAAGGGCATCACCAGGTATTCATAGTGCCCATCCCTGGTGTTAAATGCCATCTTCCATTCGTCCCCATCACGGATGCGAATCAGGTTGTAAGCCCCCCGTAGATCAAGTTTGGAAAACACCCTCGCTCCCCGTAGCCTATCAAACAGCTCTGATATCAGGGGCAGAGGATACTTATTCTTAACGGTGATGGCGTTAAGACCCCTGTAATCAATGCAAGGACGTAGTTCCCCACTCTTCTTCTGGACGAAGAAGAATCCCGCCCCCGCTGGTTACACTGACTTCCTAATGAATCCTCTTGCCAGATTCTACCTGATGTATTGAGACATGGCCTCTGTCTCCGGGAGATATAGGGGATAGACTCGATCCCGGGGAGGCTCAGCACCAGGCAAGAGGTCAATAGGACAGTCATAGGGGCGATGCGGTGGAAGGGTCTCCGCCGCCTTTTTGGAGAACATGTCCGCATACTGTCGATAGTGTTTGGGGAGCGAGGAGAGATCTGCGGGAACCTCGGTGGAGGCAACCTGAACGCACTCCCTCTGACATCTACCCTCACATGATTTACTCCACCCAATAATCCTCCCTGAGGACCACTCTATATGGGGGAGTGGTACCGCAACCAGGGGACCCCTGGAAGTACCTGGACAATACCCTCGGGCATGACGAGGAGGGATATCGTCTCCTGTTGAGATGGAGCCACTGAGAGTAACAAGGGGGCGGTCTGGTGGGTTATCTGTGAGGGTAGAGTGGCGCCGTTCACCACTCTGACGGTGACTGGTGTAGACATTATAACCAGGGGTAAAGCGTGCCGTTGAGCGAAGGCTGATGACATAATATTGCCCTCTGCCCCGGAATCCACGCAAACCTCCACCGCCAGAGTGGAAGAATCAACCTCAAGTGTCCCCTTAAAGGACAGCTTGGAGGAAAACACCGCTGATTCTAGCGCGCCGCCTCCTACTGCCAGTAGGCGCGAGCGTTCTCCCAGCTGCTGTGGGCACTGGTTGGCAAGGTGACCGGACTGCCGGCAAACATGACAGCTCACAGGAGCTCGAGCGGACCGGGGCCTGGATCCCTCACGGGAAGCCCCCTGATGTTCGGACGCCCGATCGGAAGATTCCAGAGGTTTAGCAAAGCTAGGTGCCAACCTAAACTTCTTCCTACACTGGGCCCGCTCCAACCTTCACTCGGCGAAGCGAAGATCAATACGGGTGGAGACAGTGATAAGCTCCTCCAGTGTAGCGGGAATCTCCCTGGTGGCCAGAGCGTCCTTCACATACCCAGCCAAACCTCTCCAGAATGCCGGAATGAGGACCTTATCTGGCCATACTAACTCTGAGGCCAGAGTCCGGAACTTGATGACAAAGTGGCTGACCATGGACGAGCAGTGTGATAATGCCAGCAGCTGGAGCGCGGTGTCATGGGTGACTCGTGGTCCCAGGAAGACCTGCTTCAGAGTGTCCAAGAACCGCGAGACACTCTGCACCACATGATCACCACACTCCCACAGCAGTGTGGCCCACTCCAAAGCCCTGCCCGACAAGAGGGAAATAATAAATCCCACTTTAGCCCGCTCAGAGGGGAATCGTGCGGCCAGCAGCTCCAGCTGTATAGAGCACTGGCTTACGAAACCCCTACAAGAAGCACTATCACCCGAGAACTTCTCGGGCAGCGGGAGGCGGGACAAAGTGGGGGCAGGGATGGCTGTGATCACACGGGAGACAGCCTCTGTGGCTGCCTGAACAGCGACCACAGTAACATCCGCAGCTGAGGCTGAACGCTCGAGAGCCGCCAACCTGCCCTGCAGCTGCCGGATGTACTGCAGCAGTCGCTGTTTATCCGCCATTACTAGCCAGACCCTGGCGCTAGTATAATGTTACGGGCTGGCGGAACGCACCAAATAATAAAGATGGTATTTTAGGTGCGTTCGCAGCCCGGGCTCCACCGTGCAGAGGTGTTAACTGCTGCTCGGTAATGGCGGATGCTATATGGTGGTATAATAACTGGACACATGGGGTTAACCTCACCTAATGTGTACAGAGGCGGACTCTTATCTCTCAGAGCCGCACTACCATCAAATAATACATGCCGTAGCCTGTTATTGCTCACAGAGCTCAGCAGTGTGAGCGCTAGCGTATAGTCACAGAACTCAGCCCTTAGACCGCAGGACAGAAGTCCCTCTAGACCGCTAGCGCTCGGCACCACGACTGCGATGTCAGCAAGGGTTAAATCAAGTGTGCACAGTGCCACTCAGGAGGACGCCACTAATCGCCCTGGGTTGGGCCAGGTAAGCGCACAGGTTGCGCAAGGCGTTGCACCGGCGTGGCTGTCACTTGCCGCGGTTCGATAGTGCCCTGCAGTGGGCGACACCATCGGACGCTAGTGTGCAGATGGCTGGTATTCACTGTGGCCTATAGACTAGCCACTGACAGGTGCTGACCACATTCGTATTATCAGAGGGAAGGGGTTTCATAATGAGTCAGTCACCAGATACATGCATCCATCATCATACACTCCAAATTATTTCAGTCTATACTAGCGCATGGTCGAGCGGCCATGCAAACCTTTTATAGCCACGGGCGTCCGGGACCTTCCTGGCTTCTCGGTTGGGCCAATCCGAACACGAGCAGGACCTGAGCACGTGACCCTTGATCTCCAATGGGAGATCACTCCACGGGCATGCTCAGTGGCCCTACATGAGGACTCCTAACTCCTCCCACAAGGTACGTCCTGACGCTGGCATTGGTGTCAGGACATAATGTTTCACTGCATGCTGCTCAGCATTCAGCAGTGAATGCTGCATACATGTGCTCACAGAGCAAGAAGAAATTAAAGGGTTGATGACCGCGAAACACAACTGCCGGCCCAAGCATTGTGGTCCCCAGAACTCTACATGGGGATCGGAGACAATGTTATCCAGGGTCGTAAATGGCCTGCAGGCCTGAGTTTCCCCACTTATGCTTTACATTGTCACATGAAACTCTCCCAAAGTGTCCAGGTTGGTGATGAGCGAGTGTGCTCATTACTCGAGTTTTCGAAGCATGCTCGGGTGTTCTCCGAGTATCTTGGGCATATGCGTAGATTATGTTTGTGTCTCTGCAGCTGCATGATTTGTGGCTGCTAGACAGCCTGAATATATGTGGGGATTGCCTGTTTGTTAATCATACTCCAAGGTTTGATTGCTATTGGGAATAAAATCAGCATTTCACTTAGACAATTCAATAAATCTTCACCATTGCTTTTCAACCATGCTTCCACAGAATTTTAAAAAATAAAATAAAACTCATGAAATAGGCCTGGACAGAAATGATGGTAGCCCTGAAGATAATGTGACAAAAGGGACATGTTAAATCAAGGGGTATCCATTAATTAGCATCACAGGTGTCTACAATCTTGGAATCAGTGAGTGGACCGGTATAGAGGGCTACACTCTGCTGTTTATTGACACAGTGCGTATCACACTCAACATGGACCAGAGGAAGGGAAGGAAAGAGTTCTCCCAGGAGATTGGAAAGAAAATTATAGACAAACATGTTAAAGGTATAAGTTATAAGATTGTCCACTCAAAATACGAAAAAAAAATCGTTTACCCTCAACAAATTCCAAGAAAGCATTTTATTGTTTTTTTTGGTAGTATTACATGTAGGGAAAAACATACTAAAAGTTTACCAAGATAGGGTTACCACAAAGGGTCCAAATGTGACGTCAAAGAATATGGCCGCCAAAGCTGTAAAATGTTAAATTCGACTCGCCTTTCAGTGTCTATCATATTTATTTTACAATTACTACTATTATTATATTTATTATTTAACAATTTATTTATCTTCTTTTACAGAGCTGAGAATGATGGAAAGTCAAGAAACTTGCCCCTTATGCAGCCATGAAGTAGAAGATGACGGAGAAAGAGTGGTGATTGGTGCGAAAGGAGCTGAAGGGATCAATAAAGCCAGTATTGAGAGTGGCGTTAGCACTGTGGTAGCTGCTGGAGCAGTGGTGCACAAGAGATGTCGTATGAACTACATAAACAAGAAGCAAATAGACTTGCATAAGAAAGCTACTTCCGTTCATCGTTCACCTGCCAAGAGAGGTACACGGGTGTCTACTGGATCCTATGATAGCACGACGCAGTGTTTGTTCTGTGGACATGAAGTGGTGAAGACAAGATCTAGTAGTGATTTCGATGACTATAGCTTTGTTAAAACGGATGGATTTGTAAGGTCCATCTTGTCACATTGCAAACAGCGTAATGATGACTGGGCAATCACCATTCAAGGGAGAATCGCGTACTTTGGGAAGGACTTACATGCTGCAGACTGTCTGTATCATCGTTCATGTGACATTAACTTGTGGACAAATTACGGAATTCCTATGCATCATGGTGGTGGATCTAATACAAAGAAACCGCGGAAGGTAGGGAGGCCGATGAACATGGACCAAGAGCAAGAGTTCTTGAGAATGTGTGCATTTCTCGAGGACAACGATGAAGAGCAACTGACTGTCACAGATCTTGCAAAGAAAATGACGGAGTATCTTATAGAAGGAGACATTGCTGCCTATAGTAATAAATGGCTGAGGCATAGGCTGGAGGAGAGGTATGGCGATTCGCTATTCATAACAGAGTGTGAAGGGTTGCCTAACATTGTAACATTCCGTGAAAAGACCAGAATAATCCTGAGGGACTATTTCCGTAGCCAGGAAATGGATGAAGAAGCCCAGAAGAGAGCCATCATAGAGTCTGCGGCCAAACTAATCAAGAGCGATATCAAGTCTAAGATCCCATCTTCAACCGATGAATATCCGAAGACTTCTTCACTTGAATGTCAGTCTGCCTTAGATTATCTCCCCCTGAGTTTGCTTTGCTTGCTTGAAACCCTCTTCGTTGGAAAGGACCTTCACAGGAAGGTCGCAAGCATTGGACAATCAGTTGTTCAGGCTGTACGTCCCAGGGCTGTAGTAGCTCCATTGCAGCTTGGGTTAGCTGTCCAGCTCCATCATCATTTCAGGTCTCGATTTCTTGTAGACAGTCTCTCAGCCATGGGATATTGTTCATCATATTCGGAAGTTCAGCGATTCGAGGAAAACGCTGCCGCTTCTGTTGGCCAGGATGTACTCGGTGGTACTATAGACAGACTGGATACAGCACTCATGTTCGCTGCTGACAACGTCGATCATAATATCATCATGTTAGATGGGAAGGGGACTTTCCACGGCATGGGAATGGTAGCTACTGTGACTCCAGGAAGGAAGGTCAGTCGCACTGTTCTCAGTCAGAAGACTGCGGACTTGGAGATAGTTGAACAAAGCAGAGTTGATGTAAGGGAATACCGTTTCACAAAACACACTCGCCGAAACATAAAATTCAAGCCCTTGCCATTTCTCGACGCCATTGACCATCATGTTGATGTATTGCGGGAGATGTCTTTACGCTTCAAACAGCCTGCACCGAGCTGGAATGGAATGATGCACATGCTACATAAAGACTGTGATCATTCAGGGTCGTCTTCGGTAATCTTCCTGCCCACCATTGACATGTATTCCAGAGACAAGTCATGCATCTTCTCTACTCTTGAGTATCTGTGCAACCTTGCTGATAAACACCAATCCGCTGCAGTTGTTACATTCGATCAGCCACTATACTGGAAAGCGTCAGAAATCAAACACGAGGTGCCTGAAGACAGCCCGGTTCGAGATGTTGTCCTGATGCTCGGGAGCTTCCACACATTGATGAATCTTATGGGTGCCATAGGAGCGTTGAGGGATGGGAGGGGAATCAAAGAGATCTTGGAAACAATGTACGGTGACAATGCTGTGCAACACATCATGACTGGAAAGGCAGTTCAGCGTGCAGTTCGTGGCCATCTCCTCCTTGATCAATGTCTTACTCAGCAAGTTGCAGACAAAGTACTTTGCGACCATCCCGGTTTTGCAGACCTGTTGCAAGAACTTGAGCAGTTGTATGCTCGGACACTGACAGGGGAGAGTGACTTGAATTCGGTCATCACTTCTACCTGCCTTAGTGAAATTGTCCACCTCAAGAAACGGATTATCCACTCACTCTCGCACCAGTAAACTAAGGCTGAATTATCGAGGCAGATCGTACAGGATCCTGGCTGATGCACCTTCATGCTGTAGCCAAATGTTTGCCCATTCTTGCAGCTGCTGGGCATGGGAACTATGTGAAGGCCGCCTACCTTTACCTCCAGTCTATGACCACTCTGGAAGATGATATGCCATCAGTCTTCCATAGATCTATGAATGGCTTGCATGTTGTAAGGCGGACTGATCAGTACTGGGCAGGCCTGGGTTGCGACCTAGTCATCGAGCAAGCTCTGATGCGCTCCCTAAATACTGCAGGAGGACTCACCAGAGGAAGTGGAATGTCCGAACATCAGAGGACCTTGTGGACTCTGTCTGTGCCAGTGTCCTCTTCCTACAGTGATGCAATGCAGGGTTTCACTCGCCAGAGCTTTGTCACCAGTGAACAACACAAGGAGGCAAGAACGTCAAGGACGAGAAGAGATCGTGAAGACCTGGAGAAAACTGCAGATAAACTCGAGACCTTTTCACCTTTCTCTGATTAAGTGTCTCTTCGCAACATTATCACCAGTGTCAATGCAAATAAGGATGTGAATGTCTATGTGAATCTTTGTTACACCTGAACGACTGCCACCGACCTCCTCTGCAACGAAGTATCATGCCCTTCGGAGTTACCTCCAAGTGATGCTTTGGATGGACAATGGTGAGGTCATGGACTCTACTGAATGGGGATGGGAATTGCAGAGCAACAGTCTAGTTCCAGTGATGATGAATACTTCACCCGCGCCAGAAACACTTCTGAAAATAATTCACTGCAAATGTTCTCGTGGTTGTAGTACACTTCGGTGCACTTTCAAAAGACATGGACTTACCTGTTCACGGGTATTTGGACCATGTCAAGAAGGGCATTGTGACAATATGAGTGAGGAAGCAGTGTCTGATGATGAAAATAGTGACTATTGACCTGACACGCTTATTCAGTGATGAAGGAGGTCTTAAAATGCACTGTGTATTAATTCTATAATTTCTAGAAATGTACATATATGTCATGACGTCATTGATGACGTCATGACCTCGCCTGTCCATGTAGTTAGTATAAAACTTTGTATAAAAATTGTTCTATGAAAATATATAGTATACATAATGCAAACTCTTCTGTAACCTAAAGCTACAGCTTTGAAATAGGGAAATATTCGTTATTTTTAGTGCGATGGCTGTCATCGTCTTATGACGTCATAGTTAGGACCTTTGTGGTGATCAATTTTTGGAAAACTTTTAATATGTTGTTCCCCACATATAATAGTAATAAAAAAAATCATAAAACGCTTTCTTGGAATTTGTTCCGGGTCAAACCGTATTTTGACTGGACTAAGACCATCTCCAAGCAGCTTGATTTTCCTGTGACTACAGTTGCACATATTATTCAGAAATTTAAGTTCCATGGGACTGTAGCCAGCCTCACAGGACTGGCCGCAGGAGGAAAATTGATGACAAATCAAAGAGATGGATAATACAAATGGTAACAAAAGAGCCCAGAAAATTTTCTAAACAGATTAAAGGTGAACGTCAAGCTCAAGGAACATTAATGTCAGATCACACCATCCATTGTTCTGTGAGCCAAAGTGGACTTCATGGGAGACAACCAAGGAGGACACTAGTGTTGAAAAAAATCATAAAAAAGCCAGACTGGGGGCGTGGCGATGTAACGGAGCTGTGAGGACGCGTCCTGGTGGAGCTCCCATAATCCTGCTATAATCCGGATCCTAACACCCCCTCTGGCGAGGCATACTTACTGGCGGTGTGGTCCCCTGGGCTCCTGGAGGCTTCCAACCCCTGTGAGAGAGCAGACTGTGGCTTCGGTGAGTCGGGCGCTGGGGAAACCCCCTGACAAGCAGCGAGGCCTGTGAAGGACGGCGGCCATTTTCTGCAGCGTGCTCTGACAGGAGGAGATGCGTCGCTGGATCCTATCCTCACAGTGCTGATCGAGCGGTGAGATTATACCTTGGAGGTACCTAAGACCCCACACTCCCTAATTAGCAATACACCAGACCCATCAGTGCCTGCCATCTTAAGGGTCCCTGAACCCTCGCTGCTATCCCTGCAGGCACTGCAGATCTTTTTGCTGCACAGGACTCTTGTACTGACCTGGGGCCTGTCACAGTGCTTAATATTAACATTCTACTAAATTAATTTGCCCAGAATTATCTCAAGATATATCTATCACATAATAGTTCTGCTGTAGCATGAAGCTGGGAGAGAGGAACTTTTATAAACATAAGCTCAGTCACTCTACTAAACCACATTGTTGTTAATCATCAATCGCTCAAAAGGATCGGGAGCGGCCGACAAATTAAAAGAGTTTGCAAGAATTGATCCATCTGACAATGCAGGTCTCTCAGGAATAACTCCTTACAGGCTAAAACTGCGGAACAGCATAAAAACCGTGCTTCTGATAGTGAGGAGGGGAGTGAAGAGGAGGAATAAACTCTTAGAAAGGCATCTGAACAGTTAATGCAGGCCATATCTTTGACCAGAACATCCCTGACTGAGAAAATAGAGGATGTGCACTCTGAGGTGGGGCCTTTTACATATAGCGAGATCGCTAGCAATATCGCTAAAGCGTCACCGGTTTTGTGACACAACAGCGATATCGCTAGCGATCTCACTACATGTGACACTCACCTCCGACCGGCCCCACCGCTAGATATCGCGCTCAAACTTCCCGGGCCATTTCTTCCTCGTTGGCGTCCCGCTGGCACCGACTAGCAACGCATGTGTGGCGCCCCTGAGGCTCAGTCGCCACAGAGGTACTGCACCTCCTCCTGAGGTGTAGTATCCCACCATCCAGGTAAGGTGGAGACTCCTGACCACACTCCAACACCTGCACCCCACACCACAAAGTAGTGTAGCAAAGCACCTTCAGCAGCTCCCTGCTTGGAGTATAGCAAAGCACCCATTGGTGGCTCCCTGCTTGGAACACAAAACGTGCTGGGAGGTGGGTGGAGTTAGTTTACATTACAAGGAGCGGGAAGAGTTTAGGATTATAGGTCAGTTGGTTAGAAAGTTGGAGAGGAGAAGATCCCTGGAGAGAGGGATGGATGGATGGATGGAGGTGCTGCAGCGGGTCCCAGTGACCTGGGTCTACTGGCAAGGGAGAGGAAGAGAAAGAGCAACGTAGCCTGAAAGTCTGATTCTCCATAGAAGGAAAGATTAGTACAGAACGTGAGGAGTAAAAGAGAACAGAGGACGTGGGTTAGAAGAGCACCCTTCCTAGAAGTTCTAAGCGCAAGGCCGGGGCCCGGTCCCCGAGGTTGTATGGATACTAATGGTCCTGC